>NC_136547.1:10494511-11094511 GCF_910591455.1 Pholis gunnellus
TCATTGTGTCTGCCTGAGGGTGCCAGATGACCAACCAACAAAGAAAGTGCTTTAATTGTGCCAGGTGGATTTAATTCAATCACAGAAAGGTAATTAAAATGTTTTCCAACAGCACTCTGATTAAAGGTATGGCTCATTGTGAGAGTATGTGTGTGCGTGTGGTTAAGTGTATTTCAGTGTGTCTAAATATAGTGCGTCCAACGAACATCTGGTCCAATACAATTTGGCCTCAACTTCTGCTTTCATTAGCGATAGAGCAGTTAGCACTTGATATGATGTGCTCATCTCTGTTCATAAAGATGGGTGTAGGACGGCACCATAGCGGCTACAAGGGGACAAAATCACGTGTCAGTTTGTGTTTCAAACCCGTGTAAAGACAGCTGACAACAACACAAAAAAAGGATTGCTGATACATTAGCTGAAAATGCAACATTATACAATGTGCCACGATGAAAGGTCTTACTAAGTGATTTTGGATTAAATGTCCAAAACATTATTTCAGGTCTAATGAAGAACGATTAAGATCGAAACGTTGCCTTTTTCCAGTCCAATAAAGCTCTGGGAGTATTGATCCAGGCTGCAGATACTCATGATTGAACTACCTCTCTGTATATTTCTGTAAGGGCGAAACGTTTTTTGTATAAACGGGACCACAGCAGCATTGTCACGCGTTGACACATAAAACCATATTTAACAGAGGTGAATCAGCTCCTCTCTGACGCAGTCTTAACAATAACTGATTGATAAGCCTCACAGAGGTATTCAGTCCAGCGATATTACATTAGATTATAAAGTAAGGTGTTGGATATTTTGTCCATCCCCTGAATGCGACGTGCAGCATGTTGTCCACTGACGGGTAATCATTTTCAGCCTTTTTCTCTCTCTCTCTCTCTCTCCCACAGTGGATTCTGATTATGTGCTAATGTAAGAGAATTACTGCCCTTATCTTGCTTGCTTTGGCTATCTCGCGAGGGCAAATGCAGGGCAGACTGCTCCCGGGCGTGAGCCTAATCTTTCACAAATTGTTTTCCCTATCGTGTTTGCGATGCCCTACTTGCGACCAGGAGGGCTACATTGTAACTCGACCATTTCAGGTGTTGTTTGAGAAGAGCTAACACGGCGCCTGAGCAAACAGGGGCTCCGGGTAGAGTGCCGGGTCGGGGGGGGGGGGGGGGGGCCGGGTGACTCAGAGTGCTGCCGGCGGCTCGTCTCCGCAGCCTTGAGCTTTGGAGGGGACGTGCTTAAGAGCGGCAAGTTGCTTCTGTCAGGCGTGTTCTCCGATCATTTCTGGTGGGAACGGCAGGTGGCGAGGTCAACAGAGCCGCTGCGCTCCCTGCGCCGCAGCAGAGCTTAGAGCGACCGCGGCGACGTGCTTTATCTCTCTCAGAGCTGAAAAGTGGTTCATCGTGAGGGAAATGAATTATTAACGCAACAAAGAGCAGCTAAACAGGAGGAAGGAACGACGGCTGAATGAGGTGTACTGACCGGGGCAGGAATAGAGATGGAAAAAATAAAGAACACGTGAATCATTTATCCGACTCCATCCCACCCTGTGCCCCCCGACCCCAGTCACCTGAGCCTCTCCCAGGTCGTTGTTGACCACCGTGAAGTTGAGGCCCAGCTCCTCCACGTCCCCCTCGTAGCTCTTGAGGAAGAGGAGGTTGCGGTACATCTCCGGGTCCAACGATGCCAGGTGGTGGATGTCCACCTCCGCACTGGTTCCCAGAAGTTTGGACAGGAAGAAACTGGCGAAAGGCAACTCCACCAGCATGTTCTCGTACAGGGCCTGTAGAAAAAGCGTGGCCGTTAACTGGAGGACGAGTGCAGGACAAGGATGCACTAACATCAGTCAATCAGTGCAAATGAGGTGATGCTCGGCGCATCAACCACAGCAATTGTTTATTGGGTGTCACTGAATAAAACATGATGATTAGATAACCAAGATAACTAAGTGGCAAGCATTACATTATTAAGTACATATTCAAAAATCCGATGACAACATGCATTATACAACATTACATTTGCCTACTAATCTTATATCAAAGAATCAAGTGATAAGAGAGATAAGATACATCAGAGTGACTGGGAGCAAAACAGAAAACACAATCTATCTTAAACCTCAAACTTTATAAATGCCAATTCTCACCTTGACCTCAAATGCCATTAAGAACCACAGCTGGGCAGGTGACTCATAAAACCCAAAGCTAATGTACTGGAATAGTCCGAAAAAAGAGCCCGTTGGAGGCATTAAAATATACAGGTCTTTATAAATGATAGCGCTGAAAACCCTGACCGCATCAGCTAAATGGATTATAAATCTAGAGGATTTCCATAATGCATGCATCTTAAACACACACGCACGCATAAATCACGGCTATTTTCTAAACACAGGTTAATTGCGCAACTTCAAACATTGTCTATTTTTTATGCAAAATAATCCACTTAGTATTTCTCCCGTGGCCGGTGCTCGTTTCAGACCATATGCGCCGTGTGGCCCCTTGAAACCTATCAATAACACTTATGCCGGGAAGAGGAAGCAATAAGTATATGAAAAAAAACCGGTAGCCTTATTTTTTCAATGCCACATACTTTATTTATGAGTGTTTATTGCCAGAAATTGTGCCAAAATGACTTGGGGCTGCAAAGAATTAATTATTATGGCCCGGGCCTTTTAATATAAGTGAGTGCAGTGGCAACGCAATTAAAGCGGATCGTGGCACCATCAGGTAGAATAAATGCCAGCAATATTGCAGGTGCATTCTGTTCGCTGCCAAATACGTTCCTTAATTTACAGCATTAAGAATCAATAAAATTATAATGCCTTTCAAACGCATCTCTATTAATAAGGGTTGCCAACCTCCCACACCTCTAAAAGGAAACTATCAGCCGCTGGAGATCAGGGAGAGGAGACGGTGCACAAGTATGGCGGGTAAGGAGGAGCAGGAGGAGCAGGAGGAGGAGGAGGAGGAGGAGGAGGAGGAGGAGGAGGAGGAGGAGGAGGAGGAAACTTTCCTCACCCTCACAGTTTACGGAGTGGAGAGGCCACTGCTGATGAGGTTGGAGGTTTTGTACTAATGAGAGACGAATGAGGCACAAAGAGAACCTCCTGCGGGTCCATATTACATAATGAGAAATGTGATTTTGACAAAGACCATGTCAGCAAACACTCCAATCAAGATTAAAGGAACTCTTCGGTCTAAAGTCTGCAGGGAGACGACCACAGAAGCAAAGAAACCTGTTTCCACGTTTCACCATTTGTGGCTTAAATCTTTCCGGCCTGACAGCTGGGTGGACAAGTGAGGAAGAAGGATGACGACCGGCCTCTATTCTGATGCTCAATCCCATTTCAGTGAGTACCCCAGACAAGCCACTCCTGCCTGTAATACATCACCCCCACAACAATGGCACGCCTCGAACATTAATTAACAATATTAATCTCCCGTGTCCTTTGAGCCGCACTGTGCACTGTGCACACTGCAGCAGTAGTGATGCAATCCCAATCTATATAAAACGGGTGCCTCTTATCCGGGCAATAACGGGCACTAAACAAATATCAATACACCTCTCAGACGGCCATTCAAACGTCCATTTTTATGGGGAAAGAGGAACTTAAGGTAGGGTTAATTGAAAGTCAAATTCAAATTAATTTCCCCCTCGCCTAATTGCCTGAACCATTAGCTATTGAGAGCACAATATCTAGGGAGTGGGGGGCGGAGAGCTTCTAGCTGCTGATTGATCATTTATCACTTGTAAAGAATACACAGGAAGAAGAAGAAGAAGACGAGGAGGAGGAGTTACGATTCACTGATAGGTGGACCAGACCGTCTCAGTGAAGAGACCTGGATGTTCCTGACTGTAAAACAGATCAAAATGCTATTACCACATGCTTTGAACGCTTATTTATGTCCTGTCTGTGTGGGCTCGCTGATTTAGTGCCAGCCAAATGCAATCACTACACAAACAAGAGGTAGGAATCATCGGCTAATGGAAGCCCTAATTGAGAGGCGACCGCTTGTCATGAGGTAATTCCTCTCCGGGTTGAGATGATAGCAGCCCAGCCCCCCCACCATGAGGAAGGCATCTTGATAAACAATCACTACCACATGCATTAAGGATGATTTAGAAACATTAGGCCCTAATAAATAGTGCCATCGGAGGAAGGAAGAGACAGAAAAACAATGCCGTCAACAGATTATGCACGGAGCTAATTGACAAAACTAAAGCCTGCAGGAGTGCCGGGTTAAAGTTCCTACTACAAGAAACAAATGAAGGTGATTTCTCTAAATATTGTCAGTTTCTAGAAGAAACGCCAAAACAACATCTGAATGTATACATGCAGCGAGTGCAACCTTGACACTGACTGCTAATGATTTCAATTGACGTATTGAGCATGAAATCAAGGCAGTCTGGGACTAAATCTTACAAACAGCTGTAATATCTTCGGATATTCTTCCTTGTTTTGGGGATTTTAAGGTTATCTAAACTCATCAGATTTTGTTTTGGAGGCTCACCTTTCCGAGGATCCTGCCCAGGAAGTAGTAATGCCTCGTGAAGGAGTCTCCGACCAGCATCTCTGCGGCGGGGTTGGAGTACAGCAGGCTCTCGTTGGTGGTCTTGAAGAAGCCCTGGTTGGGATTGAAGCCCGACTTCAGGAGCTCGTTGAGGAACTCCCGAAAGATGCCGCCGCCGTCGATGCCGGCCTCGTCCAGACCGTGAGCGTTCAGCAGATGGACTCGAATCCGTTTCTTCAGGTCCGGTTCTAACGACACGGAGCACGAGGAGGGATTTATGAAGGTACAAAAAAAAAAAAGAGACAAACAAAACATCATCCAATCAAGTTAATGGGCACAATAAAATGGGACTTTATCTTCTCCCTGAGTAATGCAACAGAGACCTTTGGGATTTTCATTCTTTACTTTACATTCAGTGTCCAGCGAATTCCAGCAAGAGCATCAAGTCAAACAGCCTTTGATTTCTAATAGTTGATGGTTACCTTCCCAGTCTGTTGGGGTTCTAATCCCATCCTCAAATGTTACAGGTTTGGACACAACCTCAGGATTATTTCATTTAAAAAAGGTTTTTAAATCTTAACGCTACTCACTTAAAAGGATTTCTGACATTAATTTATTTAGGAAAGTAAGAAACATGTTTTAATGGAAATCACATCAGTTGTTGGTTTTGTAAAATTGAAAAACACACGTTTTATGACACTCTTCCTATAAATAAACAGTATAAAGTTATAACTACAGTTTAACCTACAGGTATGTTGCTCTTTTTAATTCGGGATGCTGAATCTAGTGTAAATGTAACATCACAAGATCACAAGTTACAGCGGTAGTATAGTCTAACTATCTCAATTAAATCTGGCCAGTGAGATTATTTTCTTTTAAACGTTTGCTTAACATTTTTGTTTAACACACCCCGTTTGCAATTTCACAAATGTTTTAATGTGATAACAACAGAAAGCTGATGAAGTCTGATATTATTTTACATAAGTAGTTTTAACTGTTGTGTAACATTTTAACACGTACGATATCGACATCATTTGATATTGTCTGCAAATGTTTATTTTGTTGTTGGAGCTCCCTTTATTTTCTACTATCGCTGCCTCAATGTTATCCAGTATTAACATTTTTAACTCCAACGTATTAATGATCTGATTGTTCCTGTAAATACAGAAAATGGATGAAAAATGTAAAAATAGACTTCCAATACCATTTAAATGTTGTGCATCACCTTGTTTTGCTAAACAAACATTTAGCAGAAAGCCCTTTCTTGACCTGTAGAATATTCAAATCAAATTTTATAAAAGGTCATCTTTCAGAATAATTAATGTACAGTGATAAATCAAGGCAGCTATAACTTACAGACACATAAATGATATAGATCATGTCTTCAGCCCAGGTCTCCTACTACTCTTTTTAATCAGATTGCCCCCACTGAAGTGCCCTTTCAAATTCAAACACAAAAGAGGTGACTTAAAATAATTGATTCTGCTTTTATGTGGTCCATTATAATAATCGGAACCACAATTATGCTTTACCGAAATTCAATACTCTGCACAAGGAGAGCGCTAACCTTCATCCTCGAAGCTAACGGGAACCTTTAAGATTTTATAGAGCATAAGGAGAGTTTCAGTGACAGAGTCAACATCTGTCATCTTGAAAATGAATGAAGGAAATAACAGAGCCACTACAACACAATGTGTACTGGCAAATTGTTATTGTATTTAAACTGTGATGCAAGCCATACCGTTTTCTGGCGAGAGTTTATCGTAGGCGTCTTCATAGATGTAGTTGCGTCTGATGGTGACACTGATGCCATCGGGGAACGGCCCGTCCCCCTGCACGTCCCGTTTGTCAGCGTAGATTAACCTCTGGAAGATCTACAACACAGATGTTAGCCCGGTGGCAGGGTCGGTGACAAATCCTTGGAGTGGTAACATTTTTTAATTCTGGATTGTACGATATATCATGCATCCTTTTGTCTTTTAATCAGCATTTATGTTGGTAGTTTTGAGCAAAAAAGGGACACAAATAAGGTGGAAAAAGGGTATAAAAAGCAACAGAAGACTGGTGATCAAATAAACTTAAAACAAACTATGTCTTTCCAAAAGAAAGAAGTAAAATCAAGGCGGGTATAAGACACAATTCAGCGAGAAAAACAAAAGCATAAGGACATTATCTGTATATCAGAGCTATCCGTCAAAGAATAACTAATAATAATTAATATGAATGGCTATTTCCTATTACATGGGCTATCTGGGATTTTTGGAGTAATGCATATATCATTTTTTCTTTTAAAAGCTGCAATTGAAAACAATACTTTCAAGTATTCAGGTCAGCCTTACTTCATAATAAAACTATCAATATACGACCCAAACATCAGTCACACGGCTTGAAAGAATTATGCAGCATTATGGTCTATGTAGCTCTGTTCCACTTCTAAAATATGATATTAGATGTATAATTTAATGCATTTCCAGCCTGTACAGAATGTCGATTCGACGCTTACAATTGAAAACACTAATTTTGATGGAAAAAACACAATTCTTAGGAGGGCCCTGAAACTTTTTTAGTTTTAGTGGTTGAGTGCGGGACGGTGGTGCGTTATTACCTTAACTCGCTCCTCGAAGGGAACCACAAAAGGGAGCTCAGTGAGGATGGCCAGATGTCTCTCTTCAGACACAGACAGCTGCGGAGGCTCTAAACCAACTGCGGGAGGAAAGATTCAACACGTCACAGCGTTTCCTGATCAGTCATTCTTGTCTACTTGTGTTTACTACCCAAACATGCTATGACAAAAAATATCAACCACATTCTACTGAGATGCTAACTACAAAAATACGTCATTACAGCAGCACTCTACTTTAGTTTTTAACAATTATCTGAGGATTTCTTTATTGCACATAGTATGATAGTATTACTAATTAGTTTTCATGTGGACATGATGGTTCTATCGTCGCAAAAACGTTGATTTAATAGTAAAACAACATGTTTCTCTTGGCTACTGGGCTTTCATTATATATTGAGTGACATTGACACAGATCCTCTGGTCTTCTCCTCCACAGGGTTCAAAGGTCAGGGTCAACTACAAGTGGACAGGAATAAACAGCCTTGCTGTTTATCTGAAGGATACCATCAGGTGTGTGTAACACTCCTCTAACCGTGTCATTACCCTCCTCACTGCTAAGCGCTGTAAGTAAGACCTAGTCCACCATTAAAGACATTTCCATCCCACACCCTTTTAATTAACCCAACAGTTAGCTGCCATCCACCTGCCGGCCTTCATCCATTATGCTGATGTTTGTGTCTGTATTAAACTCTGGGTTTAGACTTGTTTAGCCCACAAAACTAAAATAGCCACATTAGCTAAGCCGCTCTTCGCCCTCCCTCACTTTGCGTCCGCTGCGGCTCAATTATTCTGCTCAATTAGTCAATCTGATCTGCATTTTCCCATCAGGTTTCCATCTTTGAGGAGAAATATGGCCTCAGAGTGGTCAATACGTTGCTCATTCATCAGCCGAGGGCCCGTCCATTTAAGGAAATGAGAAGAGGCCGGACAAACACATGGACCAGATGTGACCGAGTTCATCAGGTACTTTCACACTAATTGAATTTATCCCATACAGCCTCGGAGTGGAATTAGGCAGATCATACACACATTGTTATCAGCTTGTTTTCACACCATGCTTCACAGAAACCTGGGATGAAGCCCTGCCTGCGTCAGTGTATTTCCTCTGAGTGCCTAATTGAGGCGATGAGGAGAAAATGTGGTGATTTATCTTTGTTGAAACAGGGAGGGCTAATGACTAATGAGAGGTTGTTTTTTTTGCTATATCTGTGAAGTGCTGTGAAAGACATCTTAACATTATCAGGGTGGTTTTTCAGCAGAGTTAGTACATTATCACTTGTTAAGAGATAATCATCTTCTAGTCCTACATCGAAGGACGGCTCAATCTGCAGCCTAACAGCTTCACTCCATCTACTATAGATAGAGACCAATAACAATAGCAATGCACAGCTCCATAGAATATGAAACGCAAACATGGAGAAGGTGACTTTGGACAGCAATTAGGATGATTTCCTGGACTATACATCAAGCTGACACATGCATTAATGTATATTATTCTATTTCCTTCATTGCCAAAAGGAGTAGCTCCGTGCTGTACACCAGTACGATATTTTGGATAATGTTTCTTCACTTATTTTAATTTAAATCTTTTGTTGTTATTTTATTAATTTTGTTTTTATCTCACTCTGTTTTACTACTAATACTTTTATTATATCTTTTTATTCTTTTCCATTGTTTTCACGGTCTAGACTTGTTCCGTCTTATATTCGGCTTCTCAGTCATTTAGAAAGTACATTAAATTCCACTTACCTGTATGAAAGGTGCTCTACATTAAAGTTTAATTGATTGATTAATTGATTGATTGATTGAACAGTCAAGTGATTCCAGCTGATCATAAACAGTCTTTTCTAAGACATGGTTAATTGTCCTCTAATTGATTTTAAAAGGACAGAATAAATGTCAGAAGGTTTTCAAAATGTTTTTCGTGACATATTTTGTGTTACTGTCTTGCACACTTATCACAAAAACATAAACTTGTTCTTTCAAATACTATTGGACTACTCATAGACCCACATTTTCATAAGCTATATAGTTTATTAAAGATCAAAACAATTAAGAGATCACACTACCATCAAGTGTCGACTGAAGTGGCCCGATGCGACCCATCCTACGCGTTCTCCACACGTGTCTCGCAGACGGGACGTACAACTGGGTGACCTGGAGAGAAAATCACATCATGACCAACATTAAATTCCTGCCAAAGCTCCGAACATCCTCCAAAAAAACCAGCAGCCTTCTTTTCATAAACTTTTCCACTGGTCAGTTGTTGCTTCTGGACCTGTGCTGTTGTTATTTATTGTTCTTGCTTGTTAATTCATATTGTTCATTTGTATTCATATTTTGATTTATCTAGATTGTTCTGTTCTGGTTTTAATCTCTGTGAACTACTTTGTAACTTTTTAAAAAGGTGTGTAGATTGCAAATTTAAACTGGGTGGCGAACCAACCACAACACAAAGTGATGTGTGAATGTCTGTCCTGTCTCTCTACTTTCTTCTCTGCTTCAAACAAACAAACTTAAAAGACCTCCTCCTTCCTCTAATCAGCTGTTCGCCTGTCTTCAGGGCTGAGATGAACTGTAAAAAGCTTTTATTCTGACTTATTTTAGGGGGAAATCAACAGAAAAGCCATAATTCTTTGAATGGTCACTGACTTTAACCACTGTGATCGACTCATATCAGCTTTGTGAATGCAGCTCTAGAGTATCAGGTTTTTAATTCATTTAACAATGAACAAATACAAAATCTAAACAGCTGTGATGACAGTCCTCATGACTAACCTTGTCTGCGCGGATGTTGACCTCCTCAGAGAGCCAGTGACCTGCTGGACAGAAGGGTCGTCTGATGTCGCGAGCTTTCACCATCTTCACCAAGTTAGTGATGACCTGCGCAGCACATCAAACACAGACAGGCACACATCACATGAACCGCTCCAACTCGGGCAGTTACATCCACACAAAATCCCCTTTTATCGTAAGATGAGGAATTGCACATTTAAAGTACTTTGCGGAGTAGAGAACACAATCCTGCTGAAGAGGTTTTTCTGTGTATAGTCTGTTCAACGGGACGAGGTGCCTTCGCTTAGAGAAGGGGGGAGGGGAAGCAATTTGAGAATTCAGCCATTAGTGCGCCATTTATGGGGAGTATAAAAGAAAAACGACCTGTGCCGTCCCTCAACGTCCAGCCTTGTTAATTACTGGCGAGGTCTGCTGCTGACATCAGCCATCGGACAGAGAATGCAAAAGATCAGGCAGCGTTGGTTCACAGCACTGCAAGTACCAGCGCGGCTCTTGACCGGCCTGCAGAAGGCTCAGGGTTACAACGGTATTTTATTTTGAAATAATGTTGTGACTTTGCAACATGCACGGAGCCATTTCGGATACATGGTAAATAGAAAAGGGACTTCCGACCAATCAAAGCGCTGTGCACTGCATGTCAACATTCACACACACACATTCATTCATACAGAGGCTGCCATTCAGGATCTTAAGTAATGCACATTTACTGGGCAAACTTTAAGGTTTAAGCCTCCTTGGACTGGATGTAATGGGCTCTAGCCGACATCAGACATCCGCTAAATAACCTCGTGCATGTCGTTGCATGAAGATTCGTTAAGGGAGCTGTTATGTCTGCCATAACAGTGACAGACAGTCTATTTCCATATAATACCCAGCATAGATTATTTCAATCGAAACGTTCTTTTCTAAAGCACGCTATTTTCATAGGGCGACAATCAATCTCGGCCAATCACCGCGAGGCAGTGTCCGCAATAATGGCAAGTGCAAAACGCTGTAAAAGGCGCGTGGCGATGGGTTTGGAGCCGGCCTACCCCTTGACTCTGGGAATGAATAAGCATTCCTTAATTAGCCCATCGGGTTAAGTGCAAGCCTTAATGGGCCTTTCCCAAACTCCAGCGTGACATCGTTCTCCAAACATGGCCAAGAAGAAAGTTCCATTAGCAATATTAATACAAGCTTAGTTGATCATTTTCATTCAATTAACTTCTTTCAATTAAATAGATAGCTCGACAATGGAGGTGATAAAAGATGGGGAGGGACGACTGATGACACGAACCAAACATTAGCGTGTTAGGGGTCAGCGGCGCTAAACCGACTGTAAATCCCACCGTTCAATTTGGAAAATGCATTTCCCCTGCTCCCCACTTCTTTAATGGGTCGTTTTAGCTGACAAGAGGCCTTTGAGCAGATTTCTTATCAAAATTCCCGACATGCTCTTTGGCACCTTTCACAGAACAACCGGTGTTCTCTTTTAAATCCTGCTGTCAAACACCAACAGCCAAGAACTAAGATGCTTGATTATCGTTTCCTTGATAGAGAGCGGAGGGAAGGAGGCGGCTGAAATGAAAGGCAGGTGTGGAATGAGAAAAAGAGCCAAGGAGAAGGAAGTTAACGCTGTTTTCTGCCTCATTACTTCTGGGTAAATAGCAAATGGATGACCTCCGCGGCAGCGCTCCATCTCGTCTTTGCCTGCTCGTGCATACATGCTTGGTGTCCACAAACACAGACATGGCATGAGGCATGAGGTCACTATGCTCCAATGCACACGAGGATTATCCCGAATGTTCATGTGTCACATAGCAACGGTTTATGTTTTTAGGTATCAACAGAAAAGAATCCAACAAATCTTGGCCGCTTTATACGCTACCTTGAAGAGCTGCACCCAGCGTTTCTGCTCGGCCTGGATCCGCTGCTGCACCGCAGTGTTTGTCTTGACACCCACGCTGCGGAAGGCAGCCATGTACTCCTCGCGGTGCTCCGTTTTGGTCTCGGGGTAGGCCAGCTTGATGATTCCCAGGCACGCGTCCCTCAGACAGCGAGACAGAGACACCAGCTCCGTCAGCGTGAAGGGCATCATGGAGGACTGTGTCTGACCTGTGGAGAGGGAGAACGTACTCGGCCTTTAACAGATATTGATTTTCACATTTACATGGCGGCAAGACGGCGTGCGACCGCTGAAAGCGACTGGCGATGACCATATTATTTTTTTGCTAAAACCAACAAAATGAGGGAAATGGGACGTGTGTCCTAATCATTCATAATGTCCAGCAAGTGTAATACGATATTCAGAGTATTAATATAGCAGCAAACAACTATTAGCTATGTAAACATATAGTGGAGTAACGGCGTCCTGAGCAGAGAATGAGGTAACGCTTCCTCTGTGTGTGTTGTGATCCGAGCCTCTCTGTGCTTTGTTTACATATCCGGGCCGGCTGCACGTGCACGCTAGTGCATGCGAGTCTCTCTCTACTGTGCTCCACCGGCTGGCTAAAAGCCACTGCTCTGCTCTGCACTGCACTCATTTGGCGGCTACCACTGATGACAGAGGACAAAAAAGTTGACTACCTTCCATTTCGTGACCGAAAAACTCGCTGTCGTGCACGGAGATGAGCGAGTGGCTGAAGAGGGAGCTGAAGAGATAGAAGAGGGGAATGATGCGGTTGGAGTCCTCAAACGACATGGGAGACCCTCGCGAGATCAGCTGTAGCAGCGGCACCATGGAGCTGAGGGGGCAGACAGAAAGTATGAGTCATACGCTGTCAGTAAGTTTGACAATAATCTGCTTCTAATTAGCTCACCCGGTGATCATTTTTGTTGTCATGGAGGTTATCAGGTGCCAGAGGTGCCTCAGGAAACGAGCGTTGAAAGCTAAACTGTACAGAAGTCTGTCGGGAACAAAGAAGCAGAGATTAAATGTAAACATGTGTTTTCATTAAGGACGCAGCTCTCATCAACAAGACGGCATGAGTACGAGAGCTATTTCAATCAGATGACACAGTGAAGAACAGTAAAATCACTTTCCGTCAGTCTGTCTGCTGTGTTGAGATTGTTAAATCTTGCCCCGTTAACCGGAGGACCCATAAGGGGAAAAAATAAAAGACACTCTCCCTCATAGAATGTTCTTGGCCTTTCTCTCCCGTTTTATACCTTGCGAGGGCCGAAAAGGGATTAAATGAGCCATTAAGCTTTATTTAGGCGAGGCACCTTTCCATTAGTAAACTAGTTGCTGGCGAGGATACCCCAGCTCGGGTCATAAACAGCCCTCTGGCTTCCTGCTGGAGCCCCATTTAACTTAATGGCAAGGGGAGCAGGACAATGGAGGACGGAGGAGGAGGGGACGCCTGGCCCTCGCCGTGACCCCGCAGCGCCAGCATGCTTCCACACTCACAGTGAATTACATGATAACACTGAGGAAGGGCCCCACATACCTCGCTATAGTCGCTCTGCACTCAACGGGCTGTGGCACCAAGGTGTGAAGCTGCTCTTTGTTCAAGTGTGTGTGCGTGTGTGTGTACTCCTAAATTGCATGGCTTTTCACACAGAGGGTAAGTACAGGTGACAATAATGTGGTAAGTAAGCTAAAAGGCAAAATAAAGTGCCCCTGCGTATAATAGGCCCCTTGTTTAAGAGTGACAGTGCTGACACCTATAAGGATGCATTTAATAGGGCGGCATCATGTTTCCTCAGCAGAGGAGAGGAGTAAAGGTCAGGGAAGGAAACCAGAGCTAAGAGACTAAAGGAGAGGAGAAATGGGAATCTTGAATTTGCTGAATATTCTGATCTCAATGTCAATGCTCAAATTCCCATTCCGCCATTCAATCTACCGAAACCCATTCAAAAGTCCTGAAATGGAAATGAGCACTAGGGGCAGAGTGTCAGGCAACCCTCAATACGGCTTGAAAAATGGTTTGTGCCGAGCGCACACACGCACACACACACACACACACACACACACACACACACACACACACACACACACACACACACACACACACACACACACACACCATCTGTCAGTACTACAAGGCTCAGGAGAGAAGCGAGGAGTAGTGCTGTGGGCTCATAACAAGTGATGCGAGTGTTTGATTGAAATGGGAAACAAAGCACTAAATGCCAGCTGACATGCTGATTTACGGCCCGAGAGAACCTCAAACCCCCATTTCAATCATGGAATGAACCGCTAATAAACAAAGTCAAGACATCAAAAGGGGTTGCATGTGTGTGCACGTGTGTGCACGCGTGTGTGTGTGTGAAAAGCAGCTTGATGAATCACAACCCGATCATTTCATTTTACAGTAACGAAAGAATCTCTGTTCAGCAGAAAAAGAATAACAGCGGACCTCGAGTCACGTTTGACACCGTAAAGACTAAACGAGCGAGTTTCCACCGAAATACAAATTTGTTTAGCGGACTTCTGTATTAACACGATCAACGTCATTATCTCATGTCAACACAGGAATCACAGCAACCACTCAAAAGCAAAGGAAAAAGCTCATCTGTTAGCCCCGTTAGCGACAGAGTGCTACGATGGGTCGAAACCAAACTATCAAAGGGAAATTACACCAAATATCCGACACTCAACAAAAGTGAGATCACACTGCGCCCACAAACCTGGGCAGGTACAATTAGCAAACTAATCAAAAATCAATTTTGGTCCCGAATCATTGCACAGCTTTTAAGTTGTCCTCTAAAAAAAGAAATTATCTTCATGAGACATTTTACATATTTATTAAAAAGGCAGTGTGCCGGGCTGGCTGGACGACCGGCCAGCTCCTCTTTTTTTTTTTTTTGCTGTAAGAGCAGTAAATCAAGACAGGGATGCAATTTGCTCCCCTTAGCCTCTTGTAAAGCTATCCCGTCCACTCCCGCAGTGATTAATCTTTCTCAGTGAGCTAATTATTTTGTACAGATATCCGATAATGATGGAAGACGAAGGGCAGGATTTATGGTAAAAGCGAAGAGAAGGAGGAAGCCGTAAAAAAAATAAGGAGAATGGGGGAAACGCACTGAAATTCCTCTATATTCTCTTCAAAATCACCAGTTGACCATTGGACTCGGGCTGCATGCCTTTCAGTTTTTTATTACTGAGGAAGCTAATTTATGCTCATCCTTTTACGCAGGGTGTATGGTTTATGCTCGGGCTTCAAACGTGTTGTGAATCTTTGTAAACATCCCCACGCAGCACGTTTAAATCAACTAGCGGCAAAAGGCTCCACTAATAATTAACTAGAGCAGGTTGACTACCCACGAAGCTCAGTCTGGATCACCTCCCATCAGTCAATGCACCATCCACCACCACCCCCCCTCCCACACACACACACACACACACACACCACCTCTGACATCCTGGCTCTAATGTAATCAACCTGAGAAGGGGTAATTGCCCTCATCCACAACTGACAGCTTTCCTGACATCCCTGCTTCCTTTGCCGGTTGTAAATGCCAGTGGGTGTGGACCACTGATAACTGCCTGCCTCACTTCACCGTTATTTATATTACTGCTTACAGCGCGGAAAACACATAAAGACACAGTTTTCCTCTCAATCAGGTGGGCGCGCAGGCTCATCTCCACGAGACGTGTAAAATGCTATTTTTGATGAATACACCAGATAAAGTTTTCTTGTCATTCACACGATAAAGTGACAATGGGGTTGATGTATTTGTACCTGACTTTGGGCACCATGAGGCGATGCTGGACCATGAGTGTGTGACAGATGGATGCCATCATGGTGAAAACCTCCTCGCTGGCCGAATCCCTCCAGACCAGGTTCAACAGGGCGTTGGTCTGATGCTTCGTGTCCAGCTTGTGGACACACTCCTCTGTGATCAGCTGCACTGAGATTCTGTCATCCTGATAGAAGAGGAAACACATTAGAAGGGTTAGAAGACGAAAAATGATTTGAGACAGAGTAAGAGAAATTAAGAAAATCACATTTTCCTTTATCATAGGAATGTGGTTAATTAATATGATTATTTGCTATTTTCATTCATTGATTTTGATCTTATTTTGGGTCATTAAGCTTTTTATTAAAAATGTAATAGTTTCAATTATCTTGACACATACAGACTATATTCTTTGGGGTGTTTGAGACATATTGGTAACAGTACTTTCATATCTTTATAAAACAGCTGTACATTAAAGGGGTTACTCCAGTAGTCAAAAGATGTTAAAACAAGAATACAACTAGCAATCCCCCGTTTGGCTTTTGAGGACAGAAATTGTAATGAAAATGTGTTTAATTCATTATTTGAATGAATTATTATTAAATTGTCTCTTCCTGGGATGTTTCTAATGATACAAGTTGAGTTTTTGAAGGCTGATCCTGATGCAGCTGCTGTTAGGGAGGAAGCTCATCAGCAGTGGCATCACAAAAGCGATGCACTGATCCGACCTCATCTGTCCCGACACTGATAACTAAACTCACGGTAACTGACGATACCAAGAACCAAAACAACACCAGTGCAATACCAGTGGGTTTAACTGCAACACTAAAAGTCTTGACTATAAGTGGAGATGTTCATAGAGCATCATTGTGTGTACCTATATGTCGGTGTGTACAGTATGTAGCGTACCTGCTTGGGCAGTGGATGCATGCCAGCGTCGTCGTCCTCCGAGTCGCTGGTCACTTCAGGCCTGCTGCTGCTCTCTGACACGGGCAGCAGCGGCAGTAGCGTCTGCAGAGCCCGGAGGTAGAGCAGGAGACCCTCCTCTGATAGAGAGCCTGCCAACACAAACATCCCCTTCATCTCCATCAATCACAGTTTATACTTCTCATGAACCATATACAGTATATGGGGTGTGCAGTTCAAACATTGGCCTGTGTGTGTGTGTGCGCACATCAACTGTGCTACCCACCTAAACAGTTCTCCCCTGCAGAGAGGACAAAGTAAAACAGCCAGGGCGCCCGGCTCTGTGCTGCTGAGGAGGAGCTGATGGTGACCCGGAGGGAGCTCAGGAAGGCCTCGAATGGGAACGAGAGACGGACGTCCGACAGCGCCGGGATAAAGAAGTGAAAGATCTGCTCGGTGAACGGCGGAGAGATGAACTCCTCGGTAAAGGCTGCAAATACAAACTGCCTGTAGGACGACAAACATTCGACAAGTAAATCAATCACGTGACTCATAACACTGAATGTTCATGGGTAAATTAGCTAAGACGATAGGGTGTCGTAACATCCCCCTGCTCTTTCTGCTGCGTGAGTGCTCCAATATTGTGTCTCCAAACAGAGCTGCTTTGTGTGGCCCGGTCACACACATCTGGTGGGCCCAGTCAGATAATTAGCTGTTAGAGTCGGTGTGTACACAAGTTTCTCTCACTCCCGCCTTGCTTTTCTTCAAAGAAGAAAAGAAGTCGCCTGTCGTTTGTTATTAAGAATGTCTGAAACTGTGGGCAAACAGCTTGATATTCTGCACTCTGGGCGAGCGAGCGAGTCCGGGGCCCTTTTATGGCTCGTTGTAAATTGGTCCCTGAAGCAATTACTGCTTAGTCCACTGACTGGAGGGGACACAAACTGCTGTAGTTTGCCTTATCAGTTGAATGGATGATTTCTAAAGATTTCACAGAGGAACAAAGCCTTTCCTTTCCTGCTATCACGCCATGGTCTTTTCTCTGTACTCAAAAAGCAGCAATTTGGGACAACATCGTTAAATTTAAGCGTATCATTAAATTATCATCGTCCTATTATGTGATACTTGCTTTTTCGCCTCCTCCAGAGGAAGGTCACACAACAAGGCCAGCAGTGCGGCACGGTACAAGTAACTAACCAAAAGACCGTTGCTCAAGGACACTTCAGCAGAAGGTGTATCATCTGTGCGTCTTTGTCGCTCGTTATCTTAATGTTTAATTTGGTTTTCGCTGCATTCTTCTGGAGCAACCGCTCTTTGTGTACGACACTATGACGCTTCCCAGCAGCAGCCTCTGAAGTTACCTCTAAAT
The DNA here is from genome assembly GCF_910591455.1 of Pholis gunnellus. Taxonomy (NCBI): domain Eukaryota; kingdom Metazoa; phylum Chordata; class Actinopteri; order Perciformes; family Pholidae; genus Pholis; species Pholis gunnellus. Next base: position 10,512,378 of record NC_136547.1, read on the forward strand.
GAGCAATCACTAAATAGCAGTAACAGCTGTACCTTGCGCCTGTTGTGCAGGAGGAGTAGGTAAAGTGCAGAGGTTTGAGGATGTGCTCCAACAGTGTGCTTGCCATCGGGATAGACGGAGCGTCACTGTACTCCAGACTGGAAGGGAGCCTGTGATTCACAAGAATATACAGCGACCTGTAGTATCCTGAGGAGAAAGCACAGATCGAGATTCACAAAGGATGTTAAGACACAAGCTCACTTTTTAAACCTGTTATGATATAATTACACACTTTACATGAACACAATATGCAGTACATGTTCCTGTTTGCAGTAACGAGTATAGAATTGGTGCAACAACAGTTAATAATAGTCTCTGTGACACCAAATGAAACTTGCTCCGAAAATGAAACCAAACGTTTTGTGTTGACGAGTATAAATAATTTCAAACCAGTACTAAATGAGTCATTGACTGTGACTCAGCCAGTCAGAGCAGGAACGGTCCGTGTGCAGATAAAAGTAGTCAAACACACTTCAGACCAATTGATATTGACACACATTCACCATCTCTACAACCCTTAATGTTTGACAATCAGGCCTTAAATGAGGCTGGAATACAGTCACCGTTTGCAATACTGAATGTTTCTATGCATTTCCTCAATCAAAGCCAAGACAGTGATGTTTGACCTACCTGTCTGTACCATATAGTGCAAAATCTGCTCAAGTAATGAAGCTACATAGTTAGCATCTGGAATAACAGGAAGATAGGTTTTCTCTGAAGAAAATATTTCTAGCATCCGCATGGGAACCGTCACATTTAAACTGTCATCCTTGCAGTTCTGTAGGAGTCTGGGGAGACAAAAAGAGGGACCGGTGTTTATGCATCCAGCAGCTAAGAATATGAACCCATTATTGTTATCTTTGGGTACTTTACCTGCAGCAGAAGCCTAAGATCCTCTTGATCTGAAACATACATGTCTGTCTTTGTGGGCCCACCAACAGTTTCACAAAGTGACTGTTGTGTTTCACCAGGTTCTGGCACAACCATATCTGTATGAACACACAAACAGACACCATTTGTAAGATGTACATTAGACCTCTCTGACTATAATGTAATCAATATACTTGCAATTGAAGAGCCTCAGAGATATATTTAATTCTCACCAATCTATGTGCATCCACACTCTGTCTGTAGAAAAATACGAGTTGTCTTGATAAGAGGCAAAGAGCAGGACCGTCCAACGCGCGCGGAGCTCCCCCTCCCTGCGTCTGGCTGACGCACTGGTCAAACCTGGCCCTCTGGGTGGCATACTGGAAGAAAGGGTTAAACGGTCACTGACTGTTCGCACAGACTCGTTTGAATAAAATCACAAACGCTACAAATTTACAGTGAAGTAAAGAGATGGTTCAACATGTAGAATTTCATCAACATGCCTCATTGGGACAGTCAGAGCTCATATTTTCAACGGGTAAGAAAGTAGTACCATATCTTAAAAGATACCACACACACCAAAAACTTTTCACGAATAAGCAGAAAAAAGTAGCGGCTCTATCTGACTGTGATTATGACAAAACCGTTCTAATTAAGCTTTCAGAAATAAGATACACTAACCCACTGACTCAACCACTAAGTTATCAAAGCATCTTCAAGCTCACGAGACAGGCAGCACCTTTCAGAAGCCACCTGCACTTTAAGGGTTTCATGAGCGAGAGCTGACACACACACACACACAGTGCGTTTCAATACCCACACTACCATTCTGAAAAATATTTAGTATGTCCCAAAACTAGTATGTCAAATGCACAAAATACCAGCTTGTGTCCGGTCGCATTTTGCAAGCCAGCATGCTTTTCTGGCTATTTAACACCCAAAATCCTCTGCACAGCACATATATGTGTGTGCAGGAGGGTCAAAGTTCAAGGTGCACTGTTATGACAAAGATGTCAAAATGTGATGCATACTGCATGCAACAGCAAGTACTTTGTGAGGGAAACTGCAGTATGTACTAAAAGTAGAAAGAATAAGTTGGAATGCAGCGACCATATCATTAGAAGTTATTAAACGGGCAAATCTCACAGATGCTATGTACAATTAGGCTCACAATACTCGATGTTTAACAGCTAAACACCAACCAGTACCTACAGATCGGGGTTTTCCGTGTTCCTACATTCACTCTAATGATACAGCTGACATTTCTGATTCCACAACTGCATATTTGACTCTTACGGTAATATATGAGGTCTGTCTAGTGCTTGCAGACGTACCTGTCGTTTCAGGTCTTGGTAGCCACGTATGTAGGACTGAATGATAATTGCATTCTTCAGTCGTTTTCTTTCATCCTAAGTAATAAAAGAACATACCTTAGAACACACAACCTTTGACCATGAACCCAAAATATGATAATAACAGACAATCTTGAAACTGCATGCATTTAACTTAAATTGATAGTGTAAAATGGTGGCAAAACAGATTTGTTATTGTACATGCAGCATCAATTCATCTTTCAAATAAACACAAAACATACACACGTCAATTACACACTGCACAAACGTAGTTACCTCTCTTTTTCGTCTTTCTTCTTGAGTGCGGTGCAGCAGAGAAGCTTTCTCCTCCTGAAAAACACAACACAAGAAACCCTGAAAACACTCTAAACAATAACATGTGTTATGATTATCGCTAAGCACAGACATGTGAGGAATTAGAATAACTATTTGTGAAGAACAGCAGGTATGTTGTCCTTACCTTTTTACTTGCTCCTCCAAGTGATACCTTGGGTCTTGTTTTGAAATCTCCCTCAAAGCTAAACATTGTTAGATTTTTCCCATTGACTGATCCAGAGGTTGCCACGAATTTCTGAAAGAGAAAATAAAACTGCGGTCATTATATAACACCTAAGGGAAGAGCAAGCACTGAAACAAGAGACGAAATGAAACAAAAATGAACCAACGACTTGTGATTTGGCTCCAATTTAATAGCAATTAAATTCGGCTAAAGCTAATCGATTCTTCAACCTTAACAGCAAGTGCCTGCGTTTGCTGTTTGTAATTGATATGACTAATTAAAACAGTCATGAACGTTGAATGTGGGCCACGTTTAACCGACAACACGGGTGGTTAACCTCTAGTTATCTGGCTGTCAGCTCCAGTTTGGTTGCAACAATAGTTAGCTAGCCGGTTAACTTAGCTAGCTCATGACTCAGCAGCTGTCAGGAGCTCAACGGAGCTGTTTATGTTATCTGACTCCAAGCAGCGACGGGGACAGCACACAACAAACCATTTATTGATGATGTGTCGCAGTACTGGTTCATTACATTTGTGAGAACCTTGATTTTGTTACCGTTAGCACTGCGGCTAGCTAGCAGAGCAGCTAACTAAGCACTCAGGAGAGGCTAACTTTACGGGGGGTGTATTCCTCTCCTTTGTGACATCGGTCATACGACAGGAAACTCATCTGAGAAGTAGAATCGTTTACCTTTTACTTTTGAATTATGGAGTGAGACGGGGACAATAATTCTGAGAAGGCAGTTTAGGTTAATCCAAACGTCAAGTCTTCTTTTCCTGCTCTCTCTCTCTCTCTCTAGAAATCAACACAACACAGGGAGCAGGCAACTTAACTGTTTCCGGTTCCGGCAATTTCAAGGAACCTGATTGGACCAAATTCATGTCAATATACCGAGTGGCTTAAAACCCGCCTCTCACCTAGATGCATGGAGAATGTTCTGAGTATTAAGGTCGGCCTACTTTTTAGGATTAGAGACATAATGATTGGTTTCATTATCAGAATTTCATAATATTTGTAGATGTATACATAATCACATAGATGCTTGTTGGTGTAATATTTTACAGGGGATTTTTCTTACAAAACATAATACTGCTCAACGCTTTGTATGCATCTCCTTAAAGTTGGTTACAGACAAAGGCATAGAGCATGAGTGGATGGAGGGACTGTTTAATAGTGGGCCTGCAAAGTTCTGATGGGAGGTAAGTAATTACTTATTTACCCAAGTGACACAATCATCTTTTAAAGACACAAGAAATTGTTTCACAGCTGAAAAAACAGTAAATATATACAAAAATAAAAGGAAGTTAACAAAACAATGTTGCCAGGGCCAGATGGGGATTGCTTCGTTGTCGTGGAACAATGTTCAAATTTCCACTTCTCTGAGAACTTCAAGGACTCCTAGTCCATGTTGGCTGACCAACATTTCATTTTCAAATGTCTTATTGAACTATAGCCAACGTATACAAAAAATAACTGAAAGTACGCTTGTACAACAAGTAAGCTTGATGTACTGATTTACTTCTTGAAATGCAGAGAACTAAACCAGTCAAATACAGCCCACCAACTCAATTGCTCACAAATGCTAATAACAATGTTCTCATGTGAACTGTAGTTTATTAGTTTTAACTGAATTTGAATGTATTACTGTTTTTTTAGTTTTAGCATTTCTTCAATGTACTGGACTGGTTGTTTTATTTAACTAACTGAAAACTCCTTTTATCGATGTCTTCATCTTTTCACATTAGTTACAGGTGTACCACAAGGCTCAGTCCTTGGACCAAAAACAGTCTGTCTCATAACAAGGAACGGTATCTCCTGCCAATGCACGCTGATCACACAGTTCATATTGAATATCGCCTATCTCATAGTTATGTTTAGGATGCCCCAATATTTAAAACAGCTCTAATATGTGCAATAATATTTCTACTTCAAGGCCCCCTTCTTTACATTTCTTAGTAGTATGTTAATCTTGATTAAGATAGTTTTCTGAACTTTTGCCCTCTTATGAGTCTGCACACAGCTGGAGGTCTTGGAAGGAGTCAGTATCAGTACTATATGGTCTATTTTTGCTATGTTATGTTTTTTCCATTTGGAAATGTACATGATCATGTTGTAATGCTGCACTGCTGTGATGGTAATTTATTATGGGTTTTTTTTAGACTTTTGTGTTTAACTGATCTGTCTTGTTTACTTGCTCTGTGTTGATTTTCAAGTACATTTTCTCTGATAAGTATAAACATATTACATATGAAGATGTTTATAAGTATACATGATATGATGATTTGTATTAACAGTAGTAGTAGAAGAGGTATTTCTGTGTGTACCTGATATCATGCAAAAAGTCATGTCTTCAAAGATCTGATTGGGAAGTCGTTCCTTTATAATCTTTTCATCAGTTTTTACAGATATACCAACTATTAGGTTTACATATAATAAAATAGAATCTAATACATTTGCACAACAACAAAGCTCAACCCCTCATGCATTTAAATGGGATGGACTAAATATTAGAAAGCAACACCAACACTATAAATCAATAACTTTCTGGCAAAGTCAACGAAATGTAATAACGTAAAAGTGCCCATTAAGTTTAACAAATGCTTAACAGTGTTTTTGAAACCATGTTGGTGCATTAGCTTCTTCAGAATCAAAAATAAGTCCAGTCAATAATGCCTGCCAAGTTGCATTCATGGTGAGATTTTTGATAAAATATTAAGCTGCAGAAAGGTCAAAGATCCACATTTCTTTGGGATATAATGGTCAAGTCAACCAGGATCTTCCCCACCGAAAAGAAAAGTACAATATAAAAAATAAATGTGTGTTTCAATACATAAAATACTGACATTTATTATCTATTAATTTACTCATTGTGCATGTGTTTTTTGTATTTTCGGAGTGGCCTTTGGTTAATTTGTATAATGAAGTGCTTTAAATTAGGATTGATACTGATGTACATTGTGTATGTATTTATAGGATACATATAGTAGTATCATTATTATAGTAGTTGTTGTAGGATTGCACTCTGTACTTTTTATGTCAACAAACTGGTGACTTATATCATCGGGATTTTTATTGACTAAAGTTTAAACGAATAAAGGCTTTGAAGGCATGAGGCAGACAAATGGTCTCATCAATAAGATCTGATTGGGCCAAGGTCCACATATTACATTGTAAGCTCACGTGTTGATGGCGACGCAAGTATACTCTCCTTTCAAAGCACTATCGAATTTCATAGAGACTTTGGGATTCGGATGTTTCTTTCAGAGAAATAACTCTCTTTCTTTTCTGTAATTATCTCATATTGACATTGATATTAGGACAGAAATGATGCAGCCCGTGGGATGTAAGATTACGAAAAAAGATGATGAGGTACAAATGTTTTTAAAAGCACTTCAACACATTTCATAGAAGCGGCCATTTGTGCCAATTTAACCGAACGTATTTATAACGTTAAAAGAGACAGTGCAGGTCCCTTTAAATTGCCTTTTCATAATGAAGACATTTACCGAAGGTAATTAATATATAAACTATCCCGATTTGCCACTTTGATTTGTATTTCAGTTAATTGTAAAAGTAATTACAGAGCAAATTAACAGCTTTCAGGAAAGACCAGGGTTTTAGGGTCCGGTTCCATCTTGGGTGCCTTATTAATTTTCTCTCCCTTAGATGTGATGAAAAGGAGCGATAAATCTTGGTGATCGGCGAAGGCCAATACTAAATGGCTCCATATTTCACCGCTGCTTTAATAGAAATATTCATGCGGGCCCCTTAATGAAATTAAACCCGCGGTGGGGACAAGAGGCAGCGCGGGCGCGTGGCGATCACGAGTCCAGCTGTTATAATAATCATACAAGAGGCTGATAAAAATGCCTTTAATTGAAGAGAGAACTGCAAAATAAGACTTCCGGCGACTCGTTTTTACTAACTGTTCAGAGGTGAAGATGTTTATGTTGCCATTTGCAATATCATAACAGTTTTAATATCAATATGCCACGCACCCTCACCCCCTCTCCTCGCTCTCTGTTTGTTGTTTTGTTGTTTTTTTAATCATTATAATTGAGAAGGGTGAAATAAAATGGCCATAAATACATAAAATAGATCAATGAAAAAGCTTATTTCAAAAACATTTACGACAATTTGTCCAAGTGGAAACTGGAGCGTCTGATCATTTTGGGACTATATGATCAGCGTTTGCACCGTTTTTCCACATGAATACGTTTGAACGCTTAGTGGCAAAGCATTAGTGAGTTGACTCTCCGTCTCTCCCTTCGTCTCTTTCACGTTTCCAGGCAGGCCCACATCCCACCCACATCAATCTCCCGGTTATCATTCAGTAATTGGCCATGATCATCAAGGTCCACAATTAAATGGCGATCCTTTACTTGAAAACCACCCGGTGACTTGTTGATTTCCCCCGAGCAAATAAACGTCCCAGGAGTGCGGTTAGCTGATGAATTGACAAAAACTAATCAGCTTTATTGGTAGACAGGTTAAGGGCAACTGGGTGTCAATAATTCTCATTTTGACCTCCTCTTCCATTAACTTTAAGTGGCTTATTAGACCGAAGTCACCCGGAGCCACGGGCCTATTATCTACATCTCTCTCCTCATCACACTGGAAATATGAGTTTCAATTACTAAATATTTTGCTGCTCGTTGCTTCCATATTTTGCCTGAATTTGACATATTTTGACACCTACTCTTTTTTTTCTGAGAAGAAGGGAATCCAGTTGCTTGCCTTGTGATATTTTTTATTTAAAAAGAAAAATAGCAACAATATTTTCAAAGGGGCAAAAATCGGAAGGCTTATTTGCGGAAATCTCATTTTCATGTACAACAGAAGTCTGAAAACAAAACTTTGTTTGCTGATATATCACGTTAAAAGCAGTGAAGGTTCAACCTATCAATTTGGTTGCACAGCTCCATTACAGCAGGCCAGTGTGCGTCTGTCACCCTCAGCCTGGCAGAGCGACAGAAGGAGGGCTTTTACTTAAATTTCCCTGTTGGCCTCACGAGGTGCTTCGGCTCAAGATGTTCACTTTTGCGCATGCTTTCATTCTTTTAACAGACTATTCATTTATTTTGTTTGCCATCTACATTCAATAAGTAGCTTGCTACCTGTCACATCACCTTACACGTTAGGACTGAAAATTCTGTTTTATATTCAACTCATCCAACATGTTTTGGATTGAACTGCCATTTACTATTTCCTATTTATTAATAAAATGTTTTTTAATTTTCAGTTTTCAGGTTAGAGTTGAACAAAGTATTGTTTAACCATCTCCTACCCTCAGATGAACCACGACTGCTCTGAGATAGACCACCCTCTATAAATAGTGAAGGGAAATTAGCTGGACCCCATGGCATCTTTTCTTAGAAATATGTTTCTTTTTTGATATGATGAACAATGTGCTTGTGCTTGTGGCTGCCGATGTTTAATCAAATGTTACTGCACCTGTTCCTGTGACCTTGGTCAAATTGGTGATGTATACAGTAAGCCAATCCCCAAAAATATAAACCGCATGGCTCCTGCAATCATAAAGTCCTCCTTTAGTCACCTTGGAACCTTTTACGCCATAGACCCACTGGATTTTATAAGCAAAAAATAACATACAGTTATATAATTGATCAAAAAACTGGAGTTTTATTTCAAACGTTTGCGTCATTTTCCTGTAATAGCAATACCTATAAAAGCACTAACGCAGCCAACACCGTGCTTTACAGTGATTAGAGCAGAGAGGCGTTGTGACGTTTGGGACGGCCCCCTGCAGACGGCTGCACCAATCGCCTCCGTCTGACAGAGACTAAGTGTCACACGGAGCTCCTCTCTCACACTCCGGACCACATCATAACTTTTGAGAGGTGGGAAAACGGCACTGACTTCTCCTTCGCAGCAGAAGCGACAAAGACGCGCACCGGGGGCCCAATGGAGAAATCTAAAAACTTTCGTATTGACGCGCTGTTAGCAGACTATTCCCCCAAGGTGCAGACCTCTCCGCTCGCGCTTGTGACGTCCCTGTCCTCCTCCATCCCGTCGTCTGGAAGTGTGTCAGCCCTGGAGCTGACCGGCGCTGATTCTTTACGCACCGAGACGCCGTCTCCGCCGAGGATTTCCAGCTGCGGGTTGATTCCGAAACCGGGTTTCCTCAACAGTCCGCACAGCATGGTTGGATTACATCCGCAGAGTACCGCAGGGATCCCCGCGCAGGCTCTCTACGGCCATCCCATGTACACCTACTCTGCAGCAGCGCTCGCAGGCCAACACCCTGCCCTGTCCTACTCCTATCCACACGTCTCCCATCACCACCACAGCGATCCCATCAAACTGACAGCCAGCACCTTCCAGCTGGACCACTGGCTCCGGGTCTCCACGGCCGGGATGATGCTGCCCAAAATGTCTGACTTTAATTGTAAGTAGCTGTTTCATAACAGAATGTTCTGGCATTTTTACGACAAATACATAATATAATAATAATAATTTTATGTTAGGTTATGTATGGTGGCAGGCTGATCTAAAAATGTGCCATGGTACCCAAAAAGTCTGCATTGTTTGTTAGAGTTTTGCTTATACTATTATTATTATTATATATGTATATAAATATAAATATATATTATGTTGGCCTACATGATGCTGCTTCAAGACAGATTATGTCACTGTGCTAAAGACTCAGACATAGAAGGCATTCAATTTGTATTTAGCTAAAAAAAATAAGTAGTTTATTATATTTTCATGGCGCACTATTTCCCTCACTTATTATGATGTTCTGAATGAAGAGGCTGTAGAGTGATGATTTTTCTTAGAGGAACTAAAATGGACAGATAATGGACAGTGGGAAAGTAGCAGAGTAGTGTGAAACCCACAGTTGACATGCGATTTGCTCACCAGATACTACCTTTTTGTCTCCGCTCGTTTTAACAGATTTGTTCAAAATGGAGTGGCAAATAGCTTCTCTATGGAGATATTCATAGGTGGACGACCTTGTTGTTTAAGCAGGGAGCACATAGACAATTATATTTTATTACACCACCTTTGTTTGTTGTTGCAGCTCAGGCTCAGTCTAACTTGCTTGGCAAGTGCAGAAGACCAAGAACTGCGTTCACAAGTCAGCAGCTGCTGGAGCTGGAACATCAATTCAAACTGAATAAGTACCTGTCACGACCGAAGCGCTTTGAAGTGGCGACGTCCCTCATGCTGACAGAAACTCAGGTAATATTTCTTACAGCGATTACTTTTTTTTTTTTTTTTAACAATTTAGTTCCCCTGTTTAAATAATTAAATGTTTTTTTTAAAAGGTACACAAAGTTATTTTTAAAAATGTTTTAGTTTTCAGAAAATAATGGAGAAATTGATGACCAAATGCTTTGTCCTGAAGTACTTTTCCTATCACTCCAATTGTTTCAATTTGCCATTGGGCAAATGGCAGTTCATGCCGTTGATATTTTATTTCCATTTGAATTCAAGGGATTAAAAAAAAAATGTTTTCACTGTAGGATAATTGAAACACCGCAGCAGATGTCAATGTGCAATCTTTACGCAATCTTTACGCATAGTTACGCACAGGTAGAATCCTGTTTAAACCACTTCAAGTAAATTATTTTCTTTTCCTCAGGTTAAAATCTGGTTCCAGAACAGACGCATGAAATGGAAGAGAAGTAAGAAGGCCAAAGAGCAGGCCGCCCAAGAGGCCGAGAAGCAGAAAGGCAACAAGGGCGGCCAGGATAAATCTGACGGACTCGAACAGTCGGACTATAAGAGCAAGACAGACTCAAAAAATGGCAGAATAAGAGACTTTAGAGACAGTGACGACGACGAGGGCGACAATTTCCTGTACAACTCGTCAGACTGCTCTTCAGACGACGAGAGGAATCACACCAGTGATATAAGTCCGCAGCCTTGAAGAAGGACGAAGGGGGCGATCTCCATTTGTAATGACTCTGGGGGGGATTTTTGCTATAAAAATGCAGTTGCATGTAATCCAACCTCTAATCACCGTCATGTCATTTTTTTTTCATGAAAAGAATACAATGTAGGTCAAGAATAGATGATCTTGGTGTCATAAACAAGCAATAAAGCAGGAGATTCATAATAGGAGCATCATTCAGCACTCTGAACTGTGACATGTTGCATGGTTTATATTCCAACGCTGTAAACTGGCTCAGGACTTTGCAATCTTTCCCTGCTGCAATAGTTTGTCAGTAATATCATGTAGACCTCACTACAGTAAACAGCCCGCTGTTATTTGTCTTATGTTGTTCTATGTGGTGTTCCGTAATGTGTCATATCACGCTGATAAAAAATAAATCAAAATGTTATGTTTATTTTTCTATACTGTATTTATAAAATGGTCATCCCCGTGCATGCTAAATTTATTGTTTAGCGTCTCTCTTGGTGCAAACAATGTGAAATAAAAAACGTTTTTATATAAAAACTCAGTTGGCATTTTTGGCGCAAAAAAAATAAATAGTGCTTTGATTTACGATTTACTCGCAGTGTTTCAGCGCGGATGCGAACAGAGGCTCGTGTTTTCCTCCGTGCTCTGACAGCTCGGGTCATGGGAATTACTGTTAATAGCGCTGTCGGATCTGTGCAAACGTGCAGTGAGAGCAAACAGCGAGGAGGCGGTCAGACGGAGGAAACATTTCACACCACACAGGCAATGGGCTCGCATTAATAAAACCGTTTAAATGGCTTGTTGAGCGACAACTTGGCTGCTCAGGCACTATTTTCAGGGCTGAGGTCATTTAAAACGTATTTAGCATTAACAACAAATGTTTTAAATGTGTTTTTTTGATAAAATCCGATTTAAATAATATTCTACTTTTTTAGTAGTCCCCTAGCCTACATCGACATAGACTGTTTTTACATTGAATTAAAACACCAGACAGTCTTATACCAAAGTACTGTATGTCATTTGCATGGGCTCAAGAAAAACAAATGAGAGTGGACTTCCTCAAAAGCAAAAAAGAAATCCCATCAGCCTGCTTTTCCTACCTAAACAAGCATGTATTTTTTTAGGTTGTGTTATTAACTAATATGTCAATATCTAATTTGATCTTCTTTCAGCCTATAGTCTATCATTTTAACATATTTTGATTACCAATGTGACCAGGCTATAGGGCCGGTTTAATAACTCATCTGTACACTGTTCACACTATGCATTACTTTACAGAACACACGGTCTACAATATGGTCCTATACTTGTTACCAATGTTCCCGCAGTCATCAGCGTTAAACTACAGCAGGGGTTGACTGATTATGTGCCATTTGCAACGGGATTACTGAGCGATCTGGTGGTTATCTTCAGCTGTTTGCTTTAGCTGACTAAATCAAAGTTCAGCTGAGGGTCAAACCCAAACCGAATACGCCAGGTAAAGCCGATGGCAACTGGCTGGCTCCCGGCTGCAGACAATGGCCAGTGTATGGACTGCACAGTGAGCCCATTGATCCCACTATCTCCACCTTCTAACTGACAGATTCTCAAGTTTTTCAACCAGTAGTCTCCATAATTTCTCTAACAAAAACATCCCCGGTACTCAAGACTAAAGCGCATTTGTCCTTTTTGTCATCAAAAGCAAAACCTGCGTCTTAAATGTTCCATGTAATTAAAACATCTCTCCCTTCGACATGAGGCTACTTTGTGGACTAAAGGACATTTCCTCTGGTGGCCCATTCATGACCTGAGGCCACACTCCAGCCTCAGATTGATACAGGCCGCACCAATGGAGCTAATTAATAGGAGCAAGTATCAAATGTAACAGAATGACTCTGCTATGCTAACCACGCGGGCAGATACTGGTGTCAGCGAGCAAACAGAATAGGCTAGACTTAAGGTCCCTGGGTCATTTCATCAGGGTGTGTAAACACAGAACGACACCGCCGTCGCTCCCTATTCTCACCGCTCTTGTTTGTGTCACACTCGCAGCAAGCCAAGTGGAAATATCAACAGGGAAGGATAACAACATACAACTATTCACTAATCAGTTGCATTTAAGGCTGAGAAAGACTTTAATATGATGTGCAAGAGTAAATAGACTTAGTAAAGCCCAGAAGAATAGCTCCAGGTGTACGGACTCTACAACATTAACTCTTGCTGGGCACTGCCTTCGTGAGGGAGATCTCAGATAAAGAACCGTAAGGCATAGAAGAAGAAGAAAGGAGAGCTGATGTTAGAGGAAATAGTTCCTTTCTCTCTACAAAAGGAGTCAAAGCTTTAGGGAAAATGTTGGTGATTATTGAGGCTTTTAAAATTGTGACACTCTAAATATATGTATAAGCACCATAATAGATTTAGGAAATAAAAATATCCAAGGTATTGCTTTCAAATCCGTAGTTATTTATTGCAGAACAATAAAGCTGAACCAAACCACGCATTGTATTAAAATAATATACATAGTCTGATGCGTGTCTAAAGGCATCCATATCTTCCAGATTTAAAAATCTTCATGGTAAACAATTATGTACAAGGCCTCCCCATAGCAAAAACATTCATTTAATTTCAAAAACATATCTATTCTTCTTTGAAGAAAACTGCAGGTTTGGGTTCTTTGTGTCAAGAGACAAAGTCTTCTTCTGTTCTTCTGGTCGCGTACATCTGTTGGGCTTCTGGTGTGTGTGGTTGTGTGTGTGTAAGTGTTTTACAGTTTGAGCTTGGCCTCTTTGGCCTCCATGGCTTTGGTGGCGACCTGAGCGCGCTCTGACAGCGTCGCTGCTTGCTCAGCTGGTCCCTGTGACTGGGCATTCTTCAGCAGAAAGTGGCTGATGAAAAGCTTCAAGCCCTCCCGCAGCATTCCTAGCTTGGGGATTCCTGAAATCCTGGTGAATGGGAAACAATAAAGGACATTGATGTCAGATGTTCACATGGTGCGAAGCAGTAAAGAGGAGTCGTTTTACAAGATGCGGGCTAATAGAGGTGAACATTTCATCCAAGCCGAAATATCTATTGGATGGATTGCCATGAAAATAAGGACATCCGACTCCAGTTATCCCCTGACTTTTCCTTTAGTGCCACCATGAGGTCAAATACCATCCGATACTTTGGTTTATAACCAAACCTGCAAAACTAATGACATTCCTTTCAGTCTCAGTTGTGCTTATTTGTAATTACTAATGTGAAAACATTAAACTAAGACGGTGAACATGGTAAACATTATGCGTGCGAAACATCATCATGCTAGCATAGTCTTTGCGAGCATGTTAGCATGCTGATGTTATCATTAAGCTCCAATCACGGCTGTGCCTAGAAGTACAGCATTGCAGAGGTGCTAGCCAGGCTGTACACTCTTGTTTCCCAGTTGTTATTTTGCATGAATTAACATATTTAAATCTCCAAACCTGGAAGAAGTAAGTGTATGTAAAGGCTCACCTTCCAAACATGCTGGCGAGGTCCTCAGGCTCCATGTCTCTTAGCAGTTTGGTTAGCACCTGACGCAAGAAGCGCACTGTGGGCTTATCTAGTTCGCCAAACTCTATTACCTACACAGAAAAACAGAGAAGATCCCGGTGAATAGGTTTCAAGATTTAATTCAAGTTACAACATCAAATATAGAAATGTGATATAGTATAAACCTACACACGACATGCCACTTACTTTGAGTATGGAGAGGGAAAGGCACTTCTTCTGAAGAAAGAGGGTTACCAGCTGAACCAAGTTGTTAAAGGTGCTGCTGGGAAGGTTGGACAGCTCCCTCAACTTGTCCCATAGGCTGAACTGGAAAGTCATCTTGGAGAATATAGGACACCAAAATTATTTAATAACTGCACTGAATGGTATACTGATGGTTCCCCAAAAGAGGAGCAGAAAGTATAGCGAACAGAAACCAGCTCTGCATCGGTAATCCTCTCATCCAGATCCAGTTTACATGTGAAAAGCAAACATTCCCACCAGCTCTGGTTCGAGCTCTTTGATGAGGACAATGGTCATCAGTCTCTGATACGGACCCGCGGCCTACCTGGCAGCAAAGTAGGAAGTGTGGTCTCGCCCCCATTGTTTGTAGTCACAGTTTGAGTCAAATAATAATCAGAGGTGAGAGGTGTGAGAGGCTCCCACACTGCAGAGGTGAACTACAGGCCACACGACGCAGGTCACACGTAGTGGAACAGACTGGGTGGTCACGCACGTCCAGCATAAATGCAACTCTTTCATATTTTCTCATCATGACATGTACAGTAAAATGGCCTCTCCCAACTTTAAAACCACAATCCTTGATTGGACTCCAATATAATTCCATTACATCTTTAGAGTCCACATGATTTATATTCAAATAAGGACCACGTACAGAGTGTACTATGGCTTTAAATGGTACTTTTATCATTTACTGAAAATACAACATTCATACAAGCAATTAGAGATTTCCTCTCTCAATCTGATAATTCTAATTGCTTGATCTGAGCATCAGCATTTGTACAGCGGGAAAATATATTAATATTAGTCCATTTTAAGACATAAATGTCAAAGATTCCCTACTTGCAGCTACTAACATTTTGAGGATTGGCTGCTTTTCCGTGTCTTTTGTGAAAGTAAATAAAATATATTTCGGGTTCGGGGTGCTTATTTGACAAAACAAGCAATTTAATATCATCAGCCTGTGCTTTAGCAAAATTGTACTTGGCATTTTCCATGATTTTTATAATCTTTTATAAAACTAAACTATTGATTTACCCCACACATGAATTAGCATATTAACACATAATTAAAATAAAATTCATTTGCATAGCTACAGCTTTTATATAGATACAAATAATTTTAATACGGATCCTGCAAATTAGTAAGGAAGAAGTCTTGAGATGGTACTTTTTTTCCCCCTATTTACTGCTCTTGAGATAACAATTTTATGTGTCTACATATCAAACAATTGTCTAGGAGAATGACTGTTAATCGTATGTACTAATCATTGTGGTGGTAGGAAAGTTTATTGATGATGTTGTGGTTGATAAGAGATGGAGATCTAGAACTGGGTCTGTTTATTTGCAAGGCTCTGTGTAAGTGGGAGTAGTTTTATTTTCTATTCTCAGTCGTCGAGGTGTGAGTTTTACCAGCTGATTACCTGAAAGCGACGATCGTGGGAGCAGAATTTCTCTCCCAGTACGGCGTAATAGGCATTGAAGGCTTTCTCCTGCAGACAGCAGTCCATGAGAACATGAACAATCTCCCTCTCCTGCTTGTCCTTGAGGCCCATCCTTCACACAGAGCAAATAAAAGGCTTTATAACATCACGGTTAAAACAAGCATGTCATATTTCCTTCTTTGGTCAACCAACTTAACATGGAGACACACTGTGGAGGTGAGCGATAACAAACCTGAGCAGCTTCTGGAAAGCATCCAGGTAATCTTCGCTGGTCATTATCACACAGAAGATGTTTCTTCTGACCTCAGTGTTCATCCTCTGTTTCCTAGCCAGATCCAACACTTTGGCACTAAACTGAAATGAATCAAAAATAACAGTAAAGTGAAAAATAGCCAAATACACTTAAAGTGATGACATTACTGAATAACACCGACTAAACCTGGGCCTGGGGTATCACTTTTAATTAGTTCTTGTATCAATACTATGCTTCGCTACAAGCTCCTCAAATGTTACATTTTGTCCAAACACAAGCAACAGTACAAGAACTGAAAAAAGTGTAAACAAATTTGGCAAAATGTTGATGTATGTGTGCAAGGAATAAGTAAACAAGATTACAAATTTGAACTAGGAAACTAGACTGTTTTTGATACTTGTTTTTTAAATATTGAGGCTTGATACCCAGACCTAATACTCGAATACTACCGACGATGCACCAGCAAATACAATTCAGAGTGG
Source organism: Pholis gunnellus (assembly GCF_910591455.1). Lineage (NCBI taxonomy): Eukaryota > Metazoa > Chordata > Actinopteri > Perciformes > Pholidae > Pholis > Pholis gunnellus. The sequence goes on from NC_136547.1 coordinate 10,528,937, forward strand.
CAAAAAATGTACCTTTAATTTAAAAAGTTCATGATAAGATAAATTAGTTAAATCAGAAATTGAATAAATCAAATACAAAACTGCAGATACTATAAATGCTGCAACACAGACAAAATGGGACGTGATCACTTCAGTATATGCTTTCCCTAACGTGGCATGGCTGATACCGTTAACATCAAAAGATGCCTAGCAGCACCCATGCAGACCTGCACCGGGATTACTCTCTTCTGTGTTCCAGTACTCTACCTGTCCTCCAGCAGTACTCTGTTTTGAGGTCGTGTTCCCTTGCTCGCCAATCATGGGCGCGCCGCTCCACGACGAGCCGACGATCCACCAGCGGCCCACTTGCTCTGCTGCCAGGAGATTGCCCAGAGACACCCTCAGTTTCATGTCGCTGCCTCCTGCACGCCGCTGGATCTGAGTAACACATTTACCAGGGATTAGCCATAAGCGCATGTAGGAGGCAAACACCAGTCATACAACATCAAAGAAGGACAACAATTAGCAATCGCGAAGTAACAGTAACTGTTAAAACAGCTATGATGAATGGTCATGATGATGATGATGAAAGCATCCCTAACACTCTGGACTTTGGGCCTGTAGAGGTGGCACTCTAGGGCCACCTGGTGGAACAAGTGGAAGCTACTATGAAAACAACGATCTTGTAAGAACACACTAACCGTGTTCAGTATGAGGAATAATACCACTGCCTATAAGCTACATATTCAAAATCGAATTTTGTTTCCATGAATGTAGTGAAATAAGGATATTTCAAACAAAATAAGTCACGTTGTGAAAACCACCCACCAGAGTCCTCTGCAGCTTCCTCAGTTTCTCCATCGGCTCAGGATCGTAGCCCGGGATCTTCCGCATATCGTTGTTCTTCAGAGCCAGCATGGTTTCCAGCATGAAACGCACCTGATACATAAATGAGAGGTCAAATACACAATGCTGTAGCCATCACCAGAACATTTGATGTAATTAACGACGCACGGTAAATGAAAGGTAATTCAAGTGAGAGGTAATTTTGTTGCCCTACCCTGGTCTGATCCTGAAACTTCGACCCCGTGTTGCAGGCCTTGCGTTGGCCCTCACAGATGAGCTCCTTGAGAGCCAGAGCGTCGTCCTTCCTCAGGGCGAAGCCGACATTCCTCAGCAATAACAAAACTAGCTCAATGTCCTTCTCTGTGAAGGCGCCAACAAAAAGTTTCAGGATGTCAAAGATGAGGACAGAATGCACCACCTGGAAGTTATAGAGGTGACCGACAATGGCGACCAGGTTGTCGCATTCTTTGCTTTCCGATGGGTTCTTGTACACCTCGTCAAACTTCCGCACGACCGTCTCCAGAAATTGGGCTCCCACCTGGAAAATCATCAAAAGGAAATATTACAAACTTGTGATTCATGTTATGATTGGATTTATGTAAGTTAATATCTTTGGACGATGACGTATGATAAATAAAGGGTGAATATAACAGCATCACAGTAAGTTGGGGTTAGACAAACCCCTTAAATCAAGTTAAAGAAAACCTCAAAATATAAATTATATAAATATAAATTAAAAATCCCTCACACGATGTCGAAATTTTACTGATGATCCTGTTTAGGGTCATTTACAAGATGGAAAGTCAATACAACAGACAACAATCTTATTACATCTTACGCGAAAGAAACCGAGGAGTTAGATGTCACTTTCTAATTCATTAAAAGAGTATTATCTCTCAGTGGAGATGTGTGGAAGCAGTTAAGCCTTTTTTTTTTTTTTTTTTAAAGGGCTCGACTGAATAATCCATGAGCTGATGTCAGTTCTCGGGTCACTGTTTCTTACACTCAGGCTGGTAAAACCAAAAGCTACCCGACACCTGCGGTCGCTCTTATCAGTGGATGATACAGTGTAATGAAGGTCTCCAAATGGAAATGCCTTCAGAAGGTAAAACCTGTTGAATTAGGATCCATCCAAGCATCAGTTAATGGGGGGTATGTTTACCTCTAACCCGACGGCGTGATGGAGGATGCTGACAAGCAGGACGTGCTCCATCAGGAGTCTGTCAGGCATCAGGGACGGGGTGACGCAGGCTGCTAGTAGCACCTCTGTTAGGGTGTCATTCATGTCCTTCCTGCTGGAGCTCATGTACAGCTCCTCCAGCTGACCACTGATGGACGCCATGTTGGGCTCAGTCAGCCTGAAGAAGTTAGAAAAACCAATGATTTATCACTGGTAATTCTACCAGAGCTCAGAAATCAAGTGTTACTGTGACCAGTAAGAACAGACAGCAATATCAAATTAAAGTTTGCTAACACTAAGAAACAACAGTTATAAGCTACTAGTCATATATTTTGAGAGGGGGAATGTGCTATTATGTTGTGGTAAGACGGTTACCTGTTCAGCAGGCCTTTCACGTTCCTCTTCAGTTTCTCGAGCTCAGCTTTGCGTTTCTCATCTCCAGCGCCTCTTAAGTGAGGCGGCACGTACTTTCCTGCTGCAGCGCTGACCTGGACATTGGAAGAAGTATCTTACAATTAGATCCATTATGCAGCAAAACGAGATGTCAATGCTGTGACAATAATAAAGAAATAGTTCTGAACTCACCGTTTCTGAATATAAGCCTGCTGTCGTTGTGTCACGGGTGTCTGCTTCTTCCTCTGTTTCACCATCATTTTCATTGTCTGAGTCAGCTGCATCACTCTCATCCAGCTCGGCCTCTATTTCCTTCTCCTCAACCATTTCATCATCGTCATCATCATCATCGTCGTCATCATCATCGTCGTCTTCATCATCATCAACCTCGTTTTCCCCGTCAACTGAAGCCATATCTTCATCACTGCCTTCACTCGCAATCTCATCTCCATGTCCTTCGTCCTCATCTGACAGCTGAGAGTCGTTCTCATCAAGTTTTTCAAAGTTATCCTTGGCCTTGTCCATATCTTCTTCATCATCCTCATCATCATACAACCCCACAGCCGACGAGCCGGAGTCCAGCACACCAAGGATGTAATCCAGTCCGTCAGCCACAAAGGACTGAGGGAGAGTCTTCTTGTTTTTCCTCTTGTTTAATCCCAGTTGTTTCTCTAATTTCTTTATTTCTCTGTCTTCGTCTTCATTTGCCTCCAGAAGTGCCATTTTCCTCGATTCTTGAAGCGTATTGGCTTTCTTGACTTTCTTGTCTTTCTTGGCAGATGAAGGTGTCTTAGAGCCGTCTGGTTTCTCTTTAGTAACACTTCTGGACTGTTTTTTTAACATTTCTTTCTCTGTTTTCTCAATTTTCTTCTTTTTCTGCTGCTGCGGTTCCTCAGCTACTATTTCAGAGTTTTCACCACCATCGAGGGGTAAACTGAGGGTCTGTTTACCCTCATAATAATTTTTCATTTTGGCTTTTTTCATTTTTCGCTTTTCTTTACGTAGCTCCTTCCTGCTCTTCTTTTTAACAAATCTCAAGCCATGGTCATTTTCCCCTTCTTCAGTGACACTTTTGCTTTTAATAAACTCATCCACAGCCACCAAGTACTTGTGTAACACAACATTACCCTTCTTGTTTTTGCTCTTCTGCTTCGCTTTCACCTTCATCTCTACAAGTTAAACTCAAGTTACTGACGCTGACTCAACCGGCTGTTACCCTTCTTTCAGAATGCAGCTACAGCCACTTAGCTTAGCTAACAAGCTAACGTTATGAACTACAGAGGGTTTAAAACAAACTACAGACGTAAAGCACCTCTCGCTTATTTTAAACACATAAATACCTTGAACTGCACATGTATCTCCATGAGGAAAACTGTGTATTTGACCCACAAGCACGTGACCATTTCTTTCCAGGGCACGCCGAAGACCTGGCGCCTAGTGATGACGTACTTTATTATGGGGCGTTTTTCTTTCTTTTTTTTTTAACACGGAGCGGTTTTCCTCCGATGTAAACTGTCTGTTAACCAGTCGGGGCAATATATTTGCAGAGAGAAGAAGAAGAAGAAGAAGAAGACACCGGGAGTTGTTGCCGTTGTGGTGCCAGTTGCACGCGACCTATCATGCTGTGAATCTGTAGCTTTCTTTTTTGTATTTGCAATATGAAGAATGGAAGAAGACGATGTTACTATCAGAGAGCAGAATTTCCACAGCCAAGTTCGAGAGTACATCGTAAGTAACGGCTAGTGGAGGCTAGCAGGCTAACAACGTCCTCTGCCGCTCAGCAACGTCAACGGTGGCTAACGTTAGCTTCACCTGTCAGTTAGGACACGGGAGAATTCAACTGCTCATTTAGTGACGCACCCAAAACACGTCTTATAATAAGTCAGATCTGGATTACATTTAAAACAACAACGCGCTCATTAAAGTTAGCTAACGTTAGCGAGCATTCGTAAGTAGTTGTATTAACTTCGCTGGTGTATTGATTGATATTGGGACAGACTTGTTATAAATAAACCTGCAAGATCTTTATCTGGGACGTGGACACAACGTCCCAGTCCTCAGTTATTCAGGCTGAGAGAGGACATCTCCCCCATTCAACCTGAACGTACAATATCACGAGAGCTTCATGTAGGTTTAATAGTTTAATCAATAAATGCATTTCATGTTTCATCTCTCGTTGTGATGATTTGGTCGAGGCTTTTCAGTAAAATATCCTTAATTTCTGATGAGTTCCTCTGGTTGGATGATTGTAACAGACTTTAGTTTGTGTTTAAGGAAAATATTATTTGTAGTGATTGGGAGAGGAGACAGTTTGCAGTGTAATATTATATGTAAGAAGATGTCTGGCGAATGTTTCACCACTGCAACTTAACTTTTGGTGTCCTCAATGCCTGATCCACCTGCAAATGCATGTGACAATAGATAATATAACTTATAAACTATTGTCATGAGTATCTATCATTTCACAAAAACAAGCAACTTCAAACTATCAAATGTTTCACCATCAGACAAGCTGAACAGCTCAGCTTTAGCGTGCACATGTTGTCCTAAGTATCTCTCTCAGTATCCCATATCAACATTCTTAACGTAAGAAGCCTTTTGCACGATGCTGTAATGGCACGTAACATCTTAATGTGGGTCAGCTTATGGATTGATTTCTGCAGGCGTAAAATTATATTTATTGTGGCGCATGCTTATTTTGCAAGCCAAGGTTACTGTTGGTTAACTTTCGAGTTTGTAAACATGACTCAATGACAAGATGGCATACGCTCCTATTAGACCTGAAGTGTGGGAAAGTGTTTGTAAAAAAAGTGGGTCCTAAAGAAGCATTGAAGAATGCACAGCAAACCGGTTTACTGTGAGAAATCAAGTTAACACGGGAGACTACCTTGTGCTTCGGTCAGTAATTACATTTTCCACCACCACCTCCAAACAAGGAGGTAACCTCATTATCACATGCTTGTGGAAACAGAGATGCACTGTGTTTGAACAAAATGTAAAGTTGTGACATCGCTGAATCGGAACAACCACTAGGAGACAATATAACGTGTGCTTAAGTTACAACATCTTGTTACTCTTCCTTTCCACGGTCTCTTCCACACACCTTTTCATACACCCAGCTAATACCACGATACATGGCCTGGTATTTAGCTTTCTTCAGCAGACCTCTGTTAATCAGGTTATCTACTGTCTAATGTTGACACATCGGAAATCACATTACTGCTAACAAAAAGTCAAATAATAACATTTACTGTAGTGCATGAAGTCATACGGATCAGTTCTTCTTGCAGGAATTGTAAGATCCTCTCTGAAAACAGTAATTACCGTCCGTCACCTCCTGCTTGAGTTCATGTAGCATAAAGGTGTGAAATACTGTTGCTAAATTGGTTGAGGATGCGTGCAAACTGCTTGCAAGTAGCTGGATTTGTTATGACTTGCTTCTTTTCCGTTGCATAAAGTGTTTTTACTTGAGTGGTTTTACTTGAGCCACTGTAGCTTGTGTGTGTGTGTGTGTATATATCAGCTGTCTTTCATTTGGAAGGGGACTGCAGGTGATAAGCCAAACAGTTTTTGCTACGGCCGTCATATAACGCCGCATACCTCCCAGATTGACGGAGGATTGTTTAGCGTTTCTTTTTATGTCCGTTTGTCTGTCTGGAATGCGCTCGGTTTGGCTGAGTCACTTCCATAATCCCAGCTGGGGCGTGATGAGTTCTCCAATGTTGACAGGGTGCAGAGTGCTGAAGTGGGAGTTTCTAACATTAGTTAGGTCCCGGTCACAGTAGAAGGGGGCGATGTGGAACGGGATCCTTCTGTAAGACCATCCAGCTTGTTTTGAAGGCAGCGGTTACCCAATAAATGCCATGCATTGGTCCTTTCTGGACCACTTTGCATGTACTGTTGGCTTGATAGGTGCGTCTGATGTTGGAAAACAATGATGCATTACTCCGTATTGTTCTTTGTGATCATAAAAATGGGTCATGTTGAGCTTTACATTAGACGTGAATGATTTCTGTAATACTGGGGACGGCATAACTTCTTATTTTTTCTGAATTTGCACACTTCAACAGGCCTAAACCCCATGTAGCGCTATTTTTGGACAGCAAACATGTACATTTACATACGGCACAAATACTTAGTGAGTATTATTAGAACATGGGGCCAGAATCGGTTGAGCAAGGCTGTCTGCACTCGGTATTCTGGAACTTGTGCAGCCTAGGCTGGAAATGAAAGCTCTCCACAAACAATCTCTAAAAAACAAAACTATAAACTATTGGACTGTTCCCTCAAAACTAGTTAGTTATGTACATCACCATGGGCTCAAGAAACCTTTTATAGTTTACTCTACAAAATAATATATGGGACACAGTCACAGGAAGTGGAGAACTTGCGTTTGAAATCTGCCGGGTGAACTGTCAATAACTGCTTGCTAATGACTGAGTGCCGACTCATCGACAGACCAAGTAAATCCTTAAACCAAGATTCTTATGTTGTCTTTTCAGATTTGCTTCCTCCTGTTTGCAGTCCTCTACATTGTGTCCTACTTCATCATAACTCGATACAAGAGGAAGAGCGGTAAGTGTGTCAAATATGAGCTCTCACTCCGTGGGAACAGAAATCTGTCGGATTTCACAGTCTCAAAGCATCAAACTGTAACACTTACGCGGCAGAAATGCGTCCGTGGAGGACCCATGTTCACAGTCTGGGTTGTGCTGTAACTGCTCACAGACAGAGTCCTTCATTGTGTGTGTGCGTGTGTGTGTGTGTGTGTGTGTTTTGACTGAAAGGAAGTCATTTCCATGTAGGATTTAGGTGTTTGCATGAGACACCACACCCATGCGTGTAGAGTAATCTACCACAGGACAGCTCTTTATCAGTGTGAACTGTATCCGCACAGAAGAGCTTTAAGGGCTGTGGCAAGATGAAGACTGTTGTCCCGTAATAACAAGTGTGACGCAGCAGGATAGTGACAAAAGCGGTTTGATATCCAAACAATAACGACCCAAGGGACCTCTAACGGAAGGATGTGTTTTGTTCCTCTGTAACATCTGTGACACGTTTGAGCTACAGCAGGGAGGAATGAATGGAAATACAACATGAGACCTAGTTGTGAAGGAGAAAACAGCGATGAAAACATTATGACCTGTATCCCGTTTTCCCAGGAGACATTTAATATGTCCAGGTCACCGAGGCTTCCCTTGTCTCATTTGGAAAGTAGACCACTTTGCACCAGAAATCCCTTCTGGAGTCGTGTACAGTAGGAATCTAGGCTGCTCTTCTCCTGACACCAGCGGTTTGGAGCCTCATCCTTTTGTAAAATATAAAGTGGCATTACAGGCACTACTTTCTCATCTACTGTCGCACATATTGAGATGATTATGAGATCATTCTCTTTTTTTAGCACCCTATGTCTACCAAGGGTGCAGTTGATAACTAAACTGTTAGCTGTTTCTGCTATGAAATGTAAACATTTCTCAAAAGTTTTAGTAAAAAATGTTTTCAAGGAATAGGAGCACCTCCACATAACTGTCTAGTGATGTGGTTTATATTGTTTTGGAAACAATCAGAGATGCATGGAGAGAAATAACATTAAAGGTCCCTTAAGTTAGGCATGTCTCAAATACTTGGGCTGTTTTGAACGAACACTACAATAAAGCATGTTGGTATCGGCCGATAGGGAAGTGAAAATATCCGATGTTTAACTCTGCTTCAACAGATGCATGCTGTGTTCTTCTCCGTGCTGTTTGACGTAGGATGTGATGTATGAAATGTGCAGCTGATACAGCTCAAACCTGTTGTGACTGAAGCGTTTTGGTTTCCTTTATAGACGACCACGAGGATGAAGATGCCGTTGTCAATAGAATATCGTGAGTAGATCTGAGTTACATCTTCTTTTTAGAACAATGTAACATAGAAAAGGTGGCAACTAGCTTTTAACTAGATATTTATTTTAGGAATTGTAAATCATATCTTCTTCTTTATATCAAGATGAACACAAGAAAGCAAATGTATGTTAAGAACGTTAGTCAGCTATTTGAGTAAAGAAATATTTGAATTCAATGTTGCTAATTTGAGCTGAAACAATGAATTGATTACCAGATTAACATAAGCTAAATCTGCACCTGCTTTCATAATGAAGTCATCATTTACGTCATGTTTTCTAGCAACGACAGTGAAGCGCTTCTGTACTTTATATCCCAGCGAGGTGAATATCTTGTGATTAAACCTAACAACCAAAACAATTAGTTGACTAATCTAGAAATAATCAATAATGAAAATAACCATTAACAGAAATTGAAAAAGCATTGCATTAATTCACTACCTCAAAACCTCAGTGCAGTTGATGTCATTGGCCAGAACTGTGGTGCCGCGTATCTCATATCGCTCGGTTTAGAGTAGCAGCAGACGTCACACCCGAGGGTGCCTGTTGTAGCCGCAAACATCCTGCATGTTTGGTTCCAGCGAAGCAAAGTGGCACCTAAGGGTCCAGCTAAACGATGGAAAGCATTTCAGTTAATGAGCTCTTTTGGTGATGTGGGGACTGTGAGCTGCCCAACTGAGGACCACTGAGCAGATGGTCACTCCCCTGAGACCTGCAGCCTCTGAACCTCTAGAAACATAGCTTCTGTAATCTATAAAGATGTTATTACCATGTTGTGAGTCTACATGTGTTTTTTTATGGTGACTAGTCCTAACACTTGTGTGTGTGTGTGTGTGTTTCTGTCTGTTTGATTCCATTCACAGATTGTACTTGTGCACCTTCACCCTGGCAGTGTCGGGTGGTGCCGTCTTCCTGCTGCCTTTCTCGATCATTAGTAACGAGATCCTCCTCTCGTTCCCCAAAAACTATTACATTCAGTGGCTCAATGGCTCCCTCATCCACGGTCAGTAGATCTCATACTAGTTTAATTAGACTAACTAGTTTTCTCTCCCGTTCTTGCTCCTATAATATTCTATCTTCGAACATATTTGGAATTACATTGATTTGAATCATGATGATTGTTTTTACATTATTGTCAGAATCAATGGAAGTGTTGATTAGCATGATGTGCAAATTGTGGGGAAACTTAATGTGATTACAAAATGATAATATACACTTTTAAATCCTTGGTAAACTATTTTTTTGTCTTTAGCAAGTACAACACTCAAGTTGGTCATCATTTCTTTTAATCCAGTTTGTTTGTGTTATAACATTACTTGATAAAACACAAAAAAGAAGAGGCATTGTTGCAGCGTCAAGCTTCACTACGTAAAACACAAACTGGAGTAAAAGAATATATTAATAGACAACATTTGAATTTGCTTAACTGTGACGTTGGTTGAAAGCGTCCCGTCTCATTTGTTTTGTCTCAGTTTTAAAAACTGAATTATATGGTGTCTTAATTTTAATACCAGAGTGCAAGCTCTGATTACAGTAAATGATGGACATACTGAGAAGTATTGACTTTTCTATAAATGCTGACACACTTTTAAACTTTGATAGTTGAAAGTTTAGTAATTGTGTTTACGAAATATGATTGATGGAGTAAGCCAGTTTCCAACCATGTGAGATTTAAAAGTGATGCCATGTCCCCACATATCCGATCAATTGACATCTTTATGTCCCAGTCACCCCACAGAGTCCACGTTAACCCGTCTATACAGCTGTTGGGTGCTGCAACAGCCACCAGGGGGCAGTAGAGTCCATGACTTAGACACAAAGAGGCTTACCAGATAAAACCTGTGTTGGCACCTCTCCTCACAACTACTGATATTCAAGGGAAAGCTCTCAAAAATATGGGAAAACCCTGTTAATGTAACCTCACCGAGCCTGAAACAGTTATACGTACCTCATTTTTGAATGACCTGTATGTGTACACTGTCATGTGTTGGGTTTCTGCAGGTCTGTGGAACCTGGTGTCGCTGTTCTCCAACCTCTGCCTCTTTGTCCTGATGCCCTTTGCCTATTTCTTCCTGGAGTCTGAGGGATTCGCGGGATCTAAAAAGGTACATTGCCTTAAGTTTGCTGCAGAATTTCTCTGTATCGTTTTGATTTTAGTTTATTGTCTTTGTGTGCAAGATCATCAGTCTGGAACTAGCTTTAAAAAATCCTGAGAAATAATTATCAAGGTTTTTGTGACACTGTAGCTGAAGTGATTCATTGAAAACAAGACAATCTGCGAAGATTTAAAAAACTATGCCTCGAAAGAAAAATCTGAAACTTTGATTAGGAAAATGTGGACCCCTGTTGGTTTATTTCTCTGCTCTGCTGCATGCAACGGGCTCTCTCTTAACAGCCAAAGAGCAGCAGCAGGTGCCTTGTCCGTGCCCTCTCCCTGACTCTACGCCACTGACTGTAACTGCCACCGCAGAAAGTTCATTAACCATGAGAAGCTGGACTTCGCCCAGCGCCACATCCTGACAAACCCTCCCAACGAGGCCGTCGGCTGCAAACGCTTCAACACTGCTGCATCGGCCCGGCTGATTTAAAGCCTGATTCCTTGTCACCCCCCCCTCCCCAGCCCCCCCAAAATAAAACTTCAAAAGGACAGGCTAATAATCGAGTTGTAAGGCACAGCGAACTTCCTCGTTTAATTGATTACCCCCACCCCCCCCCCCACCCGCCACACACAAAAAAAAAAGGCTGGGGGCTCGTGTTCCAAAAGTCCATAAAGTGGCTGCAACATGACGGCACAATAGAACCTTTACTTTTAATACACCTCTATCCTGTGTCACAGTTTGAAACCTCTCTGGTTTATGTCCCTCCTGGCAAAGGCACATAAAAATTAGCCTGTACTGTAGTGTATCGCCAGCTCTTTTCTTCCTCGGCCCACTAATTTGGTTTCGGTTGGATTTCTTCAGTGGACGGCAGGACCTGATGTGTAGGAAGCAGGATGAGGGCCTCTTTCACGTTTTGTTCTTTTTCATTTCGTTTCTTGCTACTGATCTTCCATAAATGTGCTTAGAGGAAGCACTGTTCAATGTTGAGCTGCACTTCCACGTATATATTGTGTGTGTGTGTGTGTGTGTTATGGAAGGGGTGCAGGTGACACTTGCACAAAAACTAAAAACTGAACTGCCCGCAGAGTCAATCATGCGGCCGACAGCGAGCGGAATTTAAAACTCAGATCTGAGTTTTTATAATGCGATATTATCCTTTTCCCCAATAACAGCATTAGACCACATTGTCATAAGGTTTTATGTGGTATTTTAACCTCCTGGGCCAATGTTATGGCACTGCGAGGTCCTTTTGACTGCGGAAATGAAGTGAATGATGAGTTTCACTACCAACATGGTAAGTCGGTCTTTTCATGTGGCTTTGTTTACTTTTGACGATGTACTAAAAGACGCCACCAGAATAAAAATGGAAATGTGGATGTTTCTTCTTTTTTTTTTTTTTTTACTGTTCAACTCTTTAGAGGCTCTGTCATCTGAGAGATTAATAGTTTCAAAAATTGTCCAAATTGTGGATGAATCCGAGCGACTTCGGGTCTTGATGCCGGATGTTATGATCTGGCTTTAGTTGCTGCTGTAAAATGTCTCCCGCTTTACTGCTGTGTTCTCAAATCTTTGCCGAAGAGCTCCATCACCGAGGCCACAAAAGGTCGTTGTGTACTTCATGTTCATTGGTTCTGATGATGCGTTAGAAACCTATATAGCGTGCTGTATTTGTAGTGGTATTCTAAATGAGGTACTGTGCATTGTTTTGCGGCTTAATAAAGCATTTCTGTCTCGGCACCACCAGTAGATGGCATTGTAATGATGAGAGCCACCGCTGTCATCCATATTGAGATAATCAGCGTGTTCTGACAAAGACTGTGAAGACATCAGCACCAGCCTTTGTTCTATTTATATCAAGAGACTTAAGTTGGCTCAGTAATTACACACGGCGAGTGTGATATCTTGAAGCTATATTTACTCAAAAACAATTAGATCAAGGTATTAACAAAAAAGTTTTGACGATGACAACTCGCTGGTCTATTTCCAGTGCGGTCTCATCTTATTTTCTTAGCACTAATGCTCAGATGTTTATTACCTCCTCGCTTAAAAAACATATGTATTCAGCGCCACAGCCTGAGCCACTTATTGTAACACTATGAGGAAAATATGCGCAATTACAACTAGGTTTTAATATTCTAGGTTTATTTTATCTATTTCAGAAACATTATAGAGTATGCTTTGCAGTGAATAGTCTTTTTTTTTTTTTCTTTTTTTTTACCCAAAGTATTGAAATGTGTTTGATCCTGAAACGAGTTGGAACGAGTCTGACCCCCTGACTGACCCAGCAAAGGGCCAACAGGTTTCATCTGGTAGTTAAAGAAACTCCTCATCAATCTCATCCTAAGCCCCAACCCGCCAATGATGAGAAGTGTGTTTATTGTGGAGGGAGAGGAGGAGAGGGAGAGAGAGAGAGGGAAGGGAGGGGGGGGAGAAAACGTCTCGCCGAGCAAACCCGCGTGGTGTTACTAAGATACTCCTCTTTGTTGGCGCTCCACAATGGGGGCCTGGATATTTATTTCAAATCTCCTGCACATGCGGACATTTTTCCCAGGCCTTCTCTCGGGCAGGGCCAGTCGGAGAATATAAAGTGGTGTTTACATACCTTCCTTTAAGGTCACAATGTCTCCCTAAAGCTGCCTGTTACAATGTTCGTTACCGCGGCAACATATTAGTTCGAGCTGGGAATTTAAAAAAAGAACAAGCGAGTTGGTCAGGATTCCCCCCCTCTCCTCCTCCCCCCCCCTTTCCTCTCGTGACTCAGTTTTTCGAAGTGATATGTTTCTGAAGCTCAACTGATTCTGCTCCGGATTCTTTTGCCGTTTTTCTTGATTTTTAAAGCGAGATATCGTCCATCATACACAGAGACTGAATTACTACTCATAGTAGTATTATGTCGATCGGCTATGGTCCTATCCTTTTACCTGAAGAAAAAGCCAGGATACAGTCGTGTATTCGGACACCTTTCAGTAACCACTGTAGGATGTACTTCTTCTGTTTTCTGACTCATCTGGTGAATCAGCCATGAAAGCAGAAAGGAAACAGGAGCTTTAATTCACATACCCCAAAATCATGAACATTCACAGCAATGTTTTCTTTCTTTTCTCTTTTTTAAAAAAAAATCCCCCCCCCCCCCGCTGGTTTGAACGATACGACGTGATGCCGATCATTTTCCATGCTCTGGTGTCATTGCTGCTTTATTAAGAGTCTTTAGAAGTTCGTTGTGCAGCTTTACAGGCGAGTGTCCCTCTCCTCTGCTTTCTGTCTTTGACACGGTCATTGCGCCGTGGGCCGACTGGTTGAAGGATACACTAATAAGGTCCCTGGGCATCTGGCATGTCTTTAGCAGAGAGGGCAGTCCTTTTGCCGGGGAGCAAAAAAAAAAAAAAAGGACCCTGCCCCCTCCGTCACGTATTACACTCTTGGCCCTTGTTCCACACGCCCCTGACAGTGAGCAGAAGGATGGTCTGCAGGATGATCTCTGCCACCGCCTGCTGACCTGCTAAGGATTGATGGCGGCAACTCGGAAGCTCCTGCACCACCTAACTCTCGTTCTTTGTCTCATTCCACCCCCCCCCCCCCCCCCCCCCCCCCCCCCCCCCCCTCCTCCTCCTCCCTCATAACATCCAACACAGCCCTGCATCTTCCCGAGTATCATCTCTTACGCTCGTCCGCTATTGCACACCTGGCATTTAACTTCCAGAAGAAGAAGACGGTGGCAGATTGTGCTTTTAGTTCTTCTGCAGCACAAGCAGGGCGTTACAGCTGGTGAACTGGTTCCAGGCCCTCTGTGGCTTTGTGTAGTTGGTTTATTTACCTTGCTGGTCATGTGCGTCTGTCTGTGTGTGTGCGTACGTGAAGTCATGCATGTTTTGTTTGGTACTGCATATGAAGCGGTTATTTATATATTTTTTTAGCTCTGGCCACTACACGCATTTCTTGGAAGTCTCTCCTTTCCTGTTGGAGCATAGCTGCAGTTAAGCAGCCCCTCGCTCGATGTCGGTGTGAGGATCAGGGGATGCTGAATATTTCAGAGCTGCTATATTTAGATGTAGTTACACATTTAGAATGGCAAGAATAGAAACTTTCAGCGGGCGCTCTGGATGCCAAGGCACAGGTCTCTTTTTTTGTTTCCTCTCTTCCCTCACCAGTTGACAGTTTCATCTTTGATCGGTGATGATAGCTGAGTTGCATATTTCTATTTTTATACCATAGTTTTTTAAAGCATAAATTCGCCTTGCTTTCCTATTTGATGGGGAACAAAGGACTTCATATTCTCCCTCGCAAGGAGAGGTAAGGAACTTTCAGTGTGCAGTGTCATGCATGTGCATGGATCAATGATACCAATCTGGGCTCACAGTTCACTGTCACATCACATCTGACACAGTGGACTGCTCCTCCAGCGAGGCAGGAGCCAGGGATGATAGTAAGGGAGGTGACAAGCATTGCCTTTGCCCTAAATGATCTGAATGGGTAATGATTTGAGTCTTATAAATGATTGAGAGACCTATCTGAAGGGAATACACCTTCAGCATGGCATGGGCGGCTTGTTAAGGTGGACTGGTGCGCTTGAGCGGACGCACGTCCTGCCTGCGGCTTCTGCTTGTCCTGATGCATCCTTAAGAGAGGCGCGTGTGGGACGTGGCTGAAGTCCCTGAAAGCATTCCTCGCTCACCTCTCTTACCTCCAGGGATTGAGATTCTCCTCCATCAGTCTCCCTCTGTTGTTCTCTCTCTCTCTCTCTCTCCATCTCTTCCTTCCTCCCTCCTCTGGACGGTGTTGAGCGTTCTGCTCGTTGGCCAGTTGAGCTGAGCTGCGAGAGTCTTGATTGCAGCGAACTGAGGAGCGCCCGAGTGTCTGCAAAGGAGCACGAGGCAGTCGGCAGAATGTCATATATGTGTGTGTTGTGGTATTTATGTTTTTAGTGTATTGATCTGCATTGAGTGGGGGGGATTTATTGTTGGTGTATAGCATAACAGAAGATATGCGGATATCGTTCCCGTAAGTTATCACTGCGATGTATCTATTAATGATTTATATTTACTCATAATGGAATTTGTTTTTCGTGCTGACTACAGACTCCATAAGGCCCAATTACACCCTCTTACCATTACCTGTCAGTGGCTGCAGTGTCCACCTTGGCCACACTGGGGCACTCCAGACCCTGCCCACTTTCCTCTTATGTTGTGCTAGAAAATTCTACACTCACTCACTGAGGCTTTTCCAGAATACCACGCAAGAGGAGGCGCGAGGCGAGTGATTGCTCGGTAATAGCTAAAGAATGCTACGGGGCATTTTCACCACTGACGATGTATGGGAGTCTGAGAATAAGCTTAATTCCCTACATCACTGTCCAAAGTATGGACGGGATGGCTCGGTGATAATGTCTAGACAATAAATGTACCAAATATGTCCGGGACCCATTAATGCTGGCGTTTTTCTTTTAGAACGGTGCTTGTAAAAGAGATAAGATTTCAAGAGTGAGTTGAAAGGGACTGAATTAGAGGTTGCATGGGAGATAATAAGGCTATTAAACGGTGACCTGAATCGTAATGTAAATGCTAAAGGACAGGTGGTTCGGTTAACAATCATGAACTGTGTTGTAAAAAACCCAAAAACTAAGCCTTGTCTAATTTAATCTGCAGAATTGAAACCATTTCCACTCTATAAAGCGACTTGATTAACGGGGGAGACTTTCAAAGAGAGACCCCCTTCATGTACCTGTTGGCAAATACTGAACAGCAACCGCACAGCCATTATGTTAGCTGGTAACAAATTGCTCATATGTGCCCAATTTAAGCAGCGCTCCAGAAGCAGAGAGCCCTTGTTATCCCGTGCCTGGTAGCCTACCTGACACATGTATGAGAACGCCCATCTATCTTACAGGCACAGACAGCTCGGCTCTCCAGCAGGGGGGGAAATGGAAGCTGTGTGAACAGGTAGAGGAGGACTTTATTAACCACTCAGCAGTCTGTGACCCGGAAAACCCAAATTACCCCAAAACCCTCTCGTCTGCGCGGCCCGGGACACGGCCGTGGTGCTAAGGGAGCTCCTAATCGGCCCCAGATGGGAGGCCTGCTCTTGATCGCAGACAGTAGCTGACCCAGCCAGGCTTCATGCTCCTTACAGCAGCACCCCCCCCACCCCCCACCCCACCCTTACTCTTTTTAATTTCACCTCCGCCACCACCAGCCCCTGTTAGACCCACTTTATAGACCGCAATATGTGTGTATAAAAGAGCTGTTTTACACAGGAGTCCGTGGGAGCGTTTATGTCATGTTTGTGTGCTGTTAATGGAACTGGTGGTGTTTTATATGAGCGTGGGAGGAGGGAGATGTCTCGTAAAATGAATCTTGTTTTGTGTTTTAAAAAAAAAAAGAAAGAAATGTAGGCAATACCGCCTCCCAGCTCAGTGTGTTTTTAGATGTATGTTGATATAAAATCGTGGTGTTTCTTGTGATACTGATTCGAATCGTATTGGCCATTTACAATTACATTTCTGTGTTCTTTCTGTCAGGGCATTAAGGCGCGTATTCTAGAGACCTTTGTGATGCTCTTCCTGCTGGCTTTGCTCATCCTGGGCATCGTGTGGGTGGCGTCAGCGCTCATTGACAATGATTCAGCCAGTATGGAATCACTCTACGGTACGTTGTGAAAGGATTCTGTGTCATTGTTGCTTGGAAGTGTTTTGTAGTATTTGTAACGAATAGTTCAACAATTTGGTAATTTGGCTTTTTCGCTTCTGGCAGACCGTTAGATGAGATAGATACCTCTCTCATGTCTGTGCATTAACTATGAAGCTTGAACCGTTGGTTAGCTTAGCTTAGCATAAATACTGGAATTGATTAGTTTGGCTTTCTCCAAAGTAAAAATATTTGCCTTTTTAAAGCACACAAATGTACACATACCTTGTTTAATCCCTTCATAAATACAAATGTAGTCGTAAGATGGAACTATATCTTGTGCATTTCCTTAAATGTTGAACTATTCTTTCCTATATTTTTATTAAATGTATTTTTTCTGTAGATCTTTGGGAATTTTACCTCCCATACCTCTACTCCTGTATATCTCTGTTGGGAGGACTGCTTTTACTCAGTAAGCCACTTCATTTCTTCTTATACACACTGAAATATAATTGTTGTTATGTTGAGCTACCATCAATTTAATATTGCTTCATTTTTTCACCTTATTGTGGTTGAACAAGCACGCTGATCCCGCTGTTTTTCTGTCTCTTGTGTAGTGTGCACTCCTGTGGGGTTGTCCAGGATGTTCACCATCATGGGCCAGTTACTAGTGAAGCCAACAGTAAGGAATCATTCTGTTTGTTCTGTAAAGGGTTTTATCAGTACAAATTTACAACTAGCATTTTTATTGCTGAAAGACCACAGAGTTGAACTTGAACGCTCAGACTTGAAGCCACTGTCTGTTTCAGTCCACCATTTACATGCGCTGCAGAGGACTACAAATACATCACCAACTCATCCTCCCATCTGCCATCTCTCCGGTCCCACTTTGGGCCTAATTATAACCCATTTCATCTCTACCTCCTCTGCTCCCTCCCTTCAGATCCTGGAGGACCTGGATGAGCAGATTTACTGCATCCATTTGCAGGAGGAAGCCCTTCAGAGGAGATTAAACGGTATGTCTGTGGGAGACGTGTTGGCACATTATAGGGGAGGGGAGGGGTTCACTGCCCTATTGGGTGTGATGGAGCGCGCCACACTGGAATCAATTAGCATTGAAAATTCAGCCACACACACACACACACACACAAAGACAGACATGAACAGACACTGGCAAAAAAAATCAGCACACACACTACTGCGGCCTTTTCCCACCGCTGTCTTAGTCTCATAACTTTCTGCTAAAGGGCAAAGCAGCCACCATATTTTATGTTTAGGAAGTTTTTAAGGATCCATTTAAGACACTGGTGAAATGATTGCCTCATTTAGGCCTATAATGGTGGCCGGGGTAATGGGATGGAAATGAAATCTTTTACAAGAACGTTTGGCCGGCTCCTGTGGACATTAAAGAGACTGTTCAGTGACGAGGAGCCTTGTGCTGTTCTCGAGCACAAAAGGATAGTTTAAAGAGTTGAAGGATGGTGAAGATTATTTCTTTTTAGCCTGCATTTCCTTTTCATGTCCAGCCTCTCTGTGTTCCCAAATTCCTCGTTTGACGTTGAACAATCTCAAAAAGCAGGAAGTATTTGGGCCAAGTTCCAAAACCTACTTTAATATGAACTCAAGCATGCAACCAAGTGTACAGATGCGAGTAAATGAAGAGGATGAGCGTCCTTTCAAACCATGGAGGTAAAGGAGATCCCTCCCTGATAACGCATGTTTTCGAATGCCACACCGGCAAACTCCATAGACTGCCACCAATGCGTATGGTTCCTCCGAGCTCATTCCACGCTGCACTGCTTTGAACTAACTGAATAATAATTGTAATCTGTTCCTTATCACCTCCAAGACTGTTTGAACTTAACAAGTCTCTGTGAGGCAAAAAAAAAAAAAATAACTGTGGTCGACATCTTTTTGTGTGCACCGAGGCACAAGCTGCGATACACTTTTCCCTGTTTTTTAAAAAGGTGGGAGTTAGAGGCAAAGAAGAATGTTTTTAAGCTGTATGTAGATGCACATGCTCAGCGCTCACGCTCACACATGGGTGGAACTGAAGGCTGGACTGGTGTCCCTTTGATCTGCTGAGAGCGACTACAGTTCAGGCACAGTTCACAGGACACACTCGTGAGGCGAGCGGCGGTGTCGTCTTGCTTCACCTGTGTCCGCTCTGCATCCAGCTCCTCTAACGGATCCCCTGACCCAGTTTGTGTTTGCAGATGTGGACTGTTGAGCCACATCAGTCGATGCGTCGGTGTTTATTTACACGTCTGGGCCTTTTGTTGTCCTCGCTCTGTATGTAATTGCCCATTTGTAATGACATTGTTGATACTGTGAGTCTTACAGTTGAGAGGTTTTATGGCTTAAGTTGGCTGATTGGACATGTGCGTCTGTTTTTTTTGTCACGGGTATGATGAACCCAATATGCATAATGTTTAGAGGCATGCACCTAGAACTATCAGATAAGCTTTCGAGAAACCAGGTTTTACAATTTACTTACACAACTCTTTACAAGGCAGCCCTTCTTTACCGCTTTTAAATGTCTTCAGGCTTAAGTTATAGATATCCCGGACAAAATAGGTTATTTTTTTTAAAGTTATGGTTCAAGCAAAAATGCTTGGAAAAAGAAAACACACAGGTGTTGTTGAGTTTGAATCACGGAACAGTGTGAACACCTGGCCTCGTCTCCTGAATATGAATCTAAAAGTATCCTTGAGATTAATGTAGCTTCCACCTAACGCCTATAAATCCTATCTAATTAAATATTAGATATTGTCTGGTAACCAGAGTTGACAAATATACTGCAGTACAGGCACTGTGACATACACACTTGTCCACGCTGCCCTCTCAAGACCCTGATCTGCTGATAGCAGACGAACGGTCCAGATGCTATGCGGCACAATGACCTTGCCGGTGCCTCTGTGGTCTCAGCGTGGTGTTTAGCATATGTGTGGATGACGTAACTTTTCGACTGTGCTGAAGGTTGGAGAGGATACGTTGAATTACTCCGGGCCTTCCTGGCTGCCAGAAGCCTCGCTCAGCATCTCTGCCTCGCTGTAACTCAGTCTCTTACTTGATGCTGCCAGCAGAAGGAGAAGGATATATTTAACTCCAGTTTAGAATGATGTCATTGAAGTTACCGCAGTTGAAAATTCAAGTGATGATATTGTTCTTTGTCTTCAGTTCGATCTGCTGTTTTTTTTTTTGTCATAGCTATCAAGAAGCTACTGTTCATTTTGATCAATTTGCCATTCCTGAGTGACGGGTAAGGCCCTGTTTGGATATGTTGTGTACGAATGTGATAGATTAGTTCACCACCCCGAGGCAGAGTGTTCAGTTCGTCTCTGGAGGGGAGAAGGAAAAAAAAAGAAAAGCTGTTGAACTGCCCGTGACATTTCCTGTTGTGTTGTGACTGCATTCGCTCGGAGGGTTCAAACTTTCCCCTGCTTAGATCCTGGGACAGGTATCTGCGAGGGCACAGACAACGGTTCAGTCTCTCTCCTCGTCTTCTGCCTACTTAGACCCATCCAGACAGGGCGTGTCGTAATAACAGAGGGAAGAAAAAGGTTTGATCAAAGTGATTGGTCCTTCACTCTTGTAACAAAGATGAAAGATGGTATTTTTATTGCACGCTAGTAATGGTGTAACACTGAACTAATTGGTCTTGATCTGCCAATCACCTCGGGGGATGCAAATGGATACTCTTCCACTTTGGCTCCTAGGGGCCTCTACGCTAGTGCGCAGAAGTTGGAAGGAAAACAGAGTAAAATAGATAAATTAGCCTTAAATGAGCCGGCCTTGTGGTTTTCCTGGAGAATCCCTTGCTGTCTTCTCCAGCCCACTAAACCAGTTGTGGCATGTGCTAGACAGCTCCTGACACAAGAAGTTATTATGACTTGTTTGAGATCACATTGTTGTGTTCAGGGCAGGAATACTTGTTTTGATGGGATTTCTTAATAAAATATAAGTCAAATACCATAAGACATAAGACAAAGACATCGTGAAGTTAACATGATGTAAGGTGATGTATTTGGTGTGTGAGAAATGCCTGAAAATACTGGTTTCCAACTGAATGAATAGTTTCTTGAGTAGTTTTTGTATCATTCTAAAGTGAATAACTTTGTTTCGGACTGTCGGACAGACAAAAACAAGACTCAGAACTTTTTTTCATAATTCTTTTACATTTTCTAAACTTAATGTTTAATCCGTTCAGTAAATTGGCTACATATTAAAAATGATCGCAACGACATCTGAACATGTGACAAATTCTAAGTTAATTCCGATGGTTTTCTGTTTCGCAGGATCGTCCTCGCACACTTATTTCCGAGGAAGCTCGACTCAGCAGCTCAACAAAGAACTGGACAATATTAGAAATCAGAGGAATAAATTGGGTAAGTATTTGTATTGTGCAGGTCTGATGTATTTTCTCTGAAGACCTTGAATTGCCATGGAAATATATGCCAAGAAGTAAGCTTTTTACATATTGCTGACAGGCAGCCGCTTTCTCCCCGTCTGCCTTCATTTCTTAATTTGGACATGGACCAGAACTGCTTGATAATTTTCCATCCATTTTAGGATATTATAAATGAGGCCTGAGTCTTTTGGGGAGCAGGGTGTGGGGGGGGGGGGAGGAGAGCACAAAGGCACTTAGGATATTGGACAAGATGCAAACTTTATATTGTAGCAAGCCTTTTAGTGATGTCATTAATTTAGAAGGATGGTGCATATAAAGTGCACTTGGCAAACTTCTCGGGCAGGCAGGGTGGGTGCACTTTGAGAATAAGGAGGACTAACAATGTTGGAAATAGAGAAAGAAAGTCAATATGGCAAGGACTAGAGAGCAGTCGGATACACATTGTTGGGTACTGTGGATGTCCATAATAGAAGATATAGTGCATGGGGTCTACAAGCTGTCAGCAGTGTCTACAAACATGACTGATGAGCTGTTGAAATAAGAGGAAGATGGAAGATATAAACTTGAAATGTTTCATCCGGCTGAGAAGACCGAGCCGCAGTAGTTGCCCTCCGCGCGCACACATTCTGACCAAAATATAAATCACAGAATTAATTTGGTTGCGTTTCTTTTTATCCAGGATTTATGATTGTTTCCACTAATTAAAGAGGAAGAGCATAATTTTTTAAGGTTATGAGTTGTATATTAGCTGGGGGGGGGTGGTTGCGATGAGAGGTGAGATTGTGTTTGCTACACACACTCACGATATGTTTTACCAAACCGAAGCCGTACAAACCCTGTAAATCCAGCCAGAGGGCTCGAGGTTTCATTACTCGTCTTTGATGAACATATTAATTAACCAGCAGTGGAAAGTGGTTTTGTATCTCTGAATCTTGCAATTAAAGAGTTGCTTAGACATATATAGACTAATGACCTCACATTTTGGCTCTCACTTCCACTCAAGAGAGAAGAAAGAAAGCATCGGGCTGGGAGAAGAACTTGCTGTATCCCATAGTGATGCTGATCCTGCTCGCAGGAACGGTGAGTGCTGTGACTGACCTATCATTAAGCCCAAACTGTTTACTCATGGCGTATACAGCCTAACACCCTGTACCTCAAATCCTATCCTCTTAACAGAGTCTGGGTGTGGAAACTACTTTTGTTTAATAGCTGTTTAAGACGATGCTGAATTGCCACCATTTCCCAGAGATTATAGTGTGTGAATACTCGTTATGCCTTCTTCATGGCATCAAACATCCCCACGTTTGTTCCGGTTTGGAGTAGCTTAATGTTGCCGCATTTTTACAATCACAAGGTGGTTATTATGCATTACCATACTTACAGATCAGCACGGCCACCGCAATTCAATTATATCATGATGCCGGATACTTTTATAATTCCACCACGTGTAAACAAATCTTTATCTTCCTCTCTTGTCTGCAGACAATCTCAGTTCTTATGGTGGCATTTAATATCCTCTACCTGCTAGTGGATGAGACTGCCATGCCCAAGGGATCCACGGTAAGCCTACTGTAACCTAACCTAAGTGTGTTTTTTTACTCCCCACACACACACACACACACACACGCCCAGAATGTAAACTGCAGAAGCCTATCAGACCTGCCATGCTCCCGGCGGGGACATAAATCAAATTCCGGATATGCTCAGATGCTTGTTGGAAGAAAAAGGCCCGACCAGATGTTAATCAGGCTTGAACCTTGTGCTTCTGGTTTTGTTTTGGAAGCTCATTGAAAGTCATTTCACAGCAAGCGTGCAGATTCAACGAGCCCGCTACGTGTCTCCAGTCCACAGTTGGGTGAAAAAGGCTGCTTCTCCTCCCTCCTGCAAAAAGGCAGACAGGGCCAGGTGAAGGGCTCTTACTGTGCGGCAGCGTAGCCGAGTGTGGACCGGCTCCGAGAGATTTTCATCTCCGCCTAACATGCGATGTGTTTTAAGCTCCCCTTATCTCGTCTCATCTGCAGTGACAGAGAGGGCGTGCGTGCATGTGCTTGTATGTGTGTGCGTCTGTGGTTGCATTCTTGTCTGAGAGGGGGCAACATAATGTATCCTATTTCTCCCTCATTTAATTTTGCGTCTCGCGGGCAACTGACAGAGCTGCCCTCGACATTCCAATTATTTTATTGAACAGAGATGTTTTCTTTGGCATGACGCATCACAGAAAATCCCCCAAATTACACTTGTCATGCAGCTTGAAGCTGTCCTCCCTGACAGTGTGGCCCCACTAAATGGTTTATGCGTTTGTTGAGCTGGATGGATGCCACACCTCTGATGAGCTCACAGCACTACGAGGGGTGGGGGTGGTGGTGGTGGTGGTGGGGGGGAGGCCTCGTCCTCCAAAACAATCGATACTGATATGATATCCATCTATCCACCCCGTTAACCCTGCCCTCCAGCTCTCTGCCTCGTAGTTACCCGCACACTGTCTAGAAGGAGATAAGGACAGAGGAGAGACAGGGACATAAAGAAGTAGAGAGAGCGGCTGCTTCGAGGTCGGAAGGAGGAACTGTCAGAGTAAAGAGACTGTGGGAAAGTCAAATGAGGCCCCCGATGCGCTGATTGTTTTGGGGGGGGAGAGCACAATGGAAGTGCCCTGTCAATGTTTGTCTTCCCTTCCTGCTAAGCATCCCGCCATAGTCCTCAGCATACTGAGCAGTGCCCCAATTGGCTTTACGGAGCCGAGGATGGAGGTGGAGAGGGACGATGAGGAGCTAGGAAGAGAGAACGAGCAGGGAGGAGAAACAGGTGGATGGAGATGAGGAGCAGAGATGCTGTAGAAACAACACGGGGGAGGAGAGGAACTGGAGCTGTGAACAAGCACTAACAGGGACCAATAAAAGAGTTATTGCGGGCTCGCCTCTTTGGTAGCCACGACACTTGACTCTATATTTCGTAAAATGGACAATTATCTGGAACTTTCACCTCACTAAAGTTGTGCTTCTCTGAACACACACAAACATGCATAACCAACTGCCTGCAAGTCAAACCCACACACACAACAACAGACCATCATTTCCTCTCAAACACAGACCCACACAATGCTGTACGAGAACCAAAGACACTGTCGACATGCCAAAGAGGTCGGCAGAAGTGTTACTACCATGCAGCATCTAGGCCTGTGAATGACTAACAGTAAAGGTATAGGCCGCCCAATAATCCGAACTTGTCAGCTGTCTGCTCAGTTTGAAAAAAGGCCGAATAGATAAATAAATCAACGTTCCACATTGTAGAATCTGTTGTTGACACAATCTAATTCTCTCTGAAGGTGAGAAAGTCAATGGAATGAGACTAGCTCGGTGGCTAGCTACGTACATTCACCTACAGCGTCTTCATTAGCGCGTGCGACGCACGTAAGCGTAGACTTTAATGTTAGGAGTGAGACTAACGTCAAGGTTGTGAAATAGTATGGTCCACTTTAGGGGTTTAAAAAATTGGAGAATGGGCTTGAATATGTGAGATATTGTAGTATTTAATTTATAGTATAATTGATTACAGGTAAGAAGGATAAATACAGTGTGAATTTGAACCACGTCATCCCTTCATGTCTATTTAGCAGGTTATTCTCTCAACAGACTGGAGGTACAAATACTCACAAGTGGTGGGGTCAAATAATGTCAGTCTCTTGGTCTAAGCCGTAGCCTCCAACTGAAAAACAAAAGTAAAGGTGTTGATCACATGGAGACCTCAGTTTAGAACACATATTTGCTGTAGCGTGGTTCAGACTTACATGTCCGAACTCTGTACCTGAAGTAAATGGCAGCTCTATCTATTATATTTACTCTTTATGTATTGCGTCTTTCTCCTACTCGTTGGACTATAGTCGGGGGGATTATCTGGTGTGCAAGAGGATAAGACTGTGAAAGGCAGTAAACTAAAATAACAAACAGATATTATAATACTTCTCCTCTATCTTTAAATAAATAACATTTTTAGAAAAATGCTGCCACTACTGCAGGGACCCACCTGAGGTCAAATGGTCTGGACGCAAGGCATGTTTTCACACACACACACACACACACGACCTCGCCATTACGCAGGTTTTGCGAGGTGTTAATCTTACTAGCTACAAATGCAATGTGTCAGCTGAAAGAGCCGTGGCAGGCTGCACGGACGAATCTACCAGACCCCCCCCACCCCTCCGCCAAGCCTTCCCTCTCTTTCTCACACACACACACACACACACACACACACACTCTATCGCCCTTCCTGCTACTGGAATGAAAAGAAGTAAGAGTTGAAAGGAGGCGTACCGTGAACGCTAGCCGTCCTAAGCGCGGGCATACAAGCATATTGCGAGTGCACACACAATCTTAATGCATGCCCTCCCTCCATTAATAAATTACATCAGATGCTGTCTGCTAATTCCCTGTGTAAGAGAGAGAGAGAGAGAGAGAGAGAGAGAGAGAGAGAGAGAGAGAGAGAGCACTGCACCATGGCTCTGCAGTAAGCTAAGGGATGACAGTTGCATAAAAAGGCATGAAACAACCTGCCAGGCTTTCCTTTTCTCTTCAGGCTCTTTTACAAAACAAATCAAGATAAGGACAATCAAGGTGGGTTAAAAAAGAAATTAAATACAACAAAAACATAAAAAATAAACTCAATCTAGCACCATACTCTCAACATCTACGATGCAACTGTAATATGTATTGGTATCGCAAGAATAGTGAATAATGTATACATGCGTTGGTATAGAAAGGTGCTGTATTTGAATTGCATTGCTATACAAATAAACTGCATATTGAATATATCCAGCTATGTACACAGAGACAGGATGGAGGACAGCATAGTAGTATTTTGGACTATTAAGCGTTTGGGAATATACTGCACAGTTGTAATCATACATACTTCATATCTAAATGATTATCTACAAGAGCTAAAAATGCAGCATACAGTTTTAGGAACTTTTTTTAACTTAGATCTGTGATTTTTGTTGTTGTTTGAAAGTGAGTCTATGGTCAATTCTCACTAGTCGACATGATGCATAGTACTGTAGGTGTCCCATACAACACACTGATCCCCTGGAGGATTAACCCCGGTGCCAAGTTCAACAAAAGCAAATATTTATCATTTGACTACACAGATGCTTGGTATGTGCAGCATATGTAGATGGGCCTTTTTCCTGCTCCAGTTTCAAAAGGCCTTTAGGTGTTGAAGGGAGGGGGGGGCCTAGTGTTTGCCAAAGTATTTGTTTTGTTGTTTTTATGTTTTTGGCTTGCTTTCAGCCTGTACACTCTTCTTACCGTAAGCAATGTGCCGTTTTTTGTTTGAACACCTGTTCACATATTGTATGATCGACAGTGATTTGAAAAGAGCCTCTTTCATCTTGTTCCATTCATTACTTAGCCAATTTGATTCTGTCCTTCTCAAGTGGGGAAATTCTTCATGCACCGCTCACTTACTTTGCAGGATTTCTGTAATTGCGTGTGTGTGTGCGTGTGTGTGTGTTTGTGCAACGGCCTGCAGTGCCTTCGTTTCCCCATTTTCTGTTTTTATTTGTGATGTGTTTATTTGACATCGCTGTTCGAGGGCACTGAGTAACCCCGTCTTCTGTCTGTGTCTTCATCTTCCAGGACCGAGGCATTGGGAACACCTCTCTGTCCACGTTTGGCTTGGCTCAGGCGGTGCTGGAGATCATCCTCATGTTGTATCCTTTAAGTAACCCCCCCCACCCCCACCCCATTGTTTGTGGCCAAAGTAGCATGCTCCATGGCCAAGAGCAACATTGTCAAGCCAGCTTTGTTTACCCAGGACATAGTTCAGCCGGACACCTTCCGGAAGACATGTTGTGCTGTTTCGTCACCTTTTATCGTCGCTGAAAAGGTGCAGATTAGGAATACTTAAAAGGGCGACTCAATGGAGCGGCTTTGCTACCAGCGGAGAAGTGTTTTTGGTCCTTGATTGATTTGCTCAACAGCTACTTGATGGTGTCCTCTGTCGTTGGCTTCTACAGCCTGCGAGTCTTTGAGGGACTCACTCCCAGGAACGATGACAC
Organism: Pholis gunnellus; assembly: GCF_910591455.1. NCBI lineage: Eukaryota > Metazoa > Chordata > Actinopteri > Perciformes > Pholidae > Pholis > Pholis gunnellus. The sequence continues at coordinate 10,556,395 of NC_136547.1, forward strand.
AACCATGACAACGGTAAAGACGGGATGAGGGGGTGGGGGGCGGGGGGTGCGGGGTGAAGTGGGGGCAAGGGTGCCGAGATCGCTCCTAAGGTGCTGATGTGTTTGGGGACCCCCCTGTGTTTCATCTATTTCCCTTCTCTCTCACTCTCCTACTGCTCACTAACGTTTTCCTCAGGGCCCCCTCAATGGCTTTAGTTGATCTGTCCAATATTTGTTTGTGGGTTGCGCAAACACTGGCAAAGTGCAAGCCCCTTTCTTGTACATCACAGGGAGAGTTGGGGGGTTTTGGGGGGGGGGGGGGGGGGGGGGGGGGCAGGCTCTGTTTGGCACCTATTCACTTGGTAATGAGTTTGGGAGTGGTGAGGCTTGTTAACTAGCCATGACGCTCCAGTGAAAGGGCTTGAAAGGACAACAGAGAAAACCTGGTAATGAGCAACTTCAGAGGTTCTAATTGTACAATATGTGGAACCAATTTAACACCAAGTGATGTGTGCATGTGTGCATGTGTGTGGGCACGTCATAGCTGAAACTGTTGCTGCAATGGCTGCTTTCTCCTCACACGTCTCATAACTGTACGTCACATGCTGGAACCATCTGAAGTTTGATTGTGTATTGATGTTGTAGATCATTGGTTGCTGCGTCTCCATTTTGGTCCTGAGTTCAGCCCTGCCGGTGATGTCCAGAACTCTCGGTGAGTACCTCTGTTTTAAGTCTTTATACTAAGCTAAGCTAACCAGCTGCTGGCTGTATTCATACTCAAGTGGAAAGACCTAAGAGTGAAATCGATCTCATCTAATTCCGCTATTTCCCAAAATATCAAACCTAAAATGTAGGTTGAACTGAATTGTCGGAGATGTCATAACAACCAGAAAGAGTAAATGCCCCTCCCCCCACCACTGGTTTCAGATAGTGCCACAAACAGCAGACCGTTAAGGTTAGCAAGTTGAATTCTCCTATAGTTTCCCATAGTGACATTCGAAAAGAGTGCAGGGTGAAGGGGTAAAAATGACAGGGGTAGCACCATCACAATGGCACTAATAAACATGCAGAGTGCAGAGCACAGCTGTTCAAATAGCACTACTCTCTGTGTGTGTGTGTGTGTGTGTGTGTGTGTGTGTGTGTGTGTGTGTGTGTGTGTGTGTGTGTGTGTGTGTGTGTGTGTGTGTGTGTATTTGAGTGTGTGTGTGTGTGTGTGTGTGTGTGAGAGAGACCAACAGAGTGGGAAACCGGGACGGAGCGAGCATACAGTGACTCATTGGGAGCTTTACAAAATATCAACAGGTTCTGCTTTGTGACGCTGAATAGATTAAAAGGAATAAATGCATGAGACAGGGTTGAAGAGAAAAGGCCTCCCAGCTTAAGAAAAAAAAAAAGACTTTGAGAGTTGAGTTTGACGAAGTGAAATGTTAAGAGACAAAAAAAAGGGTTTTGTGTCTCGATGAGCTGTTTTTGTGCAGGTCAGTGTGGGAAATATGCACTGTATAAGAGAACGGGGAACTGTACCACAACACAAAAAGTGTTTGCACCATATTGGTTGTTTAACAAACTCCTCTGATCTCTAGTGCAGGTTTGCAGAATGGGGGACATTTTTATTCAAAGTGGATATAATAGATATTTTGTAATAGACTGCTGGCGTAAATTAGCATCGTACGGGTTCCCTCGACAAAGCGGCAATGGGATTTTTTTCACTGGATTTTGGATTATTGCAGGAAAAAAAGCATTGTGACGATAAATAACGAGGCTGTAAAGGCGGCCCAGTCAGCGTGATGACGTTTAGTCGTCTCACTTAGCCACCGGTGGGGTATTACTGATGAACTTTATGCCGTAGAACAAAACGTTAAATCTCTTAAACTTGTGTTAACCACAGACCTTATTTCAGGCATCTGACCAAAAACCCATTCAAAGAAGCCATCGACTTTGAGACGAGTAAATTGTAAAAATAGTAACTCGTTTTCTGGTTTTAGGACTCATTCCTGCAGCACTCTATGTCAATGTGTGCTTTTTCGCTAAAACGATACTATCAGAGTGGTGAGAGTGAACTGAAACTGTAAAGTGGGCCGGACAGCTCAGCAAAGATCTGAACTATAGAAGAGGGGAGCTGCAGATTTTGGGTGATAATTCTCTGTAGGCTCATCACTTCGAGTGACCCCTACCTGTGTCAATATTTTAAGAATCCTCTAACCAGTGTATTTGATGGTCAGCAAAGACGGAATCAAATGCGTCTTTGAGTCGAAAAATCTGCCAGTAGCATCACATATTGAGTGTTGCTCACACACAATGACAATCACAATCCTGATGATTCTCTCCCGTGCTTCCTGGATGCATAACTAGCTGCATGCTAATGTCTCTCACTACGCTACTGTACCCCTGGCATTTCAGGTGCCAAGCATCTTTTTAACCCCAATACAATGTTCTCAAATCACCAAACCAAGATGAAAACCTCTGGCATTAGAACGGGATGTAGCCAGACCACAGTAGCAAGCTGCATCGACTCGGGTCTCCGTCGTCTCTCTCCGTCGTCTCTTCACAGGCAATTTTGTTAAAGGTCCTTGATGCTTGCAAACTGCTTACTGCGGCTGTAAATACATCTCTCTAGACACCGAATCGATTGCCCAATCTAATTGACGACAGAGGCTGTGAAGATGTTACATGAGAAGTAGAATGTATAAAGACTCCGGCCTCTCCAGTGGGCTACAGCTTGAATCTAATTCCTGCATACTGAAATAGAAAATGGCTGTGGTGCATGGATTTAACATGCATGTACACATCAGGTTATTGGAAGCTTAATTATGTACACTACTTTATTATTGGACGGCACAGCTGGCCTCGCCTTGTGGATTGGCAGGCCAAAACGGATAAGCAGCAAAACAATAGGGTGTTGATGGCTTTCCATGCAGCATGCGATCAGCTGTGACGGATGGTTTGACATTGGTGTAGTAGTGTGGAGCTACAGTAAGACGAGCATGCAGGAGAAACCGCTCCTTTGTCTCCGTCTGAAGGTCCCGGGAGAGAGATGACGCGTACCTGCGTAGCACCTTTGCTGCTATACTTAGTCACCCATCCTTTCACAGTCCTTTCAATACTGTCAGCCAGAGTCAAGTGATGAAAAAATGCAATGTCTTGGTTGGGGCTATCACAGAAAACCAAATGAGTGTCGACCTGCAGTTTTTTTGACTTGTCTCTCTGTCCTACACAGGTATCACCAGGTTCGATCTCCTGGGAGACTTCGGGAGATTTAATTGGCTGGGAAACTTTTACATTGTTCTTTCGTACAACCTGCTGTTTGCGGTCGTGACAACACTCTGTCTCGTGAGAAAATTCACCTCAGCAGTACGGGAAGAGCTTCTAAAGGCCTTGGGTAAATTCATCTATTTATTTTTCATGTGTCCTGAGGGTTTCTAACCAGCGCCTTTTTAAATATACTATAACAAAATGAAGCCAGACTGCACCACATAATATGTCATTGTCCTGCAATGTCTGCCTTTGATATGCTGGATGTTCTGCAGAATATAAAGCAATCTATTTTGTAAAACACTCTGAGTACTCCATTTCATCCCAGTTTTGTACCAGTGAAGGTTACGTCTGAAACACTGGCAGCACCAACCTTCTCTGCGGCTTTGGAGGGAGAATGTGTCTTTTTTTTTTCTTTCTAGACAGCACAACCTTGAGTGACAAAATGGAGGAAATTGCAGCTAGATCCAATGTGCTGCGGGACTGACATATGACAGAGGATGGGGCTAGTCTCAAAGGCTTGTGGTGACAGGCCCTGGATGTTTGATACACGGGGTGGGATAGGGTTAGAAAATGTCAGACAGAGGCACTGAGGGGGGAAAAAAAAGCACATCAATACCTCTGTAAGTGAAAGTCTGAGGCTTTATAATGAGATTTCTCTCCCTTATCTCCCCCTGCCCAGGTCTGGATAAATTGCAACTGTCAAACAGCCCCACAGACCCTGAATCTGGAAAGCTCTCGGCCAACGGGCATCAGAAAACTCTGTGAAAGGGACGATAGATCAACACACACACACACACACACACCTTAGCACAGCCAAAGGGAGATTTCGACGGTACTGCCTGACTACTGAAAGGTAAAAGGGATTGGAAGGAACTTAATAAACCCAGGCAGTGTCTGACGGATGCTGCAAATAGAGGCTGAGAGCAATTTAGCTTCGTGACATTCCATCCTCTGCGTCTCGGATGGAAGCCGGGACAGAGCCAGGGATGAGACCGAGGAGTGAAATAGACTGGCATCACTGCAGTGACCTCAACCGCGACTGTGACTTTAAACCACCCGTCTATTGCTTCAGGGCGTTCCACCTCCCCAGCACTGCTCCCCGTTTTCTGTTTTCCTTCTACGACCTCCTCGCCACTGCACTAGACAAAAGCAAGACGGTGAAGCAGGTCAAACAATGTCTTACATCTAACTAAAGGGCAACGGGTTCCTCCTCTGAACTCAGTTTAGGAAATAGACCCCCGCAATCCAATTAGTCATTTTTGTATGTCAGTATGTACGTGGTAATTGGTGTCTCTAATCATTGGTCTTATGTGAACTGATGCAGGCATAAGGTGTCGATTTATCCTTTTTTTTTTAATTTGTTTTAGCTCAAAACGTGAAAATATCAAAATGTGCTTTGTGAAGCATGAAAGAAGTCACTTATTCACTCATCACATCCAACACATTAAAACTGCACGGCATCAATACAACTCACATTATATGCATTGGCACCGTCACTACCGACGGGCCTCATTCGTCTCTTTATTTTGGCAGAACTGAAGTGCGCTTTAACTTTATTGATGATGTCGTTCGTTCGTATGAAGTAGGGCAAGAACTTTTTTTAGGTGCTCTAGATTAGACTCCAGCTACTATACGGGAGTTGCATCCACGTCGGTTCCAAAGAGCAGAATGCTTCAGTGCATTCGGAGCTGAGCCTGTGGTTGAATTTCAGAGAATTTTATTATGCACATGAAAAAAGAAAATCACATTTTTGCTCACCCCCCCCCCCCCTAAAAACACCTAATTTAAATTCACAGGGCACAGAAAAATCTGTCAAATAGCTTGTCATTTTTGTAAATGTTGTATTTACATGTACATATTATATTGCGTTTCATACCTCTTTTGCATTATTTGGATGCAAATATTAGGCTCCTGACTCACGAAGCAATCTGTATTTAGTTGTACATATTTTTTTTTTATAAACACCTAAATCTAATGCAAACCTGTAACAGTCTTCACATACAGAACGCATGAGGGAAAAAATGTGCAACTTTGCAGCCGGTAGAAAGACTTGGTGACTCAGGCCCAATTTACACGTAGTTGTATTGCTGCATACTTTTCTGAACTCTGACGTTCTTTGTCTCCAGAACCACCTTAAATGCCTTATACGACAAGCATCTCGCAGGCTTCATGTTAAGGTTGTTTCTTGTTCCGTGATGTTTGTTAATGTACACGTACGTATGTGTACAAGTACATAGTTTGTCTCGAGACAGTTCCACTGTGAGCCCCTGTGCGCCACCGAGTTCGGAGTCTCAAGCCAGCTGGATATAATGTACACATTGCTTTTGGCCATGAATGTTTTCACAGTAGCTCTTATCTAGTGAGAAGCTTCATTTTGAGACTCATTCATCACCCATAAAAGTTAAGCAGTTGCTAGAATAGGGTTGAGTGATCCAATGATGTTATCTCTACGGCGTTGTAGATGTCATGTGTTTTCATGGTGACTAAAGTGACACGATGACAAAAGAAAAAGGAATTAAAGACATTGAATATGCATTTGAAGCTTTTTGTTTCTCAGGACAGGGAATGTTTTACATTTGTCTACTATTGGTTGTTGCTTTATTACAAAGACTGGATTTAAAGAAAAAAATGTTGAAACTCAATTATGAAACTCAAGGTGAAGTCCTCTTCTCAAATAAGCAAATTGAAGCGAGAATGTTTTGTAAATGGTGACCGATACAGCTCTTACCATCCCAAACCCAAAGCAAGAATTGTTTCTAATTCTTAACTGGCACAAACATTTGGTAGATGTTCTAGTATGTTGTGTTCCATTTCATTGGATACTGTGAATAATCAACATGGACCAAAGGGATGATACTATAAATTAGCCAAATATCACTTTAAATGTTGGATGAATTAGTGAAAGTTAAAAGTAAATGTATGACTTGATCTGGATGAACTACAGTGACTATATGGCTTGAGTTGGAGTTTTCCCAGTTCCCTCATGGCTGTGCATACGTCCACTCAGCTGCAGACTTTGGTAACACTTGGCTCTGCGGGACTTCGCAGTGAAGTGTCACTCCCCTAATAAAACGTTGCAAAAAGAACAGACATTTTCTATTCAAGCAAGCTTTTTTGGTTGCCTTTACAGTACATCTCTGTTTGTGTGTGTGTGTGTGGGGTTTCAAAAGTTGAGAGTTGGCCTGTAAGTGAAGCAGCTTTTCTTTTCTGTCTGTCTGTTGGTCGCTGCATGTCATTTTTGGTACATGTTTTGTGAATGTATTTTTTTACAATTTCTCAGTTTGCTAAATGTATGTTTAGTTATTTTTGATGTTTGTGTGTTTGCAAATAAATGTAGAAAAATGCTTTGTGAGCATCTCTTCATTCCTCATTGTGACACATTAATACTGACAGATGAGTTGACAGAGTAGTTTGGCATTTTGGGAAATACATTTATTCAGTGTCAGATGAGTGGATTGATACCACTCATGTCCGCGCAGTAAGTATGGAGCTAGAGCCAAGACCTGATGAGCTTAGCATTAAGTTGAAAATTCAATCAAAGTGCATCATTAACCAGCACACAAACAATAATGTACAAAGAACCATTTGAGTTGACAGAGACTGAAGTTACTGCTAGATGTGATGCCATCTTAAATGAAATGTGTACCTGGTTAGATGAGTTTTTTGTGGTAGGCAGATCTGCACAGGGGACAGGAAGGCCTGCTCTCAGTAGAAAAGGCCTCGAAGGCCTCTAGACAGAGCTGGTGGAAGAGGTGGGAACAGGACAGGAGCACGGTGCGTCTGCGTTGTTGATGGCTGGATGCACCGGCTTCTGTTGGGAGGCTTAGGCTACACAATGCAGTCAGGCAGATGGGGCAGTCCCAGACACCTCTCTGGACAACCTGTTGGTGTTGGAAAACGCACAACACAAGTTAGACTACCTCAAGAATATTCACACCTCCTGTCCGAGGTAACCTCTGCACGTCTTGTTATTTGGAAGGGGAGATAACAGACTTTATCCTTGCCACTGCCATGTCATTATAAAGAACTCTAAACCCAATCTGTAAGCAACTAGCTGACGGGTTTGATCAGACGAGGTGAGAACCTGTTTTATCAGTGATCCTTATAAAAACAAAAACACACGCACAGCTCCGCCAATGATTAACCAGAGACAGCTTCCTGTTCTTAGGGGCCAACATGCCCGGCCGTTAAATGTTTCATAACGAGCCGCACTCCGCTTTATAGAGTTTGCACCCGTGAAAAAGGTGCACGGTATGTGTTGAAAGCACATTCACTGTTTGATACTCCATGTCAAGGCTGAGCCACTCCTGCCTTGTGCTCAACCTTTTCACACCAGATAAAGAAGGAGAGGAAAAAAAAAGACATCTTCTTTGCACCCCCCCCCCCCCCCTCCGCTCCCTCTATGGAAAATGGTCCTGGCTGCAAACGAAAGACAACAATGGAGCCTTATGGAACAGCAAATCTTAATGTCTTTTCAATCCCTCCACGGCAGTCAAGGCGATGAAAAGCCTGCCGTGCATTATCAGACCGGGCCATGTTTTTTGTAAACACAGAGGATTATTAGCCTACCCACTGCCATTCATTTGATAAAGTCAATGATCACCACTGGAGTGCCGTGCTTTCTATACAGCAGCTGGGATGCCGTTGTCCCCATGCAAGCGTTAACATGTCAAGGGAAAGGCACGGCTGGGAGGAGGAAGAGACTTTTACGGGGGCCTTGTTTAATGATGGAAGTGGCTTCTGGTTCAGCGGAGTGTGACTTGTTCCTGACCTGGCTTTGTATTCGGTCCCAGTCGCTCTCCTGAGGTTCAGAGACATGCTTTCTCTCCAGCTGCTGGAACACTCGTCTGCTTGATGACAGCGAGCGGTTGATATCAGTCAGAAAAGCCTCCGTGTCGGTGTGACAGTATCGGACAAAGCTGTCATTCAACTCCTGCAACTTATGAGAGAAAAAAAGCATTTTAGTGGCACAAAGGAGGCATGTTTCATTCAGATACACAATAGAGTCGTGTTTTCAGCGAAGGCTAATTGTTTGTGTGTATTGTAATGGCTGAGGCATGCTGACAGGGTGCAGTTGTTGAACAGCCAGATCAATACAGTCACATCTCCCACTAACACGGAGAATTAATGGAAACCAGGAAAAAAAAAAGGAAAACTGGAAAACACAAACCCGACACCTTTTCCTTCTTCTACACAATCAGAAACATGTTGTGTCCTCTGTCTTGTGCACCGTGTTTGTGCATATTACTAAAACTAATAAACTAAACGTTACAAATGACGTGTCATGGAATAACTAATCTCTGTTCTTCTCACTGACATCTATAATCATTGGAATTATTTCTAATAACTTAAACAAATAACGCCCCATTTCTGGACCAGTTCAGCCAGAAGAAGTCCTTATTTCCCCACCATGATGTCATCCCTGGCTGAGTGAAGGAGGAAAAAAAAAATGTAAAACAGAAGCGCCCGGTCTCCTCGAACATTCTCAAATTGACTGACTTTAAAGACTTCTTTCCATTGTCTGTCCTCCCAGAACTCATCTGGCTTCTCCCATTTACAGCAGCTGTTGCTAGGCAACAATTAATGACTGCATACGCATGTTTATATCCAAAACATATTCAATAGTCGATGAATAGGCTATTTATATGCAGTATACGTTCCAACAGCACTATGCAATTGATCAATTAACGTAAATGTCTACATATAACGTAAGTAACAACATCTTCAATTAGATGGTAACACTTATGGAAGATCATGAGATGTGGCTGAAAGCTCTGGAAGAAACAATGTGTACAACATTTTCACTAGTAAAACTATACATATATGTAGGGCTGCAACTGATGGATTAATATGCTGATTTTCAATGAATCACTAGCGTGTTTGTCTATAAAATGTCATAAAATAGTGACAAACAACCATCATAATTTCCTGTGACGTCTTTAAAATGCTTGTTTGTCTGAACAACAGACCAAAACTGGTAGATATTCAGTGAACTATCAGAGGAGAAAAAGAAAAGCAACAAAACAATGACTCAAATTAATTGATTAGCAAAATTGCTGCCGATCATTTTCCGGCAATCAACTCATAGATGCAGCTCCTCCATTAATGTGTTGCATTACATCTGGGAAATGCAATGTCATTACTGCTCAGTGTTACTCAGAGTGGCATTAGCCTCAGCACCTGCATCTGTTTTCTGTCCGTGACACACCTACACACACATAAAGACACAAACAAATACAAGCACCACCCCTTAGCCTATCATAGTGACATCAGAATTGCTTTACAGCTAGGTTTTTATCACTAATTAAACCAAAGTTGACCATTTGGTTGGAGGGTTTTATGAGCCTGGCTGAAGGTAAACAGTACAGCTCTGGTGAACTTTGCCTTGCTCTCTGCAGGAGAGGTGGACGGGAGAGAGGAGGAAGAGGAGGTGGAGCGCAGAGGCGTTATCTCACGGCAATCCATCTAGATGTCGGTAGTGTCCCCCTTAATGTGTTGACTCAGGGTCGGACCTCCGAAGTGAGTAAAAACTGAAAGCTGGGCATCAGGATCAGCTGATAAGATTTCTGAAACCAGGCCGATACGTTTTGTTTTTTTCCAGGAACACCTGTGGCTTCGTCATACAAAGATGCTTTATGGCCTCCTGCTATCACAAGGACTACTGAAAGAATAGGTTTCTCCGTCTCGCACAGGTTCCAGCCCAGCACCAACACGTCTGTTTGCATTACAGTCAGCTAAGCAAATACGTCTTCCCGCTGAAAATCAAGTCAATCAGACCTGTCAGCGCTGTGTTGCGCAGCTCACAGCTCTTGAAGATCATCCTCAGTGTGACAAAAGATATGAGACAATCTCATGACCACCCACAACCACTGAATCACACAACGTGAATGTAAAGTGGCTGACAGCGTCTATGTGGACCAGGACATGGCCTAATGTGTTAGAACACAGTTAATTGGCCCAGTAAACGCCGTGTCTTTGTTTACATGACACGCTAAGGCATGGTTTATAGGCCAGATGATAGAGACTGAGGGGGGGGGGTGGGTAGGACACTCCGACCCTTGGAACACATTATGAGTGCGGCCCTCACACATTTGTCACTCGTGCTTAATCAGCCCGTTGGAAGTGCAGTGCACTCTGCATGATTACAACTCAACATAGAAACAAATAGGGCCTTTAAGACATTGGACATAGATTGCATGTGTTGGAGCTGACCATTGTGAAGCAGGGTTATTAGATGAATTTGTATGAGAAATGACTCTGCATCCCCGAGGAACTGATGTTTGGTGAAAAGATAAGGTGACCAGACTCATCTCTGGTCATCCAAGGCCTCAAATGGGGGAGGTTCACTAGGTGGCAATGTTCCCTTTTCCTGAGAGCCACCCTGAATGCAACACAGCCTCAGAGTCAAACGACCCCGTCCACTGGTTGCTCTTCAGGCCAATTTCTAAAATAATCCCTTCATCAAGTCCAATTGTTGCATGATTTATAGCTTTGAAATTGGACTAGAGAACAAAGCCTGAAATGACAACCTGCGTCAGGTATCCAAACATCCTGGTCAACCTCACCTCTTCACCCTTTACCATCCAACACAGGAACAAAGCTACTCTCTCTCTCACACACACACACACACACACACACACACACACACACACACACACACACACACACACACACACACACACACACACACACACACACACACACACACACACACACACACACACACACACACACACACACACACACACACACACACACACACACAGACGAAGGAAAACCAGAACCCAAACATGCACAGGAGACGTCAAGCTTTTGTGTTGACCCTGGAATGTCCAGACTGTTTGACTAAAACACAAAACTCTCTCCTCATTAGTGGACAATCAGTGTATGATTCACAAAGCATCAAAGAAGCCTGAGAGGGTGAGAGCAGGTGAAGGTGTGTCTGTGTGTCTGTAGGTTAGCAGTGGGGTCAGCGAGTCCCTGAAACCCTCAAGACTCGACGTCCGTCGCAAGCTTTGTTTGACTAACTAAACAGTCTGAAAATGTCAGAGTGAAATGTAGGAAAAAGAAAACTTAAGGAGACAGATGCTAGGCAATGTGACCTTATGTATGTTCAGTGTGATCCAGAGAAGCATGATTGATCTATAAGACCCTGTTGTGATCGCTGCAGATCTGAAGTCGAAACTCACCTTTGCCTCGAAGAATTTCCGTCGCAGCAGTTTGTCTTTTGGCCAGATGGATTTTCTTAATTTTCGGTACCTTTTTCGAGCAAGGTAGCCTCGCCAGCATGCTTGAATTCTACACACACATATAATCACAAAATACATTCAAAAAGTCAAAACATTTTGAAATATAAGAGTTGAATGTTGTCAAGCTTTGCAGACATTTGAAGAACACTTGATTTATTAATTGCTATGATTATGTGAAGCTATTAGCTTCTTGGCAGGCCAATCAAATTGACTGAAAATGATAACGGAACATAATTTCTCATATCTAAAACCTCAACCAAGCTATAATAGTAAGGTTGGTCCCATGTGTCCCAACTCAGACATATACAGCACAAAAAGACAACTTGTGTACAAACATCATGGATTTTATAAATGTGTGCAACTACAATATGAGCAATTTGATCATGCCTCCATGTTTTAATGTAAAGCAGATTGACTTTGGTCATAATAGAAATGTGCTGTATACATACATATATAGTATTTAACAGCAGATCACCTATTATTCCGATTCATTATTTCATGTATAAAACATATTTTAGTATAAGAGGATATTTTTTCCTTCAGCACTGGATTAAAGATGTTTCATTACTTTGTGAGATTGTGCGATGAATTGTTATTGTGCATTATTGTGAATCTGTCCGTCCCATACAATTACTAAAACGTATTTTATGCAATTTTTTATTTTTTATTTAGTGCATGTACCTGGTGGCACATTGGTGTCTGAAGAGGCGAGCTGCATCGTGGATCACCCGTGTCTCATACGGCTCCTTCCTGCACATTGGGCAGCACCTCCTCCCAGAAAACCTCTCAAAGGCCTGCAAACACGCTCTATGGAAAACATGAGAACATGACAGCAACACCTAAAAAGAAACCGTGACATTAGTTATTTAGTGCATCTGAAATGGAAATTGTATCATGCATGCAATTGCATAGGTTGACCGACTATATGGTTTGAAATGTCTCCGGGGGGGGGGGGGGGGGGGATGCTGCTGAACGTGTAGTGGTTTTCAGGTTTTCAAGTGCTTATGAAAAAAGCTCTCATACAGTATACAGTCTGTGCACATGCTGTGTGTGTATTTGAGCCTTAAGCCATGCTAAATGTGTGTATTCATGCACGTATGAGAATGTATGTATCTGCCTTTAAGTGTTATTTGCGGAGAGGATAGAGGGAGTCAGCAGGACCCCCCGGTGGGCCGGCTGGGACCTGGACTATAGTCTCTTCTACCTGGGAGTGGGATTCTTTTATGGTCTGAAAGGAGACAGCCACAGCTATTGGGCTTGGCACACAAACCAGTTTACTCAGATCTCTGGAGGGCAGGGGGGGAGGCATATTGATTTCCCATTGTTTTGGCCTGACCAACACACTCCATCACCAGTGAAAGGGCCCCCTGCAGTGTACAATTTCCAGGAGCTCGACAAGCTATTAGACCACAGAGAAATTTCTCACAATGCTTTAAAGGCTGCAAGCTACAGTTTATGGACACAATATAGAAAAGGGAATAAAAACGTAATAGAAAGCAGGGTACCATTTTCATTTTAAATCCATTCCTATTACAGAAAGAATTCTGACTTTTATTAAAATAATCTAACAAACACAGCTGACTCCGAACAACTGCTGCTGTAAGCATTTTTTAATTGTCATATTAATGCTTGATTACAAGACTGTGGTACAAAAAAACCCACATCGTTAGAATATGAAGGTTTGCAGGAAAATGCCAAATCAACAAAGATTCCCTCCTGTCACTTCCCCTTGTTAGCAGGCTCTAATTAACTTTTTTCTCCCTGAGTCAAACTAATATTTACATGCGCATCTATGGCAACTGTGCTTTGTGAGGCCGCCTATTCTAGTCCCACATTCTTGAGGAGATTGGCATCTTAAAAGGGGATCGGAAAGGTGTAAAAGGACTGAATGACCCTCACAGTAACACACTGATTGCTACATCATCACGTCACAGTTGAGTTCCAAGGCAGTATGGGTAAATTTGTACAGTTGTCTACACAGATTAGGACATACAGGAACTGCAGGGGGGGGGGGGGGGGTGTATGTGCTCATGTGTGTGTGTGTATACGGAAACACAGGTTTCCCCGAGGACAGACAGAACATTGGAAACATGCAACAACAACAAAAAAAGACAGAAAGAAAGAGCTCTCTCACAGAGTATTAACAGTAGCTACTGTGTTGGGGGAATACCTGAGGCTGAAGGCAGAACTCCTCCCTGCATATTGCACAGGGCTGTGCCGAGTCCCCCTGCTGAACAGACCTCGCCTTGACCCGAGTCCATTCGTCCTCCGTTATTCTCCCTGCAGGGGAGGCCACCAAACCCCACTTCTGAGCTAGAATACATAGGAAAAAAAATACTGGTTATATATTCACAAGAAATAGTCTTTTTATGAGTGTTTTTTTGTACCTAATGTTAAAGGGGGTGGAGCAGAATCGAGCACATATTCTCTCTCTTCTTGCTGATCTCGTGTCTGCAGACCCCTTTCCTCCGCTCTTCTTCTGGGTGCTTTTCTTTTGCCTCTCAGAAAAGGGTCAGAAAGTAGGACATTTGGATGCAGCAGGTTGCGTGCGATGTGGTCTTGAAAGGCAGCCGAGTTGAGCACCAACTTGTTGCTAGCTTTAGAAGTCAACCCCTGTAAAATACAGTATAAATGTCCATCACAGCATTTACATAACGTGCTGCAAAAGTTGCAAATGTAGACTTAGTATTTATCTCAGACCAGGATAAGCAATAAATACAGCTACATGCATTCTGAACCACCCTGTCTAAACATAATAAATCACTGAATAGACAAAGATATGCAGCAACGAGTGCGTCAAATAAATTACTTTTTAAAACTGACACAAAGCGCTCGGCTGCAAACTATCTGCTGGTTTCTCTAAAACATTGTAACTCTGACCTCATTTAACTGGTGCATTAGAGAATACGTTGGCTGTTTTCAATATAAACGGAACCGTGTGGAGTTTAATCCACACAGGTGTGTTTGCTATCTCATTAAGCAACGGGACAACTTTACTTCGTCTTTCAAACGACACGAGCTTCAAGCTTCCAGTCGGACAATGTCTAAAGACTGAATGCACGTATTACAAGAAACCGTGACGATATATCTGCCATAGTTTTACATTTCTATGAAAGACAAAATCCAAACCTTCCGCATTGCCATCCTATCAACACAGCGTAGAAGCTGTTACCAGGTAACTAGTCCAGACCCTCCTCCTCCCCACGCGGAGCCTCATTGGTGCGTCTGATTGGCTGAGCTGAGACCTCTGGGTTAGCTGATTGGTTATTGTTTACAAATTAAAAACGCCATACATTTAATTGCGTGCTGTGTTTCATTACTTATATATTTGAGTACCAAACCGTCTTTGTATTTTAAATTATGTTTTGACTTGTGAATTATGTAATTATATTAATTATTCCAATGCTCAAATGGTAGTAGAATGTGTACATTCACTCAAGTAGCCTATTGTTGCCTACTTTAGTTTTTTGGGTGATTTAAACAAATTAGATAGAAATAAAATTATATTAGAGTGGGATACAAGTTTGTGATAATCTTACATTAACATACTAAAAGCAAAGAGAAAACAAGAAATACCTCCCTCTCTTTAGAATCCCTCCATCATCAAACCATAAGAGTACAATGTTTACTTTACTTTAGTACTTCTCTACATTACCCATATAAAATTAAGAGAATAATATTGTAGGTTTACATTTATACTCCACCTCCTTACCTGAAAGCAATAGTAGCATTGTAGATTAATACATTTGATTGAATTTGCTCTTGGCTAGCTATAGCATTAAAATGCTGCATTCACGTTCATTCATTCGTACAAGTAATAAAGTAACTACATTTTGCTAAAAATATGTTATTTTACTTATGTAAGATGTAGGACTTTAAATTGTAAAGGAGTAGTCAAAGATGTGAATACTTCTTCTGCCACTGCTGATAGTTTTACATTTGCAAAGTTTTCTATGTCTATCCCCTTCTATCACCACGCAAAGACAATTTTGCTCTTTGAAAACTATGTGCTGTGTCTCAATCTCACTAATGATTATTTTATTGTCAGGGAGTTGTCAGTGAATAGCTGGAACCTGACCAAAGGAGGTTAGTCTATGTGTCTATAGGTGACTCACCAAGCTGTCGTCAGAGCAGGCAGTGAACAAAGCTAAGCTGCTCATACCTGTGCTGTGAGCTAAGGGATCCCTCCCAGGTCACCCTCACATGGAAAACCATACACACAAACACACAGTCCAAACCGTGTCTTTTTGTGAGCCTGATGAAAAGTTTGCTTTATTTCTCACACACAGCGCGGGTGTGTGTGTGTGTGTGTGTGTGTGACTTTTAAAATGCTTTGCAGCCCTGATTGACTTTGATGTGTTCAGTCAGAATCGGTGAAAACAGATGGCCGAGGAGAGGGCTAACGGTGAGGCCTGTCAATCCAGGGAGTCCTCTAAGAAAACAAAGTGAAGACCTGGCTCTGGAAGAGGAGGAAACCCCTGAGCTTCTCAAGAGGCTGCTGCATTCTTGAGATTAGGGCAAGAAAAACGCAGACCACTGCTGTTAATGCCCCAGACAAAGGCGTGGAACAATTTATTAGTTAAGAATTCAAGCTCAGAGCTCAATCAAAGGCCCGTCGTCCACAATGCCAGACTTTGGGCTTTGGTTTGTTGTTTTAAGTAAATAATCATGCTTAAAAGATATGGCAAAGATGGGGCTCAAGTCCCCCATAAAGCCTGCATTCTTCCAACTGTCATCAGAATGGATTTCTGTGTGCGCTTTTATTTTCAACAAGTACATTGTTTGTCTTTTTCTTTATGAATACCATTTTAAAGAGCTTTTTATTTAACTTTCTTCCCCCTGGACCTCTTTACCTGATCTGTGGTATTTTTGAAAAGACAACTCACCTTGACGTGCAAAGAGATGATGACTTAAGCGAAAGGTAAAAAAAAAAAAGAAGAAAAAAGCAGTAGGAACTGCTTTGCAAGTTTGCACCGATAAGAAGTTGAAAAGGAGCAGCGTCAGTTCTTCAGAGCTCATGCAGAGGCGGTGGTGCTCACTGAGATAGAGCTGCAAAGACTTTAAACTAAATCATCTTAGGCACCAGTAGAAAATATGCGAGACAAACATGATGGTAATCAATACTTGAGTAAATAAAGCATCTAGAATAGAGCGAACACTTTCATGATACTGAGTCGGTTCATACTCATAAAACGGGTCTGCGTCCATACATCACACACTGTGATATAGTGCATTGTTGTCAAATGAGTAATTGCTGTGAGATATAGATGAGAGAGGGCAGCCCATAATGGTTAATTAACAATTATGTCAGCCAGTGAGATGACCAGGAGACCAATCACTTTGATAGGAGACAGTGGAGGGGGACAGAAATCAAATTATTTTATGACTTGACCCATAATGCTTCCTTAACATGACTTTAATCACTCCATGGTGGATAGGAGTCCCCCATGGCTATCTGGGAGTGGACCAGTCAGTGGAGGACGGCGATGCTTTACTATTTGCTGTTATCTCCTGCGTCATTGCTGAGTAAGTAAGCTATAAAGGAACACAGCCATCATTACAGCCTTTTGGTTGCTTTTTAGAGAGATGGAACTCCTAATGATTAGACATGTCCTTTGTAAATGAAATACAAATCACCCCAGGCTTTTGGTTTTACTTCATTTACTAAGTGCTACATTACCTCATACTTGGACCTAACAATGGATTTCCTATAAATCTAGTTGAAATGATGAAGGGGCTCACATATCACAAAATGTGCCAGTCCTTATTAGCACTTGAGAAGTTATTGATCGGGCATTTTGATTAATATCCGCTGGGGGGCTACGGTGGCATTCAGAGGCCCTTGGAGGCCTGCTGGGAAACTGGCTGGGACTTCTCTTTCTCACTTACCTCCAGTTTGTGCTGACTGCCAGCCTGAGCTGGCGAGACGACAGCCACTGCAGCATCTCGATGCCAGGAATAATAGGAACTCACCCTCTATTTCCCAATTCTTCTCCATTATTCAGACATAATGAAAGCAGGGGAATGGCTTTGGAGGGTTTACTTATTGGATCTATTGTAGGCCTATGGGTGTAAGGGTCAGCACCGGGGTAGGAAAACTGTTAAATGATTAGCAATGTTGTGCTCAGAGCGTATGGTCCAAAATCACAGTCAGGATCCTGGACTGGATCGTGTGAGATTTTTTGTTTGCTAGGTTTACTTACTGTTGATACACCAACTTACCGGTTTCAACATACTGCTTACATACAATGGCGAATTTACCACTTGAAATTCATGGTACTTTTTGAAACAATGAGTCCTTGATTCCAGACAGTGATAGACAAAATCTGGCTTCTCATTTCTACCCTGCGACCATCGATGTGGTAGAAAAGACTACTGTTGCTTTTATCAGCAGTACCTAGCTAGCTAATGTAACCGCACTAAATATAGATAGATAATGATACGCTGGTAATGCTGTCTGTATGTATGTACGTATGATTCTCTCAACAACAGTTCATCCGATTGACTTCAATCTTTGCAGGTGTATTGCTGAGGACCCAAGGAAGTGCGGTGTCGAGTGTAAAAGCTGCAAGCAGCGACACCGGAGGCCAAACAATTCTGAACAGGCACGTTTAGAAAGGGCACTGCACTGGTTATTCATTTGAAATATTTGAAAAGGAGAAAATCATTCTGTGAGGGAACCGCTCACAACAGTAGATATTCAACCCGCTATAATGGGCCACAAGTATTAAGGGATAACAGGCAAAAAAGGTTCGATACTATTCCATAAATCTGTACCAGAACAACAGTATTGCAGTTTGGGTTACTTTTGGCTGAGCTGAACACGCAATGAGGATTTCAATGTAATGTCACTGCAGCGTGAACCGATAACTGCTGGCATGGTTGTGCGGCCATCTTTCTCCATAATGGACAATAATTGAGCAGAATCCATCAGTAGAGCTAGAAATAGACCACCATAATGGCCATAAATTGTGCCCTGTGAAAGCATGAGCACTGAAAATCCAGCCGCCCCCGCTGCGTCTGAGAGGCACTGCAACTTCTACACATTCCCTTTCATCTTTACATTTTGACTCCATGCTGATTACATACAATGCACACCCAGTTGAGTCAAATCATACCTTTTAAGCACAAAGTGCAGTCGATTGGCCTTTGAGGGGTGTTACAGGCACAATGTATGGCAGTAATTCTGCTAAATAAAAGATGCTTGATTGACAACCTGACATCAAATTTGTCTGACGTAATTTCCAGATCCATCAGTACTATGTGAACACTTTGATTATATTTCTGAGATCAGCACGTGAACAATTCCAATCCTTGTGCTGGAAACAACAGCATGTTTGTCATGGCTGTGGAGAATTATACCCACATTCATCAACCTCTGTCAAAGAGGAGCTACTGTAAATGTAATTAACTTATTTCATTTTTTAAAAGAGCACCTGAATTGAATAAACAGTGCTGCTGGAGACTTCCTAAATCAGCACCAGCTGCTATTTCATCTGATTGGACGAGTGCAAAGGGCATACAGTTTGCCTGTGCTGTGGGGAATGTGTTTGTGGTGAGTCTCATAAATGCCAAGTTCTTTGGGCAATAAGAATAAATATCACAACCACTCTCTAGAATTACCACATAATTGGGGACTTTCCGCGTCTGCACAAGACCCCGCTGTCTCCTCCTCCTACTCTACATGTACTACAACGGATGAGTCCATATTTAGGTGATGAGGGGTGGGAACATAGTGGGAAGAGACATATTTAGCCTGTCAATGCACACAATTGAAGACTGCTTCAAGACAACAACAAGAAAAAAAACTGTGAGCAACTTGCATATTTTTCATATTAACATATTTTAGTGTGGGATTTTCACATATTGTATATCATTTTTCAGGTTCATGTAAAAGAGGTATGTGCAAAATGTTGTGTCCCAAACTACATAATAATTACACAGTAACTGCTATTGTGTATTTTACTGTTAGTATTATATAGTAGTACATTGTTTTATTGCATTCTACCTGCAAAAACATTATTATTAAGAGGTATATAAATTGTCTTTATTGTCCCCAAGGGCAAATTTGTTTTCACAGCGTGCACATGTACATGTCTTACATGAAAAACATACAGATGCACACTAAGGAAGGGTGATAGGGATAAATCTGCCAAAGATAAATCTTTATTGTACATACTGTATCGTGATGGTGTACTGCGTAGTATGAACACAATACTGGACTCTGATTGGTTAAAGCAAGGCATAGGGTGGGAGATGTTGGAGTGAACAATGACAATCAGGACAAAAGGAAGAAAAGGATGACATTGACGTGCAGTATCTGGCAGTATTTCTTTCAAAAAAACTGCCAGATTTCCTCACTTTAACACCATTTCTACTTCATGTAACTAAATGACAATCAAAGACCAGCAAGGAAGCATTGGGGCACCCTGAAGGGTAAAAGGTTTAGAGTGCTTATTAGAGTAATCAGATCATGAATGGTTCAAGTCCAGCCACTGACTTTAGTGAATGTCATTCCACATCTTTATCTCTTGACCTTATTTCTTGTTGACTCTAAGAGAAAAGAGAAAAGAAAGCATTTCCTGATCACATATGCAACGCATTGCAACCAGAGAACATCTAATGTGTCATTCCAACCTCAGCATTGAGTATTTAGCTGTCAAACATCTGCTCTAGTAAAACAACCCCAAACAATTTGATTTGACAGAAGCAAAGCCGACCATTAAAAAAAACATCAAATCCCCGCCGTCAAAATGACACATGTTGCTTCACCATTCAGAGGGCAAGTCATTCACCATTGCTCGCGTACTTCAAAGCGTGTTGAGATTCTGCCAAACAAGCACAGTCTCTTGGTTTCTTGTTGTAATTTTAGTGCGTGATGAAAGGTAAAGTAGCAACACTTATTTACTTGTTACTCAATGTGCCAAAGGTGCAGCCACAGATGTTTTTGTTTCCATTATCTGTCTCATCCAATCTCTTCCTCCGATCATTGGATGAATGTATATTTATGGATCTCAGCTTTAATGGTGAGCATCAAATTACTCTATGCTAATGACATAAACCCCATACAGAAAATATCTAACCATCGATTTACTTATAATCAAGATTTCATTCCAGTAATGAGAAGTTACAGTAAATGTAAGTGTTCTTCCTGCGGCACACAATGAATTTGTAACTTGTACTTTGCTGATGTGATGTTTGACTGTCGCCACTTAATTGCATTTCCCATGGTGCATTCAGGGCATCCTGAAGACTTTGAGAGACAGCTTGTTGACTGGTGGGGGATGGGAAAGTTGTATATTGGAAAAGTTAAGATTTAAATCATAGACAGAATCATAGGAACACATATAGACAAGGAAAACAATATTAAAATCCTGCTGATGTATGTAGAAATAGTGTCTATCGCATCTATCAAGTCTAATAATCTACTGATAAGCCAAAACAAAGTCTTCTCTCAGTGACACAATCAGTTTTTCCACATGAATTATGATTCATGTCAGAGAAATACCGCCTTTAATTTACATAAGCTCCTCCAGGCGGGACTGATCCTGAAACGTTCGCCTGAACCGTGCTCGTCACGTTAAGTGCAATGCCAGGTAACATTTCTGCTTGAGTTGCATCGATTCACTCACATGTGAGGGGACACAACCGGAGGATCCAGTGGGAGAAGTGACAGGCTACTGGCTGTATGCCTGCTCAGTCTCCACTGCCAAAGTAAACAGGTGAGCTTCTCATCTTTTCACACCTCTGCCTGCTGCTGACAGAGAATCGCATGGCACAGAATCAAGAAGAAGCACATCAGAAGGTATGGACAATAGTTTGGCCGAGTTAAAGCTAGCAAAGGTGTTTTGATAGCCTACACGATGCCTTATCAAACTGGATATTTCAGGGGTCAACTTCTATGTGGTTTTGCTTGGATTATGAGAAAAATAGCTCTTTTTCTTTAAAGGTAAATGTAAGGATCTTTTCTAGCAGGAAGAAGGCTGAAATGGAAGATCAAGGCTAGTAAAGCGCAGCGCTGCCTTGTTTACATTCCTGCATATCGTCCCACTCAACATGTCTCATTTGACACCACGAATCAATTTCAGGAGAGATGAAGTGGGGAAGACTTCATGAAATTCAAACATTTCTCTGATATATATTCCAATTCGCTTGACCTTTCGATAGGGTCAACAGCGCTGCGTCAGTCACGGCGAGACATCTTTGTGTTTATTTCCCCCCTCCAACATATGTCACATACTTGTGCTGAAAAACAGGCCGCAGCAGCTGCCTGCTGGGAACCCAAGATGTCATACAAGCAGCACAATACCTGGCCATCAGAATCTGACAACCTTTGAACTGCCACTCCTCATAACAACTGAATCCGCGGAGGCTAAACAAGACGTGTCAGGCTAAACAAGCTGGCGTGTAAGCAGACGTTTTCAAGGTCATGTAACACGGGAACCACAGACGAATTCTTTATTAAGACGCTTTCTGACCATGCAGAGATTTCAACCACACTCACCTACTGTACGTGTACACACACATGCACACACACGCACACTCTGCAAGGTACACTCACAACCTTACCCACGCAGCAGTGACTTCAAAAGGAACAAGGAGATAAAACAAAATGAATTGCAGACACATCAAGCCTCCCATGCCCTTTAAAGCTTAATTATACCTGTTGGGGTGATGAGAGACACATCACAGAACCTAGTGATTAATAAACAAACGCTGCATCCCATAAAGCGTCTGACAAGTCCCTGCTCATCGCCCCTCACACTCACAGTCTGGGCTCAGGTGGAGATGCACATATCAAAGTGTATCAAACAGGAATGAAGTTAGTCCTACCTTGGCCAGAGCTTAACCCCCCCCCCCCCTCCCCCCCCGCCCTCCGCCCTCCCTGGCCTCATCACTTGGCCTTCGTTGCACTCTTCCTCCTCCACCTGTCCGACTGAAGGCTGATGAGAGCATCATCCAGACACGTGCTTCAGAGCACCAGTCTCAGTCTTTCATCTTTCAGTGCCAGGCCCGGATCACTCGACTGGGGCTTTGTACCTGCCGACGTGGTAAGTGTCACGTTTGCCGGGGTTTTGTAAACAGACACACCTTTTGTGAAAGATGATGTGAATGAGATGAAGTTACTAACTGCTGGAGCTGTGCGGCTGTTGCTGAAGGAAGGGGCTGACCCGAGGCTAAGGGCATATTAGATTGCCCCCGCTTGAAAGGGGTACGTGTCGAGTGAGCGCCGGCACAGTGAGCACTTACAAGAAGTTGTCAAAACTCAGGAAACGCCAGCAGTAAGACTTCCATCAGTGGCAGTAGAGCTGTAAAGGTGCTGGATGATTTTTCCTGCCAAACATTTAGGCAAAACTGAGTGATAATTACCTTTATGATTCACTCAGTTATCATCTGGGGCCTCTGGCTTTATTACAGTGATGTCATATCTCACATCTCAATTAAAATCCCATCGCAACGAAGAAAGTAGCTCAGATCTTTCAGTATTTTATTTTATTTTTTTATGCACAGGTGTACACTATTACCACAAATGTGCCCATATGAACTGAATAAATGTAACATTAACCCGAAAACACAGACATAATGAGGCAGTTAGACCCAACTGTTTGTTGTTTTGTCAGACTTTTGGTATTTCCTAAGCTCCTCACCAGTCAGTGTTATTACGCTACGCTTCTTGCTCTAAGCTGCTTTAGCCAAACAAATGTGATTTAGCCTAATCATTTCACTCAGACAGAAGTTGGTATTGTTTGGGGTGTTTTTCCACTTCTTGTCCACGTTGTTGCTATACTTAAGGTACATGTGCTAAAGTTTAAGATACAGCACGCTGAATTTTCACGTAATAATGCTCAAGGTGTCATTTAAAGACGGCACAAATACCTACACTAACAAAGGGATTCATTAATAGCTTTTATTCTAAAGCAATGCAAACACTTAAATGCAAACTCTTTAAGGCTGCACTAATTAATACTTTTAAATTAAGAATAGATCAAATGACTTTCTGTAAGGTGAGATAATTATCTACAGGCTCTACAGAACTTATAGCATCTTTAAGCTTGTTTTGGTTTCACAGCACACAACTTTACCGTTATGGTTCACAACCCGACTATAACTGTTTGCTATGTAAAGATATAGTGGAGTAATGTCTACCTGAGCAGAGAATGAAGTCGCTCTCCCTTTGTGTGCTATTATCCGAGCTTCTCTGTACTTTGTTGACGTAGCCGGGCCGGTGGCGTGCGCCTATTAGTGCATGTTAGTGCACGTGAAGCATGATTGTATGATGCTCTACAGTGTGTACCGAGCGCTCCAAAAGACAAGCAAATAAGACATTTTCAAATGCATCACAAATGATCTAATAAACTAGCTAACTGATAAATCCACACAGTCACTCCCACTGTTGGAGTTTAGCTTATTTGGGCTTCAGCTAAGGTTTAAAAATAAATTAAACTAAATTAAATATTTTACATAAGCCACGAAATGTAAGCTCATCTAATTATCTAAAGTGAAACATTTGCAGTTTAAAAATACACCTTATAAGCCCTTTACGAAGGACATTTCAACTTTGCTGAGCTATAAAGTAAGCTACATACTAAAGGCTATTAGGTGTCACATGACAGCTACTGTCATAACTACGGGCTATTAGGAGAGCCTGTGCGTTGTGCTGCTGGGGACTGGTGAAAGACTTGGACCAAATGAAAGGGCTGACAGAGACACTAGGAGTGCGGTATAGTATAAATGATCATGCCTTACCATTGATTTAACTAATGATGAGTGCTCCTAGTGCAACAATAGTAATTTTGTCATAAAGCTGTCAGCAGTTAATCAATCTGTTAAGGGTTTCCTCCTTCAATGTAAGATTTATTAAATGTTCATGCAGGCTTGTCCAGGCATGCCCAGGTCTGCCTACACAAAGCAAGTCTAGAAGAACTTTGATGTTCCTATTTGTCACATTATTATTTCATACTAGCTATTCACTGAATGGTAAAGAATGAAGGTGACATAATTGGGCATTTTTTCACCAGTTGACAAGACAATTTATGTTTCCTCTATCACCTGTGTGGTGATTTTACTTTTTTTTTTTACCCGGGTTTGTTTGAGCTCCTCAGGCCGTGTCTTGTGCAGCCAAGACTTGCACAGTAGATGCCTAAAGGTCTGGCCTGCTGGTACACCTGCCAACAATAGGAATTTCCCCAATTTAAAATTCTCTAACACAAAGTGAGGTTTTCTCTAAAGATGTAGCCTCAATGTTTCCCTTTTTCACGCTACTGAAGAGACTGACGTTCGCTCAAAATCGATTAACTAAACCATCTTATTCTCCTGTGATTAATGTAATGAACTGTGAACTAACATTGTGGTTTAAATCACAGCACAAATCACCTCTTTTAATCCAGTCTTTACAAACGTTCATAGCCTTTTCTGAGAAATGGCATTAAAATCATTATTGGTTGCATTTGATGACAGCCTACGGGTAACAAGGGTAACAAGGGTACAATCAAGGCACTTCCTGAAGTTTAGGCGTTGTCACGCTGCCTGGCAACCGCACATAACATCCCGTAAAAAACACAATTTCATTTTTTTTGTACAGATTAAACAAACAAGATATAACCTTTTTAATTAGAGAGCTTTGTGAACCTTTGGACGGAGCAATGCTAGCTGCCTTCTCCTTGATCTAGTCTGAATGCTAAGCTAAGCTAATCATGGTGCTGGCTGTCGCCTCAAATTGAACGGACGATTGTGAGAATGGTCTCAATCTTCTCATCTAATTTTGAATAAGAAACGGGAAACTGTTGTATTTAAATGAAGACTTGCTCTGCAGATGTAAAGAGCACTTGAGCTGTAAACTGCATATAGAATATGAGAAATTATTCATTTTTGTCTGAACTCTTTTGAGAAGTAGCAGGACTTTTTCTCACACAGTCATCATCCGAACCGCTCATTACACGAGGTAAACATCATAAAATCCCACAGAAAAAGCAGATTTGAATTTCAGCTAATATTTATATTGATGTATGAAATTATTGTTTTCGCTGTCAGTGCTTTGCTTCTGGTGCTTTTACTCTGCCACTTTGAAGTCAAATATTAAAGTGCTGTTTAATGTGGTCATGGGTTGTTCACATATTGCCTTCCGACTGTAGTCAGCTCCTCTTAAATACATAGCCAGGGCTGTAATTTTTACAAGTCAAGGCAAAATGCACTCTAAATACAGTATCATAGTTTCAAATGGCTGGGATAACCATCTCATTTTGTATATGTCACCATTTGATATTCAGTCAGCCATCCTTTCTCTCATAGAGTGGCGCGGTGTTATTAAAATGTATAATCATAGATTTTGTGAATGAAACGACTCACTGTCGAGTCAAAATGGCAGGTATGAAGCATTTACTTGGAGTATTTTAGACACGGCGAGCCTCAAAGTGGGAATTTTTCATTTTAAAAGCATTGGAATGAACAGAAACAATCTAATAAATAAGCTGGTATGCAGCTAATGGGAAGCTTGCTCTCTAATTGCAACAATACATTATATTTTTCAGTGTTAAGCCCATTTGAATGTGATATTTGTGATTATACTGAATGCACAGCCTGTTTTCATGGCGTTTTTACTGTCTGTTGTTTTATCTTTATTTTTATCGCTATCATGTGTCAAATCTGTTACTTAAAGTGGCCTATAAATACACCTGCTTTGACATGATTTGGCTCAAAATAACCTTATACAGAGAACAAATGTTAGGCTTTTATGTGTTTCTAGTGTATTGAAATCTGCAGCATCAAAGCTGAAAGCGCCGAAACTCTAAAGTGAAGGCCCTCGTGAGTCGAAGGCTCTTCTATCGCTTATTAGGTTTTGTCTGCAGATCTCGTAGTACAAGCAGATGATGAATGGTGGGGGGGAACACTGCCGGTAGCTGGGCGCAGACCACCACAAGCTGCCCTCTGTGTCTCCTCCACCAATATGAAGCGCTGTGGTGTTATGAGAACAGGATAGCTCTTGAGACGCTCGCCTTTCACTCCTGAGATGGTGCGTAAATAGAGCAGGAGCCGACAGATGGGCCTCAGCAAACTGGTCCCGTTGACCTTTCAACCCCACTGTCCATCACTCCCCTCGTCTCTATAAGAAAATGCAGTGGAATTCCAAGGAGATTATCATCCTTTATGTCCCTTGGTTTGCTACCCATTGCGGGCGGTGAATATACAGAAGACACCAGGAAACGCGGTGCACATTCCCAGGATCCTTGCACCGGAGCAGCATGAACGCAGGGTTCTGCTAATGTACTCGGTTACGTAAAAGTTCAAACACAAAATCATGCATTCTAATGTATGATTAAGTGATTTGGGTATGATTATAATCTGAAAATGAACATTTTGTTCCGTCTCAATTGCCGATTTGAAGTGATGTCCCACACATAGTCAGCCTATCCTACTATAGCCTGTCCACACAAATAGTTTGACTTCACTTCATGCTGCAAACCCGCATTTTGAGTCATATTATTACGTCGCGGAGCTCAGGTTTGACGCACATTCAGCTCACTTCTGTCCTGCCACTGTTTACCTGTTCACATCATGTGTATTGAGTGAGCGGTAATGAGAGAGTCGTCTGTCTGAGTGAGGGATTTGAACGTGTACGGTGAGACAGAAGAAAGAGGAGACTAGCAATTTGGAAAATTATCACTTGAGATTGCCTGAAGCAATACTTTTGTATATTCTTGTTCTTATTTTCAACCTGTTTCCTGGTATAAGCAGGACCTGCCCAAGGTTTTAGGGAGTTAGAAGCTACTGTAGGGAGCCTATTTCATTCATAATTTTCTCAGTAGAATATTTGTTTGGCTTCATTTTATCATGGCACACTGTACACACACACCCTATAGTTTTCACTTATCATTCTATAGGTAACATATCATATAACATATCAAACAAATTCAATGAGTTTGAACAGGAATACAATGTTCCTCCTGCAGATTTGCCATTTACACAGTTAGGTTTGGGATTTGTTAAGCAAGGACATGGCCTTAAAGTAGCAATTACTGTATATTACTGTTATTTTTAACATTTCTTCTGATTATTTTTCAAGAATGCATTTCATCTGGTCGTAGTTTAATTTGTATTTTGCTTTTTTTATGCTGAGCAACCCATCTCAGCTATGTTTTCTTTGCACAAGGCTCCATGTGCTGTGCTTCTTAGAAAAGGTTATATCTTTTTGTGTTTTAGCTTTGGATAAAAGCAGTTTTCCAGTTCATGTGACTTGTCAGGAAATTAGGAAGTTTCCTTACTTTGGCAATAAACATATTAAAAGTCAAACCTCTGCTGAAATGAACACTGCTACTAATACCGCAACTTTGCATCCAGCTCAATGTGACCTACTTGTGTAGCTCCTTTGTAAATGAACAGTCCTTTTTTCTCAGGTGCATCTGTTAATTAGTTGACCCTGTATGTCAGCGAAGTAAACATTCGTGTAGCAAAGTTTAGGCTGTTGCTGATCCTTTGCATTCCTCGTTGAATTTTAATCTGCGAAACAATTCAGTATAAGCTGGTCGGGTCAGCATTGTTGGTTGTTTTCCATGCCAACTGCTTGGAATTAAACTTCTGAGAAATGAACGATTGATGCCGTTACATTGCACACTCATAACTTGCTGTTTACCTTTTTTTCCAAACAAAAAGGAGCGTCTGAACCGGACAGGACAGACGCTACAACTGTGAGCCTACCCAAGTTTACTTTCCCAACATTATGCTCATATGATATTTGCAGTGCTCATACTCATCCCTCACTATCAATATATTTCATGCACCCCCCCAGGAGGAGCATTCAATCACATAGTTTTGAAGGAAAGCACACTTACTTATATAACAATGCTGATTAACAGAACATTTCCCTTTTGTAGACGGCCACAAAGAGCGACTCTTAGCGTCTCTGTGGCTATGTCACCACACAGCTTGGGCCCCATTCATGTTTTTCCCATGTTGCAATTTACTCACTGAATTAGGCTTGGACCAAAAAAAAGTGTTTCAGTCCCAATTATCATCTGGCAAGGAGAAGAGGCGGTCTGGGGTGGGGGGTGAGATACTTAAGCCTTTTCACTAGTGCTGCCTTGTTTCCCCTGTTCCTCTCCTTGAGAGAGTAATGTGTTTCCTCACACAAAAGGAGGATCTTCAGAGATATGCCAAGAGTCTGGAGAGTGTGTTTGCTGGACCTGTGAAGAGACCTCTTTAGGAGGCTTTGAGGACAATGGAGCATGGGCACCGGCCGTGGTTTACTTTGTCCACGCCAAGCATTTCACACGCACCCAGGGCAACAGCCGGTCTGAGCAAAGGCACAACATTAGTCTGAGTTATTGAAAAGGTCTTTTTCATCTTTGTCACCCAATCAGTGCAATGATCGCTCTGAGGGAGTTATGTTTGACCAACCTTTCTTTCTTATTTTACTTCTTGAGACTCTCCACATTCTTTACTTACAAGCTACTTTTTGGTTTCATTCCCTCTTTTTTAAAAGTCTAATGTGTATATTTTCATTGATTATTTAATGCCTGGTAAGTTTAGAGTGAGCTAAAGCAAACTAATAACAGCAGGATGTTATTTTGCAGCTGATGCTGCTTCCTGTTTGTTTTTGTCACTCATACATATTGAACAGTAATCAAGCAGAGGGTGTGATGCAACAGTGTGTGAAAATAAAAATAATCAACTCAAAGAGATAAATAACCCTGCAACTTATTTGGTTTCCTGAAATATTTGTAATGGTCAGTACACTGTAATCTATACTAACAGCATTCATGTTTGAAACAGGTTATACTGCAACTACATGTATTTGAAAAGCACAGTAAGTTGCTACATGATTATATTTTGAATAAGGTACGTACTGCTTATTGTTTCGTAAAATATGCTTTTGGTTCAATTTGGTAAAAGTCTAACAAATACCCTCTGAATTTGAACAACATAATAACTTTGAAGAGGACCAAAAAAGGCCTTTTGAATGATCTACAGCAGAACTGGAGGAGACAGCCAATACATCTTCATTATAGCTGAAGTTTCCCATCTCTCCTGCGCCTCCAGTCTCAGCCTGCTCCGTTTGCTCCGTCACATTGTTCATATCTCAATAGCCGGGCCCTTGTTGCTATAGCAATAGGTGGAGCTGACAAGGGCCCAGGTTGCTCCTGATTTAAGTAAACGGCACCTTGTGGTTTCTTCAACAGTCTCTACAATATTTATATATTAGGGAGATAGAATGGACAATGTTGGTGCACGCATGAGTGCAAATGATTGATTTCAGGGGGGGGGAATGCATTTAAA
Source organism: Pholis gunnellus (assembly GCF_910591455.1). Classification (NCBI taxonomy): domain Eukaryota; kingdom Metazoa; phylum Chordata; class Actinopteri; order Perciformes; family Pholidae; genus Pholis; species Pholis gunnellus. The sequence goes on from NC_136547.1 coordinate 10,586,148, forward strand.
TCACATAGAAGGACTTTGAAATGTAGACCTTCCATGTATGGACGTAGCATAAGCAAAAGCAACATGCTCATTTAACTTTCCTTGGATAAAATGCAAGAATATTATTTAAATTGTGTTGTTTGGACTGCAGTTCCTTAGTGGGAACCTCATCCGCTTTAAAACAATTCAAAGACATTCTGTTGCGTCTTCAGTTGTTTTATTCTTAAAATCAAAGGAGTTAAATGATTAGGAGAAATTGGCCGCGTCATGATATTGTCATTATCATGCATTTTGACAGAGCTGAATATAACTGATCAACTGATTGTTAAACATGATGAATCATTAGCTAATTATAATGTATGTATTTTTAGAATAATTGCTAAATTGTGGAGTTATGAGGATATTCTAAATAATAAATTATCCTTTTGTGCTTTTTGTTAAATAATTGAATTAATGAAAATTGCTTTGCTATCTCCATTTGGATTGTATCATGATTACTTTATATTATATTTAACGATTATACAGTGCACGATATTGGCTGTGCCTTTAAAGGTCAGCATGTATTGTTGGACAGCAACAACACACACACACACACCTGTGCATCAATCACTTGAGACGACCCATAAATACTTTGTTATGGACAAGGACCTGATAACGGTGGCAACATAGCGCTTAAGAAAACACAGCCATACAAACCACAGACTCTGTTCAGCATTTCAACCAATGTTGTGTTAAATATTAATCTCACACACTTTGAAAGCAGCATTCCTGTGAGATCACAGTCGAGGCAACTTGTGGAATGCAACGTTAAGTCTTGAAACTGTACTTCCTGGCTGTGAGCAGAGGCATGCTGGGAAGGCCTACAGATACCTTTTACCCTACGTCTCTCAACAGGTGGCTCTCCCTTCCTGATCCCTAAATTACTGCTCTTCTGTGAGACCCTCCATAAGGGATGGGTTTGACAAATAAGATTGCCGTTGCTGTATTCTCTCTTTGATTTAAGTCAACAAAAGCATCGTGACAGCTTGCGCTGACATTTGGACTTTGGCTTTTGAAGACCATTGAGTTCATGAGGTGAAGGTGTGACTGCATCCCATACCCAAACAAATAATAGCCTAACCGATCACATGTTACAGGTCTTGAGCAAGCATGTGCAGGCAGATCTGCGCTACTCCTTGTGAAATATCTTGATATAAGCCCCACTTGCCAGACCACATAATTAGCTTTTGACCTACATTTCTCCCCAAGCTTTTTGTGCATAAGCTACAGGTCAGCTTGTCCGCGATTGTGACTCGACACTTCGAGGAAAACCTGATTCTTTGACCCGAACTAAAAAAGCCCAAGTCATTGACAAATGTCTCACAGTGTTTGCCAAACAAAAATGTAACCTTTTCACAAGTAACAGCTGTTTATGGTTGTGTTGCCTCAAAGCAAATTGAGAGGGCGTTTGTGCATGACTCACTCCAATTGTAAATGCTAAAAAGAGAACTTCGTAACGTTGAGAATCCTCCTTTGATGATGTGATGGTGTGGGTGGACAGGTCCTTGAATGGCGTTCCACTGTATGAAGTTTGATTTCTAATGAATTGTCTGAATAAATATGTTCCTTCTAATACTGTGCCTAACAAATCACAGAATGAACGCGTAAAATGACACAACATAACATGACACAACATAACATATACAACATAAGACATAATATAATGTACACGGCGTAATGTGCCATAACGTGAAATAAAGTCACATGACATTTTCATCACATGAACTGTCTAAAAAGACACATGCGACATGAAAATCCATGACATTCCATTTCATGACATATGCTGCGTTCAAAATAGCATACTGTGCATTACTCAATCAATATGTGTGTTATCGTTCAACATACTTCTGTGTATTTTAAATATAATATATTACGCCTCGCCAAGTGGAATCTTATACTTACACTGACAGTGAAGCGTTATTGACGTTACAGAGCTGTCCACCATTACAAAAGTTGCCGTCGCTGCCGCATTGCATTGTGGTATATGTAGGCCGGCGTAGGGTCCAGTGTTTCGATACTTTAATATTTCACCTGAAATAGTATGCAATTCAGGTACTAATGGTTTCATACTGACGTTTCTGACACACTAAACAAATCGTACGGACTGTTTTAGGGGACTAAATAGCATGTAAGTATGGAAATTTGGATGCAACCACATCCATGGCATGATATGGTATAACATGATATTTCATGGAATGGGGTAATGTGATGTGACATCCCATGTCCCTCCATGACATCTATAGTAGAAGTTCAGTTCTTAAAATACACCCTTCTTGTTGTTCAAATCAGTGCAAGTGGTAGAAAAGGTAATGGTCATGAACAGTGCAACTTTGTTCTGTATGGCTGGGATCTTATTCCTCTGAGATTCACAGCAGTCTTCATGTTTTGTATTTCACAAGATCACGATTATATCCTTTATATACGATACAGTAACAATTATTAATATGCACAGAGTATAGATTCTCCAGTGCCAGAAGAATCTTTCATCTATTTTAAAGCTTTTATGACAAAGTGTTTCCACTAGTATCAGAAAAAATTGTTAATTTCTTATATAGTTTGTACAGCAAATGATACGATAAAGACATTTCTTCTTGGGTAAAAATGTGTTTTCTCTTTTTCTGAAACGTCACAAAAAAACTGAGCAGTAACTCCACTGCAGAAGTGAGCAGGAAATGTAGCTTGGGTTATTGCGTTTCTGCGATAATTAAGAAATTCATGATGACACTTGACTATTCACCATGAAGCTCAGCCTACTTTTGTATACCTAGTTTGTGCAATAATCTATTTATGCGAGAGAATGCTGATCGCCTGTGTAATCCCAGGCGAAATTCTTGTGGTGAAAGAGGATGCAGGCCTTACAGCAGATTAATGCCATGACGATGTGTTCCGCTGCTGATGAGAGCAGGCTAAGCAGTTTCTTTATGGACGGTGGAAATGTTTGGGTTCCCTGCACAGAAGGACGGGGGGCCACAGGGTGACATGCGTTGCAGAATTCATACTGTTCTTAATGTTCTCACCGTAGAGAATAAAGGATTCCAAAAAAAGAAAAGACAAAGTAATTCAGGCCTCTTTTGTATAAAATCCTCCCAACAGCTACTCAGCCCATGATTTCATTATCAGTCCGACTTACACTAATCCTCTCAGAGTGGAGTTGGCCCTTGTTAGATGTCTATACTTGGGTATAAAAAAAACCTGGGTGTCAATGGGTAAGAGGGATGGGAGTGACCAATATCATTATAGTTTACGTGTGTGTCTGTGCGACTGTGTAATTGTGCATGTTTGCAAATGAGCGTAGATACGTGTGTGTGTGTGTGTGCGTGCGTGTGTGTGTATGTGTGTGTGCGCGTGCATGTGGGAGAATGCTGGATGTTGGAGATCATCCCCAGACGCTCAAGACTGTTTTGATTTCCCACTTCATGGAGAACGTGAGAGTAATCCCCTCAGGATTCCCCCTCTAGAGGTCTTTAGCTGCCATAAGCCACCATTCAACAGGCAAAACCCAACATGGGCTTTATACAGCCTGCTGGTATTACTGGATGATTGGGGAGGGGAGAAGGCTTAATCTGCCCTGGTGGCTAACCTGTCGCTGAAAGGAAACCTGTGGGGAAGCCATGCCATGAGACTGGTGGGCTGACAAAGTATACTGTTCATCCTCTGGCTACATTGAAGGAAACCTGGGAAGGATTTGTAAAGTGGGGGACTGAATTATAAAATACTCAATTTGTTTCTTCGTCAAAAGTTTTTGAGCTTTTCATCAAAGCATCTTACAAATTAAACGTAAAGGCAAGACGGCAGTTACAATTCTTCATACTACTAAAAACACAACGCAGCATTAAAGCAGTGTGTTTAGATACCGTGGTGCTCTTTTCACTGTGGATGCTGAATGTCCATGAGGCTGAAAGACTAAGCCCTTATAATTATGCATCTTTTTTTTACTTGTCTTTTTTTATTTCCTTTTTACTTATTTTATTTGCACATGGTGTGCTTTTTGCAGATGTTAGTCCATACTTTTCTAAAAGTAATACATTGCTGTTTGTGTTATGAAATATGTTGGAAAACGTGAAGCATTTCAAAGCAATGAGGCATAAGCTCTTTAAAGTATTACATTAATCACATGACTTTTGTGAGGTGATGACTGCTAATACTGCAGAACACTTTGTAATGATATAACTGTCTGCCCAGCTAGAGCTCTTCATAAATAATATTGCGGTTAAGTAGTGTAGTATTGAGATATTTCCTGTCTACTAAACATAGTCACCACTTTAGACTTCATGCCTGATGTGAATAAGAATCCGCTCTATGTTAATTATGTGCATTCAGGTACAAAAAAGCGGGGTACATCACAAGAAAGCACCCAGATTTAGTGGCCATAGATCACTGGCTGACGTTTCTTACTTAGGATTTCATCCTTAAGCAGCAGTATATGAAATATGACACGGCGATAATATTTTCTTAGCTGTATCTGGCATTGCATTGTTAATGTGTTTGCCAAATTCTCCTGCCATTCAAGTAAATCCAGATGATACACTAACTCCCTTTTAAGTGCTTGATCTGAAAGCAAGTGTTGTTAAGAATAATAACATGGATGTGGGATGGATAGCACTGACAAGGAATTAGGTGACCTGAATGTGACGCAGTAGCACGCCCTCCTTTCCAGCCAAAAGATTCATGTCACATTGCACATATTGGCGGATTACTGGCTAGTTGAAAGAGCTTAAGATGAGTTCCTCTGGTGTGTGATCAAGTCTGAGCAGTGTGCCTTATAATGCACCGCTGAGAAGAAAAGGCCCTGTCACACTGGCTTCTCCTTCCTTCTTACTCTCAAGGTCTCTCGTCATTTGACTGTCTGAATGGCTTTGTGTGACAACCGTAGCTACGCTGCAATGATTGCAGCCAAGCCACATGGTGTTACCATGGAAATGGCACTCAGGTTACTCCCATTGTGCGACGCTTTGTGGCAATCTATAGCAGGTTTACCTGCAATAAATGTATTCGTAGGCGCAGTTAATTTGCAGATGAATACTTAAAGCGTGAAAATAGGGAATGGGGCACATGCTAACTGATATATTCAGTGTGACATCGTTTGAACATTTAAAGGGTCAGTTCACCCAAATTACAAAAGAACAACATATTTTATCACTGCAGATTGTTTTTTTTTTCTTTACTTGCAGAGATATCCACCTCTGAGATTTCTGCCTGCAATTTGTAGTGCTCAACGTGTTGGCAAATGAGATTTAAAGAAATTCATCAGCAGCATCTATTCCAGCTGAAGCGTCCCTGCAACTCTGGATAGTATCCAAAATACTCAAACAATGTTTAAGGGGTTATTTCTTCAGCAGCGAGCAGTTCCTTTTCAGAGAATAACTCAAGTTTGTCTTGCGAAATAGTTGCTGTAAATGTCTCACAGAGGTACTTCTATTATTATCATTATATATTTTCATCTTATGACCTAAAACCACCTGTTAGGATAAAAAATATTCCAAATATGTTTTGATTATTAATTTCTTTTTTGAATAACGCTAGCAACCTTTTTTCTTCCTAATGCAAGTCGTACGGAGATGGTCGGGGTGGATGCATACAAAGTGTAGGACTCTGACACAACAGATTGGGGTTTTACATTTTAAGTCCCACGTGTGGTTCGGTTTAGGCAACAAATGTTTTAGCATTACGTTTCTCTCAAAACCTATTCGCTATTGCAAATTAATAATATATAAATACAATTCATCAGGGTTGCGAGGTACTAATATAATTAGCTTTGCTCCTAAGACCTTATCAAAAAATATTGAAGGGACATATTTATTTGCATTTGTGAATGTTGCCACTGATACTTTTGTAGCTACGATTTGTCTGTTAAACCATTCTTTATATTTAAATCTTGCTACAGAAAGAAATGTATTTTATTGCTATTTTCTATGTCACGCATCCCTTCTGTTGAAAAGTAAATGAGAGTTGGAAAAGATAATCTACGATTTGAATCAAAAGGTGGGCTTTTGAAAAGATCTCCCCTCCCCTTTGTTTTGGATATTGCCTCTATCTTATTTAATCATTAAAATAAATTCAAAATAAAAGCGCGTAACTTCAGTGAACATGGTTGTTTGGTTAAGACGGGTGCATCAATCCTTTAAGTAGTTGTGACGTACGTTTTCAAGAGAAAAATGTTCAGCTATGACACATGACCAAGTCCAAAAGCCGGATACAATGTTAATCATTTGCATTCCAGACGGTGTGAATATTTGCTTCAGGTCTGAGCGATGCGTCACCGGGACGGACACCACAAACCTGCACATGTCATCGTTGACGGCCTTAGAAATCATCACTGCAATACTCAACATAATCTTGAATTGGCAAAGCTCTGTTTGAAGTTGTCTGTGGGGGTGAGACGGCTGAGGGACAATTATCTTGTATGTCCTCAAGAGGTCTGGCATTGTGGAGGAAAGGCTGAGTAAAAGAGATCAGAGAAGGAGGGTACACACAGAAGTACATCTGAGGGCTTCGTAGATCCCAGGTATTACCAACTGTCTGAATTAACAGGATACACATACTTCACTAAACAGTCAACATGTCACGTCTTAGCAGTGTTTGGCTTCACCTATGAGCCAAAATTCTTACATGAAGCCCCATGAGCCCCTTGCTGTTTCGCAAGCTTAGATGAGGTCTTAAGCCTCAACAGAAGATGAATGCCGAGTGCTAAATTAATTTGAGGCATTTTCTTTTGTGCGCTGACAAAAGCGACCAGGTTGGTGCTGGTTTCCATAGCTGATGACAGATCATTGGGCTGCAGTGTTTGCCCAGGTGTCAGGCCTCCTGCTGAAGACAGCAAAGGGTTTGTCCAGGTCTCCGAACTCCACATTGCTGAAGAATCTCTGCCTTAATTGTACGGATCGCTTCATTCAATATTTCCATGAAAGAACCTCTGAAAAATTCTCGTGACAAAATAGCAGTGAACCTTTGTTGAAATGTTGAAACATGCCCTGTATTCAAGACATTTCAGGCTGCAAGAAATTGGAAGAGACTCTTTTAAAAGTACAAAGTAGTGTTTTTGAATGTGGTCGTAAGAAAACATCCGACCTCTAAACTCTCACGAACTGACATTTGTCTAATAAACAGTTTTGTATTGGGTGTGTACTAGTTTTGAGCGCTGTGCTTGCGCTCTTTCCAAACAACATTAATCAGGAACACATCATTATTTCCCTGCATTGTATACGGCTGCAATAAGGTGCTTTAATTGCTCCGCCGTGAATATAAAAAGCTACGCCCTGGAGGTGTCTGGCAGATCACTGCAGTGTTTGGTGTGGTCAGGAATCTCATGATGTATGAATATATCAGTATTTATATGGTTTGATCTGTGTGTCATTGAAGTCTGCAGTGTTTGGTTAAGGTTAAGCTTTTTGGAGGCCAGTCCAAAAGTTTGTATCCCATCACTCAGGAAGCTTGTTATGTCTGCATTTGGAGGATTGGGCGGAGTGATTGCTGCACAGCTGGCAGGTACAATGCGTCTGGATCTATAAATTCCCTTTGGCTGCCACGCATGACATCCCTCACCTTTGCCCAACCCCTCTGATAGAGCTCCTACAAAACCCAACAAGATGCTTTCTAATCACAGGAAAATGCTCCCCGCTAATACTGACACAGGGTGCATATGTGCAAGAGCGTTTTTTAATCAGCCTATTGCAGCGAATGAGTGATCATTGACAGGCTTTGAAAGCACATTGTGCTCTCGTGTAGTGAAATCACAGGTGCTCTAAATCACTCTCTTTGCTTGGTTTGAGGGCGTGTCATTTGCACTTCTCCCACAGTCGGTTTCTTCTATGATGTGTTCAGCCTTTTGAAAAACACTCACCCTGGACCTGATCATGTGCTCACACGCTGCTCCTGCAAGTTTATATTTGTCCCTCTTTTCACTTTTTGGAGTTGATATAAGAGGAGGAAAAAAAACAAACTGCAGAATTTTATGACAAACTTCAAAAAGAGTACAAGTTCCTCTGCATTGCTACAGATTATTGTACAAAAGAGTGAGGGGATTCGATTTTTCCACAGGGTGAGAGGGGGAAGAATTAGAAGCCTCTGCCACTTAATTTGGCTGCTGAGCATTACCCTGCGAAGTTTTGTTTTTCTAAGCCTCCAACATAACAGAGTGTGCCTTGCCGTCAGCACCTTAAGCAAGTAAAAGCGCTTCCTTTATGAACTAAACCCGCCAGATATTTGCTTTGCGAAGCCCAGCGAGAAGAAAAGAGGACGGTTTGCAGTGAATAACTTTTTAAAACACTGTGTGTACGAGAAAAAAAAAAAAAAGCAGCAGAAGACATGAAAGAGCAGGAGAAATGAATCGAATGTTGTTGTCCGCCCCCCCCCCCACACACACACCTAACTCTATGAAAAAGAGGACGATGCGATCTGAAGGCTTCTTTTCCAAAAGCCTCAGCCAGGTGATTCATCACAGCGCTCTGTCAAAAGAGCTTTCCACAACATGAGACGAACAATGACACTGTGATTGCAAGGACAGGAGAGCTCTTGATTGAAAGATATCAGCTATATGTTCAGCCTCCCTGAGAGAGGAGGCCAAGTGCAAGAGAGGGTGGGAGAGGCTGGAGGGGCGGCAGCACCACTCACTGATGAAAACCAAAATCTTAACCCTTCGACATGGGTGTCAAGAGAGGGAGTCCTGTGTAACGAGAGCGTTCAGATATAAATTGAACCAAAATAATTTAACAGCTGCTTAACTGCGAACAGAGGAACTGCCAGGTAGAGTGATTGGAGGTGTAGAGAAGGAGAGCAACTTTCAGATAGGGTTCTGCTTTTCTGTGACGGGGAGTCCTCAGCTGTGGAGTGATGCTGAACAGATCGTGGACCACTGCCAGATCTTAACGTCGCATGAAGAGGAGATACAGTACACTACATAGCAGCTGAGGAACTGCACTTTGTAGATTGTTTGTTGTGAAGGTGTCGAATGAATATATTGGATTTTTCTCTATTTTTAGTTTGCGGTCACAGCGTCCTTTGATAAACAGTAATCAACAGTAATTTAAATACAGATTTACAACAAAAATAGTGATTATTTTGTAATCATTTAAAATGAAAAATCTACCACAATGAGCCAAGATTCATATATTTTCATCTGTAGTCCCTTACCAGAGTGTTAAAATGCCGCTAACGTAATGAGTTATAGTTTAACGCTGACAACTGTTATCATCGGCCTTTTCTGTAATAGATCATTCAATTTGATGTGCATTTATCTGTGTAAGCAGGTTGGTTTATGTGGGACAGGCATGTTTTTTTTTCTTGGAAAGCACTTTGTAATCTCTGGATTTGTGCTTTATAAACAAAAACGTAATTATTATAAACTCATAATTAAACTATTGTTATTAAATATAGCAACACTAAAATGTGAATATTTAAGTAACTAAAAGTGACAGAGTAAAAACACTACAGGTAGAAGTCCTGCAATCAAAATCAAGCAAAAGTACAGAAGTATCGCTAATATGTACTTGAAGTACTTAAAGTACTCATGCAGGAAAATGCCCCTGCACGTTTTGTAATACATTAAACCATTGGATTAGTTTTACTAATGCATTAATGTGTAGCCAGCATATTACTGTTGGTCAGAGTTGAGTTGTTTTGAGCTCCTTTATATACTGCTAGATACCTCAGTCTTTTATAAGCTTATCACATGTTTTATATGTAAAATCTTAGATGGCAAAGTACCTATAGCTCTTCGATTAATGTAGTGGGTTAACAAGGACAATATTTCCCTCTGAAATGTAGTGGAGTAGAAGTATATAGAAGCAGAACACGGTGCCTCTAAAGTTTATCTGTTTTACAGCTAACTTTGTGTATTTCTTTCCATCATGCGACAAAAATTAAAACCAATAAACCATCAAAATGAAACAAAGCCAGCGTTCTCAGTCCGCGCCCCCCTCCGTCATATTTTATCTCTTAAGTGCTTCTCCACCTTTTTACCCCACGTGATAAAAGAGTAATCACTTTAGATACTATTTACACTCAGGGCCGAGGACTACCATTACCCTTCCATCAATATCAGCACTTACAGTTCATAAAACTGCGAGGTAGACCTCCAGCCTGTAATTTCCGTAGGCCCTAATTCACGGTGAGAAGAAATAATATTACAGGGTATTCTGCTAAACAGTGATGACACTCACGCGTAATTGTGTAAAAGAACCCTCACTGGTTACGAAAGCCGCAATACATTGACGCCTATGATACACGAGGAAGTTTATGCGTCACAACAATATAGTTATGATTTAAATTCTGTGGGAAAATGCTAGGTGGGTCAAAATGGGCAGGTGTTTTTCCCTTCTGCATGTATACACTGTGGTCACTTTATTAGGTACACCTTCCTGTTTATACACACAGCTTGATCCCGCAGACACTGAGTCAGCAGTTACCTTCTATTTCGCTAAATGTGAGAATGGGCAAGACGTGTGATTTAGGCAACTTTGAACATGATTGCTGAAGCCAGACGCGCCAGCTCCAGCAGTCGTGGGAATTTTTAAGCAAGTCACTAGAATTTGCCAATTTTGGTTCAATAAACATCCAATTAGTGGCAGACCTTTGGATTAAGCTCGGTGATGACAATTCTGAAGACAATAGCAACTCAGTGATGAACGCAAGGCCACCTCAGGACACACGACTCAACTCATTTTGGTGCCAAAAGCTGCAGCAGCAGCAGACGGCCGTGATCTTCTGAACACCTGAACATTGCTGTAGTCTGGTCGCATGCCTACGCTATCCCTTATTCAAGCAGATACTGCCGCTAGCGTCGCATGGTCACGTGAAATAAATGTTGTCTCAAGATGAATCCAGCAAGGAACAAAACAGTGACTTTACTTTCACTCTGCTGGTCTGCACAATCAAAATTGTATTGGATGCACATTTACGTGCAAGAGAACTACATGAATGTTTAGTTATATGAATATTACCCATTGATGAGTAATATTTTGTTTTTATGGCAAGAAATATACATCCCATGTGCATCATTTTACACACATTCTGCTGACAAACCACAGAAACTCTGGGATCTCCACTAGAGTTTAAAATAAAATGATAAGGGTTTGAAGAGTGCCTGACTGCATCATGTGAGTTTTGTAAAGATGTACCCACCTGTGGATACTATTGATTAAGAGGTTCAATCAAAGGATTCTCAAGGGACTGCAGTAATGTTAGTCTAGTTTTCTATAAAACGAAGACTGGAGGCATTTATGTGTCAGGTGGAATACTGTGGAGAAGGACATGTAATGGTGAAACGATGTGTCCCTCTTTTTTATAGCATCTGATGGACAGATTATGGGATGAATGTTGCAGGCTCTAACAAATCTCACAGGAATGTCTGATTGATCCCAAATCCTGATGTGCTAATTAATAACATCTCTCATTACACACCGTATGTATTTCATGCAATACACTGGGATTTATGTCGGCCAACGGTATTTTAACTGCGACACGCGGTTGAGCAGAGAGGAGGCCATACTTGGCCGAGAGTGTGTGACTGATCCCACTGATGATACTATAACTTTATTTACAACTTGTGTCTACTGTTGAAATGTTATCAGCAGGTTTAAATGGATTCGAGATCTAATTTCAATGACCAAAAATGACCTTTGATACAACATTGAGTGGATTTGCTATTTTGTAGTGTGAAGTGCTAATAAAAATACTATATTAGCACGATTGGTTTGGTCGAGTATAATAACTTTAAGAGAAATACTGACGTAATAAAAAATATAGATATATTTTAGATGCCAGGCAATTATTGCTTTTAAAAAGGATGTAAGAATATTGGTATTGATTTTAATTCCCATCATCTTTTAGCATATTTTAAACTTAATGATACTCAGAGGTTTATTACTATATATTGTTGGAAGCAATTTCTCTGAAATTATGAGGTGTAATTGTTCTTTGGCAGCCTCGTTATAGCAGGAAGAGGTACATATTTGCTGACCTGGACTCCAATATCTGGAAACCCATCCTTATCTCTTGTGTAATTAAATTACATATGGCCACACTTAGGTGCTTCATTTCCTTCTCCAGCTCTGCACAAGAACAGATAAGTATGAAGTAAACTGAGGCGGACATGAGGAGAAAAACATGCGCTGCACAAACAACATATGCTATATATATATATATATTGTCAGGTTTGTGAAATAACACTTTAACGTATCTAATTTAAAAAATACTTTGACATTTGAGCACTGAAAGCTTTTAAAATGATTTACACATGTCATAAGTAGCATTTATCTTTGTCAGTGCCTCATTTTAAACATGTAACAACATTATATACCCGTAAGCGTGTTATGAAAATAGAGCCTGTACACTTTCTTGTACGTGTGTGAAAACAATGCCTCTACTACAACATTTCTATCCACCATATTCAGTGATTTTCCAAAGCATAACATTAATTATTGAGATGTGTTTTGGGGGAACTAATGGCACTCTTTTCCCCAGACAGATGTCGATATGGAGGATAGAGAAAATAGATGTTGCACTATAAAACTGTCAAACAACTCTTCAGGGGATATAATTGCTTCTTCCTGCACCCTGGTCTTGTCATTCCCACCCTGAGTGTAGACACATTGAAAGCTTCCTCATTTCCCCCCAAAATCCACCAACTTACCAAACTCCTCCAGACTACCCTGAGATACTGATTTTCCCCCACAGCATTACACATGATTGAAAAGCATCTGCTAAATGATAAAAAGGCACCGTCGTCGCCAAATTAGCACCACATTCAAAAGTTCTGAAAGGCTGCTGAATGTCAACAATGGAGGCTGAGCAGCAAAAGCTTAATTATCCTAAATGTGTGTGCGTGTGTGTGTGTGTGTGTGTGTGTGTGTGTGTGTGTGTGCTGTCTACCCAGGTTTAGTACTGATGATGTAATATCATATATCTGTATTTGTCTCTGGATGAGCATTACATCATTGATACCCCTGGCTGCCAGCGAGGCAGAGATGGAGGCTTTACTGGAGCTGAAACAGCAGAGGCAGCCAGAAAATCTGTTCAGTCTACCAGTCTGCAAATTACTCAGCAACCCTGTCTCGTACGAAACATCATTTTGCCAAGTCGCAAAATGTTGATATCGAACGTATCAGTAAAAACATTATTCCCATTTTCTGTACAATATCTGCTTGTTTGTAACGGCAGCGTGTTTAAAACGTATTCATAGTTATGTTTCGGCACCTGTAGCACCTGGCTAACGTCAGGGAAAGAACACAGTTTTGGTTTAATACAGAGAAAGTCAGCCATCACTTGAAGCACAAACAACGCGTTTACTGTGTTGACATTTAACCACAAAGCAGGATTTTCTTTTCTGATTTGTAACCAAAGTGCTTTTGTTTCCTGCACACCAATTATGCGGTGGCCTTAGGATGCAGATATGTACCACTTCCTTTACTCTACAGAATGTTGCCTGCGAACATAATCCTGCCAACGACTACATTTCTCATCACAATGTCATTTGGAAAATACACAGTGAGATTCAGTGTTCATCAGGAGCCGTTTCTCTGGACTCAACCTAACTCTCTTCTCCTTCTTGCTGTTATGCGCTTGCTTCTGCTGTTGCAATGGCACCCCCAGAAGATTTAAGATTCTACCAATTTATCTCCTAACTTGCGGTGTGTGCAGTTGTTCTTATTTCATTATTGACATTAAAACCTGTGCGTCATTGTTAGCAAGCTAGTGCTGTGTCAGCTCTAAAGAAAGGTCTGGCTGCACCCAATATCATTCTGGTAGCAGTTTGCATTTCTTTAAACCAATCACAATCATTTTGGGCAACGCTAAAGCCCAGGATGCAGCAATGGTTCCCCTGTAAAATAGACAGGAAGGAGAATGCCGTGTAAGATACGCAGCCAATGGCGGTCTACATCCTTTGAGTAAGACTAGCGGGCTAGCAAACAACTAGCTAACCAGCCTCATGACATATCAGGCCACCAGCCTGCTTCCTCAGGTTACTGACAAACACATTTACAACTAGGAGAGAATCTTACTTCATGTTATACATATCACAGCAGCAGCTAAGCTGTAGCTAATGCAAAGGTTTTTAGCTCACCAGACAGCTCACACAACCAGAAGCGCAACTCCATGTGTCACGCTCTAATAAACTGACACCAACTGCGATGTCGTCTGCTTCTCCCTCCTGACAAATGTATTACTTTTAAGTGAAGCGCTTCGTGTTGAGCGCAGCCTTTGATCTGAGAGACTGGCTTTGAAAATGCAAGGATGTCATATATATCTCCATTTCTCTGAGAAAAAAACACTGAATCATATCAGTGGCTAAAGTCCTCCTGATCAGCTCAATTGGCTAATAAAGAAACAGCCAGTCATGTTGGGAGCACTGCATCTTTTTGAGTGTTTTCTACTTATCAATGCTGTTATGTTCCTGTAATTTATCATCAGTCTCGGGATTCAGATGCTACTTTTTTACAGCAACCTGTCTTTAAGGTTTCTACTTTTGATGCAGTGTGACAATTTCTACTCTGCCTTATTTGCCTTTTAGAGCGCACTTGTACACAAAAATAAAGAATAAGCAGTTAAAGCCATGTACAAGCAGTGATTGCGTGATAAAATACAGATGGTGGGTTTTCCACTACACACTGCAGTCAGATCTCTTTGATAATCTAACTGCATTTGAAATGACCAAGCTTTGATACTGGGGAGAACTGAGGATAAACGCATTTGATTCTTTTCATTGTAATTAAATGTCAAGAAAGATAGAAGGGCCTGTGACAGAGAAAGGTTGTGTGTAGGGGCTCAATAGAATTTTTTTTTACCAAAATGACGAGAACTTGTCCATCAGAAGTACGTAGGAGGAAGACAGGAGAAGGAAAGTCAGCCCTCATACAACGCCCTGACTCTACTTCCTGCCTATCACCTGCTTTGATCCGCCGTAAGCATCGCACAGGAAATGAAAAGGTGACAGATCTGACTTTATAGCCACGATGCAGACAAGACATTAAAATGACAACAATAAGTGGATTCTCAGGACAAAATCAGACACATAAACAAGCACACACGCAGTCGCACACTCAGACTTCATTCCATTGCAAAAAGTGCTCTGTCATTTATTTTTCCTGCAATTTATAATCCTTAATATACTTTCCTCTTTGGCTAAGGCAGAGCAACGGGTTCAACCGAGGCATTTCTGAATTATGAGCCGAGCAGAAAACGATTTTAGAACTTGGCTGGAATTAAGTTTGCTTCGATGACCTCATTGCAAAATAAAGTAATCACTGCAAACTGAGTCGCACACATTTAAAATAATGCAACTGGGAATGTATTATTGCAAAGTATTGATCTTTCATTTTCATCATTTGGTAACTTTCCGTCTGTAGATGAAAATGGCTGTGCCCCGAGTTAATTACTCAACTTGGAAACACATCCTGTGTTCAAAGGTTGGAGAACATAAAAAAAATCAGGCATGATCATCTATGAAAAACTTCAGAGTGGCCCTTCATCTTCGACAGCAGCCAGCTCTACTTAGTAAGCCACAAGAAAGTGTGGCTGACGGTGTGCAGGAGCCCTCCTGTAATTCCTACTGATACCTGTGCATTAAGCTCTCCCCCCCGTGGAAGAACACATCAAAAGGAGATTAAAATTAAAACTTAAAAACAAGGTGATCCAATGTATGGTTAAGTCTGCAGATGATATGCTCTATCCGGAAATTCAACACAAAAACCCAGACTTGAAATTGCCATAATGGAAATGTACAAAACTGTGGTGAGCTGCAGGGTTGTTTTCTCCAGCAGGTGCCATAAATGATGCAATGTGGACAACCACGACATATCAAGTGACCCTTTTATCACACAATGTAGATTCAGAGGATACAGGAAGACACAGAGATGATATTTGTCTGGTGCAGTAAATTGATCACCGTGTGGATGTCACATAGCTTGTGTTATCCCCTTTTGGAGCCACAGAGAGGGTCATTGTTGTACTGCGAATACATGAATACAGATGTATGTATCAGGGTTTTCTCGAGACCCTGAATGCACCAGTGCAGACGGTAAACATGCCCGGTCCTGCGTTGGACCTCAAACATACAGGAACTATGAAGGGCAAAGCTCAAAATGTGCTGCCACGCTGATACCCTCAGACACCATTCAACCACACAGCCATAATTAATACTTTATTCCCCAGCAGTTGCCTTCATGAGGAGCAGATGCAGGGAAGATGACCTGAGATTGTTAAACCACATGTGAAGAGGCAGCATGGAAGAGAGGTATCGAGTTTACTTTCATAAATATGGCAATCCCCCCTCCCCACACCCGTTCTCCACCTAGCAATTAAATCCAGGTAGAGATTACTCTCAGCTGCGTCCCGGTCTTCACAGGAGCCTCAGCCTCCAGCCTGGACTGATAATAACTGTGGTCTGCAGTGTTTCAGCCATTCATTTGATAAAGTGCTTTTCACCTTGCAGCTTTCATTATCCACACACCAGCGAGTGTGTGTGCATGCCCACGTGTACGTTTATTTGCCTGGCTCGGAGCGAGTTGATTAAACAAGTGTCATGCCATTATTCTGTAATAAATTTTTCAATTATGATTCGGGCTCTATAATGCTGTAATGGAAGGTGAACTCGGATCTATACGGGAGCAGCGGGGTGATTAGACGTCGCTGGAAGCTTTCCAGAGAAGATAGAGAGAGAGAGAGAGAAAGAAAAGAGGGAGAGACGTTTTTTTTTCCTTCTCCGAGTTAGATCGATCCTGTTGACTGAAATGGCCTTGGTTCATAACACACCATGTCTGCTAGCAACAGCTTAGCTGGTCCACTGAGGCGTCTGTCCGCACATCTTTTCGGGGGGGGGGGGGGGGGGGGGGGGGGGTTCTTTAAAGACGGTGAGTAAAGAAGTCTCTCTGAGAAAGATGGAGGAAAAGATGTTTATTGTGATGACCCCGCTTGACACTGTGAGGCTGCTTCCTTGGTGCAAAAACATGCTACTCCAGGGCTAGACTTTCAGACAATCTGCAAGCAAAGACTTCTGAAACTGTATTGACATGGCATGAAGCAGATCACCCCATTTTTTCCATTCATGACATCTTCATGTGGGCTCATAAAGGAAGGTCTTTGCATGGATTTCCTTTATCACCTCCCTTTTCAGGTTAGATTTGTCTTGAATCAAAATGCTTCTTGCTTTAAGTTTTGTTCTGCTACCTTTACACTTTATTTCCTTGAGCAATGGTTACTACTTTTATTATGTAAATGATCCTTGTAGGACTGAAAAATGTAGGATAATTCTGACAACTTTCATAGTTTTAGCCATCATTTCTGTCAGTTATAATAACATTTAACCTATCATGTTAATTGTTGAGATCTGGGAACAAAGCAACATCGTTTAAAAGGACAGTTTTTTTGAAGAAATCCCAAGGTTGGCTGAATTTATTTGCATGAATTACGCTTTAAAGGCCCTGAAAACATATTTTATTGATCAGCTTCTTACTATAAAGCATGAGATGCTGCATGAACAATGTTTTTTAATGTATTTGTGTTTTTGAACTAGCTTTTCTCATTGGTTTGAAGTGGGCAGGGCTTAGTTGGAAAAGGTGATGTCATGTATTTAAGTGCACCAATCAGAGAAACATGGATGTGTTTTCTCTGAATCAATATATTTAGATAATATGTATAAATAGAAAAATACATAAAACTTAAAGTTTTATGTGGTTTGAGTGTGAAACTTCAAATCAAGACGAGATGTTTTTAAAGATATTTTCAGTTTTTCTTAAACTCTAAATCTACAATTTAAATATTAACATTCATATCCATATTCATATGCAGAGAGCGAGCAGCGCCAAACACATCCAGAGTGGATGATTTTCTCTTTAAGCGGAAATGTTCATCTGTGGCCAGGTTAGGACAAACCACAAAGAGCAAAAAGACAAATTAAAAACCAAAGAAACAGCTAAATAATTTCCTTCACCTCTACTGCCATTTTTAAGACAAGGAGAGATTAGGGAGTATAACGGCCTCGCCAGATGTCAGCAGCAAAGTCAAATAACTATCAGCACTACCATTTAAAACGCTATTATCCCCCTACAGTCACACACACATTCACCTCACACATAACGTGTTCCTCCAGAGAAATATTGCTCACTATACTGGCATGAGTTAGCAAATAATTGCTAGTCAGGGGAGGAGGTAGCTTATAATATGCATTGGGAATTTTAATCTTGACTTTTAATAAGCTTTTGACCTTCTTGCGTCTGCAGACTATAATTAGAATTTCTGGCTGGGCCAGATTGACAGAATGCTGTGTCTTAGGGGAGGTAAAACCTTGTGCGACTGCGGTCAGCAGACCTTCTAAATCATGCGGCTGCATGAGAAATGTTTAATCTAACAAATTGGTTTCTGTTTCCTCTCCTTCTGTTCATTCTTTCATGCTGTAGGTATTCTGAATACGGAGGTGATGTCATGGTCTCATCCTTTTAAGAGTTACCGTGGACCATATATTCTGAAGGGGAGGCAGAGAATCACCACCTAATGATCTTTCCTCCTACAGCCAATTCTAATTGTGCCCTTATCTTCCCCAAGTTTAACTGCCCCATTGGAGAGGATTGAGCTGTCTTAACTGTTGACTTGCCTGTGTGTGTTTTTGCATACGTGCGGCTGTATATCAAATTGAGCTGCAGCATATTTCTGCTATTGACAGAACGCATGGTAGTCGGGTTTGAACCTCCTCCCACAGCAGCAGTTGCAGTCTTCTTGTACCCGAGTTTAAAAACCAACTCTCTCTTCTCCTTTTGCTGTTTGTATGTGTCAGGCAGCACTAAATTTAGCGTCTGGTGTTTATTTACTTCATGTCCTTGCTGGTGTGTCCTTGCTAAATGAAGGCGAACAAGACTGTCACCATCCAGAGGACACCACTGCCCAGCCCCTCGGGAGTTGATGGATAACGTGGGGATGCATACGCCTGCGCGTGTGTGTGGGTGTGCATGAGCCGAACAAGAATAAACATGTGTGCAAATAATCTATGCATGCACACACACACACACACACACACACCAAAAAAGACCTCCCTTTGCACAATTACTGTTTGCAGTAATCCACTCAGATCATACAGTACAGGAAGCTGGGTGCATGACCAGCCATCACAACAGGGCCTGTGTGCCTCCAGTTATACAGGTATTTGAGTTTGCAGCCTGTGAAGGTATTCAGGCTTCCATGTGGCATAGTGGTATTTGCACCTTTGCTGTTTCAGTGTGTCATTGTTGAGCGCTACACAGTCCTATGGATCAGTGCCTCTGTATGGCTCCCCTGGAGCAGCCTCTTGTTCCTTTAACATTCCAGGTACATCCACGCCAGCTCCTTCCTGTCGCTCTCCTTGTGTGGCGCTGATTGACAAGCGTCCGCTTCTCTCAGGCGCGTAATCAATCTGCTAATTGGTGTCGGAGGGTCGGTTGCTGTTGAAGCGTCCCCCTCTCTTTCTTTGGCTAATTTATCTTTGTCACCGCCAGATTCACAAGGTACATTAGTTGGGAAAGTTCAGTCTCTGCAGAGCCTTGTCTCCGTCTCTCTCTCACTCACACACACACACACACACACAGTATGCTACTGTGCTTTGTTCATCTTTTTTTCTTACTGCAATACATCACACAAAGGAGTGAGGGTAAATGTTAGCCTTGCACTGTTTCCATTGGTAACCACAGCCCATGAGGTGGAGAAGAAGAGCAGGTCAGTCTCTCTGTGCACGATAATTGGTGACAACAACGTGCTTTATAATAATTCAGTACAGCTAATACACCACAGCGGGAGAGTAGGGTTATAATTAGTGGGAAGGCTTCCTTAAAAATGGTTGAATACAGTCGGATAATGAGCAGCTTTTCTTTCAAAAAATGTTTCAAAAACTGCATATATAGTGTATATATGCAGACAAGTGAACGGTATTGAATGCATGTGATTCCTGAGGCAAAACAACAGCATCTATATTTACAGAGAGCTGACTGAAACCCTTGAAACAGCACTTCACATCTGACTGATTTACAGGCCGTTTCTACCCAGGGTGCCAATCAAGCCCTGATTAGACATCACTGACTCGCTGATGAAGGTTCAGACGGCAGCAGCCGTGTCCGCGGTCGCACAGAGCGCAGAAGATTGATTGCACGAGGCCGCCTTGCCCCAGATTAATCTCAGCAAATGACACGAGAGTCGTGAAGTTTTCATCTTTCTCAGTCTAAGTAGAGTAGGTTCGGTTTAATAGTGGGGAATTCAAAAGGAAAGGCATGTGTGGTGCTGCTTGATCTACTGCTTGCTCCCAAACTTGTGGATTAGGCCCCCAGTGCCCCCTATTGGCCCCCAAACCATCTGTTGATCCTCTCACACAAGCTGATCCTCCACATTCATGAGGAAATAACAAGATTTCACTCCGAGAAAATACAATGCTTTTATGTATTCTCATTGTCCTCCCCCTTTTTTCCACCTACATCTTCTCTTTTTTAATGTCTTTTCTGCTTGCTTCCACTGCCACTCAGGTGCAGTGATATAGAGGTGCAGAAGTGAGGTAAGGTGCTCTTATGGGAGGAAATGATGGCGAGCAGCAGGGGAGAAGTCTATATATTCCAGCCCTGCCAGACTCCCCGCTCGCTATGTACGACAAGAAAAAGCGGCTGCACACCGATCATACCCTCATTAAAGTTGTTCACTTTCTCCTTTTTCATTCCTATTTCTTTTTTTTTTTCTTTGATGCACTCGCTGCTCTTTAAGTGCTCTTTAAGCACTGCGGCAGTCGCCTCACTTAAAAGTCTGTCTCTAAGCTGTTACCAGCCACCTTTTCAATAATGACAGGACAATCAGAAGATGATTTTATGCAAACTTCTTCTGGAGATCGATCCACCTCCATTACCTCCACTTTTATTCACTTGCTACTTTTATATTAGAGCCTTAAATGTATTTTCAATGCAAAATAAGGCTCTTAACATAGCTGAGGGATCAGAACAGCACTGGACTTCCCATTATTATTATTCACTGCTACGTATGAAAGCCGTACAACGTTGACCTTCATTAATTTAAGGACCCTGTGTACTTTTCAACTTCAAACTTTTAGATGAAGATAAACGTCAATCCTTCAGACACAAATTCATTTAAGATTATTTTCATCCGATGTAACGCCGTCGCTGTAAATTCTATCTGCAAAGCATGTCCATTTGTCGTGTGACTGCTAAATTATTGACATACAAAATAATCTGATGGAAGACGATGGCAAAGCCTAAGGTACAAAGTACAGTCAGATAAGACTGAAAATAACAGTGTTGATAAGAATCTGCCATCCGAAAACATTCAACATGTTATTCTAATGAAATCAGATTCCAGGAGGATGTCTAGGTGCTTCTTGGTCCACATCAAAGGACTTAAACTAGCAGACCTCCAACAGGTCATGACCAATGCTATGAGACCAGAATCTGATCAGCCTACCTGCAGTGTTGCTTCCAATATCGGCCTGCCATGCGTCACACTGCACGTTGTTTCAACCCTGACCCAGACATCCACCCAGACAAACACACTGACAGCGACAAGACCAGTGTACAAGCTGAATACAAATTAGTTTGTCCTCATTTTATCCCCGTCTTGTAATTGTTCTCATGATTTCTGGATATTCTTTGGCTTCTGCAAACTAGATTATTACCCAAAAAGATAAATAACAAGCAATCGCTGAGCTAATTTAAACCTAGTAAAAATAGCTCCCTTAGGTCTAATTCCTATTGCCTTATTTGGACAATAACCCTTCTCTCTGTGTCTCTGACTTCCTGTATTTGAAGAAAAAGTATTCAGGGCAGCAAATTCAACACATTTTTGAGCGCCAAGCTCCAGTCTTTTCGGCACTTTACTCGACAATGTAGCGGGTGGGTGAGTTTTTACACACTGCCCTGTCAGTTTTCAGGGAGCTACGCAAGCAGAGGATGTGGCGAAGTCTCACACCGGCCCCGACCTTTCCAAAAACTCTGCGGTGGAAGCCGGCCTCTGATAGTTTGGTGAGATTATAGAGGAACAGAAGAGCTTCTAAATTGAACAAAAACACTTGATATGAGGCAAAAACAGCAACGAATCGACGTAGCTACTGGAAAATATTCTGTAATATGACCATAATGTAGAATTTTCTTATGAGAAATGATGTGAGGTGAGGTGAGGTTAAACAAAAGAAGATCTAAGGTGGGAAAACACCTTTTCTGCAAGAACAAAGCATAAACGTCAATTTGAGCAGCACTAAACAATAATCAATCTATGCTACTATTAAATAATAAGAGCCTTGAGCGAGATAATCTCTGTGAGATTGGCTTTACTGCAAGGTGTAACCACCATCCCCACTCTTTCCTGTGCTTTTGATCTGCAGATATAGGCACACGTCTTCACAAAGCTGAAAGATAATGTACGATATGATATTATGTTCATATGTACACGGTACTAAAACAGCCTTCAGTTCACTCCTCAAACACCTGCACAGTCTCCTCTGTGATCCCCTCACCTGTGATCTAAGCCTTTTATAAACCTCTCCACCCTGCAGTAGCACAGTCAAAAAATTTCCAACCCGTAAGCTCCTCCCCTCTGCTCGTTGACAGGGCAGCCGTGCTCTGAGGCAGTAAAGATAAAGGATGAGGAGTTTCCCACCTGAAGACAGGGAGTGGGGAGAAGTTCACCTACTATCAAGGCTGCCAGGCACAGGCTTGATAGTACTTTCACCTCTTAGACTTTATCCTAATTTAGAATGCAAACCAACATCCAGGACAACTGTTGGGGCGAACCAAGTCTGACCTTCTCTGATAACCCAAAGTAGTATGATGTCTGGACTTGTTCCGACATGCCCACGCAGCCCCTTCTTCTCCATAGATCCCACCTAAAGCAATGTTCCAGTTTCTTGTTTGCAGTGTTGTAATGTACTTAGTTCTTGGGGTTTTATTTGCAGTGGCAGGACGGGATTATTCCCCCGGCTTACCGAGCTGAACACAGACACATCGAGAAAGAGAAGCAGTCGGCTGCTTGGACTGTGTGAACCCTGGCGGAACGTGAAAGAATGTAGCCGGATTCAACTTGAACACACAAAGGGGCAAACAGGGAGAAAGACGACAAATATGTAGCACCGTGTCCATCATGAGATTACGCACTGCTACCAAAAGCTGCACTAATCAATACGTGTTGTTTTATGTTAACAATGGATCATATGATCACATGTGAGGTGAAAGGGGTCGCTGGTATTGACAAACAAAGAGTTATCATAGGTTTCTCTCAGCTATTTGGAGCTTTTTAAACAGCTGACCCTCCAGCTGTCTCCACACATGACCTTAACTACCCTCAGAAGTATCAAAACATTATATTGACATATTGCCGAACCTAAGGATAGACAGATTTCCCCTTTTATGAGGTTATTATAAGCCGTGTGGTATGAGATGTGAGTCTGTTTTGCGAATAGACACACCCAGGAGTGATGCCACAAGTCTGTTATGGTGTCTGCATCCATCTGTCTGTCCGTCTATCTGTCTATCTGTCTAGCTGTCTATCTGTAGCTGCCTATCTATCCTCGTTTTATTGTCCGTCTGTCAGTTTAATCTGTTCCTGATGAGACATCAAAGGTTTTAATGCAGGTCAATACCCCACAAACACACAAACAGAAGCATCTGCCACCCATACAATCACGCTGGCTAAACAAACCATAAAAATCGGTACGAGAGTCCAGCGGCTGATTGTTTGGCAGCCTTTTATGAAGCTGCCATAAAAAGATTTGAAGTATTTGAAGTTTCTCAGGGAGTTTCTGCTTGTTAAAAAAAAAAAATGAATGAAGATGTCTCGAGGTGGATTTTGTTATTCAGGGTGTCAGTGAGAGGAGGGGGTCATCACCGAGGTGCAAGCGAGAGGTGCAGTGCAGTCTGGGTGCTAATCAGACTCGTCCTCCGAAGCAGCGTTTGACATTTCCCATCAACACCGGCTCCTGGCTCTCTCTCTCTCCTCACCTGGGCTCTCTGAGACGCTTAGCCCCCCAACCAGACTGTCTTCCATACTCTGTTGACACAGGCGGGCTGCTCCGTCAGTCACTCGCCTCATTAACTCCCGTTGGGCTGTTATTCCCACTGCTATAGTCGTACATGCGCGTGCCCACTCAAACGCACACTCACATACATCCACTGAGTCAAAGTTTCCCAGTCGGAGGCAGTCGAGTGTTTGTCGGTTTGCACATTTTGACATGTTTTGACGTTTTTGCTGCTTACGTGAATTACTACAGCTGCAGGATTCACTTTCTGTCTGTTAGCCTCTGATCAGATGAATTGATTTTGGAGTGTGCTGACAGGATAAGTGTTTTCTATTTTTCTTGTCTGTTTGTATTAAAGCTCAGTAGATACATCACTTGCACATAGATAAATAGCAGTAGCCATATTTTTTAGCGGGGAGGGCAGTTGAGAAAAGGGGGAATGGTTAGATATTTGTAGTTTTTGGGGGGGGTGGTCATCTCTATATTTTGGAAGTGAGGGGAGCTTTACAGATTGAACTTCAGTCTCTCCAGAGAACAATCATTT
Source organism: Pholis gunnellus (assembly GCF_910591455.1). Classification (NCBI taxonomy): domain Eukaryota; kingdom Metazoa; phylum Chordata; class Actinopteri; order Perciformes; family Pholidae; genus Pholis; species Pholis gunnellus. The sequence goes on from NC_136547.1 coordinate 10,610,666, forward strand.
GTTCTACTGCAGCTCCCAACTTCACTTTACTCTGCATCTTAACAGAAAACAATACTCCATACAATACATACAACTAACTGAACCATCATTATGCAGATCATGATAGCCGACACAACTCACTCATTCACTGTGATACCCCATCAAATATCCAGCTGACAAAGATCTGTGTCCATCCAAAGCCACGGCTCATACATAGATAAGGGACAGTGTCACTTTTTTTTTGGCTTCCTTGTTCCTTCCAGGCAATAACCAGGCGATTTCCTGGATTTATAAAGTTTGAATGAATCGCTATCAACTTGATTTAACACAAACTGTGACATCACGGAGCGTGCCAGCACTTCCTCTTTTTTTCTTTTTTTTTTTTTATAAATGGTGATATCTTGCAACAAATCAACTTGAAATGAGTTTAAATCAAAGGGGACAATGTAACGCCAGAGCTCAGTAAACGGTGTTTAGTGATGCAAAATGGAGCTATCCTTTCTGGGGGAAATGTGAAATATACAAGTAATCTGCATTTAACAAGCCAACCCAACAAACACACAACTGTGTCAGTTTGATGACAGACACAATGTTTTGAAGATCTCATGAAGGCAGATGAGAAAGAGCTGATTGAGAAGAGGAATGCCTGAGCAGCATGTTAGCATATCATAATTGACTGTCAGGTGGTTATTGTGGTTTGCATGGGTAGTGTGGTAGCCTGCAAACAGGGCGTGATTAAGCTTTCCTGCTGTTTGTTGTGTTCCGACACCTCCTACACCATTTTAGTCTGAAGGGAATTATAACCTCCATTTTTTCGTATAGCTGGGGGTGAAATGGCACAAACTCAAAGCACTCAGTGCCCATTAGAGAGATACAATCAGTGTCCTTACTTTAATGAAAGCAAATGCTGAACAGATCGTGTTGAAGCAGATTGCTCGTCAATAAGGAGTATATTTGTGTAGCTGCTACTGATAAAGTTGGTACATCAGTCCCTTGTAAGACTGTTTCACAACTTTATGTCTTTGAGTCACTGGTGGTATCGTGATCGAAACTGTTTCCTGTAACTTTGCTGATCAACACATTTTTCCGATAGGCACTTTAATTCTGCCACTGGGGTGAGATAATTTAGTTCCTGTCACAGATTTTCTAGAAATGGGTAGCAACTTCTCGAACCAATACGATGTGAGGAATGCTGCTCTGTAGTGCCAATAAATTAAAGAAAATAATGAAATAATCTCTCGCTATTGGCACTTTTTTTCACTTGTTTTAAAGGGGCACTCGACCGATTTATCATATGAAGTTCAGTTTGGGCGTCATGCGGAGCTCATACTTCATACTCAACCTGTGAAAATAATAATGCTTTCTGTGGCTCTAGAGGAAGCTTTCTAAAGTCTGAGAAAATCAACCCTGGTGATGTCATCAACCCTTGGTACAAACTTGAAGATCGAAAGAAGTGACTAAAAGTTGGGATATCTCGTCCTTTGCTGCATCAATTTTGACCGTTCTTTCTATCATCTGTCTCTTAGGAGTCTTTCAACTTAATATCCCTTCAAGAATATAACATTTCAGGGCTAAAGGAAGTGACAAATCAGCTTGCTAAGAGTCTATGATTCTAATATTTCTAATCAGAAACGCAAAATCAACCACACAAGGTGTCAAAAAACTTTAACTAATAAGAAACAAAAGAAAACTATCCCAACTGACTTTGTGTGTCAGTGTTTGTTTCTTCTCCCTTGTTTGAAGTGAATAAATAAAGTTCTAGGACCCAATATTAGACTAATTATTTCTTTAAAGAAAAGGTCAGATTCACTTCCTTGCCAAGAGTTAAGATGTGAATATCGACACCACCCTTATATCTGTACATTAAATATTAAACTGGAGCCAGGAGATGATTAGCTTAGCTTAGCACAACGACTGGAAACAGGGGGAAACTGCTAGCCTGGCTCTGTTTAACGTTAACAAAATCCGGCACCTCTTAAGATCTTTTTATGACACTTGATATCTTATTTGTCTAATCCGCACCAAAACTAAGGCGTAAAAACGGCAGGTTGTGGTTTTTAAGGGGGGATATGTGCCGGACTATTTCTTGGCCTGAAGCAGTGACATCTTGGTGTCTTCTCTAGTTGCCACTTTAGCCAGACTAGCTGTTTCCCCCTATTTCCAGACTTTATGCTAAGCTAAGCTAAGCTATGCTAACAACCTTTAGGCTGTAAATGTAAATTAAAGAAATATCTGGTACTCAATAACAAAACAAGTTGTTTACAGTGTATGCTAAGAAACTTCCAGGACAGTAATGTCTGGAAGTAAACAGCCACATGGACACGTCAATGAGCCTGAGCCCTTCCCTTCTTGCCTAAGAATGCGATGGTGGCCAGCGCTGACTCACCTGGTGGAGTATCGCGCGCGCACACACCAGCCCCCCGCTCTCCACTCACTCACCTCCTTCCCCTCCCACCGAGTTCACCCTGCACTGCAGTTCAAAGTGGTTTTGCCTGTCTAGCCTTGGCGTTTAATGTTTAAGTATTGGGAGCGGCTGGAGAGTGCAAATAAAATGCCTTTACAGACTCCGGGGCACGCTGAGGGCTGTGATTCCAGATACTGTATTGTGAAATTCCCATTGTGCTTGACGGAGTAGCCTCAGGGTACCTGAATCTGTTCAGCTGAATTTGGCCTCTTTACTTCTTCATAATATACTGGAGGCGTGCGGCTTAGATAAACCATTTAGAGGGAAGACTATTGAAACTTCATTATGCCGACAAAAGAGGACACATGTTCAAGGGATAAAAGGCAACGTGTCCGTGCTATAAACTGTTTGTCAAAAGTTCAAAACGGGATAAAAGGTTTGAATGCGGACCCCACCTGTAAGAGAAAACCACAATGAGTTGTGGTATGGCCGGCTTTCTGTTGGGCTGGAAGGAAGGAAACCCTACTTGCAGCAAAGGAAAACAACACAGAGAGCCTGACACTACTTATATGTTTGTGCGTGATTATTCTGTAGTTCTAATCCGTCTAACAATGTTACAAAACATTCAGACAGGAGGAGGCTTTAAAGCAGTAATTGGGGGGGACTTACACGGGTAAAACGCAGCTCAACCACTTCTAGTTGCATCTCGCTCGTGCTTGATCGAGACTGTGGCACAAGAAATCAAACATGGGTGTGGATTTAGTCTGATTCGAAGCATATCTCTTAATTCCCTTGAACGTCAGGCTTTTTAGAGCACGAGCGTAACTGAGCAGATGTAGGTGTCTCAGACCGGATAGAGGGCTGTGTCAGGGGATGTGAGGTCTGCGTGTTTTGGGTGGGGGCACAGGTTCTGATGTGACACAGAAGGAGCCGAAAACTGATGACTCACTGGCCGCTTTCACGCCTCACGCTGGATTAGCCATCACATGCAATAGGCTGCTTAATATGAATTGTGTAATGCCCTCAATCCCCGCAGAATTATTTCATAAAATCAGCCTTTGTTTTGCTGCGTCACCCTCACACGCAAAACCAAGGTAAATGTAAATAAAAGAGTAGCAGAATGTCGTACAGCAGCACTCCTATGGTATTATGAAAGCTGTTAATTCATTTCATTTGTGCAAGTTTCCAAAAAACTGATTATGGTGTCAGGTGAACAATTTCAGTTTGCTTGTTCTAACTCTAATTTGCAGGATTATGTACTCCTTTGTGGTTTAGCTGCTGGGCTTTTAAAATCCTTTCAAACCCTATTTGACAAATGTCTATTTTGAGGTTGAAATGCAACCTCTAAATTGTCCATAAGTGTGTAGATATATTATTCTTGCTTGTGTGTTAACCCTTTGCTAGTCTCCTGGCCTGTCCAGGGTGTTTACATCCCAGCATGCATTCACCCTGAACAGGAGTGACCCAGTTTCAGTCCAGACCAGGAATAAGCAGGTATTGCAAGTATGTTTAGTGTTTGTTTTAGGATGTTTGAGACCGTTTCAAGATAAGTTCTCAATCAGAACTTCATATACTAAATTGGCCTTAGATATTTTTGATTAATTGTCTAAACTGTCTGCCATGATTTCTACTGCCTCTAGTTGCAAACTCCACCCATCTGGCACTGGAGGAGGCCAAAACCAAACAATGAAGTGTAATGTTTGCAAATACTATTTGCCCCAGGTCGGGCAGATAGACGGTTGGTTTCCTCTGTGGGAGAAACTCAAGTTCAAATCCAGTCTGTCACATCAGCACACCTTGCTCTTTAGGCTGCATTATTCATCGCAATCTCTGCATTATTCATTTCACTTAGCATCACATTTTGTCACATGGTTCATTTACAAAGAAACCCTTAAAGTCTCTACAGTCATAACAATAATAATTATGATCATATCATCCTTTTTTGCATGTGGCCTCCATGGACCCTCGCTGCCTCACCCCCCTCCCGTCTGTGGTTTTGAGGTGTTTGTGTGGCATGCCAGGTTTTTATCTCAGAGCTGTGACACCTGAACCAAGACTCTGACCTGGGGCCAAACAGAGCCTCCGGTGTCCCTCAGGGCACCACAACTGCTGTCAGCTCTGTGTTTGAACAGTACCTCTGCAAAAACAACTGCTGAAATATGTCTAGAAAAGACATCTACATGTCAATTCAGCGACGTGTGCACTGGAAGCCATCACTGGTAGTGGTGGACTAACTTGGTTGGGGGTTATACGGCAGTGTGCCAAGTGCACAAGCCGTCTTTTGGCCAAGATTTGATGTTCATGATCTCAGTGAGCGGCAGGCAGTCTCACCTGCCATGGTGCTGCGGTGCTGCGAGCCTGGCACAGACTGAACAACACCAGACTGGAGGTCAGCCAGAGTGAGGTTTAATGAGACTGAAGCCACACCAAAGGCTGGCATATCTATCCTCACTTCAGAGCACCTGTGCCACACTGTCAGCGTGATGAGAGCTAAAGTTGCCCCCCAAAACAGCCTCTCTCTCTCTCCTGTAATTATACTCGAACAGTTGGTTTGTTATCACACACATAATTTGCCTTTCCTGAAACAGTTGAGATATCTGCTTTCGTCTGAACCGATATGCCTTGAATGTGGGATAGAGTGGTGTTGTTTGTGTGATGGTATCATGCTGCTTTTAATCAACAACACTAAACTAGTTCCTAATTGGCTACAATCACAGGAATATAACTATATGTGTGTTTTGGGTTAAAAGCAACTCGGGAAAGTTGGTGATTGAAATCCAATCTAATAGGGGTGGAGAATTAATTACAGAAGTGCTGGGTGTTACTGCTTACCATGAGTGTGAGAAGCCCCCTCTCCTCCCCTTCTCCTTTAAAGGAGTCAAGAGGAAGTTACAGTTGGGTGCAAACATAAATGTCTGCCACAACTATGGCCAGTAAATACAGAGGGGTACCAATGCTTAATCTGTCAATGAAGTGGAGTTTGGAGGGAAGAGATTGTGTAGGATAACCTATGGAGTGATCTTTGCGGAACATGTTAGGCCTAAATAGATTAGTTCCAATGAGAATTGGCCATAGATGAGTCGGACAGCCTGGAATACATTCTCTAAAGCCTCATCCAGAGAAGCCTGTAAGTCTGTCCCGTTCCTCATTCTACTTTATGTTGTGGGTCAGAGAAGTGTGAATATGCACTGTCATTATATCAATATAGGTCTAGAGGACATCAAAACGAATCGGAGGAAATAATAATTTAAAGAATAAAATGCTTTGACGAGTACGGGGGCGCAACAAGGACGCACAGTGCGCGAGCTGCGCAGAAATTAGTGCAGGTCTATTTTCAAGTTTTACTGAAATTCCAAAGAATTGAGAGGTGTCAAATCAAAATGTTAGTTCTGTTGTTTTCTCAGATTTCTTTCGACTTCGATTAACCTAAATGTCATGAAACGTCTCTAAAGCCATTTCCGTGCGTTCACGCCGTTTTAAAGAGGAAACTGTTCCACCAATCTCATGATTTGTACAGTAAGTACACTCTTCATTGTGTTTGTTCATATATTTGGAGGTTACGAGGTCACAGCCAAATCATCCAGCGCAGTCGCGCGCCCAAGAGCAGTTTTATTCTCCTGGGAAATGCATTCTGCGCGGAAAGTTATCCCAGAGGCAGTTCAATTACCGCACACGTACTGAAATCACTTCACCTAACTACACTGCTTCAGATTTGAGCCCAGCACTGAGCAAGTGCTCCTGTCTGTCCTGCCTTTCCTGTGAAATCTGAAAAAAATGGAAGGGTGAAAAAAGACGGTTTATAATTGATGTTTTCCCATGGAACAGCCCCTCCTCCCCGCAACACAGGCTAACCCTCAGGTGGAAGAAATCTTTTTTGTGGGATAACATCAGGAGGGTTTGTCTAGGCGAGCCAATCAAATCCCTCCTCTGCAATAGATCGGTGCTATAATACAAAGCAGTAAAAGCGGTCGCCTCACACAAGCGGCTGCAGCTCGACTAGAGATCCCGTGGCTTTTAATTCCTTCACTACTTTTTTTTTTTTAAACCCTCCTTCGATGTGCCCCGTTATTACCATTTGTCTGAGGCGTTCATTTCCGCACCTGCCACAGTAGAGACCAGGCGAAGGCGAAGTAGAGGAGGAGACAAGGGCATTGCGAGAGCCGGGAGAGGCAGACGGTATAGAGATAGCAGCGGCGACTCGTTTGAGATCTTATAAAGGACACAAAAAAAAAAAAAATGCTGCTCTGGACCAGAATCGTATTGGTCGGTCTCATCTGCTTGTCCTTGGTGTCCTCTGGGATGGGATGCGGACCGGGCAGGGGCTACGGCAGGAGAAGACACCCGAAGAAGCTGACACCTCTTGCGTACAAGCAGTTCATCCCCAACGTGGCGGAGAAGACCCTCGGGGCAAGCGGTAGATACGAAGGCAAGATCACAAGAAACTCCGAGCGATTTAAAGAGCTGACTCCCAATTATAACACAGACATCATATTCAAGGATGAGGAGAACACCGGTGCCGACAGGCTAATGACTCAGGTAAGAAGACAGAACCTTTTTTTTCTTCTCCTCTTACTGCCCGTCTCCTAACGCACCATCACTGCGCACTGCAACAACCTCCTTATCAGACTGATTGCGCACCTTACGGGAAGTCTGTTTTACCCGCTGCTGAACTCTTCACACTGAGCCCTTTTTTTAACTTCCCTGTAAAAGCAGATGCGCTTTATGCACCGGGCACGGGAGTTTTTCAAAGGCTGCAGGCTCTGAAAGCGAATGCAGAAATCCAGCTGGAGAAGTGATGTGCAGGCGGACAGTCAGGACACTCGGCCTTCATGATTGTGACAGTGTATTTAAAATATTAATGTGCCCCTCTCCTCATATCTATATTTGTATCTTTTGTGAGGCTCTATTTGTTGTCTTACGGACGCACGTTCACGTTACATTACATGTCGGGAGGACATTCAGCATGTTGTTGCCTAATTAAGCTTTACATTGCGGCTCGTTTTAAGCGCCTTTTTCTTTATTCCAGCCCTGAACACATAGAGCTGGGGATGCGCACCGCTTCAAACAGCCGGGCTTATTCAGGCATGGCGTGGCTCATTCAGACATTTTCTCGCACAGCCTGCTGTAATTCAGCCTCTTCGCATGATGTGCACCAGCGCATGAAAACAGTGACATGTCTTTGAGAGTGTTCTGAACACTATCAGGACTTCATACACGGGTGGGACTCGGTCAATTATAGGAGCACGGCGCGCATGGGGGTGATGGTGCCTCTCTGGCATGGATGACATCTTTTTTTAATACTCCATCCTAATGTAGGCAGTTAGTTATCAAAGCTCACAGCTCGTTCTGTACAGATAAGACGAGGCTCACAACACGTCGGGGAGAATTATATCGTGGTTGCAGGATGCCGCGTCTCTTCAGCATGACTTTTAGCACTCAGATGCTGGTGAATTATTAAAAGCGCTTGGGTGATATTGGCTCAGTAATAATAAAATGCCGCTGGTGATGGTGATGGTGGAGCTGGTGGTGATGAAGCCAGGCGCGCGCCGGAGTCCCTGAACCCGTGCCTCGCACCAAGCATGAGCACGAGCTCCGATGAAATATTCACTGTGCGTGCGGTCTCGGCGTCCCTCTCAGCCCTCCCCACATCTCCTCTGTGATACACCTATAGGTTCACATACACACAGAGATGATGAAATTACAGGCGAGTGGGGATGTGGTTCCCAAACTGGGGTTCAGGGGACCCCCCCTCCCCCCTTCGGATCCTCGTTGAGGTTCCAGGGGCTCCAACAAAAAAAAGATGGATCATTTGATTTCACTGTTATTTCATTCACCTATGAGAATATTGAGTAACATGGATCTGCAAGGCTTTCATCTTAGTAAAACACCCCACCTGCTGTATATACACAGCTGTGTTTACAGGTCTGTATAAAACTATAAGGAGGAGGGAGTCCCTCAGATAAGATTTGATTATATGGCTGAAGTTTGTCTATTTGGGGGCCTCAAAATCGCATGTTTGGGAGCTGCTGTTTTACAGATTCATTTTTTTTAAAAGGTCAGTAGTTGTTGCTTCAGGTTTATCGTCAGCTTTCCACTCAGCATTCGAGGGTTTACAGAAAAGACAACAACATGCTCGAAGTGTGACATGTACATGAAAGGGCTTTTTAGGCACCCCTCACTGGGCCTTAAAACGCAGTTTGAACTTATGACCTTTGGTCAGCGGGAGGCCATAGTAAGTTAAAACAGGTGAGATTGTTCTTATCGTACATGACATACGGTCATCAAATTGGGGGATGCACATCCAGAAGAGAGGAGCTGAGCTGTTATAAAGGCTACTCGAGCAGCGGTTTAAGCGTTATATCACATGGGAATTTACGCTGTGCCAACGGTCTTTGCGCTGTTCCACGGCTTTACGCATGAACCTCTTACGCACGGAGTTTTACGCATGGGTGGACTTTCCTTCTTGCGTTTTAGAGAATAACTGTACTCGTACATGGAACGAGGCACGTGCGTGCAGTGGCTGCCTTAGGTGTGTGCAATAAATCAAGTAATCAATCCATTCACTTAAGCCAAGACTAAATGTATTTGAAAAAGCGCTTCAACAAGCATATACTCCTAGAAAAGTAGAGACGATATCTCCTGGAGTGACGGGGCCCGAGATCAACAGGAGCGTGACTCCCACTATCTAATCCACAAATGATAGCTTCATATTCAGTCGTAAAATAGTATGGTCGCAAAATAAGTGGAGATTTTCTCTTGTGGAGAGGGGAGATGGCTCAGTGTCCTAAATTCAATGTATTTCCTGTGAACTTTCGTTTGTTTCATCATGTCAGAGACAACACGTAAAGCGGGATAAGGATATCCAATACAATCAAAGAAAATACTTGATTTGCCCTTTTTTAATCATGTCATCCACACCGGCACATGGCATTTTCCACGCGGAAGAAAATCTCCACGGTTAGATCTGTTAGCAGTGAAGCGCCGTTAGGGCTCATGCAGTCTCATGCCCTCAGTGCAAACGGGTCGGAAAAGAGACGAGCTGGCGGCTTGTTTGCACTGACAGGTAGCTGATAAGTGTTTCCTCTAACCAAATCATTTGTGAAAAGATTAAGAGGGAGGCTGTTGAACAACTTTACCCCGAGCACAAAGCGCCGGTCTAGGGCGCCCTGCTGGGCTTCACGGTGGCTGAGCAGAATTTGGCTTGATTTGCGGCACACGACCTAATGAATTAATAAATAGGTTAAGCTTTACGGCTCTTGACTCCGACAATCCCACTCAGAATGTGGGAGGTTTTGAAGGGGGGTTGGGGTTGGGGTTGGGGGGGGGGCGTTTTATTATTTTATTCATCGCATTCTACAAGTGTGATATCCTCATTAAACACCCACTGATATTAGTCGATGCTTTTATTGTTTAGTTTTGTTGTTATACGGAGTTTCGGGGTCTGTGTGCACATTCTCGCTTTAGGACAGGCTGTCCATGAAGAAGAGAGGGACAGTGGCTCACACACACACACAGACGCTTCTCTATGAGCCCATATACCATCCCTGGATATCTCACAAGTCTGTCAGTCAGCAGCCCAAACACCCCGACTTAAGGAGGCATGTCACGTTTCTCAGACTTTGCAGGAGAGGGATAATGAAAGTTTCCCTCCGCGGTTGGCCTGAAAAGACTCTTTGTGATGTTTTATTTGACATATTGGTCGAGCGTCGAGAATAGTTGTCTTGGAGAAGGCCAAGCATCTTCATTGAGAGCGCGGAGAGGTTGGGGTGCGACGATTTATTTATAAGACAAACTCCAGATATTTGAAGGCAGCCAGCTGCTCCTGAAGATCACCTTCGTATCATCTGCATATCAATTATTGATTTAAAGAAAACAGACAAGTTGCAACCAACAAAGGACTCGCTCATTTCACGGCCTAATACGAACTCATGAATTTGTAATGCAGGCATGTTGTGTTCAACGCAACACTTTTGGAAAGAAAGGGATGCTGCTCGCACCTTTCCAAGACCAAAGACCCGTGTGTGATAGGCCAGTGAAGCGAACGCGGTGCCTTATCAATATTTCATCAGCAGCGTTCTTATCCGAGATGTGCCCTCTGACGCTGCTGCTCACACTGACAAATGTAAGCTCAAAGATGCAGTTCAGCCCCATGCGTTTCACCTCCAGCTGAGAGGAATCAGGTGTGGGCGAGGCCTCGGTGACTCTGACTTTTAATCGTCATCGCTGTAAATGGACAGCAGAGAGAAAGCAAACGGACCAGATGTGTATTGGGGGTGCGCTATTTCTAATATTTTATTTCTCTGAGCAAATTAGATGATATGAGATGCTGTTCTAGATTGAGACTTCCCCACAGTGTGCGCCTCTGGACCACTTTACATGCGCAAAGCTTGGACACAACAGGTGACTAACCGGTCAAATGTTTGTCTCCCTCTCGCAGAGATGTAAAGACAAGTTGAACTCTCTGGCCATCTCGGTGATGAATCAGTGGCCCGGGGTGAAGCTGCGGGTCACCGAGGGATGGGACGAAGACGGACACCACTTCGAGGAGTCGCTCCACTACGAGGGCAGGGCCGTGGACATCACCACCTCGGACAGAGACAAGAGCAAGTACGGCACTCTGTCCCGGCTGGCGGTGGAAGCCGGATTCGACTGGGTCTACTATGAATCCAAAGCCCACATCCACTGCTCCGTGAAAGCAGGTAAGGCTGCACAGATGAGAGGAGAAGCCTCCTCGTTGTGCCAGGAGAACAATTATGTCATGCGCACTGCGCTGCTGGCTGTAAGGAGAAAATAACCAGATGTATTCACCGGGGCACGTTTCCCGTCAGGTGCGATTGTAATCTGAAAGAGCAGGTGCAGCTCTGGGAAGCTGCAGCCATGCCTTATCTTTTAGAAAACTCCCATGCTAGATCAGAGTCCCTTCAGCTGTTTGCGAGGGGGAAGCATATCGGACGTGATGAAGGTGTCAAAAGGGAAGTTGATGCTTTTCAAATGTGCCAAAAAAACTGATTTCAGTGACCAATCGGCTGCAACACGTACAGGTTAAAAGAAACACCACGTGAGAGGAGAAACACGTATCTGTTGATTCGTTTGTATTGCAAAACCATACATTTCACGATCATTAAAAAAACAAAACAATTTCTCATTCAGTTAATGATTAATCACAAGAACGTGCACTCAATATTTGTCTAATGAGGTAATTGGAGAGCAGAGTGTAACCATTCATTTTGACTCTGAAACATGTTTATGAATGATGTATGGGAGGCGTTATGAGCATTTCCCATGCAGCTTATTTCTTGATCTTATATCGCCCCACTCAGTCTCCTGGTGGGAACCACGGCCATAAACTAACAAGGCTCCTCGGTGTGACCTAGAAAAGCAAATCATTTTGTTCACTTTTTCTTTTTATCAGTGGAAGCCAAATTAAAATACTGGAAGTTGTGATGTTTTTTAGGTTATAATTTCAATTTGATCATCTAATGACAAAAACGAAAAAATAAATCTGGTTTGAGGTATTTTTTTTCGGTTTTTATTCGTCTCAGCTTTGAGATCCAGTTTTTAGTTTAAAGACAATCTTCGTTTTAGTTCCTTTTTTTGGGGGGGGGGGGGGGGGGCTAAAACAACCTTACAGGCCTTTACTAAGCTACAGGACACCTATGGCGCGTAGAAACTATTTCCTTGCACTGATTGATGAACCGTGGCACTTTTTTTTTTTTTTTTTTTAGCTCAGACTTTATTGATAAATCCCTTACTTATCATTCAACACACACGTTTTGAGATCACAGTATGGGCCGGGCCGACGTGTCATTAGGGGTCATGCGACTTTACCAAAAGGATTTGGCTGAACAATGTTGAATTGGTTGGGGTAAATCTGGTTTTCAGTTGTCACCTTATTTCATGCTCGGGAATCTTAAAAGAAGATTAAAAGCCCCCAACTTCAGAGCAGGAAACCCCCCTTTGCTGTGTGCAGGACAGTGTGATCCCAAGAGACTGGTATGTGAAGAGCTCCACCAAGGCCAAAATTATTGTCATCAAGCCTGACAACAAAGCAGCGAGAGGTGGTAGAAAAGAGGGCACATTGATGTTGCACAACAGAAAGCATTTAAGAGTCCGGGCCCTCATTTAAATTCAAATCTACGACTCGAGAGGCTTGGAAAAGTGGCTCCACTGGGTAAATAGTAGTTGTGAGTCGCCTATTTGTGTGAATTGTCACATAGAGGTTTCTGCACCTGAGTAAATATGGGGACGAGTAGCTGGGAAAGGCGTAAGTGTTCTTTACCAAGAGTAGCTTGATCCACAAGCTGATTTAGAATAACAATGGCTGCTCTTTATTGGGTTTTTTAATTAAGAATAGATGAGCCAAGGCTTTCAGTTTTCTCGTCTCAGACAACGTGGGCCAAGCCAATACGCATTTGGCACGGAGGAGCAGACAGGCATCATTATGCAAAATGCATATGGCCCACCATGATGTGTGTAGGCAGGAAAAATACAAATATGAGCGAAAAAAAAGGGAGGCTAGTGAATGGGCTTTTGAATGGGCTTTTGAATGGCTGAAAGGCACGTGTGATTTGTTTTTTTAAAGTTCTTAAAGTTTTAAAAGCTTAAAATATTGCTGCTTTGGAACATCTATTGTCTTAAAAGTATTTTTTAAATACTTTTGCAGTAGGCCTACAGTGGTTCTTTCGCGGTTGAAGACTTAATAAATATTTTCTGACAGTGTAAAAAATATATTGTATTTCAACAACACACTCTTTTATTTTAACAGAAAACTCTGTGGCAGCAAAGTCAGGCGGCTGCTTCCCGGGCTCCTCCACGGTCACGCTTCAGGATGGCACCGAGAAGGCGGTCAAACACCTCCAAACCGGCGACCGGGTCCTAGCAGCAGACGACGACGGACAACCGATTTACACAGACTTCATCATGTTCATTGACCAAGACTCAACGACCAGGAGGCTCTTCTACGTGATCGAGACCGACTCGGGCCAGAAAATCACCCTCACGGCGGCGCACCTCCTCTTCGTCGGCCGCAACACCACGGAGGGGGAACGGATGTCGGCGATCTTCGCCAGCCAAGTCCGATCCGGACAAAAGGTGTTCGTGTTTGATTCCGAGCGAAGTCGACTCGAGCCCGTGACCGTAAAACGGATTTACACGCAAGAGCACGAGGGCTCCTTTGCGCCGGTGACCGTGCAGGGGACCGTCGTGGTGGACCAGGTCCTTGCGTCCTGTTACGCAGTGATCGAAGACCACGACCTGGCGCACTGGGCCCTGGCACCCGTCAGGCTCGCCCACTGGGTGTCCTCGTTGCTTTTCAGTTCCCAGCCTCGAGTCCGCGCACAGAACGACGGAGTGCACTGGTACTCCAAGATCCTTTATCAATTAGGAACATGGCTCTTGGACAGCCACTCGATCCATCCACTTGGGATGTCAGTATACTCAAGTTGAAACCTCTACTACGGGAGCAGAAGGAGACTTACATGTAGGACACACGAACTATTCAGTAGATTAAATAAAATAAAATAATAATAATAATTAAAAAAAAACGAACGAACAAACAAGACAAAGGCCCCAGCGGAGTTGGGATATTTATTTCAGTGACTTTTTCCATGTGTCCCCTTTCAAAGAATGAATGGAGCCTTAAAAAAGTTTCTCTTTGAATAATTTATTCTCATGTGAACTCGCTGCTGTCACACAAATGGATTCTGAAACGGTGTGAGCAGCAAATTGTGCATAATCTATTTTTGTATATCTCAAATGCAAAAAAAAAAAGAAAAGACAAAAAAAAGACAGAAAAAATGAAGAAAAAATGGAAAAATAAAAAAATATCGCCAAGAGAAAGAAGAAGACCATGTAGAAAGGAGCTAACGTTGACAGGTTGTAATGTTCATATGTGCATATGTGTGCAACTGACTGTTATATTTTGGGGAGAACAAACTTCGCGGGGTTCCATAAATTATATTTTTATACACAGAATTGTAAATTAGATTTTGACAGATCGCTACCGAATCACATTTCGTTATTTGAAATAGTGTAAGATATGAGAATATATTTTAATTTAAATACAGTAGTTGGGAAAGTATTGGAAAATCTTGTACTGCTTGGTTTATTAAGAATTTTATTATTTTGGAAACTGTTCGTTTAAGTTGTCGGAGAGGGACAGATATTCTGCCTCATGTCTGCATTCTCTGCTTTTTCCTTTTTTGTTGTCTTTCTATTTTTCTGTTTTCCTCTGAGAAAAATATTAAATGCAGATTCTGACAATTCAGTAACAGTTAAAGTAGTACTGAAACAGTTTCGTTAAATAAATTAATAAGTAACTCCTGTAAATGTACTAAAATGTATTTTTCTTTTCATATTTTGTAATAGGGAAATAGTTTTATAGAAATGACCTGCGGCAGATGCAAAGTTTGGATAGTCTATATAGCCAGACCATACCAGTTAACTTTCATAACAGGGCGATGCGTCAAAAATGTCTAGAGTTTATTATTTATATGTTTATTACAAAATGAGATAAAGAAAATCTTCAAACTTGCAGTTGTTACATGTCTTTGTCTGAGTGAACTTCACAGTAAACACAAAAGGGGAACATTTGAACATTTGGAGGCATTTTCCGGCCAAATTATGGTCACAAATGAGTTGTTGGAGCAGCTCATCGATAAAGAAATTGTATTGCGCTTCTCACTTTGATCCAACTGTGTTTTTATAACAAGGCGTTCATTCTTTGGGCGGTTATAATTAACATATCATTGTTTAACATGGTAATTGAATGAGCTTTAGTGGGAGAGCCAGCACACAATCCCACCCTGTTTGCTCGCCTTTTTTTTTCTTTTTCTTTTTTACAAAATGGAGAAAATATTGCGCTTTGAACTACCTTTTGCATGCTTGCGAAATGTTGAGAGCCCATGTCAAATTTAACGAGGTTTGCCCTCCGCAAATAACTCAGAACTTGCAGACAAATTAAACAGAAGTGTGTTTGTTGGCCCTAAACGCGCTTCTCGGTGTCTGCAGGCTGAGGTCAGATTGCTCCATCAGTGACTGACAGTCCGCTCCGGAGGAAGACACGCAGGCATTGTCTGAATCACAGCTTAAGTAAAAAACATTCGTCAGTCTTTAACAAATCGCCATAATCCTCCAGTATTTTCACAGGGACTTATAACGTGCATGTTGCACTTAATAGTGAGGGGTTTTTGTCATTATTTATGTCCTCTCTTGACGTGTTCTGTGGTATTAAAAAGAATCTTTCTAACGTCGATTACAGCATCGGTTTCTCCCACTAACCGCTTTATTAAGTTGAACAAGTGCGACGCCACGCGGTGAAACACGTGTACTGCGTCTGGGAAGCTGCTTTTATATGAGAATTAAGTCAAATCACAGGAATAAAGGAGCTGGAACTGCTACTTAATTAATAAATAAATGTATTTGTGTGAAGTGGCTTTCAAGGATTTAGGTTTAAATAATGAAACTTAATGAATACATTTGTACTAAAGTGCAAATTAATTACCAAAAGAATATTAGAATACAAATTAATTCTTTGAAACTTAGATTTTTCCTATCAAATCCCTTCCCACCCAGACTTATCAAAGGTTAAAAAAAGGGCCATTGAGACACCGTTTCTGAACACTGTAGCAACATGAGCAGGAATTCCATTTCCTTCTCCCAGGTCGCCCACATTGTGTTAGGTTGTTGATACTGTGAGGTGGAAACTTTGAGGAGGGACAAAGCGGGCCCATCTCTGCCGGAGCGGTGACCTTGGGTCCCTGACAGATACAAAAGCGTCCGTGCAGGGCAGCATTCCTCAGAGCAGGTAAACAGAGCCTCCTCTAATCCCTCTGGGGGCCCTCCGTCTGCTCGGGCTCAACAACGGCTTTCACAAATGTTGACATTTGCAAACATGAACGGTCTGGCATTCTGGAAAACACAACTGGCCGTCTCTAAGAGAGAGAGAGAGTTCTGCAAATGGCAGCGCTGCGTCTTTCCAGGCAACATACACTCTCCTCGGCGGCAGCAACCAGCAGAGAGCTCAGGAGGAAGGTGGTGAGTTGAGGGGAAAATACATTTTGACAAGGATCTGGTCCTAAACATGGCAACACACCTTTACTGTGGCCTCCTCCCTCACTGTCAATAAAGGGAACTTTTCAAGACAGACTAACTAGACTCAGCAAACGATAGAAGGTTGAACAAGCGACTGTACAGTAGATGGACAGATGTTACACTCACACATAACTATACATTTTGTTGTACCAAAATAAAGGGAAATAATCAGGGCCGCCAGATGAGGCAATAATATGTGATAATTCAAACTCTTTGACTTTAATTCATTAGTAGTATTTCAGGGCTCTCGTGACCTTTCCTGTTGGTGCAATCTATTAAGACTTTTTGGGGTGCTGAAGTTTTCTTCACTTGCATTTAAACATCACAATCAAAACGCTCATGTCTCAGATATTGGTCTTCAATATTGAAGCAAAACATCTTTTTGAAGACATGAAACAAACCAAAACCCTAGAAGGGTTTAATCAGCGTGGTTTCAAGATAAATAATGGGACAGAAAAGGAAATCATTATTCTACAACACAAACTATAGATCATTTTGTCACGACTTTCTCTTCCTTGCACAACATACTGTCCTGAAGAACAGTCAACATAAGAGGTCTAATCGCTCTTTGGCAAAGGATCTGCTTGCATTTAAAGGGATCACCGGCCTAAAGATAAAAATTGAGAACCAATGCTTCAGATGACACCCGGTCCGGTCTAGTCCTCTGACTAAAGGACCGCGGTGGGTTTGATCTGAAAGTCGTTTTGAAAACGACTTTTCAAACGCTTCCAATTCTCACAATAAAGACAAACTCAATGCCATTGCTGTGTTTATCAAAACATTTATTGTTCTTCAGTTTCTAGTATCAAATTTAACACATTCCATCTCTTAAATGATTCACTTTCTTTTTAAAAACATTCAACTTCTTTTTTGAAAAATCACATAATTGACAGCATCAGATTGTGACTGAGACGACTCAGAAATTTTCCAACACAAAACATTTCTTCATGTTTTACAGCAAATTGTGAACACACACGACAGGATGGACTGTCAACAATCTTTGGTAGAAAGCTCGAAGGTTGGATTGTCAGTCAGTGTTTTGGTGCACCGCACTGTTCCAGATGAGGAAACCACTGTCGTGTCTTTTTTTTTTTTTGTTCTCTCTCAAAAATCCAACCAAACAATGCAAGTCAAGAAGCTGGGACGAGCTTTGGTGCAGTGAAAGCCATAAAGCGGCTCCAGAGCTACGCGTCTGCTCTGTGAACCCGGCTGCCGTCACAGAGATGGAAACCTCCATCCACTGGGCTAACAAACAATCCAGGTAGGCCACCCTGCTTGGTACAGAAGTCTTAAGTTCATTCAACAACGGCTGCATCGAGGAAAAGATGAGCGACTGTCAAATATAAGCAGGTGGAGAGAAGAGCGATGGCGAGGGGGGGGGGAGGAGGGAGAAAAAAAAAAGCAGGAATGGAAGGAAATGTGGCGAGCCAAAGGAACATCTATTCAGTGAGAGGGGAAGTAAGCTCGGGTAAGATCTTCAGTCCACAGCATGAACACGCCACGGCTGTGAAGGAACCTCAAGTGTTAATAAGTGCGTGAGTTAAGGCAGGAAAAGTGAGGTTAGTGGTATCGTGGGCTGGAGCGGATCAATGGCTCCTCTCACCACAGTGCTGTTGAAACAATGAACGAGTTAACACGAGAGCGGTCATTCTGTTTTTTTGGGAGCACCACAGATGTGGGACCATGCCAACGGCTTTGAATGCTTTCGCTCAACCCGTTTGTACCTCTGATGTAATCGATACTTCTGTCACACTTTTGCATTATTGGTTTCATTTGTATCACAAATTTAAGCAACTGATTTAATACATTTACATTTTTAAAAAAGGGTCATTTGAAAACATTTAAAGCTGATTTCTGCTGGTACAAACAACGTATCCATCTGGCAGATTGTAAACTAAATAAACACGCTTTGACTAATACTTGAACCAAACAAAGACAAACACTGAAGATGCACTGGATTAGATTTTAAAAAACGTTCAGTTTGGATATGTGTTGTATACAACATGCAGCAAATGAATCATTCTTTGTACCAGCAGGATAGAGAAGAAATCAGTCTTCAAAACAGGAGCAAGAGGTTTCAAATGACCGGCTGGGTTTTTAAAAGTTACCTAGAATTATACATCAGAGGGACAAACTAAACCACCCAACTCAAATGACAGATGTTGGAGCTTTGCAATAGCAGCTAAACGCACCAACAGGCAAAAATAACACAACTTTGACAAAAAGTCAATAGTTGAATGTGATGGATTGCCAATTGTCAGACCAACAGCTGCCTTTAAGTTGGGAGAAGTTGTAGTTATAATTTATTTAATCATAACCCAATCTGTTGAATTGCTAAAGCATGCTAAACCTTTGGCATGGTCCTTTAGCGTGTGACACTGCTTTGCAGAAGTGGATGTGATCTGAGGGAAAAGAAAAGAACGGCGTTATCATTTCAGCCAACTCTCAGCACCCTGGATCCCCAAAACGGACCTGTTGGAGAAAGTGTTGAGTTAGCGTTACGTAAAAACCCAACCAGGCTCGTGTTGCATGTTTGAAACAAAGCTCAACACTAGCAGCCATAATTAAGGCTTATGCAAGCACAAGAAAGACCCATAGATATGTCAAGGATGAGTCTTTCTTAATCAAATATTAAATACTCTACTGCAACCACATGAGGGGATGTGATTGGAAAAAACATTTATGTACGAAATTCTTAAAATTAAGGTACAAAAGATTCAATATGAATCTGCTCTGTCAGTACAAGACCAGATGTCTTGTAGCAAAGATAACTAACACCGGCACTGCCGGTACTTTTTCAAAATCCACAGGATTTACTACAACACTGAAATGAAGTGACCCACAACACGAAAGACATTAAGTACACATTGTTAGGGAACAAAAACCTCTACATCATTTACACTCAAAACAAAAAGGAATAAAACATAAAGAAGACAGTTTAGAACATACAAAAAAAGAAAACCACGGAACCTCGTGTTTTACACGAAGAAAGGAGGAATTTTAAGAGTTTAGACACTTTAAAGGCGGCCCGACTGTCCCAACACTTCAAACGTGTTGAGCGTCTAGAGACCTTTACTGGCAAGAATTACGAATGTGCATATTAAAACTTTAAAAAAAGGATTGTCACTTCTTTCAATTAACCGCTATTTGGAGGGAAATACCACTAAATTTATGAATTAGATTCACACATGCAGTCAGGATTAGTGGCCACTCGGCACTCGTGAACAAACTCTTTCTGAAGACTTAAAACCAGAGAACCAAGAACTTCATCTGTGATGTCATCCAGATGCACAGCCAGGAGTTTATGTACCAACAGAGATTCAACGTCTTAATGTTACAAATTGATCTTTGTATAAATCAAATCCAGTGAAATAGTTTAATATTTACTCTGCCTATTGCTTTACCTCTAGCACGTCAGGGCTGTAGGCAGCCGAACATTCGTATGACATCACAGTCAAATGGGCGGGACAAACATTCTTGTGTTTCTGGAGATGAAGGAAATAATTTCATCGCCAAAATTCAGTGGCATCCCCTTAAATCTATATATAAAAGTAGTATTTCTTGCCATACAAGGTGTTTAAGAAGGTTCTTTTTGAAGTATGTGTGATATGTTACCCTGGACCTTACAGAATACTTCAAATGAATAAAATTGCAGCACAGATAGGAAGGATTATTCATCGTGAAGGCAACAGAAAGATGGACATCACACACGACCACACATCTTTGGGCTAAAGTTCAACCGGCTTCACATACCCGCATGTTCACGGTATATTGGCCATGTTTTTATTTTCCCTTACACTTTTTGTCAAATATCTTATAAACAGAAATGTGGTCCAGTCATCCTTCATTTTGAATCCAAATTAGAAACAAAACTCGAGTAAAATGATTTATGTCTGGACGCATCAGTATATCCTTACATGTAAAAATGTTTAACGTGATACAACGCAAGTAAAGAGTCACTTTTAAAAAGAAACAAAAATCAACAGGATGAATACTGGGAGAAAGTTGTGGTCTACTTATGTACACGATCACTACGTAGATAATGGTTGCCCCCTCGGCTTCCTGTGAGCGACGTACGCGACGTTCACCGCTCATCTTAAATTATCAGTAAACACGGGTAACTAATGTCTTAATAATTAAAAGAACTGTTTTTGTTTCACAAACTTTAAACCCGGAACAGACAAAGAAATTGTGCGATAAAGAAAAAAGAAAAAAAACTCATGGAATAAGTAAGTGAGCCTTAGTTGCTATATCTATTCTAATAATGATGTCATGAGATCAAACTGAGCCGGACCAGGAAATTATTAAGAAAATTCAAGGATTTCAGTGAAGTTCAGAGAAAAAGCGAATGCATTAGAGATTGTACGACTGTTACTTAAAATGTGTCATGAAGAAATGTTTCTTTACGTGATAAAGGATGGCTTTGTTAAAATGAGGGAGATTACATTTAAATCTGGTGAGTTACTTTTTCTGCTCTACTGACGGACATCTCTGTTATCAGCTCAAACCGTTCAAAGTGCTGTTCCACGCACACGGCCATGCAGCTCAGTGATTGGGCACCGATCATCAACCGATAGTCACGCAGATCTGGATCAATTATAACGGAACGGAGGGAACGGCTACAGAAAGGAACAGTCGGGGAATCGTCAGCAGTTCTCTCTGACGTACCGAATATATGCCGAGTAACTGACAATTCTAAAAAAATCTCAAAAAAACCTTACATACACATTCCCTCAAAAGCACAATCAGCACAAATTACAATCTTAAATCTAACTAATCCATAATCAATCAATACAACTAAAATATACATCCAAAATGCGTGAAAGGGTTTTCCCCCAAATTGGACTCCAGGTAACAGTTAAAAGATTTAAACTTTTAGAACAAGGAGCGACGCCAAATGACCAAACTGACTAACCTGGACTAGAGATGAACACTATGTCCCAGAAGCTGAAAAGCACCACAAAATATACACAAAGAGTCTCAACATCTACAAATTTGTAAAACCGCTGGTAATTTAGAAAAAAAACGTATTTGTGTAACATCCAACGCCAATTTGATCCCGGTCACTACTCTGTGATAAATACTCAACCGTCCACCTCTGTGCCTGTATGCAAGGTCTCCACTAGATAGTGCCATTCACCCAAAAGCTGCTTGAAGACTCATCTCTACCTGAAAGCGGGCTTGAGATGGAAAATAATGAATTAGTGATGAAACACTGCCATCTACAGCAGGGGAGAAACACTGCGATGGGAATAAGCTGGCCACAGTCTGCCACAACCATCGCCTGCACCCAACCAAACAGCGAGCGGCAAATAATAAAAGAAAAACGACGATGAAGCGGTCATATCAGAATTACAACGTTTAAGTGTTCGCTTTTGTTTTAACGATGACTAACTGAGGAGGGGAGCAACCATTATCCCATGATGAGTTCTACTGAGTGTCCGTGGAAGATGCTCAAAGCATTCTTCACTAGCTTCCTTACAGTAGGATCAACTGTCCAGTGTCTCTCCTGTGCCATTTTCACAACAATGGACAATCGGAACACAAAGTCAAAAACAAAGGCATGCTCGCAGCTAAAGTCTTTATGTTCACTGTTCCAAGTTGAGAGGAGATGAACGACGCTTCCGTGCAGAGACGGGGTCTGTGTGTGTGACCCCCCCCCCCCCCCCCAAAAGGGCTGAAGAAGTATTCCTCTGCCGAGTCGGAGCGGTGCACGAGAGAGGCTCCCACGTTGGGAGGAAGAGGACTCCTTCGGACGGGACTCCTCATCAGTCAATCAGCGACACATCAATGTGGGACAAATCAATCATGTGCCTGTGTAGTAAGTGTGATAACAATGTTTGAGCCGTTGTCTCAGGGGTCACAGGTACTAATGAACACTTATGTCGTACAATCTGTACAGCAGATAAATGACCACCGCAAGGTTAACAACAAGTAGGTAATCACGTAATTGGTGTTTCTATATAGATGATAAAAAGAGTATTTTGATTACCTATGGAAGCTCATTTGAAAACTTTCTGCATGCTGGGGACTGGAAAACGTGGCGACTGCTTTCCTCTGCTGGTGCATCATTTTGAACATCTGCAATAAACAGAAATAGTCAAATGCAAATGTGCCTACATCACAACGTTTTGACTTGTCAGAGTAGGAAAAGCACAGGTGTTACTAGCATCACTGATGACGGAGAACTAACATGCACGATACCAGGACGCTGAAATCAAAGCAGCTAAATGGGATTCAGCCATCGTTAATTCATTTCACTATTTACACGAGCTTTTCCTGCGGTGATGAGTCAAAACGTCTCCTGTGAAAACGGTCTATCGAGTACAACTAAATGCTCCCTTTATTCACAAGGGGGAGTGGGGGTGGTGTAGGGAAATGTTCTCTACCTACTCGATCTCTACGACAGAGGGCGCTATGGGATCACACTATGGAAAGTTCATTACTGCCCCTCTGGAGGGTGCAAGAACTATGTTTCATCACAAGCTAATTTTGCTACTCTTCATACAAACTAGATGCTTTGCGAGCACATTAAGACGTAAGAAAACATTCAAAGTGCCCATGCAAGTATCAAGCTGCTGTACCTACCTCTATGGGGCCGATGGACCTGAGAAGATTCTGCAGTTGAATGTCAGTGGTGGACGAAGAGAGGCCCTCTATGGACACAGTGCAGCGTTCGTTCTCCGTTCCTCTTTGGCTCTGTCTGGTGGCCATTGGACGACCTCGCACCGCCGGAGCAGCACCTCTACCTCGACCCGACACGACGACCTACACCACCGACGCCAGGTGTGAGAGAAATTACCCTCATGTAGTAAAAAAAAAACCCGGGTGAGGGTTTAGAGAAAGACGGCGGGCGGAAACACAGACTGAACCTCTCACAGCTTTCACAGGCATGTTGATGTTTTAATCTCGCATTCAACGATGTGAAGAGGAGATATATTTCTCAGCACACAAAGGCGCATTTAAAAAAACGGTATGAGTTTTCCTCCCGTGCCTCTCAGACACGCCGAGCTTTCACAGGATTGACTTATCATATTTCTACATAGAACATCAACGTCAGAACATGATGCATGTGGCATGGCATATCTTCATTTGAGCTTGAGAGTGAGAGGTATGTTTCTTCAGCTGCAGAGGGAGGAGGAGGAGGGAGAGGCTCCGAAAAGAGATAAGAGGAAGTAGAGGGAATATGTGTGTGTGTGTGTGTTGGGGGTGGGGGAGCCAAAAGGAGAGGAGCCATGCGAGCGTTATGGTGACTGCCTTACCCTGTCAGCGTCAGTGTGTATGGTAACTGTGACAGCAGCCTGGTGGTGACAGGCGTGCAGAGAGGCCAGGGGACCTGGTGTAGCCCTCCGTGTTACACTGCTCTCAGCTTGTCAATACTCCTGCACCTGGCACACTGTCCTGTCTTATTACCACTGCTGCTCGATTGCTATGTCTACTGAATGCCAGGGTAGCTAGCACCAGCGGCACGAGACAGCTTTACAGGAGACATTGCAGCTTCTTTTATTTCAGAACTGCCATTATCCAACAGTCTGCTCTATTAATATCCTGTGTGTGTGTGTATATATATATATACACGCTTGCTGGTGTCCAAAGCACAGAAGGCAGCGTGTGACCATTTATGACATACCCTGTTTTGTTGTGGGGTGCCCGCGACCCCTCGGCCTGCCTGTGGTGTCCCGCTTGGTCCCTGTTGTTGTTGTTGCTGCTGCTGCTGCCCCGTCATTGTAACCTTCCGCTGCCCGGCCGGGTTGAGCGGGGTGGCCGACCAGGTGCCTTGTTGCTGCACTGGGTCTCCGGCTGCCACTGGGCCGTTTCCACTCTTTATGGGGATGACGGAAAACACCAATTAGCAGCTCACACTAAATTCCAGCCACATCTCAATCACAATCCTATTCACATTAAGGAGCACTTGATAGGTTTTCAGTCAGGGCCGATACAGGTTATTGGTAATCAAGGAGGTCGATAACTTGCAACCAATATAACTTTGCAGGATTGTGATGTTTACTGTAACCTCAGCGATATCTGCAGCCTTACGTTGGAAACACAGCTTTGAATGTCAGAGCCACAGTATCCTTAAGTGGTGTTGATAGGCACAATTACTCGTGATGTGTAATCAATCAGATATGTGCTGTGGGTAGGACATTGAGTGCAATTATAGACAGAGAGAGCATCTGAGCCAAAGTAGCTTATTTTTAAATGCATCTATATTATTTGCAATTGGATAAAAGAAGAACTATTCTTATAATCGTATAAACACTGTATATCTGTACTCTGTATATTCAGCAAGTGTTTATGGACAACGAGGAGAAAGGCAAGGACATATCTACAACGCGGAGGTAAAAAAGTGCCAGCGTTGGCGCTGGATCCCTATCAGACACGCTGTGGGGAATAAAGATCAACCCAACAAGGTGATGGTCTCATTATCAAATAAAGTCACAGCTCAACTCTGTTGACATGCGGGGGGGAAGAACTGAAGGTCGTCTCTTCCCCGACTCTGCGGAGAGATGTGACAGATCAATACAGGGGAAGAAAAGAGGCGATATCTCTGACCTGTCCCCGGTTGAGAGTAAATGGATTAATCCCTCCTATAGAAATCACAGCTCCTGATTGCACCCATCAAATGCTAAGCTGCATTACACTGGAACGACAGCGGCTCGATGTGTACCCCATCCCCCTTACACCCCTCTCCTCCCCAGCTTTTGTGTATTGCGCTGCTTTGTATTATCCCTGATGAAAATATAATTTGCCTATCTGTGTGCCTAAGCCATACAAATCCAAATCCTCAAAAGTGGCAACTTTCTTACACAGGTATTATGTTGCCTCTCCGTTCAACCAAAAAAGATTAATTACAAGGGTCTTGGATTGGCATTCTTTTGTTGCCTTGCACCTGAGAGATGGGTTGATGGTAAAAAAAAAATAAAAAAGCAACCGAGGGATGACAGAAAGGAAGAGAGAGCAAGAAAAAAAAGAGAAGGGAGGAGATAACATTGTCAAGCGCCCGTTGACGACAGCAGAACAATGTGGAAGAGGAAGCATCAAGACAATCTTCTTTTCACTACGGCTATAGGCCTTAGCTCTCGCTCTCTCGCTCTCTCTCTCTCTACCACACATCCCGCTCTCCTTCTTTTCTCCAAGATGCGGTGCATCAGATAGCTCTGCGCAGGTTTCCATTAACGCACTGACACCCAGTTATCTTCATCTGCAGCACAGCCTGCGATTTGGGCTCTGTGGCTTGATCCTCTGGGATGGAGTCGGAAAGCGGCTTATTTTCAAATACTATCACATCACGCCAACGCGTCTCACCAGCGACAAGTACGAGTGTTTAACATGCATGCCTTTGTGGTTTTTCAATAAAGATTAATGTGTAATTAAGGCCACAGCAGTAACTTATCAAGCGGGTATAAAATAGCCAGCAGTGGTAATTCTGGACTTGTTGGTGTTACTGTCATTCTTGTTTTACCGTCTCCAAGGCCTCTATCTTTAAAAGAATACTCGTCTGCCCTTAAAAGAGGATATCAACCTTTAAGAGCAGTGATGAGGTGTCCCCAACTCTTCAGATAAATGTCATACTTCTCCCTTTAATGCCTTCAGCCTTTCTGTGTCCTAAAGGTAAAGTGTGCGTAAAAGGCATCCCAAAGCTTAAGAGAGGAAACTCTTAACAGATCAATTTTTACCAAAATGACACAGACATCACCTTGTCAAACCCATAGGTTAGATATCTTTTAGATTACAAAATAGACAGTGTGAGGGCAATCAGTGGCATTTCATTTCAAAACTGTCGTGTCCCCCTGTGGGTAAAATCTGCTCAAGTGGATCAAATAAATGTCGGACCAAAACACAAAAGGTAATAAAATGAAATTGGCATGCTCACCGCTCCTGAAAGTTTGACGACTCTGACTTTTTGTGGCACCTGCTGGCCTTCGAAAGCAGAATTCTTGGCCCGCTGCATCACAGTTCTTTTAGCCCCAGGTTTGGGTCCTTGAGTTAGAGCCTGAGCCTGGCCAGGTCCCACAGAGGGAGTTACAGGTATGTTCTGTTGGGGGACCTGATTGGACTGGATCTGAGCAGCAGGCCTGTTTACGTTCAGCACAGCACTGTTCCTTCGCTGCTGCTGTTGTTGCAGCTGCTGCTGCTGCTGATTTTGTGGAGGCGGTTTCCATTGCAGGTCTGGAACTGGCCCGGGGGACTGTTGCTGCTGGGCGCCACCTTTTACCATCTGCAGGCGTGTCTTGACATTGGGACGTGGTGTAGGGATCTGAGGACTGCCGTTGGGAGGGATGGGGGTGGCATGATTGGGATTCTTTAATGATTGATTCAATGATTGTTGTGTCCTCAGAGGAAACTGTCTCTGTTGTTGTTGCTGCTGTAGTGGCTGTAGTTGTTGCTGCTGTAGTGGCTGTAGTTGTTGCTGCTGTAGTTGTTGCTGCGGTGGTTGTGGTGGCGGTGGTAGTTGCATAAGGTGTGGTGTGAGCTGATTCTGTTGTGAGGGTTGAATATGTGAAGGAGACGGGCCCTGGCTCGAGGTCTGAGCATTGAGCCTGTCCAGCAGCTCCTTCTTTCGGACGCCAGCCTGCATCTGCCGTCGCATCTCCTTTCTCTTCAGGATCTCTTCTCTCAGACGCTTCTGCTCCTCAATCTTCAGACGGTACTGCCGTGTCTCCTCATCCTCATCAGGGTCCTGTGGCACAAAGAAAGCACAAACCGACAATATGACCACCTGTCTCCACTTACTTGAAGGCGAGGCGTGAGCCACTGTCTAATTTGAACAATATTACTTGGGCTGACACTCAGATGTAATCAAAGGCAAAACCCAAGAGAAAAATGCAATAGTATTGATCTGGTCTTTCCAACGGAATGAGACTGCTGTCATTAACAACACCATGATTGGGCTGAGAATTAACGGGGGTCCTTCTCAGCACACGAGTATGATTTCTGGGACACTGGGAATTTAGCAGGAAACAAATTCTCACAGTTATGGAACCATTTCAGAAGGATATTAATAAAAAACTTGTTAAAAAGCTGACCTGTGGTGCCGGGCTGGACAGCGTGCTTGGGATCTCCTTGCGAACCACCGTCCTGCCCGCTCCTCCGGGCTGCGGTTCGATCTTGGCAGCAGCTTGGCCTCTTCCTCGGCCACCGTCGGGCACCAGCTGAGTGTGCTGCCCCGGACGCATCCCCTGTGTTGCCTTGGCAACAGGCCTAATGTTGGCGGCGGGGCGGGCACTGTTCATGCTCGTGTTGCCAGGTGCTACGGGGAGCTCCCGGAGGTTGCTGTTGCGCTGCTGCATTTGCTTGGAGAGAGGCACGTTCTGAAGAAAGTGCAAAATATCAACATTTCATGATCTAAAAATATGCATTTAGTTTTACCCATTTTTTTATGTGCTATTTTTTGTTTATTGATGAAAGACGCTAACAGTATACAGTTATTAGAATGACCCCATTTCACTGCCTTTCATCCGTTTGAGCTGATATGTTAATCTCTCACCATCCGCTGCCGGTTGGACATGTTGCGCTGTTGGGGGTTCTGAGGGCGGGGAGTCATCTGCCTCGGGCTACCGTGTGTCTGCTGTTGATGGAAAAGATTCTGGCCATGGTGTATCATGTGGCGAGGCTCGTTGACATTTAGATGTTGATGCTGATGATGGGGCAACTCCTGCCTATGGTGCTGCTGCTGCTGCTGCTGCTGCTGGTGCATGGACTGATGGGACGGCAAGGAGTCGTGATGCGAAAGCTGGGAGACAGGAGGGCCGTGCATTAAGCCCTGAAAGATCAGAGAGAGAAGACAAACACGAGTAAACCAGCTGAATCCGAACTTAGTTTTTTATATTTTACAATAGTATTACTTCTTCTTATGAACGCTAATCTATAACACTAAATCAGGCAATTCCTGCATATACAGTAATTAACCGCCAACTGGTATCCTCAAGTATCTACCAAGTAGTACAACAATAGTGATTCAATCACTAGAGGGAGCTCTTGTCTGTGTCTCTTGACAAAGAGCCGAGGTGCCAAACACACACAAGTCTTTTTTCCTTAACGCTTCAGTAACAGTGAATATGATAACTAGTCGAGTTTATTCATGTGTACAGTACTCTTGTCTAGTCATTGCTCTTGCCACATCAATTTTAATAATCTCGACAAAAATTCATACATTCATGGCAGACAAAGCATGTGAATTGTTTGCCAGGCTACAAGAATTGTCCCAGGTAAGAGAGGATGCTACAAAAAACATTATGATACGCAGATAAAATTTACATATTAAGCAAGCACAAAATTGTTGTACAACAAACAGACATAACCAGACAGACAGCTATTGGCTTAAAAATCACTTACTCTTTGTCGTACCTGCATCCCAAACTGGACTTGTGGAGGGGGGAAAAGGTTCCCCTGCTGGCCAAACGGCTGACGAGGGCCCATGAAAGGTCTGGGCTGGTTGGGGGGGCCACCTTGTTGATTCAACCCGACCATCCCCTGATGACCTTGGTGGGGAGGGAGGTTGGTTCTTGGGGGTTCTCTTGGAAAAAGCCCTAGCGGACCCTGGCCCGGCTGGTTGAAGGCAGGTCCTGGTGGGCCGAAGCCCATGTGGCCCTGGCCAGGCAGCTGCTGCTGCTGCTGCTGCTGCTGCTGCTGGTGGTGGAGGTTGTGGCTGCTGTTCATCAGAGGGCTGGGGCCCTGGTGATCAAACATGTGCTGCCCTGGAAACCGTGTTGACTCTGTGCGCTCTGTGCCCCGCAGAAGGAAGACCGAGCAACAACACAACAGAGACGTCAGGTTTTTTTTGCATTGTGAGCCAATTTCAATACATCAGTAATACTCCCTCTCCAGATGTATAGTCGTATGGCAAGGGGAATGAAAACAGACAACTCTATCAAGGTGAAAGTGTAAACAACAAGGTGGGTTGTTTTAATTATTCATTGTGAAATATAGGTGTTTAATGCAGCTTCCAGGGCTCATTCAGATGTATATATACACATGCATTTAACATGAGTGCTGCTGATAGGGAAGCACCAAAAGGCAAGCAGCATACCCTGTAGGTATACCGCCAGAGGTGATGTCGAATAGGATTAAATATGCCAAGAGAGCTTTGCAACCCTCGTCCAAGGTGGGTGTGGGACTCACCTCCCATAAAGAGCGGCTCTCTGTCTTGGGGTCCTTGAGGTGGCTGGTTCCTAAAGGGCTCCATGTGATGAGGGGGCCGCTGGGGCTGACCAAAATTACCAGTCATGTGCTGCTGGAAGTCTCCCGGTCCCTGGGAAAACACAAAACCCATGAATTATACTGGGAACTCAATAATAACAAACAAATCAAACTAATGAAAAATGGGAATTTGGTGTTGAGTATTGCAATCGAACAGGGAGCGCTTGTAATTGAAAGGCGAGGGTCATTAAAAAGATGCAGAATCTTGAGTTGTGAACATCAATATGCATGCCAATATTAAAGAAACCCTTCAGCCGGAATTTGAGAGAAATTCCGCATTAAAGCAACTTGGGGCTTTGTTCCTTTAAACCTTTAAAAGCCCGTCTCTAACAAGGAACGGGCATTTTCAGGAAGGGATAAGTGCCCTCACCTTTGTCTCAACCACTTCGTATGTTCGACAGCTTTCCACTCATTGCATGCACACTACTCCCCATCTATCTCCCAAGGAAAACTAGATAACAACCCTTTAATCCCTCCTTGGAATTCGAATCTCCCTGATAACTGTCTCCTTTATTCTTTTAAACATCCATCTCTGTTGAAAAATTAACCTGCTATTCAACACGCGGCACTTCCACAAATGGGCTGCCTGCCTCCTCCAAGCCTATTGTAAATTACTTAAGATGCTATCAAGGCTTAATCCATCTTTATTCCACTGCTGCGTGGCGGTATTTAGAGGAGAGAGGTGTTAGAAAGCTAGAAGGCCAGAGTTCCAAAAACTTGCTTAACAGAAAGTTAATCAAAGGGGCTTACGAAGACAGGGGATCACAATGAGGGGGCAATCATACTGTTCTGAAAGGTCAGGCAGGCAGGTTCGCACAATGAGGACTCCGGTGTCCATATAATACCTCTCAAATAACACTGCTCATCCTCTCGCTTTTAATCCGTGATAAACAGGCTGCTGGCTGCTCAATATGCAACTGGCGCGAGATTAACAAGGACACATATAATGGAGAGGGGTCAAATGTCTAAGTATTTAATAAAGAACGGACATTTGAGTTAAAGGGGATGTTTTGTCTCTAGTGTTCATGCATTGAAGCAGATTCTTTGTTTATAGGATATGGTCCTGAGAGAGCTGTGACCGCTGACACTTACCATCCAGGAAGAATTTAATTATCAACACGCACAAAAAGAAAGGATCTCAATATGTATAGAAATACGTTATAACTACTAGAAATTAGGTTGGTGGCGTCTTCATTTTGTGGTTAAGATGAATGTCATTATCCAAACAGATTAATTATTCAAATACCTTTAATTGGCGCCGAGATTAATATTTCAAAACCAGTCTCCACCCGCAAAAATATAATGCAGTAATACTAGAGGCTATGACCCCCCCGTTCGCCCTGTCTTTTAACAATTAAATTTGATGGGATGATAATGTATGATAATCACGAGTAATCAGGTGCCCACTGGTAAATGGAATGTTGCCGGCTGGTATGTCACCTGCATTTCAAATTGTGTCCTTGGCAGCAGCAGCCTGAACGCGATTGACAGCTGGGGAATCCAACACTACGCTGTTCATCGGTCTGTCCAACCTCACCTTCTACTGTCTGATCAGAGGCTAAACCGCTCGCTGCTACTGTGCTATCAATATCTAGGACAATCACAGACCGCAGGGAACAGGGATGGCTAGATAATGACATTGAAGGTTGGGAAAAGAGGTAAATAAAAACACAGTTTTTGTAAAAGCCAGGCTTATTTGGCAACAAGGTTGTAAATCCAAATGAATGCAATTGGATGCAGCTATTTTCCATTGACTAATTTGCATAAATCCATATAAAATGCAATTTCCAGGAAGATGTCAGTTGGTAGCAGCACCACCTGATGCCTGGGCATCATTAACTAGAAGGACGGAGTAACTTAGGGCACTTTGGCTGACTTGCTATCGAGCCATTTCCCTCAATACAGTAATTACTTTTAAGGCATTTCCGTCATCCCTTGGTTGGGTTCTTTGTGGGTGAAATAAAAAGGACCTTTTCTTACAGGAAATCACTGACTTAAGATCCCTTTTCTCTGACGTGAAATTCAGCCTTCGGAATATATGTTGCAAAAAAAGGCAAGAGGCTCACCCCGGCCCCATCAAACCAACCAGGATGTTTCATTAATTCAAATACCGTTCAAAAAAGGTCTCCGTGCCTTTGGGACACAAACTTGTGGAAAGTGAATTTTAACTGGCGGTACATCCCGGTTTCACAATTCCATTATGTGCCAAGCTCGCTCGTCTGAGCCCCAGCCCATCCATGAAGAGTAGCTAACTTAAGTCCCGCCACTGCAGCCTCGACCTCCAAAAGTCCACCGCCTAAAGCCCCTATCACGCATTTCCAGTTGTGCAGTCGGACTCGTATCTGTGTTTACAGATTCGCTGTAACAGTATTTGGTCAGGGCAGGGCGGTCTAATTGCCGTAATGATATTGCCCTCACAAAAGGGACGCTAGCCGTGTGTAGAGGTAGAGAAAAGTGAGGCGAACGGGAGGGAGAGGAGCAGCTGCTACTCACAGGGAACCTCTGAGGGCCCACAGCAGGTCTGGGCTGGCTCTGAGCAGGAGGCATCAAGGGCACTGCAATGAGAGAGAAAGAGAGCAGGAGAAAGGGGGTGGATGGAGGAGGGGGAGAAAAAGGGAAAATGAAGGGCAGTAGGCAAAGAGAGGGTGGTGGGGATAGTAGAAAGGGAGGAGCCCATTAGACATCTCCATGCTTAAGGCTGTTACACTGACATACATGTTAAAATTTCTATCAGACGTGCTTCTTCACATCTTTACACAGCTAGGCACAGACCAGGGAGCTCCGGGAAATATCAAATACATGAGGATAATTTGCCCCAAAAAAATTTAAGTGGGGAAGACATTTGCCGTTTTGACAAAATTTGGAAAAATTATAATTCAATAATCGACAGATTAATGAATGAATGTTGAAGTGGATTTTCATATTGCTGATATAAAATAAGGGTTAATGGAATTCTATGTCAACATCTACCACCGGAAAACATTCAATATGAAGCCATCACTTAAATGAATATATAAATAAATAAATAAAGATACACAGACGTATATACAAACACATACACTTAATCATAACCACGGGCAATCCCTGATTTTCCAGAACACGTCTTTCCTCTCAGGAGCAAAACCAAAACCCCCCTCTCTCTCACACACACACACACACACACACGCACACGCACGCACGCACACACACACACACACGCACGCACGCACACACACACGCACGCACGCACGCACGCACACACACACGCACACACACGCACACACACGCACACACACGCACACACACACTCATACACACGCTAACATGCTTTACTAACAAAATTTCAATCTTGGCCTGGACAGGCAGCCCAGATAAACCCATCTCAGGGAATGAAATGGTGATGCCGCCAGAAGAGAAATGGAGGATAAACCCATTACTGGCTGAGAGAGCTATTCACTTGTCATTCAACCAAACAACTAAATGACATTCTAATCCAGACACCTTTCAGGACAGTGTACGGATAACTGCCAGCCATAGCATGCATCTCAGCTGAGCACCATGCAGATGAACCAGGGCTGCCAAAGTTAGGATGAAAATAGATGATGAATCTAAATTAAATATAAAAGATCTCCTGTGTTGTTATTTGTCTTCATTTGTCTTTTGATAGCTACACTGATCTGTAGACTTTGGCTTCAATCTTTATCTTTTGTTATATATATATATCATGCTTGGACATCACCTTTGAATCCAAAACAACAGACGTGCTTCTTTTCACAGTGTAGTCTCTTATGCGTCTCTCTGACATTTAGCACTTTCACAGTTGATCTCATTTACTAAAAACTACTTGTAACGATTGTCTGCTTTCAAATCGTTGCATTAATTCACTCAGTCTCGTCATTTTTTTAGGCTACTTGTGTGTAATTAGGAGCTTGGTTTGATGCAACACATCTCCTTGCTAATGCAAAGGTGGCAGAACTGCTGTCATTTATGAATGAGATTGCAAAATCAACCTTTTGATACTAGTCAGTCAGCACTGTGGTGAATCTGCAACATCACTGGAAATGGGGGAAAGTGAAACTAAATCAGTCTCATAAAAAGCACTTGGGTTCGAGTGGATTAGCCTACCTTGTACAGAGGATGACGTGGGCCCTCTGAAATGGGGATTGATGTGGATGTTTTTGGACTGCGGAGGTTGCTGCTGCTGGTGATGCTGAGGGAAGTTGGGTGGCGGGGAGCTCATCATTCGCGGTGGCGGCTCCATCTGGGGCCGTAACGGAGGGGAGCGGTGTGCCATATGCGGGGGGATGAGGGGCTGAAGGGGCTGCTGGGCCAGCGGGCGCCCGTGGTCTTGGAAGGGAGGAGGTCCTCTTGGCCGTGAAGGGTGGTGCTGCTGCAGGGAGTGCAGTTGCTGCTGATGAGGGAGAGGCATTCGGGAGGATTGCTGCTAATTGGAAAGAGATGGGGAAACGAAGAGGAGGGAAAACCAAAACAACCTGTCAAAACGCATCCATTTCTGGGGAGACTCCGACTTCACTGCTTGCAGCCATGCGATGACACGCCAACAAGTCAATTCACAAGATTGAAGATGGTATCCTAAAAGAAATTAATGCTGGGCTCCTCTGAAAATAAAAAGCAAGTGTTCTTATGGTGGGATCACTATATATATATATTTTTTAAGAAAGCTACAGCCATTAAGATGAAAAAGAAAAAGTCACCTGTCTGCTCGCACCAAAATATATCAACCAGGGATTCACCAACTGATTAATGAGCAATAATTATATCGTAAAGTTTCAAAAGGGTGCTTGATAATTAGCCATTGTCGATCCATTTAAGCTCCCAAACAAACACAATAAAACATGCTAGTGACCAAATTAGTCAAGTGGCTAAACATAAAGTATGTTGTAAAAAGTAGGACCTCATTAACAGCAGTCAGCAGAATGTTTGTGGTGTTGGCATGTTGTCCGTCATTAAATATTCATTTCCAGTGTTTTGTTTGGAATTTTACAACCTATTGTCATTGAATAAAAAAATAAATAAATAACAGAGCTGGAGTGAAACATCACGCAGCCTTGAGAACAAAACCTTTATCACAATGGTATATTGCTAATCATCATTTATGAACACGAGTTATATTTTTGTGCACTTGTGTAAAATATAGCCTTGGTAAAATGCATAAATTCACTCAGTGATCAAAGAAAAAACTACATTAAAAATGGAATGTGGTATCTTTAACATCACGATAACCTTCATCACAGTTAATGTTCGTTTCACGACTTTTCCCCTCGACTTTCAGAAGGTCTCGTATGAACTGATGAGCCACGTAAATCACAGGATTAAATGCTTCGAGTGACATCTAATAACAAAACCCCACAAGAAACTAAATCCTGGGCAAGAACAAATTTAATTTTGTATAATACTGTCTAAATGGACGACTGCCAAATGATTTGCTGTAATCCATATATCAACATAGATACGCGGGGGAGCAGAGCAGAGCGTTTTTGACTTTGGTCATGCGCAAACGACCGCAGCTTTGGAGGTCTTAGATAGTGAAGAGAGCAGCAGCGAACAAAAACACCAAGCCTTGTGGTGACTGTGATGAACACAAGAAGTAAAGAGTCACGCCCTCTCAAGTCATCTTATCCAGTGAAGCTCTTATGCTCCCTTTAGCTACTCCTCAAGAGGAGTGCGAAGCTTTACTCGGTGTAGCCCAAACCATTATCCCTTTAAAAGTGTTCAGGTTGGTTTACCTGCATGCCCATGTTTCCCATCAGGGGGATCCTGTGGTCAATCATTCTTCCTCGGTTTCCTCCTCGAAAGTCGACCATTCCAAAAGATGGGAAGCCTCCTCTTCCTCTGCCTCCTCGCATTCCTCCTCGCATGCCTCGGCCTCCATATCGATTTTGTCTCTTCTGCCGCTCTTGTTCCTCAAACTGCATCAGATCTTGCTTGGCCTTCTCAGACAGTTCTGATGAGATGAGATGGTGGAACAGGGAAAAAAGAGAAGTTGTACTACGCTGTGTGGAAAGAACTTGAAGTCCATAGTAATGTAAAGCTATTACAGTGTGGAGAAAAGAGTTTTCAGGATAAATATTGTACCTAGTGTTTCAGGGATACTCCTCCTGTTGCTGCCTGCATCAGCCAACCGCACAACAGCACCGTCCTTCCTCTCAGATTTAAACCGTATGCGACCAGACTCTTCATCTTCCTCATCCTCCTCGTCCGATTCCTCCTTTGTTTCTTCTTCAGGCACAGTTTCATTTTCAACCTGAGGATATTTTCAGAGGTTGGGAAACAAAAACTCACCATTTTTACAATCAGTTATGATGTTTAACTTCATGGTGGTTTGCAGTGCATCACAAAATCTGCTCTGAAGTGGAAATAATAAGTGTACGGTGTGTCAATGGAGGGTGTCAGCATACCTCCTCTGTGTCAAAGACGCGAGAGCCTTCGGCTGAGTCTTCCTCCTCTTCCTCCTCCTCCTCCTCCTCCTCCTGCTGTTGCTGCTGCTCTTCTCCCCCTCCCTCCTCCTGCTCCTCTGGGATCTCCTCCTGTTGGACTCCATGTCCACCCAGACGCTCATCATAGGCTTGATATTCATCATCCTTTAAAAACCACAAAGATAACACGTATCGATTAGTTAAAGTGGTAATAAGGCTTCGATAAGGATCAGCAATGGCCGACAATGTTCCAGCCATTGCTGGAAAACAATCTCTTAGTGTGTCCGTTGAAATTGAAAACATCTAACGTGATGCTGTTACAACATCCAAGAGCTGTTTTATGAAATAAGGATGTACACGTTTTTTTATTGAATTTGATTTGCTAAAATAAATGTGTGCTTAATGACAATATACTTGTGACAGATAGATATTTTAATGAAAACCGTCAAAATCATATATAGCATGAAGGCAAACAAATGTTATGGAGAGGATTTTGGGGAGACACCATGTAAACCCCCCTCCCAGTCCAAATTACCATAACAGTGGGAGCAAGGCTTCATTACTATTCCTGGCAGCATTTGAAATTCAATGAGATGTAAATGTTTGACATGATATACAGAAATGCAGGCACGGATAAAAGCACTGCTTCCCAGTTCACTGATGGTGAAAATATCATTGACTGACTCCTTGCAAATCGCTGTTATTGGCCGCACGATACGTTCATGAATCCCGGCCGAAAACATCCCACAGACAAACATTCTGGGAGATGACAAATCATTTTTTTTTTTACTATTCCATAAGAACATTTCAGTTCATGATGAAATCATTTCATATAATCCTAAATACACGGTCATTCCAGCAAACTAACAACGTCATACTTGTGGTATAGGAGCTGCTCGTCATTCTATCTGCATAACACCCTCTAACAAAATAGCTAAATAAGGTCAGACTGTAGGTCACACCATGGTGTTTGGTGTTGCGCTCCATTAACCTGCCAAACAGCAGCACATATTAATGCAGAAAAAGACAAAAAAAACTCTTTCGGCACACCAGACGAATGGACAGGCTGCCCCGAGGGAACACAACAGCTTAATCCTTTAAACTGCTCCACATAGTACTAACTGAATACCGAGCAAAAAGTCAAGGCCAGGCAGTTTAGTGACCTTGTAAACCGTTATTACGCAAAATACAAATACACATCTACACCAAAAGACATTTCACCAAACACAAAATAGGCATCCACTTGTGTCAGTTAGAAGGTCAACATCTTATCTTTGTTTGAAAAAAAAAGGAGGTGGGCCAATATATCTCTGTCAGGTGCCAAACACCATCTCGCCTTGGTAAATGGACCATAACGGACATTTGCACATGGATCTGGTCTTATCTTTGATCCTCTTAGTTCTGGCTAAGAGGGAAGGGAAACGAATAAAAGGGAAAATCGCATCAATCATTAGAAAACTGTATGGTGTGTCCTCAGGAAGGTCAATAATCTTTTCACCTGCATGAGACTATCAGATCCAGTCTAAAGCCCGAGATAAAAGCCCCCCACATTAACCTCCGCCGATTGGCAGCACATCTCGCCAACACAAAGCAGCTTCTTACTCCCTCAAAGATACAGGGCCCAAGGTCACAATGGCACACGGATTTGGAGGCGACAGCAGAGCATTACCTCATGCCAAACAAGCTGTCAACACAAACTTTGTCAGCAAGATGGAGAAATTAACTGGCAGGAAGTGATAATGAATCTAATCCTCTCCTGCCCAAAAACGCCAACCAACATCTCCTTCTCCTGAATAGATTTTCAATCCCGACTGTCCCCTCACCGAGACAAGAAAACTGATATCATCTCTTGGGAACAATGGAGTTGGACAGAAAAGGGAGGGCACGCTGTGTGTGTGTGTGGGTGTAGATGTGTGTGTGTATTTGCAGGCTTTTACATGTAAGTAAGCAAATGTGAGAACTCACTTGAAATTCACCATCCATGGGCTCATTGATTTGGATGTCTAGCACTTCATCCTGGTAGCCATCATCACCCTCGGCTACCTCTCCGGTGTAATCCATTTGTTCTTCGGGCATCTCTGTGTTGTTGTCTTGGCTGTATTCTTGTGTGTACCCTTCTTCCCCCCCATGCTGGTACCCCCCCCACCTCTACATCCCCTTCTTCACAGCCCTCTGCACCCAGGTTCACAACGTCGTCTGTGTAGTCTGCTGCCTGCAAGTTGGCCGGCTGGCCATAGGGTGCGCCCAAGCGGTAGGAGGCATTGAGGCTTATATCCTGACCACTGAAAACAAACAAATATTGGGACTTTGCAGAAAACTGAAATGAAGAATGATGGTAAAATGGGCGAGATTTGGATCTTGACTTTGCCAGCTTTATAATTGAAAAGATAAAAAAACAAACACATGACACTTGTCATCATTAGCTTACCCTATATTTACATCTTCATCGTCACTTTGTAGAAGGTCATCATTCAGCTCTTCGTCAGACACTTCTGAAGGATTCTGAAACAAAAATAATGGAACATTATGGTGTGCTTTAAAATATGTTCATGTGTGAGGCGTGGGGGCAGGGGACCACCTCCAACCCCAAAGGATGCTCTATTCCCATGTGGTGAAGGCAATCTGGGCAGGTCAACACAGTTCTTTTTTGTCCACTGTACTTCCTCCTGCTTCACATCAACAGTTCCCCCTGTGGAGGAGCCACCTGCTTCAAGTCAACTGTTCACTACTATTTTCTAAATGTTCTACCGACACCAACACCCAATGTTTTGGGTATTATTTTCCGTTTCCTGCTTGTAAGCAGAGAAACCCTACTGACAAGCCAAGTCTTTTATTGGCACCAAGGATAAAATCTAAGTAAACAAAACAGTGAGAGTTTGTATTATCTTACCTTTTTAACTGACAGCCAATCATCCCCCAACAACTCCTCTTCCAAATCACTTTGAAAGAGAAACATCATCCAATAACAGGTTAGCTGAGTCAGATAATAGGGCAATTTGTAATCTATTTAAAAATAACGTTATTCTGCAATGTCAACGAGCATCATACATTTTAAGATATATTAGAATAATAAAAAACAGGTATTTGAATATGAAAATGTATATTCATTTGTGAAATAAAAGAAGCACTACCAAGGCTCTCACGCCCACTGAATGCATTATATGACGGGAGTCACATAACGTCACTTTAATTAATTTAAATTGAAATGTAACATTAGTTCAAGCTGAACGAGGACTAATGCAACACCCATGACGGCAGAGAACTCGGCCATCAGCTGTGCGCTAAAGATCAGAATGGAGACATAACTTAAAAGATGGGTAAGTAGAACTCGCTATCTTCTGACATTTGTACTTTTTAAAACAGAAAACATGGGTTTTATATTGTGAGCCATCAGCAGGTAATCTCCAGCCAGCTGTTACCTTATTTAGTTTATTGTTTGTAAAATGAGGAGGTATCGTATAGATAACTGCTGACTACATTTTTACGAATCAGCCGTTCCTTGTCCAATTAATTTACTCTTTTTGTCGAGAAATCAGAACATGAGATGATTTACCTCTCTAGATCGTCATCTTCACCTCTCCTCCTGCGTGACCGCTCAGCACCAGGTTTGTCATATTCTTCAAAGCCATAATCTGCAAAAGAAAAGCCGTTTGTTTACAGAGCAATGGATTATGCTAATAATATTACCATCCTCGTAGGTTGATATCAGTCTGTCCTACCTACTGCCCGGCACGATTTGAAATGTACAGAGACTATTAAAACACCGAGTTGTTGATTCAGATTGGCTTGCTTCTTATGCCAAGCTGAATCAACAACTTGTGCTGTAAGTACACGAATGCCATGTATACCAACAGCATGACATACAGTAGAGACTGGTAAACCCATCCTTCTCATGAATCCAAATTCATACAGAAACATAATGTTTGTATTATACGTACATGAAACTAACATTTTGCTGATGTTACAGTGTAGTTGTTTAGGTTTAAGTGTTACAAATCTTAAATAAGAACGCTATCACAGCACCAGCCACACCGGCCACACTGCAGTTTGATCATCAGCTGACACAGATCAACAACAATCCATCTTCCTCATGTCTCCCATCAACTCAGTTGTAATAGGGTTTGCCAATCTTGCCACTAAATAACATTATAGAACATTGAAAAGATGGGGTGAATAAATGGAACAATAACATCCGCAGTCTGGGATGCACTGATTCAGAGTCCAATACTGTGCTCATGTACTTTTACTCGCACTAGTAAAACTACTCCGATACAACCTCACCCAATACCATCACAGCAACATGACGTTTACCTCTCGTCAGTTGAGCCTAAGCCACCCAGCTACAAAGATAACCCGAGACACAGGTTAAATCCAGAATGTATTGCCAACTGCAGAGTATGAGTATGAGCAAAACAGGCAGCACCCGTTACACCCGTTTCAGAAGAGTTAGTAGCCACAATGATGCGTGCTTTGTCGTGGGGTTAGCCCATCGACTGTATAAAATATGGACGTAGTCTCCGCGACATCACCCGTAGGTGTTATGAAGAGTGGTTGTGAAGCTCGAAGTGAATGGCACTAGCCGTGGGCAGAGGTGGATCCTGGGTGAAGCGGAGTCGGGCCTGGCAGATGCAGCAGAGCAGACAGCCATAAGCTTGCGCCCAGGTATGGCACCCACCTGTCACTCAAAGCAACCACGCCTTCAATTATGCCTAACTTTAAGCGTAAATATAATGAATTAAGTACAGTTGTCATGAATGGGGAAATTGGATATAGAGACCAAAACATGTTCTGTTCCAGGCTGTAAACATGTTTATTTCTGCTGTGAAGTTGGGCATCTTAACATGGGAGTCTATGGGCATTAACTCTATATTTTATCCATTACAGTCAGAATATGAGGAGCATCGTGGTATTATTAAGTATTCATATCGGTACTTGCAAATACACAATTGTAAGTACTTGTGGAAAAAAATGGTATTAGTGCATCCCTATCCACAATTACATAATCTGCTAAGTAGCAGCTGTAGCCGCCCCCCTTTGAGAAATGGTATGGGAAACACGTTTGCTTTGGTGCTCCTTTACAGTTAGCCAGCAACTAAAACAAAGTCAGCTATCATTAATTCTGCTGCTGCTGCTCCATGTCAAAATGTCTTCCATGAAAAAGACATAACTGGCTGTAAGATGAGGTCGTGGATCTGGCTAAGATTTAGTTTAAAACTGTTGGTCTAACATTTCAGTCTCTGAAACTTCTTGGGTTACGCAAGTCCTACTCAGACATAACAGGTGAGGCAGATGCAGCTATCCCATTACAGGCTAGGCGATGCATCCTTCAGCTAGCTACAAAAGTGCCTTGATGTGTTCACAGGCTTCGTGCATGTATTCAACCACACCAAGTCACCTGTATAACGTTAGACTCTGGCTAAAACTGACATGCCAAGTATCTTCTGATAGCTACTGCAGCCCAATGTAAATAAAAAAAACAATAAAGGGCATGTGGAATAAAACCACAGCGTAAACTGCGTCATATACGGGTGCCCCCCTCAGCAATGCTGCAGCGGTTAATGTTAGCTTACATTTGAACCTCAAATGTCTGACTTTATGGACCCATTATTCCTTATAATAACGTATTTTTACCAACGTTAACACTTCTATATTAACTGTAACGTGGCATACAGGACGCCAGAAGTAACCTCGATCAGTCATTCAAGTCGTAACGTTAAACGTGTTTTCGAGGAGCTATATTAGCGTTAAGTACAAGGCTGCTAGCGTTAGCTAAATTGCTAAACTAGCAAACGCAGCTGACATCAACCTGAAGCCGGATATTTGGACTGAAACAATAAAAGCTAACGTTAGCCCGTGACTTGGCCCTCAATTCATTTGCTTAACTCGTGGGTAAAATAACTTTGCACTCGCATATTGTCACATATTACGCTAAGCTAAATATTGGTAATAACTTGACGCTAGCGTTAGCTCCCAAGCTATTCGCTTTAAGTTAGTTATTTACGTAACAACCCAAAATGTGTCAAATGCTTGTTCCGGTTAAAGCTACTTTAGATGTAGTTAACCGTTTTTGCGGTCCAGTATTTGCCCTACCGCCAACACGGTACTGTTTCAAACCCTGTTGACATTAGCTATCGTCAGCCACGATAACTAGCTTAGCTACATTGCTAACTTAGCATTGTTGACAAATGCCGCTGGCTCTACTCACTCTGAGCGTTGGCTGACATGGTGCAAGGCGCGTCCCGCTTAGAGTTTGACTATAAAACTTGAGAGAGCATTTAATCTTTAGTATTCCACCGTTTTGACGGTACAAAACGTGAGACTAGCAAAGGGAACAGATTCTATGCGGCAGTGATATCCATTCACGACCAGAATAGTACAAACATGGCGGAGCTGTGATGCATTGTGGGTAGGAAACACTAGCTCCCCCGGTCGGTCTGCTGCTCAAACGCGAGCTGTTCGATAGGTAAACAAAATATACGGACTGTTATACAATCTGTCACACATCTGCCCTCCACCACTGCATGCAGTGCATTTCAAGTGTTTGTTTTGGAAAATGCGTTTGGTGTACAATTGGATAGGTTATATAATTGATTACATGTTGCTTCCAGAAACACGTGCCTCATAGGCTTAATTAAGTGAGAAACGGACACGTATAGACGACTAAGCCTCTTCCTGCATAGCATATATTTAACAAAATCTAGTATAGGCCCGCAGGTAGGCTTTTTCTACACATACAGTTAATGCCTTGCACTTATATTTTGTATGATTATTGTAATTCTGAGTACAGCTAAAGGCACACAATACAAGATAACAAATACAAAAAGCATAAAAAGCATACTTTGTTCTCTGGCTAGTTCTACTTCATTCAATTATATACGTATGAGGTTGGGATCATCATCATGCTCATAGATGAGAAATACTGTAAGTTGTTCCTACAATGTGGTTTCTGCTCTGGCAGATTTTGTGTAGATTTGTGTGGAGGTGCCATGAGTTTGACACATCTGTATGGACATAACTTAACAAACTCTAACCAGTCCCACCTTTCTTTACGACTGCACCGTCCAAAATCTACACACAGGCGGTCTTAGTCTGCTTCGGGAGGTAGAAGTTCAGCATCGCTTAAAACACTAGCTGCCGTTGTATCACTGATTTCAGGCCCTTTATGTCACTAATCCAAACAGCCAGACATCAATGGAAATGTGGATATGCAATAGGTGGTGGGAGACGGGGTGTACTCCAGGATGGTCCTTTTTAAAGGTAGATCAGGAGGAACCCTGAGCCAGTTGGGAACCTCGCTCGGTTGTGAAGGGCAGCTTCAGAGCACTGGCCTTATGACCCCTAATTTGTATGCCTGTACACTGAAACACACACACAGCTATGTTTATGCTCTAAGGTCTTATGCAACACCAAGCACAAATAAACCATGTAGAACATAAAACAATCTGAGCTAACCCCATTAAGCAAATCAAATCAAAGTGAATAACACAATTTTAACCTTTTCAAGTATTCAACTTTGCTGTAAACATTTATACCAAATTATTTAATTTCAGCCTTTTCCAGTGGAAGAGCTCTTTATTCTTAGATCAAGCAAACACCTTCAGAGATGAGCAAGACTGGACTTGGAATGGACAAAATACAATCCATCCTTTTTTTTTTTTACTATGAAGATTACAAGTTACAATAAATGAATTCTACAAAAGGAAGTACAACATTCTCTCTAGGCTCAGAAAATACCCAAAGAAGCTAAAAAACAAAAAGCCCCCAACCATGTTGTCGTTCCCGACCAATTTAAACTTTCGAGCATCTTTAACCTCTAGATCAATATATGGTTAACAACTTTCACATCACCAAGCTTTTGGAGGACACTTCGTAGGGAACACCTTTTATTGTATGACACTCTTGTTCTTTGAGATACCATTTCAGTTGGTGACCTTCCTTCGAAGGTTTCTGTCTGGCCTTCATTGGTTGAGCATCTCAGACGGATGTTTCTCTAACCGTTGTCATTGCTGCAATATCTACACCTTCCTGTTTCCTATGCAGACTCTGATAATGATCAGGCCAGATTAAGTTAAAGAAAAAAAAATTAACAAAAAAAAAAAACTTTCTTTCATATTTCTGCCATTCAGTGAATATAAAGACATGCAGGATAACATATTGATTAATGAAAGAACCTCACACATACATTAAAATCATTAAAATAACACAGACATATGTGATCATATATGAAGAATAAACTCATATCTTACACTAATTTACTCTTACCTTACTAAAACAAGGTTTTTGGTTGGAGCATGTCTTGTACATTTTAGGTGGACACACCACAAAAATTGGTCAACTTGGCAGTTTTATTCAAGACTCAAGTCACTCCTTTGATTTTTTTATAAGGTCAAAGCTTTTTATTTCTTTACAAATCTCTGACCAAGTTTTTTACCGCTTTCGTGCTCAAGTCTGGGAGTCAAAGTTGTTGTCTGATTCTACTGCCAGGCTACAGCAGAATTCAAACCCCTAAATTCCTCCTGGGCTGACAAACGTCAACAAAGACCCCGAGAGACACCAAAGAGAGGTGAGCAGTGAACTGTAGCCTCATTGTAT
The DNA here is from genome assembly GCF_910591455.1 of Pholis gunnellus. Lineage (NCBI taxonomy): Eukaryota > Metazoa > Chordata > Actinopteri > Perciformes > Pholidae > Pholis > Pholis gunnellus. The sequence continues at coordinate 10,655,348 of NC_136547.1, forward strand.
TGGCTCATTATGGGCTCCCGCAGTGAGGAAGAAGCTATTTTGTAGCACCACAAGGTCAATATCTGAAAGCCAGGGCGATGGAGGGGATCAGCCATGAGATTTTTAATTTGAGAAAGCGTAAAGGGGTTTTCCGAGTGAAAGACAGTGTGTGAATTTTAATGGACTGTGGGGATTGTACAGAAAAGATGTTGAGGTGGCAGATGCTTTCCTTTTTCTTTGAAATTAATAGAAATGCGATTTATCCATGGTATTGCAATCTTCCATACACTTCATTGTCATGTGCAGTATAGTGTACAAGTTAAAACAACTGCTGCTCTTTTATAACATGTTTTTGAAACTTTCTAAAAGCCTGATCTTTCTGCCTCCCAAACTCACTTGTTTCATGCTGTATGCATACACACTCTTGTGTATCCAGTTTTTCTCCTTGAGTTGATGCAATTGCAAAGCATATCAATATGTATTCCACACTTTATTAAATATCCACTCTAAACAGCTGTTTCCAAAACTGTATGAGATATTTATGCTCCCTGGATTCACTTTCCCAGGAATTTTGATTTTACTTCCAAATAGATGTGAAAAGAGGAGCTGTCACACTCTATTATGGTGACCTCAATGATTCTGTGCCCTATCCAAATCCAGTGGTTTTCCATAACAATGCAAATTAAAGGGTGCAAAGCCGAAGGAGACAAGACTTGTTATTTTCCATCCAAAGGACAGAAGTTCTTTACAACAAACTTGTCCGTACGCCTTTAAATGTAATTCAAATGGCAACTTGGAAGTTGCTTTGTGTGAGACAATAAGCTTTTTGCTGTCAATTCATGAGGGTCAGTAAACTGTCCTGAGAAAGTGATGCTGGAGCTATGGAGCATATAGCCCTGCAATATATCATTTTGTAAATGAAAGATTTAATCAATTCATTTTTTACATCATTATGTATTGTGTTACGATGTATGTAGACTACCATCATCATCAAGTTTTCATAACTAGGGGAGGAAAAATGAATGTGTAACATGGCCATAAACCCCAGAACTATTAGCTTTATACACTCCAACAGGAAGATTTGCTTTTGGCAGATGTGTAGATGTATGTTTCAATTACATAGACTAAGGTTTGAATCTCATATTTTCCAAACTATCTATCCATCCATCCATCCATCCATCCATCCATCCATCCCTCCATCCATCCATCTATATATCTATTTATCCATCTAGCCTACTTAAATGCTAGGACCATTGTTTTAATTTCACTCAACTGCGTGGAGTCATATGCAGTATGCATTGACACAATGGCTGCTGCATATATCACATATATACGCAAGTTTAACTAGTGGTTCTGGTGATTTAAACCAAAGGAAAATCTGTGTGCTTACTTTATAACCTGAGGTCATATTTATATGCTTTTGTATGGTATATAAAATGATATATATTTCATAAGAATAATAAAAAGGCAGATTATGATTATTTTTGTTAATTGCATTTAGGCCATGTGATGTACAAATAATTGTATGATTTATGTACATATCCGGGGTAACAATATGTCTTTGAAATCAATAATACATTGCATCTGCAGTGAGTGAATAGGCTGCAGTCAGTGACCCACATCTCAGTGCAATGAACTGCTTAACTCAGACTGTTGTTTTATTCAGTGCTCTGTCAACAGACTGGCGAGGAGGCGGAGAGGCGGGGCTTATACATATCGGCCACTGTGATTGGATACTGGATTCGGCTCCTCCTCGCCGTTGGCCGCTCGCGATGTCACTCTGGGATCTGTTATCGCCGCTTCCCGCGCCATTCGGCGTGCACGCGCAAGACAAGCAGGCACGTACCCGCTTGGAGACTGTCTGGAGTCTGTCTGAAATTGATAAATTTGAAGATGGAGTTTTACATCTGTTTGCACATTTACGAGGAAGCCGCTTGTTGGAAATGGGATTTTTTTTCCGCTCTCCTCCTCAAACGCCTTCGCTCACGAGTCGCCACGCTAAGCCCAAAAAATATTTTACAGATAAACGCTGTGAAAGTTTTTTTTCTTCTTCTGCAGTCTACCAGCAGACAGCTCTCTATGCACAGGTAAGGCAGGCGCCTGAGTGCAAGTTGGCTGAGATACAGTCGATAATGCAGCATTAAACATTCGCCAGAAATTGTGTTTATTTGTGAACGTTATAGCTGCCGGGTTTTGGGTGAACAAACGGTTTGCTAGCTTCAAATTTAAATTACCCCGTTCTACCTCATATACAGTCTTTGGTTCTACCGCAAACTGGAAGTGGTCTGATTCATGTGTGCCATTAAAACAAGGCGTGTGATGTGCGGTTCCGTATTTATTAGGAATTTCACTCCAGCTGTGTTGTTTTGGAGACTTGACCTCATTCACACTACTTCAGGAGGATGCGCAGGTGACGCACCTTTGCTGACGTGTGGTTGTTGATTAACCCCACGTGCGCTTAAGCTACCGGTTACTCAGCATGCACCTGAGGAGGGGAGAGAGACACACCTGTCTCTTGTGGACTCATCAATTCCCCCTTTTTTTTTTTTTTTAATGCTTTCAGCCATATCACCTTAATTAGTGTTTTAAAAAGCGTCGAACAATACATATTTCAGACACACGTGCAGATAACTAATCCAAACGAATCTATTTGGCTCTTGAGGTGAGGTAATATGAGTCCTTTATGAAATGTTTCCTTCTTTTCCTGCTCTTGTTTATGCTCTGCAGGAGATCAGCCGTCAGCCCTGGAGTTCAAGAGGAGTGCATCACCCAGAAGGCATTCTGCATACCTCAGAAAGGTTGGTACATATTGTAGGTTTAAATGGTGTTGGGGGATATTGCATAGATTAAATGGGTTTCTGCATTTATTCTTTTGTCATTATTTACATCTCATGCAACAATTTTATAAACATATCTTGAATTAAATGCTGTCAGTATTACCTTAAACTTCACACAAGTAGCTTCAAAGTACACTGACACATTTTCCTCAGTCGGACAGATGTGTCTGCTGTCTAAATGTTTAAATCCGTAGCTATGACAGAAATATTTAAATGCCATTTTGACTCTAGCTGCGTAGTCACTTTAAATGGACAATTCTACATGCTTTGTGCATCGTTTTTGCGTATTCTCTGCGGTTGAACCTCGCACATTTGACATATTTTGAAATGTTGCTGTGTTCATCAGAGAATGCTGTTAGAACAATGCTTGTCCCCACTCGTGAGGGGGTTAATCGTTCTAATTTCTCACCCAAATTCCTGAGCTTTTGTATTTCGTTGTGCAGAAATGGAAAGAGGTTATATATGTTATATACTTCCAACAATGTTTAGGTAATACGTGTGCAACAGTGCATGTGTACTTGATGTGCTGCTGTCTGACACTCGTCTAGACGCTTTTGCTCTGTCACTGCAGTTGTCAGCAAACAGTGCAGTCATATGACTCGGTGAGGCTTCCTCCCTCCTCCCTGTGTCTCCTCTTTTGGGGCAAGATGGCTCCTATAGCGTTGTTGTTATCCATGACGTATATATGAATTGATGTGAACGGAAAAAAACATGGGAAACATGGTGATACATGATACTTCAATGAAACAGCTGCTCAAGCAAATGTTGCACACAGACGGACAGTTAATAACTCTCTAACAGGTTTTTCTTACCTTAATTTTGCGTTTAGTCGGTTTGGATGATTATTTATTTAATCTCTAGTTTCCATCCTTTGTCAACGCGTCCCAGTAACTGTAACTGTTATGGTGGTGTTCTTGACTTGATGGAAGTTTATTTCTTGTTTCTCTACCACCGCGTGTCTGTCTGTTTGTGGGAAGTTTGGTAGCCATTTTGTCTGATTCATCACTGCCAATCGGTGCCAAAGGCTTCCAGGGTATCCCAAAATGTGTTGTGAGCAAGCATAGTGTCTCTGCATATTATATAAATGTCAGCGGTGGCTTCTGATTTTTTTAAATACTTGTATTCTGTATATTAGCTGAATACCGTATCTTACAACTACACATGCTTACTAGGTATCGCTAAGACAATTACAATATCTTATAGTCTGTTTAAAATAAATAAAATCTATTACCTGTAATTACAGCTTTTTTTTACCTTCTGGCGAAGCACATTTTGAAGGAAACGGTCTAAACACAAGTATCATTTAATGCAATCTATGGTGTTGATAATGAAATTAGCAACTGTAAAAACTGTTTATATTTAGTATAAGTATCATATTCTGTCACTGAATCTAGATTGTATTTCTCACAAGTTGGAAGGGAAAGTGTATCGTAACGGTTACATTTTCTGCGTTATCACTTCTAGCTTTGTTGCTTGAGACTCAGTTAGGTGCTATCTTAATGTCGTCATTTCTATCGTTAAAAATTGTAAGCAACATGATGGTAGATGAGCCTCTTTTGTCCACGGAAGGTTCAGTTTCATGAAGAGCAACCTGCCACTTAATGCATTTGTTGAAGCACCACTTTACTTTATTATATACATGTTTCCAGCTTTAAAAAGTCAAATACTGCACACAGTAATGAGAAGTGTTTTTAAAAAGTCCTTTTGTTGACAGTCCACTTATTCAGTGAGGGAGTGTACAGACCGTATTAACTTCTGAAAGTGCTCCCAGCCTCACTGTGACATTACAAGTTACTTTCACTCAGTGAGTCTTTGATGTTTATCTGTTTGCTGTATCAGTGACCAGCCTGGACAGATCTCTTCATTATCACCTGCTTAGTGCATTCTCGTCTGCTGTCAAACACCTCCTTCAGGCTCGTCTTGTCATATTCCTTAAAGGTGTTTGAGTGCTTGTTGATTTTGTTTTCAAGGAAGAGTACAGAAGCACTTAAAGCATGCGCTGTCTTTGCAGGCCTGTCCCGAACCTGATGGATGACGACGGTTGGAATTGCAACTAGAAAGGTAAGAAAATTGCATCACAAAATCACACTTTTCAGTTATGCATACAGTTAATTTGATGTTGGTCATCGTCTTATTGCAGTGACCACAATACTAATACCTGCATGTAGATTAAACATAGTGATGCATCACTTAACACCTTAAAATAATTCCTATTCATAATTTATACGGCCTAAATTAGATATCTACTTTAAAGTAAATGTAACGACAACAGCTCATCCTTGTTTTTTTTTACTAGAAACTACTTTTAACGATTGTTTGCTTTCAAATCGTTACATTCATTCTTGCAACATTGTATTTGTGACGTTGCAGTCAATTTTAGCTTGAATGTGTCTCAAGCCAAATCTACAAAATGAAAAAGCGTTTTAATTTAATGCTCGTCCTTTAGTTTTCTTTTATTTACCCCGTCTGTGACATGTGTGTCTAGGCCAAGCCGCACAGTTGACGCAATGTTTTCTCTCTTGTTTTCACAGGAGATCCGTGGTTCCTTGCAGCCTGTCATGCCTTGACGTCTTCAATGCTGGAGTGTTTCCGCCCAAATGGTAAGATCTGTGTTGACCTGTTCATTAAAGCACTTTTGGGCACGTTAAAAGTTGAGAAAAGCTATTCCAGGAATGCTTTAAGGTGCTGCGGTGAGTGAATGTGATTGCCTGAGGGAAATATCAGCCGGCTGCACAGACCAGTATTTACAGACGTTGAGCTCTGGCTTGCGAAAGCCAATTCTACATGATATGATGAAGAGAAATGGCCAATCAAATGCAGTGCTGTCAGTCACTCGTCAGCAGCAATCATTTTTTATTACCACAGATTTGTGATCTCTTCATAACATAATCATGGGTATGGATCTCGTAACTTTCACTTGAGGCTTAGCTGGAAAATGCTGATGCAAGACGGTCTCTGAATCCTCATCCTGTTTTTCTATTGGCTCGTTGTCTCCACCCACAGTGCAGTCACGAGGTCTAACATCATGATGATGTCTCGAGAAAACAGGCTTTCATCCGGGCTCTAATGCTGCCTGAGCTATAATGAAAAGATTTCTCTGGTTATTTCTGTGCACATGCAGAGTACATTCTGAGCTTGTTGTTAAAGCATTGCTCTGTGCTCCAGCAGCACCTGCCATTGTCTGCTGTAAAGCAGTGGGTTGTTTATCTCACCAGCCTCTGCTGCGTAATGACGCAGTTTCCTTTGACATTGGTGTGGCATATTTTAAATCAAGGCCTTCACTGTATTTTAAGGAGACTCCTGGCAGCCTGCCAAGACATGGATCCATTTGCCGGTTCCCTCCTTAAGAGCACAACTGCACAGCTGTGACCCTTAGCCGGTCCTAGCCGCCGCTAACTCAAAGCCAGCGGCGTCCATTTTAGGTTTAGGCAGTAGCAAAAGAGATGAACTATAATGTAGCTCGTAGAGAAGGAACATCTGAACTCACAGCGTTATTCCAGTTGGGGAAACGGCACGACTTTTGCGGCGGAAGCAAAGTTTTCCGTGGAATAGATTTGAAAATAGTACTGGACAAACGGGTACATGTGAAAAACACTTGCATTGAATTGCATTGTATCATTTTAAAGGTTTACTTTTTATCAGCTGCAGCGCGATTCCTCTTTTTATTATATTTTTATTGTATTTTGATTTCAACATGAAATATTTTATTTTCGTTCCATTACCATTATCTTACAGATGCTTTCGAGTGAATATTTAATAATACTGAATATGCACGTAGATAAAGACATAAACAAAATATTGATGCTGTAATTTAATTCAATGCGTATAATTATATACCACTGCAAAATAATATAAACTGCATGCAGTGAAATTATTTCAAAATGTTGTGTGCGATGTAGTTCGTGCTTTTTTATTTATTTTTTTCATTGCGAGCTTAATTTAAAACACAAGGTGATGAGTAAGACATGCAATTAACTTAAATATTAAAATATTTTCAAATGAAATGAAAAGATCATTTTTTGATACGTTTGATTTGATCTTGTGAGTTGGAATATTCACTAGCTGAATATTAAAGGTATTATTAGTTCTCAACGCAGGTAAATAGTGTTTTACAGTATTTAGAAAAAACTGACATAAAGAAATGTAACACTTTAAATATAAAGCCGTCGAGTCGGGCGTCGTAAACATTATTTGATACATTTTTTTTACGCGGTTATTCACAAGGTAATAACATTAAAATGTCACTGATTTGTACGATAATATTACGCATATATTTTGAAGTTATTTCAGTCTGCAAATATTGCGATTCCATTTTTATTGTATTAAGCTAACTAAATACAGATATATATATTAAATGTAAAAAATATTTAACTCCATATGTTTATTACGATTACTGAGAATAAAAAAGAAATTGAAGCGACGTATAATGCTGTATTATTTGTTAGTTATTTTGCCTTTTGATCTATAAAGACATTTTTACGATAAAGTGGATAACAAGAAATTTAAAATCAGCCCATTGCAACATTTATTTCAAAGTACAGTATATGTTGATGTAGAGCTGCTCACTTGACTCACTGAAGGGTTGAGGTGACCTCTGCCCTCTTGAATACTTGTTTTCCTCCACCGTTAAGACCTCGTGTGAAAGCCACACTGTGTTCTGATGCCTCGTAACACAACAGAGGCTGTCAGGATCATATTAAGCTGGGCCTCTGCTCTGGTGCCTTGGAAATGGAGAGAGAAAAGGCACTTTGGGTTTATGCATGTGTTGGGAGACGAGACAAAAACCTATAGATTAGAGTATATCACTTTTTTTTTTTTTAACCTATTGTTTTGCACACTTAAACCTGTTGACCTTTTGTAGAGAATACAAAGAGTTAAAGTTTACTTCACGATATTGTGAGAAGGCAGTGTGCACTACTAAACAATTTCAGCTGTTAGACAGAATAATATCCTGATTGTATTAAATAGTTCTACTTCAGTTCACCACAAATGCTTTTGCTAATATGCTATATTGTTTGTTTTTTTGTTTATATCGAATATTTTTGCCGATCAGTAACAGTTTTGAGTACGTTTCTCTTATACTGTATTCGTGATGTCCTAATATTAGAATAACAGGAGAGACTTGCTTATGGGGTGGATTTTACACGCTATCTTTCTGAGCTATGCAGTTGATCTTGGGCCAACAGTAAGATCTTTGGCTGGCGATAGCAGACCTGTGTGTATCATTACATTTCAGCTGCAGCCACACCATCAATATCAACGTCACATGAATATTAGATCCTCATTAGAAGAAGGAAATTGCACAGCGACTATTGTGTAAATGTCGATTGTTAAAACACTTATTTGTGAGCGTTGTGAAAGGTAAGTAAATAACTTCTGCAGTGTTGTGTGACTGCCGCGTGTTTGCCTGAATTTGTTCTCCACCGTTTGTGAGCCAGCCAGTCCTAAGATGTGCATGGGCTGCATGTCCGTTCCCACTCAGCTGCGTAGCATAGACAGCTCCAGCAATACTTCCTGTTTTAATTTGACTGCAAATCCACCGCCGACTTTGAAATGGGGTGTGCTCATCTGTAGCACCCTCGTAAACGGTACAAAGAAGGCTGTGGGCCTGGGTGACCACTGTTTGACTGAGGTGCAAGGCTGCATGCCTGCTTAAACTCAACAGCAGCCTGAACAAGCACTCACTCTCTGGGAAGAAACTTCAGACCTGACATGAACTTCTGCTTTTTTTTTTTTATTACCTAACTCTTAACTTTCACTGAGTTCTCAGCACAAACCGCTGGATGGAGGCGTTGCAGATGAATCGGTGTTGTCTAAGTTACCATTTTCTCACATACTGGTTGCATAAACAGTCAGCATTTAACTTACTGCTCAAAGCGTTAAGGTTGTGTCTTTCATTAGAGAAGCTGGGTCAGTGTTAACGTCTATGTCTGGACTTTAGTCTCAATTAAAGGTTAAAAAAATGATCTTTTACCCTAAAAACGTTGGTGACGATGGTTCAATTCACTGTCGGTTATCTAACCAAGGTCTACCTTTCTCTCAGCCAAGGTTTTTTGCAGGTCAGACCCTGTTGAGCTGTGGTATGAAGGGTTGAACGTGGAGTAAATAGTGTCCTTGTAACTCTAGTTACTATATAGAGCTTGACCAATACTGGATTTTGGAGCTTGATGTCGATATTTAGACGTGCAAAAAAAAATGTAGGCGTACAGAAATGCTTCTGATAATAATAAATAAGCATAAATAAATTAGTTTTCTACACAATTTAATCATGATCAATCAAATTCAGTTGTCAAAGTTATGGTGCAGTTGTAAAATAGAAACAGGGTTTGTGGGTAAAATGTGTTTCTATTCTTCTCATTTTCCTCTCTGAAAAAGTACTCTCAACATGCCACCCCATTAAAATTACCTTTAGTTTAGGAGCTTTACTGAAAGTTTCCTTCCAAGTTGGATATGTGAGACTTGAGGGCGTGCTTGCATTTTTCCCTAATTGGAGCTTATTTTAACACACCTGGACACACCTTCCACTTTGACATTTGACCTTTTTGTGAATTAAGACGGCAAGGCAGAGTTTGAGTTCGTCGACCCTGCGGTACATCATAGCGTGGGGAGGCTGCGCCATGACTAATTAGTAAATCGCACTTCTCTCTAAGGTGAAAAAAAAGAAAAAGATTTCCTTTGCGGGGCGTTTGGGGGTTGATGAGTAAATACCCACCTGCTCCAAGTTGCAGTAACCTAATAAGTCTCTCTGGACTTTGAAAGTGAATATTTCATATTTCACTGATCTCCAACAGCTTTTCTGCATGTCTCATATTTGACTCTCCATAAGCCATCTAAGATGGGTAAAGGGGAAACACAGACTCTCTCTTTCCTGCCACACAATGGCGTGGAAAGGTCAGGCCTAATGAAGTCGGGGGTGTGACCCCTAGTATTCAGTGACTTTGCATGGGCCTCCATCCTACCGCTGCAACCATGCCGCTTAATCCCTTTTTGATCCTAATTGATAGGCATTAACATGATCCTTATCCAGGAGCTGTGTTTTGTCTTCCACAGCCCTTCTCTCTGGGTGTCAGTGACACAAAGTGTGAAAGCGTTAAACCAAATGTGAAATTGATATTTTTCATGTTTGTGTGCTTAAATTTGGCAGTGTTTCTAAACACTCACACAAAAGTGGCCGATGTTCAGGCTTTGCCCTTTGAGGCTCTTAACAGGACTTAGCACATGACCCCTGGAATCCGACTGTGATGTGAATGGTACCAGCCCATTTCCAGTCTGTTGTCCTTAGAGTCCTTTCATCTTCATCGCTAGGTGATTACCGCCTTTAACCGTTAACTAATTACCCTCTTTAAAATGTTTGGACTGACTTATATATCACTTTTATGACGGTGCAGACGCTGCATCTCCAAAGTGCAGGAGTTGTACCAGTTCCTTACAGCTTTATCTTCCTCTGTTTACATTCTATGATCTTCATACTGCAAACTCCTATAACGCTTAATTGAATTAGCAATCATTTATATTAATTAACTGTTTACTGGTAGTCACTAGACCCTAATGAAACATTGCTCGTTATAGCTGAGCCTTTAGTTATATTTCAGTCTAGCATTTAGAAGTAGTGCTTTTCTTTACTAAAATATATTACACCTCCCTCATGTTGCAATATCTAGATAAAAGTTTAACATTCTCACATCTTTGTTTGAAATTCACGCAAGCCAGCAATTTCCACATAGGTCTTTATCAAAATAAACTGTTTTTTATTAACTTTTACAAATGATTTCATCGTGAAATGCCAGAAACTGAATTCAGTGTGAGGTGTGAGTCATTGACAATTATAATGCGAGAGGTAAATACTTAATACATGAGGATGTTTAAAAATACTTAATAGGATTAACGTTTCATAAACGTTTTCAAACAAGTTACATAGAAATTGTTTGATTTGTTACGATATGACTACTGTTTGCTATCAGAGAACAAGATGGTGAAACGCAATGAGATCAGTTCTGGAGCGCGATACTTTGATTGATCTCCCACTTTTCTATTTTAAAGGATAAAAGTGTTTGGTGAGTGAGGATGACTTTCACATTTTAAAAACCTAAATGATCTCCTGTTGAATCTTTAAGTTACAATAACTGGGTCTTAAGTCTGTTATAAAATGATTACTACATTGACGGGTCTAACTTCATAGTACATTCAAAAATTTATTTTCCTTCATTCACAATAAAAATAACAGTGAATTCCTGCAGAGGATTGCTGATAAACAGATTGTTGTGATGTTCCCCTCACACTTCTACATGAATACCTCAAAGAGAAAAATAATAAGAGAGAGAGACAAAAAATAAAATTTTAACCTGTTATATATTTTCCAACATAGACTGAGCACAATAATTGACCTGTTCTGTGAATTCATTCCAATTTACAATTATCCACATATTTGGCTCTCCTCTTTGCATCTGATATTTAGGTTTGTTTCTTCCCTTTGATAACTGATAAGACAGCAGCTGTGAAGGCGCATGATTCACATATTTGATACCCTTGATCTGCTGAGAAGCCACAGCAACTTTTCAATTCATTCATTATTTTTTTGCTCTCTTTTAAGATGCCCAAACATCGATGGTGTCAGTTTCCTCATAAATTCACTTTTTCAAAAAAAGTTTTTTCAGCCTTTTACATAGCCAACCATATGTGATCTTTTTCTTTCTCTCAAACCTGCACAATTAAGAAGCATGTCGTTCCATTGTGCTCAGCAGTGTGCAACAGCCCACTTTAGCTGGAAAATGCCAGGTGTCGTGTTGGTTCTTGTTGGTTTCACACAGCGACTCGAGTCCCTCCCTGGAACGCGGTTCCCAGGTCTCCATAGGATTGAGTGTTATTTCCAGCTTGTTTGTTGCAGTGAATAATGAGTACTCTGCAAGGCCTGATGACATAATTTGCTGATTGCTATGGAAAAATAGCTAATTATGGAGCTAGGAAACTACAGATTGGGACTACGCTTGTGTACTTCACTTGACTGGCACCACCTGCCCTCTATATGTCACACTCACTTCACTTCTCCCACAGTTGTGAAACCGAGCTGGTGTCTGCCAGTTATACGCAACCCCCAGCAGACACATACGCAGTGAACGAGTTGTGGGTTGGACTTGATAAAGCTTTTGTTATTTAGATTTTATTTACCCATAAACAAAAGATTAGAAGTAGATGACGTACAGGTTTGAGAGCTTGTTGAAAAGGAGGATTCAGTGATGGTGCTCTCTTTACTGAGACTGTAGGAAAGTTGAGAAAGTCATTGCATTGGAGAGAAACTTGTGTTTATTTCTTTCTATGTGTGTGATGGTGCATATGGTTCACTGGGCTGTCTTTGTCAGATGTTGTGGCTTGACCTGCTGCTGTGCTGGAAGCGCTCTGGTTTTCCTTCATTTTGGCTGAAACATTTCAATGAAATCTTTTGGGAATAGACATTTAGCAGGTCAGGAACATGGGGTATGCATATGCAGCGCTGTATGAGGCGTTTGCTTCACTTCTGGCTGTGCTTGTGAATCTCTTCGCTCTGCAATGTTTTTCTCTCCACACTACCTGCTTTTAAAAAGTAGAAAGTTGTTCATGAATATAGAACAGCTTTCTGTTTATAAGATCGCCTGAGCAAGTTTTAACATTTATGCCAGCAATATAACAAGTTCTAATACATTAAGAGACTTTCTAAATATATTTCAGCTGTGCATATGACGACTGACGCCTACAGTGTCCATCTGACCGCCACATATTTAAATTAATGTTTTACTTTTGCATAATTTACCAGTAAATTGTAATCTTGCAGCATTCTCACCTCCACAATCGGTCTCGCTTTCGCTACCCTGGAATTTTGTATTCTCTTCTGGTTCACAAACCTGTTTTATCAATAATTGCAAGGCCAAAAAGAACTTGAGAAAAGCAACATCAGCCATATAACCTGTGTGTGTGAGGTTTGACTTTCAGTGCTGAGGGAACCGAAGCAGGTGCAAGTGTGCTGCATCGTTACAAAGAACCGCCAATATGGCTGACAACTGACTGTCCAAGCCAAATTAATTCATGTCAATTCCTTGTTTGAGTGCATTTCTATAAAGCAAGTCTTGAGCATTACATGATAGGTACGTGCCTCATCTCTGAAGTTTGGAACTTTTCCTTTTTATTTGGGAGTGAAAAGCTTTATTCCAACGCAGCAGACAGATCACAGAACCTCACCTGCTTCACTTTATTCTCAATATTGTTTTTCTATGAACTCTTCTCCCAGAAATGACACCGATGAAGAAATCAGATGTAGAATACTTGCAGGATGTTGCTGCATATCAGCAGGGATGAGAAGAGCTTGATGTGTGGAGTTGGTATTTTAAGACATTGAAGTCTGCAGTAATTTCCACTCATCTCAGCATATAGCTGTCATGAAACATACCAGTAGACTGCCATTCAGTTCATTTTTAAGAATCTTTTATCTGTGCCATTTGACCATTTCGGCATCTTGGATGTTGGTCCTTCTTAGTGCGTGACCACTGTCCTTTTACTTAGTTTTTTTGCTTATTTAAATGCATTTAAATTGTTTATATATGGATTAAAAACACACAACAGAAGGTTTTAGGCCTTGATGTGATTTTTGTAATGAAGAGAGAAAAAGTTGATAGTTAGGACGTAGATAATGAAAAGTTTTAACATAAACAATTAACAGATTGCTGGACATAGAAATATGCTACATCAGACCTGGAATACTGTAAATTTACCACTGAAGCAAAATTTAAGAAGATATTAAAATTACATGAAATTTCAGCACTTAAAATCAGCTTTACATAATTTTACCTTGGATGTTCTGCATGTCCTAATTCTACCAGTAATATTCTTATATCTCATGATACATTAAACCATCCATTTGTTCTGGAAATGATATTAATTAGGATTTCATAAATCCCCCATATCTGCATTCAAAGTTGGGATGACGGGTCTATAAAACCTTGAATACGTACATTCATTTCAAACTTTTGTGCTGTAGCTGGTTGTTCTTACTGTGAGTGGATGGCAGCGAATTGGTTATCAAACAAGAGTGGTGGACAGACGAATAACAAACAGTTACAAAGTGTAATATTGCATTTAGACTTCGGGCACATTCCTGTGATTTGCAGCTGTAAGAATTGCATGGTGTGTACATAATGTATGTTTTGGAGTTTTGTTCTGTTGGTAGTTTTGTTCTTCTTTCCACGTTATTGCTGCTTGACTTGTTATGAAATCACTTTTCATAGCAAAGATGGTCCCATATGGGCAGGCTACTCAATCTACCTTTCTCCTGACGAAACCATTCAAGATCAAGGGCAGCATCACCTTTGGCACTAATGAGCTAGTTTATTTACCAAATATCCTTGTGGACTGTGAGAGAAAGACAAGCCATGCATAGCAGAGCACGTAATCAGCGTGAGCAAAACAGAGCGGCAAAAGCTCCAAGTTGTACGTTTTGTGACAGCAACGCCGTGTAGCTTACCTGAAGTACCTGCATGTTCAACATGTAAGCCCTTCAGAGAGGCTGCTGAAGGGAACAGACCACGTTATAACCTGGAGTCTAAATGGGACATAATCTTCAAAGGAAAGAAATAAAGATTTCCGGGCTGGAGATTAGAACTTTTAAGGCTTTTATTTTAAATTTACTGAATACCCATTTTGATTTCCACCTTTTTATATTTATCTCATGTCAGGTTTTCAAAAACCCAGATGATTATGTCAATATACCACAACTTAGACAGCAAAGATGTACAGATGTCTTTTAAAATCTAGTAGTATAGCAGAACACATACAGAAGAGACAGAACAGCATTCAACACATGAAAATAATCTCAACTCTGAAATATCTTCCTCACAATTGCAAACAATGTTAGCCTACACATACTAGTACTATGTGGAATGCCAGCTAGCAGCCTTTTTCAGCTGTAATAGAGGTCTAGTAATTGGCATTTGGATTTCTGAGGGATTTTAAGGCGCAACATGAGCCGCAATTAGACCGAATCATCTGTGCCCAAACAGCAGCTGTATTGGTTGTGGGGGGGCGGGGGGGGGGGACTAAATTATTTGATGTGTGAAAGGAACAGTCAAAAGTCATGACGCCTTGTGCAAAACAGCTTTGACAAAGTGGACTGTGCACGAGGTGAAACTAACCAATAAATGACATACAGCATGCAGGTTATTTGAGGTTGCAAATACTGCTAATTGGCAATCAAGCTAATGTGACACACCTGTGTAGCAACAATGCTGATTTACTAAAGTCAAAGTCAAAAATCCTTTTGGCCAACGCATACATTGACTTTTTTGTTATGACTAATGTATTATGTCTTAAATTATTAATCTCTTTCTATCGACTGTATTGTATCAAAAACCCAAAACTATCTTTTCTTCTCATTTCCATCACAAATGTATCCACGGAGGTCCACGGTGGGGCAACACATATCGGATTAAACGGACGAAGAGCCTCTGGGCATCGATAGTTTGCAGTGATAATGATGTATGTGTGGCACCGTTCTGTATTTGGTGCACAGCAGAATTCCATTTCTGCTTAAACCCGTCAGTGATTTGCAGACCTGCTCATCAGAGCCCGTGTACACTGCTTTATTTGCTTATTTAGATTGGCTTCCAATCTCTGCGTAAACGTGCAAGGCTTTACTGTATGTTGGCTTATCTGTCCAGCCATCCCATCTATTCAAACAGCGTTCCTTTCATTTAGGGCTGTGTGCTGGCTGCTTTTTTTTTTTTTTTTTTTTTTCCTGGGACCTTTTCTGTTATTTTGGGACCAGATGGCGAGGGGCACGGAAGCGCCTCTTTTGTCCAGGCGCCCCAGTGAAAAGAGGCTGTCCTCCCTAATGTAATCAGCGGCACCGGAAGGGTCCATTTTGGGCTCTGAAAGAAGACAATCGGGTCTGGACACATCTCGATTACAGAGACGCAGAGTTCATCTCCCGACCCTGCCCCCTTTGACCAAGGCCCTGGCACAGAGGATCCTCATCTTTGATCAGTGGAGGGTGGAGGTGCTGATCCGACCTCACGGGGGCCAAAGGCCACCCCCCCCCCCCCCCCGTTTACCCTGCACTTGGCTGCTGTTGACACCTCCTTCCGGAAAGAGCCAGGGGGTGGTGGGTTGGTTTGGGCATGGGGTGGGGGGTGATACCATGACCTGTCTAGACACCGTTACTTGTTACCCTGGTGTTGCCAAGGAGACATAATGAACTATGACCTCAAATATAGTTGGTTAGGAGCCACTCTGGTCATCCAAGAAAGAATCTTTTTTTTTTTTTTTTTTAATTTTCAGGGTTGGGGGTGGGGAAATGAGGCGGGGGTACGGATGTGACCCACATAATACACAGGCTTTGAGGGACCACGAGCATGAATTTGTTGGCAAAAACTTCCCTTTTTGATTTTAATGATCGTGTGACTTGATGGTCACAGAACGCCAAGACATTTGTGCAAAATAGAGAACAATATAGCTGACGTATTCCTTCGCCTTTCAACTCTGATCTAACTTGTATTAGAAATTTGTTTGCTTTAGTTCATCTGATCCCACGATGACACTTTTGGAAGGACGACTGATTTATTTGTATTTTTTTTTATTTGACATAATCTAACGCCACGGAAGTCATGCTGTTTGTGGTTCATGTTTTGTTGATTTAGATACATTTTTGGACATTTTATTTCTCTTACGCAGTAAGTAATCTTTGATTTTGTTATCAGTTTTATCTTGTTATACAATATACTCAACAGGTAGTTTGGAGGTAAAACAAAGCCAAATATTCTTACATTTACATGTATTTTGTTTAACAATGATGAGTAAAACTCGACTTACTGAAACATTTTTATGTTGAGTCAAGACTGTTTTCTATCTTGGGCAGACATGCAGTAATTCCATTTTTTACCTTTTTATGAAAATGTGATTTTATTGCTCTTCTCTTATAACCAGAAATTATACATGCATAATTTAATAATAAAAAATTGAGAATATTATATATTGAAGCTCAAGAAAAGTGCAGTACAATAAACAATGCAAAATCTTTAAAAAACAAAGTAGACGTAACTCCGACATACAGTATTGTACAATATACTGCACTAGCCTACTATTGATGTGTAGTACTTTGAATTTAGACATATAAATGTCACATAACAAACAAGTCTAGAATTAGAATTAATAATTAGGATGAAATTGTCTCCCAATTGTTTTCAAATTGTCAGAATAACCTAATTAGCTTGTGTATTCTCTCGTACAAATGTTTTGCCGTGCATGCAGTAAGATGTTGGTTTTCGTATTTATCACCTGACACTTCGTCCTACACCTAGAGTCCCTGAGTTTGGCCTGAAACACAACATCACCCAATGTGTGGATTGGCTTTGATGTTGAGGCTGTTCCTCAGGAGTGGGTGTAGTGATTCCACCATCATGGCCGCCACGACCAACCCCGCCCTCTCGCCTGCCACTCAGAAACAGTTAAAATGGCAGCATGCAGCAGAATGAGTGAGAGGGAGAAAGAGAGCGACGCCCACTACTGTGAGCTAAGGCACGGTCGACTGAGCTGCAGCTCGCCTCGTATGCCAACTCAAACTGAGATGATTATTTTTGGTGCATTCGGGCCGCCTGAGAACAATGTAGAATCTAAAGAAGTCTAGACAGGTAGATTGGGCTGAAATCAGTGAAGGGTTAACCTCTTTTGTCACCGCTTTATCCCAAAATCTGTAACTCACGATAGTGCTCCATTTCCAGCCACAACTAAACGCCGCCGTATATTCCTCTTTTAAATGACTGAATGTTAAAAAATGAAATCCATCCAAACATAATTGGCGAAACCATGGCTACTGTTCAATTCCCATTACTAATGCAGCCAAGTAGAAAAACATCCCTGCTAAATATGCTTTTCTGCATTCAGTGCGACCATTACCACAATATAATGGGAAGTGTTAACATATTTTTGAACTCTTCACCCAGGTCTTTGGCGGGCTGCCATTTTATTCTACAAATTATCGGCCTGGCACTGGGAAACGGGCCCTCGCTGATTATCGCAGGATATTCTGCTCTGTAGCACCTACGATTTAAAAACAAGCCATTTATTCACATACTGTACGTGTTTATGTTGTAATGTGTCTTAGTTTGGGTTGTCGGCACAATGGCCATAGCATCATTTGTATTCTGAAGTGGTACAGTATTTCAGTGACTGTATTCATTTTGAAATGTAGGAAGAATAAAGTGCGGTGATCATTGAAACCCTTTGCTCTTAGTCAAACAGCTCATGCATGTGCTTATTATGTCATCTGCTTAATACCAATTAAAGGCTATACGCTACACCAACCCAACGCTGTTTCAATGAGCTAGAAACCCATTTAGAAGGGATCACAGAGCGTAGATGTGCGTATCCAGTCGCGGTAAACCGTCTGAAATTAAGTATTACACCCAATCATTTCTCTTTGCAGGTCTGGCTGCCACTTCATAACAACTCTATTGCAAGGCATCCCACATCCAAACTGCAGTGAGGAGAATTTTAAGGTAAATGTCCAAATCCTCTATTTTTAGGTCTTCCTACTCTCACTGAATGACATTTTATTATTGGCTCTTGGTGTGAATGTGTGTTTTTTTTTTTCCCCCTCCTTCCCTCCACAGTGCAGAGAGCTGGTGGTGGACTAGGAGGAAGATGTCATGCTAAGGATGGGTTTTGGTGATGATGTTGCTGCTGTTGATGCAGCATCGAGCTCTCACTTTGTGCCTCTGTCAGTTATGATGCGTAACCACAAAGTGAGTGACAGGCCAATCCCCGGGGAGAGCAGGGGGCCTGAGGTGAGTCAGATGTATCCTTGACCCTGTCTAGCTGTGTCAGCAAGCAACACAAACTCTGTAACAAAGGCCAGAAATGGCATGACTGTACATTGTACATCTTCATTTGGTATATAGAAAGAGATTGTAAGACGCACAGCCAACTTGACTATTTCTGTTGAAGAGATCTGGTTTCCATTGCATAAGCTCCATCGTCTTATGAATTATGAAATTATAATGCATCATCTCACATTACAGCTGCACCTTTTTATATCATTGTGTGCATTTGTTTTCTCCAGAGTACTGAATGTTTTTATGTCTCAAACATGAACCCCGCACTGATTTTGGTAGAGTTTCAACATTGTTAACTTCAGTGCGTTACAGATACAGTAATAAACACCCAATGCCACTTTAAGACTTTAAAAAAATGATGTTTATTCCTGTGCCATTCTGTGGAGTCAGATATTGTTTAAAAGCTTGTTTACATGAAGGTTTTGTTTTGTTGCATACACATTTTAACTCTAATGTAGCCTATAGTTTAAATGTGAACAGTTTCAGGGAGCAGGAAAGTCGACGTCAGTACTAAGTTTACTTGAGAATTTGAGAAAACCTTCATTAGGATATTTACATAATACTTAATAAATAATACATTATACACGGCCAATCAGTAGTGTTCAACTGTAGGCCTCCCAATGCTGGAAGGGGATCTAACTTAACAGTGTATTGTGTGATTAGAGTGAGAAACGTTCCGAAAAATGTCTGCATGTCTCGGCATTGCTTGTTAGAATGAATGGCTAATCAGTGATGAATAAACGTTTCTTCCAATCCAAGTGGCGTGGTGAAATTGTGGATTCCAATATATCAGTTTTATTTATCCATTACTCATCTTGTGTTTGGTTTGCCATATTATTCATAATGTAAGTGTGATGCGTTTTACACAAACTACAGTCTTATTACTGCTATTATCGTTATATTTAGTGCTGAAACAATCAGTTGGTTCATCTATTAGTTTATGAACAGAAAAGTAACAGTTGTGATAATATATACAATAAAGTCATTTATCAATCAATGCTTTTGTTTAATGTCGTCATGAATGTAATATATTTGGATTTTTGACTGTTGGTTGGACAAAAATATCTATTTTGAAAACGTAACACTGGTAAATTATGATGGCCATTTTTTTAAGTGTTTTTTTTTAATCATTTCACGTTAATCGACTTATGAATAAATGTAAACAAAAAACTAATCGGTAATAAGAGTAATTGTCAGTTGCAGCTTTCTGCAACTTTTTACATTAAATGTAAACATAAAGTTAAAAATGAACACAATCTGTTGAAATGTTATGGGTTAAAATGATAACTGTCTGTGAGGAATATCTGCTTCGATTCGCTAAAAGGACAACATATCCGTACATCATGAAAGTGTTAATAGTGTAACAGTCATTTTGCCAACGCCGTTGTCAATGTTGCATTAAATGCAGTCTGCATAAAAGTCAAAGTGTAACTGAAACAATTGTTGCGATGTCCTCTTCCTAAATGTAGCCGAAGTAGATTTTATAAACAAATACTAACTTTTTTTTATGTCATCTATTTGTGAAGAAATGTTAGTTTCAACGTTGTGTCCCAAAAAATAACTCTTTCACTACAGCTGCTTATAAACCACATTATGAACCACTATGTCAAATTAAATGGAATATTTAATGTTTTAATTCAGCTCTTTGAGCACAAAACATCCACTCAAGAAACCAGATATGGTGGCTACATGGGAAAAGAAATCACATACGGGTTTGTTTTTCCTGAACTTTGTGAAGTGA
This sequence comes from Pholis gunnellus, assembly GCF_910591455.1. Taxonomy (NCBI): domain Eukaryota; kingdom Metazoa; phylum Chordata; class Actinopteri; order Perciformes; family Pholidae; genus Pholis; species Pholis gunnellus. The sequence goes on from NC_136547.1 coordinate 10,675,756, forward strand.
ACAAAAAGGATCTTTATTGAAAAGTCTTGCATTTCTTCACAAGGGTCGCTCAAACACGGTGTGTGAAATGAGAGTTGCCTGGGTGTGACTTTTCCAGAAAGCATCCGCTTGCTATTGTCTGCCTAGTCAACTTCTGCAGGCCCCAGTGCCCTGACTTCCATACATGAGAGATCAAGGGTTACCAAGGTGCTTTTGAGAAAGGAGGGCTCAATGTGAGAGGGGACAACCCAGTCCACAAAATACTCATTTCCTTTGCATGTTAGGTGCCCTAGTGGGGATTCAGACGGGGTCGCTGACACAGCCACTGGGGTTGAGGTTTTTTTTTTTTTCTCCATCGTTGTTCTTAATGAAAACTGTTGCTTGCCTTTTTCGTCCGCTTGCAACAGCTATCTGCTGCCTGTACAGTATGTGGCTTGATAATGTGCTGAGTTTGCCCAAAGGAAAGTTTGTTCAGACTCTGGCTGTTTATCCGGTGCCAGACAGAGGCACCTCATGTAGAAAAGGTAAAAGTAATTCTGTCCACCTCTCATTCTTGCCAGAAAGTTCAGTCACTGAGCCACGGCATTAACTTGTATTCTAACAAGATTAAAATATATTCGTCCTGGGGATTAGCATAGTTAGGTGTCCTTTTGCCTCTTTTTTTTTCCTGCACTGGTGCGGTGACAGTGGGCTTTGATCTGTGTTGCGAGGCAAGAGTCCTGGCTTGGACCTAGCCATTCGAGTGCCAAGTGTGAAATTGGCCTGATGTCATCCCCATTCTTCACCTTTTACATCTTTCACCACTTTAATTATGTTTCCGCCACAAAGCCTAGGCACCTCTGAGCAGATTCCACTCTGGCCGTAGGAAGCATTTAGAAACTGAGTAAATGACACAGTAGGGGAGGGGGAGGATGGTAGGAGAGGTCATAGCAGGATGGGGCCCTTTTGTGTTTAGAGGTAGACATTGATACTCTCCTGATGTATCCTGTGCTCACTTCCATTTTTACAGCATGAGAACTTTGGGAAATTGTCAGCAATACTCCAGAAAATGACTTTTATTCCAGGTGGGTTTTTTTGTTCTGCATCCTAATCCAGAAGAGATGTGTATTTCCCAGTCTTACCTACCCAGATTACCGATGATTTATACTTCAGTATATTATGTTTTCACAGCAATGCAGGACTTTCTGTTGTGTGAAGCCGTTCGAGGCCCAAACAAGGACCACTTCCGGTCACCTGAATCTCACTTCTGGTGATGAGACAAATTAATCTCAGATAAAATCTGTTTGTTCCAGGAGAATGTGCCCATGCAGCCTTACGGCTCCAGCTATTGTTCATGCACCGGTGTCCCTATCTGAACTTCAGGGAGCTTCTCTGCCGGTGAATATTTCGATGAAGGTTCCTATTTATGTGCTGAATGAAGGACCAAAACAACAGGGGGATGTGTGCATGTGAGGAGGAACAGAAATGAATGAAGTGCATGAGGACGTGTGCGTGCCAGGCAAGAATACAAAAAAAATACAAAAAACCCAAGTGATAGTAAGTTGTGGGTGAGGGAGGGAGAGTATGAGTTAGTGAGTGAGAAAGCTGTGTGTGGAGAATGAGTTACTGAGGGAGGGGGGGGAAACCAGCCACCTGCAGCCATGACAGGCTTTGACCTTCATTGCTCTCTCTCTCCCTCCCTCCCCTCTCGCTGTCCTTTCGACTCCCATTTCTGCCTTGTGATAGAAGCACAGGCTCTTTTCAGAGGCGGCGGGGAAGACTGACCATCGTGACGACAGTGCTGGGAGCAGCCCCATCCAGTCTAATGCTAGTCACTGGCCGTTAGACATGGCGTTCAAAGACTAGCGGTGCAAGTATGGAAATGCAGATAAGGCATTGTTGAGGAAACATGCCTGGGAATTGTTCAAGGCTTTCTCCCTTGCATAATGTTCGGATTCCTTCGCAAATGTTTTAATCTCAAAACCCATGAATATGATCCTCCATGAATGTGTTCCAGAGCCGCCCATAGGTTGAGTGGGCGTTTGCATGGAAAGGATTGTCATGCTATGCAATTGAATAATGTTTGTGATTACGCTTGTGAATATTTGGCAACGTTTACATATATTTCTCTTTTCTAAAATATTTTAGCAAGTAATGCATGATTTTAATGCCTTCAGAAGCTCAGCATTGATTGAAGGTCACACTTAATGCTTTCGCCAAGCCTCTGTTACATTGTTTCTGTTTTTTAATAGAAATATATGAACTATTTTCTTCACATAAAGATGCTAGAGAGACTTGTTTGTGTATAATATTCAAGGTTTATTTACTCTTCTTTTGCAGTTTTCAGGAGGCAGTTAATTACACAATTAATACATGATACAAATTATGTACATTTATACCAAAGAATACTTCCAACATAAAATAAAAAATAGCATTGTATTCTACAACTCTGTGTTGTCATTTTATTTAAACATGTTCATATATAGATAGATATATACGCTGATGAGTAAATTCATATTGTCGTACCAGCAGTTTTCATAAAGGCATTAAACTTGAATAGTCTGCATTTGAAGTAATACTGCTTCTCTGATTGGGCACAGTTCTGTTTCATACAAAGTTCACACTTGAACTTTAAGGCAAAGTGTGTTTCTGTTTGGTGGATTTTAATTCACACACACTTTTTGCAGATACACAACAAAAACACGTTGAAAGGCAAAAAGTCCACAATTTGGTATGGATACAGTCTAAAACTTAGCTCGATCATACTTCCGTCGATAAAGACCAAAGTTTATAAACACAGTTATTTGCCCAAGTACAACAAATTGCAGCTTTCATGCAAAGGCCCCATAAACTATTTTCATTCACAAAAAAAAGGAAACAAAAAGAAGTTATTGCAAGATAAACAAGCAGTGTAAACACCTCAGATATCTACTCTAAAGCAACACTGGTCATTGGATAGATTTTTTTTTTCTCAATATAATCTATATAAATACACATATGAAGTCCTTTCAACAACGATAAGAGATTTCCAAACATTTGTAATACAGTCACTGACGGATTTGCCTTCTTTTATGATAAATGGATATGTAATAAAACTGTATATAGAGAAAGATTTCACAAGAACATCCAATAACCTGCTTTCATAGTCTATACTCGGAGTGGTTGTCATTGTCTTTATGCTACAGAGTTGGTCTGTGACTTTATAGGCAGCATTATAACCTCAAATTCAGTTAGCTACAAACAAAAAAGATTTATATTGCTAGTTAAAAACTATAATAGCTGCACTGATGCATTGGTATAACGAAGGGAATACGCACATGTTTAAAGGCTAGAAGACGACCACGTGTAAGCAAGGCGTAACTTAGCATTTTAGTCAAGTGGCGTGTTAGAAAAAAATCGCTACTTCTCTCAGTCACTTATGATAATAAACTGTTTCCTTTTTTTTTCCTTTTTAAAAAAACGTATCAAAATTCATTGTCTGCCCAATTAGGTCTGCAACTGCCTCTCAGAAAAAACACAACTTCCCCCTGTCCGCTCCGACACTACAACACAACCAAGGAAACCAACAAGCGTGGAAATAAAGACTCGTGTTAGCATTTATTTAAATTCACAGTAGCCTGGATGCAGCAGAAAAATATTCTTTGGACTTCAGTTTGTTCACTTCACTGACGGATCGAAACGTCAAGTGCCAGTTAGTTCAATGTAAAACGATGACAATCATGGACAGCAGTAGGCCTATATAGAAAAATGATGTGTGTAAGCATTTGTACCTCCTGGGGAGAGGGGTGCGGGGGGCGACGACAAACAATGAAAACATACCTTTATACAACATCTTTTATAGACGTGATATTGCAGAAATATCTTATTTTTTCAAACAACTTATGCTGGTATACTCTACACTGGCCCTTTATTCGATGAAATTATTGCATTGTAGGCTTGACAAAACCTCCCATAGAACGAAAATCCACTATAATATTCCTATAGGGAACTATAGAGACGTATGGTGTCATTAACTATTCATGTAGGGACTTTAGTAGTCCAATAACCTTGTTTTGTTTTTTAATTTCCTGTAGTGGGTCAACATTATAGTGATATTGATAGAACTTTGTGGTATTTTTTTGTATCTGCTGTGGTATTAAATATTCCTGTAGGTAGAGTTTTGCGGTGATAGCTCTATAAAAATCTATCATAGGATTACTATAGGTTCTTTTTCGTCAGGAGGCTGCTGTGACTTCTCTGGAAATCAATCGCTGTCTGATTTTTCGTCCTTCGACGAGACGGTGGCGTGATTGTACAGTCCCTGGGCCATCAGGTGCAAGGCCAGAGCGTTTTTAGCGCCGGTGGACTTCTTGATTTTCGCCCTCTTGTTCTGGAACCAGATCTTGATCTGGGACTCGTTCAGGCCCAGCTCCTGCGCCAGGTTCTGCCGCCTCTGCTCGGTCAGATACCGGTTGGTCTGAAACTCCGTTTTTAGTCTTTGCAGCTGCTCTGCTGTGAAGGCCGTCCGTGGTCGCTTGTCCTCTTTGCTGGTCGTTTTCTTCTTTGGTTTGCGAGATCTTGGCCCTGCAGTGTGGGAGATATGGGGAGGGGAGAGGAGGGGTCACAAACAGACGTATGTTAGTTTGTCAGTAACAAAACATGGTCATTATTATGGGCAATAAATGAAAACATGGGCGATAATCAGGCAAACAGCTTAACAAGAACTTTAGAAATAAAAAAAATGTGAATTATTAGGTTTTCTCATTAAATTAATCAAGCTACGTGTAACTAATATACAATTGTACTGCTTTACATTTAGGATATAGCCTGCACATTAATATGAAACAGGTGCGTCCATGAAGTCTATTTATTAAAACAATGTAGATTTTTAAACTTATTTGAATTCCCCCAAAATCAAGAACCAAGTTAACAAACGTCTCTTCGGACATCTGTTGTCATTCGGCGACCGTCTGTAGAAGTTGTTGTTTTTGTGTGTGGGTAAACCAAGTCACAAAATAAGTTTTGATTCCCTGAAGCAATTTTTTGGCAAACTGATTGTAAAAATGTTGACACGTCCGCTGAAGAAAACAACCAAGAAGCTAAACCTCCCCTCCCTCCCTGTTTCTATTCCTCGTCCTCGCTTACACACATATACGTGTAGCACACACACACACACACACACACACACACACACACACACACACACACACACACACACACACACACACACACACACACACACACACACACTCTGACACTGCCTGTAGTAATAAGGAATTATGAGCCAATAGGAAAACACACTGGGCAAAAACATCACTGGCACATCTCAGCTACTGTTTTGAAATACAGGATTCTGTTCAATGCAGCTACTTTGCATTTTTTGTTTTCGTGGACCACTTGAAAAGCTCCTCAATGGGCAAACGTGAATGGAATTTGAGCAGCACACATTATAAACACGTTCATTTTCCAACTGGCTAGAGAGGCCTATTCGGTGGAGCTTTGCACTTAGTGTTTGGTTCCCTCCTCCAAACAGTGTGGAAAACATTAATGAAACGACATGATGCAGGCCGAACCTTTTATTCTGATGAATCAGCCACACCGCGCGTGTGTGTGTGTGTGTGTGTGTGTGCGTGCGTGTGTGTTTCAAGCAGCCCATATAAAACTGTGCAGCTCTACAACTCGTAGTAGTCGCCTACGCCGCACCATACAGCGTTACATAATGCATGAGAACAAGTTGTACTCCACTTTTCAACGACACTAAGAGGAATACACTGGATGTTAACTTTGCTACAGGTTGACAAGTCGTAGCGTGAGTTTCCTCGTAAACACACGTTAGAAATAAACTCACTATCCAGCATATTAGCCGTGGGAGCGTCCATTGTGAAAACAGATGCATATTTAATTCATCCCGATCACAATAACGCGTCTAAGGAGCAAAACAGCTCCACTAACAGCACCAGATATTATTTTGCAGACCTGCAGATTCTCTGGAAGACACTCAAGCCTGTCAGCCCTAATGTTTAGTATATGTAGGACCCCAGTATTATCATATTCATAACCCGAGGAAATATACGAGACGACTGCCTGAATGGGAAGAAAAAAACATGTGCGTAATAGCTCCAAAAAAGTGACATTTTTTTCTTGTTTAGATGTATGTTGGTGAGTAGTTTAAATGAAAAAGATTACAATTAAATTGACTATTTAAAACAATTTATTTTCTTTCTCTTTTGCATTTAAAATAGGCCCTCCTCTCACTGAAAAGCACAATTTTTATTACGTGTTTATGTGATACATTTCCCACATTGTACAAGGACGTGTTTTTCCTGTAGTCTACAACGGCATTTGTTTTTTTTTTTACATTAAATTATGTCTACAAATTCTAAATAGATTTGCGTTCAGTAAATTCTCAGCTTGCGCTGCTCGGCACGGTTCGCTACTCTACTCGGGAGAAGTCGGTCAAGGCATCCGGGGTCAGTGTTACGGGGTATTTCAGGTTACCGAGAACACGGTAGAGTAAAAACGCATGCACCAACCTGAAGAAGGCCTGTCCGAGTATCTGGTGCAGTAGACCCAGGCTGGCCACAGCATGGACTTGGACGGTGGTGGGTTTGAGCTGGCTTGGGAACTGTCTGAGTCTGAGCTTAGGCACTGGTCTTCTCTCTCCCCGCGGGGTTTCAGGGGCTCCTCGGCGGCTATAGCTGGCTTCTTGCTCACGGTGACCGAGTGCGGAGTGGAGGTCCCCTCCGCCGGCACCGTGTTCCCCACCGGCTCGGTCTGAGGGGCGTCGGGGCTCTCGTGGCTCTCCCGGCTCTCCCGCGACGCCAAACTGCTCTCCTCGCGCGTTGCACCTCCGTCCTTTTTCCGTCCGAAATCCGGCCGCAGGATGTTGTCGATGAAGAAATTGGTGACCCGATGAGGGATCTGCAGGTTCCCCGGCGCCTGTAAGAGGGGACGGATGGCTCTGTTCGATTCATCCGCCGACTCCTCTCGCTCCACCACGTCTCTGTTGCCGCGATCATTTTCTTCCATACTGATTCACTTTCCCCGCTTTACTCTCGTTAACCCCTTTATCGCTCTCTCTCTCCGCTGCAATACAATTCGCAAGGAACTTCAGGGAAATTATATTGTAAAAAAACAACAACAAAAAACTGCACGCGTAAAATAGATATAAAAAATAAAACTCAAATGCTAGTGGGTGCCTTGGACACCATGCAAAGCCTTGCGATAGTGTCCTCTAAGAAAAGCATACTTTTTTGACATATATTCCCTCAATCTCGGGTTCACAACTGATATCGCAGAGCTAAAACATTTGCGCACCATCCAATTAAGTGTTATCCGATTTGAGTGTGCTCAGCAATGCCTACACCTAAACTAAACTAAGGGTAAATAAAGAGGCTCCTAAACTGATGCTCTAATACTCTCACTCTGGAGTTTGGTTCTTATTTTCAATACGAGCCCCCCGAGTGACGTTTTCCCACCGTCCTCCCAGACACGTGCCTTGGACCAATGGGATGGCAGAAACCAAGCCACGTGACGCAGACTCCGGAGCAGTCCACAAACGCCCATCCTCGCCTTAGTAAAGGGAAAGAGCCCTGAACTGAAGAAGCCTAATTTAAATCCAGCGCATGCTTCCAGATACTCCCAATAACTCATTTGTGTTTATGAACCTGTAGCTTATTTTTTGGGGGGTATTTTTAAAAAGGAAAACCACCGTGCGCATCACCTTGTTTGTATTTATTAAAACAATGGGAGAATGAAGCATCGGCTGTCAAAGTGGCATGTGGGGACCCCCGGGGTTCCTCGCTTGCAGGGCAGGGAGGGATTCCCAATAAAACGAGAAATAGTACTTTTTATTTTTACTATATTCGTATGCACTATATCATATAGATGTATAAAAGTTTAATTCTCGACACTTTACGATTCCCACAGCTCATTACAGCTCCATTCTACAACAATAGCAACTAACCTGCTCATTTGAAGGCAAATGAGACAAAACCCTATTGTAGAGGGTAAAATGGCCTAATGTGGATGCATTTGGGGATCCGTGACCTGAAAATCTTTGAGGCAACATGTGTTGCATAGCTGAACGTTCACCTTTTAGGCAACATTGAAAACACTATTATCGGTTGTAAATGTGTTAACAATATATCGGCATTAAAGGTTATTATGACACCTGTAAGGTCAAATGGACTCGGAGCAATTTAGAGTCAGGTTGTCCTGGCCAAGGTTAAATGTGGTAAACAATAGCATGCATGCCTGGATGGAGTGTGGACATTATTTTCTTGATTTTGAAAAAAAATGTAATCTCAAAACATGCATCTCTTTTTTTAAACATACAGCGACAACACATGTTATGTTATAGCGTGACATTTCACCACTTTATTTGCAGAATGCCCCACGCGACAGTCTGATAATTGTCCACAAGATGCATCAACAACTACAATGAGTCTTCTTCCCTGTCTGATTTCAAAGGCGCAGAGATGCGTGTTAAGTGTTTTTTTAATGTTCTCATGCTCGCCTGTCGTGACGCTGCGGTCGACCAAGAACTGGGTCCATATCCCTTTAAAAGAAATCAGTGATGCAAACAAACTGTTTTGTGCACGGTGCTCAGGACACCGAGTCGCGCCAAAGACAAAACTTTGGGTAACTTTGCTGACCAGCGCTAAGTTTGTGCTTCTCCTCCCTGGACGCCACCGGGCTGCGGGGATGGCTCAGCCGGTTCTCCGCTGGCGTTTGAACCGAGGCTGCGCGTAAAAGAAACTGGGGGCATCGAGGAGGACCAGGGGAGCAGCAAGACTGAGACTGAGTGAGGAGCCTTTGAACAATTCAGTTGCAAAGTCAGACAGATGCTCTCTTTTTTATTATTGAAAGCACGCATTGTCTACACCTGCAGTCTTCTGATAGTTCAAGTAACTTGGCTCCACATTTCTAAAATGAACCTTGGACGCATACTATTATTTGTGGTCACACGTTATAGAATATTACAGAGCTATGAGGACGTTTGCCATTTACAAAATGTGTACTTGTTGGACTCTCTGAAGGTTGGAGCAATAACCTGCTGCTCAAAACTGTTTTAATTTGTATTTGTGACACGCTGGAATTTAAACTCGAGTCTAAGCCTGGCATTGTCCTCCGGGAAACATTCTATCCTTGACTTTTTCCACTTGTTAAACACAGGCTTTGTGCAAATTGCAAAGTCATTATAGTGAAGTTTTTTTTTTTTACCTTAAATATTTGTTTGGGGCTTATCTGCGTTTGCGGTCACAGCTCACATGCACACATATTCTCCAAATGCCACATCAAAGGGTCGAAGATGGTCTTTGGATCGTATCTTTCTTTAACAAATCCTCGCATCATTTAAAAACAAAATCCTCAAATCTGCCTGAAACACCCTCTGCTACTATCTCTGATGGCAACGAGAGCTCTCACTTCGGCTGCTGAAGTGAAAGTTGGGAGTGAAAGATGTAATTAGACAGGCCACTCTCATGCTGCGATTGTTTCTCACTTGTGAGGGGAAGCGCAGATTAATGTTGAGCGCTAAATAAGCAGCAGACAATGGAGGCACAGACAGGCCGCTACCGCCTGGGCTTGGCCTCTAACCTCACAGCAAAACAGGGACGTCTGGAGGAAATGACACCATATCAGGCTCTGAATTATAATAAGAGCCTGTGCACACTACAAAAGAAGGTACACATTTTAGCACGACAAACAGGTTTCTTAGCCCTAGATTCTTGTTTTTCTTTTATGAAGTGACATATCTGGCACTAATTTACCTTGTTTACATTTTGAGGCTGCTTTTTAATTGGGAATAGTGTTTTTTTTTACGCACAAGAACTATATCTTTAGAAATAATTGTGTTCGAAAAAAGGTGAAACCCCAGTGTGCAGAAGTCCTCTTACTCTACTGCAGTTTTTAAACAAGCTTTTAATACTCAAAACTAGACTATATGGGTATTTTTTGCAGTGTATCGTACAGGCACATAATCCCACTATTGTGGGATTTTGATTCACTATTGTCTGTTCAGTTTTGACTGGCTTGTTTTGGACTGTGGTAGTTTCAAGAAAAAGGAAGACAAGATGTGTCCTGTTTTAGCAGAAGAATCAGTCACCATCGTTTGTTTGCTTCGCTTTGAGGATTTCTGTCTGACACATAAATCGGACTTTGTGGTTTACTTGGTTGTGAATGAAAACACATTGTGGGACAGTTTGTCCTGGTTGACTAAGGGTTAAAACTGTGCCGTAGCATCCAATTGTTTCGCATATGACTATTTATTTTTGAAATTCTTATTTACAGTTAAGTCTGTTTTATGCCTGGCTTTGTCTACCATTGCTTTGTTGTGAAGTGAAGCCCCTTCATAGTCAGTCTTCAGGATGTTTGTTGTGTCTTAAATATTGAAAGACAATTTTAAAATGAAGCTTTTGTGATGGTAGCTGACTTTTGACCATTGTGTGTTTGTTTTTTTTACCTCCATCTAGTCCTGTGCAGACACGGTTAATTGGTTATATGAATCTACAATATTTTATTTTTCTTGCTCGTAATGATCAACAACTAACCAAATTAGTCTGAAATACATGGCGCTAAAACGAGGCTGCATGTGCTCATCAAGCAGGCCTCAGCCGCTTGTATTATAGGCGTGCGTGGATGTATTTAAGGTGTGCATGTACACTTTCACACATTTTTATAAAAGCCGTGGAGATAAAGACAGATATTCCTAAATAAGGGACCATTATCGACACATTTCTGTGCAACAAACCAAACCTGGTCTGCTATCCTCTCACATGTTGAACACTGATGCACATGTTTTATACCCTGCAAGCGTTAATTGAAATAATGAGCTCCACAGCATTCGATTACTAACGTTCAAAAAGCCGAAGTCCAATCACTAATGGATGATATGAAGTTTTTGGAAAATTACCAAATTTAAAGTTACCATTATTTGTAATTTGCCAACATGTAATCATCATTAACGTATAGCCGGTTATCTTGACTATTGCTGCGTTATGGTTAAAGCATAGGTCGAATACAGTTTTAGTATGAATGTATTCTGTTCTTGTTCAAGCAGGACATATTGATTATCGTACATCTCATATCTGTCAAGTTCTTCTAAATAAGTGAATGCTTCAGTTTTCTTTCTCTTTGTTTGTTAAAAAAAACACTGGGGGAGCTCATCTGGTTTGCATGAACGGGTTAATATTCCCTGTTTTTGAAAAAAATAAACACTCAATGCAGATAACGCACAATTATGTGGTTTTGTTTCTATAAATCCTGCAACTGGGTATATTTCATATTCACTTATAGCTCTACACCCCCACTCCCTCATCCTCCTCCTCCTCGCGCTCACACATATATACACACCCCTCCTACTATAATATATCGCATGCATTGTGCGCATGTGCCCTGTCCTTGAGTTCCTATAACCTATTTTTTTTTCCTCTGTATTTTCCTTGGTAGGATTGTCTTACACGTCAGCAGCGCTCAGTACTATGGAGTACTACAAAAGGTGACGCGCAGAAGGAGGATTTGTGAATGGACGCCGTGATGTGTGCCAGCTCACAGATCAGAGGGTGGTGGTGGGACCTCTGCAGATGCACCCTGAGCCCCCTGCACCCCCCCCCCTCTCTACCCCGGTACCCCCCTTTCCTCCCTCCCCCGGCCACCACCCCTCCCTCCAGATGAATGGGGGTCTCGATATCAGCTCTGTCACCATGCAGGGGTCGGACCAAATCCTCCAGCTTCCTGTGCCTTTCAAACCCTGAAAGCAAGTCTCTCCTATTTGATGATCCCATATGATTTTTTTTGTTGTTGTGCTTTTGTGGGCCGGGAAGCTCGCTGCCCCCTGTTTTTCATCCCGGGTCAGCCAAGAGCATGGCAGCCGAATTAGAGAAGATTAGAAACGGGCCTAATTGTGTCTACACTGCAAAAAGTCAATCAATTTAGAGAGACAATTAATCTAGTTTTACAAAAAAAATAAGAAAATTAGGATTTGGAGACAGAGTTCCACCTGTTTCCAGTGCCCCATTTTTTTCTCCAGGAATTTTACAGAACGCGTAGTGCGTTAAATATGGGAGAAATGGGCAGATCACAATACATTTATGTGGGAAAAAGAGTACATTTGGATTAAAAGCAAATGCAATTATTTGATCGCATTGGGTAATAAAACGATATGGATATTTTTGCAGTGTAATACACAAACGTCTGACAAACGTCATGCTTCATTTTTTTGGGGTCAAATGTTGCTGAATTACCGTATCTTATATGTAACTCTATATTTGGGTTAATTACTAAACTTATTTGTACTCTTCTAAAAGCCATAACATGATATATAATTTAGTTTCGCTTTGTATTTTAGGGAACATTTGGCATGGTGCGTCTCGAAAGTCTAATGTATTTTAGTTTCTCCCTGCTGAATCTCCTTTACTCCACTATTTATTCATCATACATCACCGTACGTATGATGTCTATATCATTTTTTTTCCGTGGTGTGAAAGTGTTTACAGAGAAATCCTCTGGAGTCGCCACGCAGCGGACTTTGGGGCTGTTGAATCTTCTGGTTTCAGCCCTTTATAGGTTTTAATAACTCTTAATCCGTCTGATCGGTCTGGCGTAGATAAGTCTCATTTGAATTGGGATTGTTCTTCGGGAGCGGCTCGTATTTCTCCACAGAAGTCTCAAACAGAGCTTAGCACAAACAACTGCACCACCCTGAGCGCAATTAAGGCCTCAGCTAAATTGGATGAAGGCTAATTGAATGCAGCTGAGCTCCCATCAGCAAACTCCTGAACGCATCACTGATATGAGGAAAACATTCGCTGGGTAGTCACCGGGTGGGTTTTCTTCACGTTTCTAAAGGAGTAAATGTTTCTTAAAATAAAGCAGCAGCACTCATCTGATTTTACATCAAAGACTATTTTTATTGAAGTCCATTGCTCATAAGAAACAAACATAAATTGGCTTAAAAAAGAAGAACGTTTTAATTGAGTTGTGTTGGATGCAGAGTTGTGGGAAACTTAAGCCAGACCAATGCAACACGGCTGCAAGTTTAGCACATTTAATATTGATTTCTGGTCTTGCCCAAGTGGAAAACATTTTAAGTTAATGATTAGTGTGTAAATTCTAAATATGCGTATTACGAGGCCAAGTTGGTCATGTAAAGACCCCTCAGGAGTCAGTTTGGTCATTTTCTGAATCTTTTATTTGAAAATGCGGAACTTTAAATCAAACTTCAGGAATAAACAGGCTAAAATAACACGGTTGTGACTACTAAATAACACAAAAAGGAAATTAAAGTTACAATAATAAACCAAACACCTGAAATATAATTCTTGTAGGAAATTCGACGTGAATTGCTTTACATTTAATATCGCCTCCAACTTCATTTATTTTATTTTGGAATTATTCAATGATAAAGGGGAAACTACGGCCGATTGATTCACGTTTACTTTAAGAGAGGGTTAAAATATAGAAAAATTAGCCCAGGGAAGAAGACGCACACAAAAACGATTTAGCCATTCGTGATCGTAAGTTAAAAACTAGTGTTTCACTATTATTTCCATATCAAAATAAACGTGGAAAAGTCATCAGGCTATGAGTTTCTAACTTTCCTCACAACGATTGTATAGTATGCATCAGGTAGTCCCTATAAGGTTATAGTGTTAGACACTCAACTGGTGTCAGGCCCACCGTATTGTTGGCATACTGTAGTGTCCCAGCTGGTCCGCAGGACTTTTCACGTCTTACTTGTGACAGCAAAGAATGAAATGCACGTTGGGTCTATTTCCGTAAGGTTAATGGGTTTACATTCTCCGTCATAAAGAACAAATAGGCTGCCATGCAACACGGGGGAGCCGATGGGAACAGGGGGGGGGGGGGGGGGGGTATGAATGAAAATGTGCTCTAAAACAGATTTGAAAGAAAAAACAATGTAATGTAAAAACGTGCACTTCAGTCTTCCCTGATGACTCGCTCACTCAGCCCTAAAGTTTTTGGTGCCCTAAGCTCCTGTGCTTGGGGCGTCCAGAATGCTTTACGGGTTTTGGATCGTCCAAATGCCTCGTGCACCTGTCTCGCGCTTCTGCCTGCGTGTATGAGCAGGGAAGAACAAGTGAGAGAGAGACAGGTGGAAAGCACTTGCTGCAGAATAAACAGAGTCTGGTTTAAGCAGGCAGGCCAGTGAAATGAGAGGTGGGTTTTCTTCCTCAGGTCACAGAAACATACAATATTCTCTTTTAGTTGTATTTCTTTTAAAAATCGTCCCATGTAAATATCCTGCAAAGCAAAGGCGGGAGAGAATGTGCAATCACTGCATCAGCATTTTCCAAATATGCACGTTAAACTAGAAGGCTATATTTTCCCAATCCTATTCGTCTCCAAATAATGCAACTCTTAAAGTAGATTCAACCTGTAGCTATCTTAATGGATTTTGCAGCTGCAAACGTCAAACCAACACCCAGATGTGCTCATATCACAGAGTTGTAAAAGTTCTACATTTAATAAAAAAAAAAATCCAGCATACAACTTTTTTTCTCACCCGTTTATTTCCGTTTTCAGATTGGAATTCATTCTAAATGGGAGAAACAATTCAAGTTATGCCTCTGTGTCCAGCTTGCAACTTTAATTATAGTGGAAGAAGGTCAGTCATAAGCGGTTTTTCGACCCCTCTCCCTGTGTGGCATCGCGCCCTGCTCCGGTTAACTGCCAAAATAGTGCTGGACTCCCCTGAAAGCGCCATGTGCGACAGAGTCCCTTTCACCCCGCGTGCACCTGAGTTGTTTTTACCCCCCAGCCGCGGATATGTTGTGAATTTGTCACTAATCAGGGGCCGGGCTGTCAAAGGCCATTTTAGGAGCAATAACTTTCCCAGTTGGATTTAGCCTGCCAACTTTGTGCGTCTCTCAGCAGCGAGATGAATAGGCTGCATGCCTGTTGCTTCCCAGAAATGTCTCTTACGCCTACTAATGAAGACTAATTAAAACATGACAAACATCGACCTTTAGTGCATCCTAAACAGGGCTGCGAGCATGATTTGGATTATGCAAATGAAGTCTACCTTCTTTGACAATATTCAAGTAGGGGACATATTTCTTCGACGTGTCCGTAAACAGACCAGCTTGTTTAAATGTGGCGTTAGATTTCTGCTCCACACAGCAGTTGTCTTGGCTTTTCATTTGTTCTAAATGATTGAATAACTCTTTCTTCATATTTTTATATTTTTATAGATATCTATGGGTTTCTTTTACACAATTCAAAGCACATGCCCAGGCCTAGACAGAGCTAATCTTAAAATCAGATTGACAGATCATCTCTTCATATTTTATTATTTACAGGAAATCCAAGGAAGAAGCATGCATATTGACCTGCGGTGTACATTTTTAACCTATACTGTCTGGGAGTATAGGTTAAAAATGTGTTTGTGTGGTGTGTGTCTTGGGATATGATCATGTAATGGATATGCTCAGCTTAAATTTATTCCATTACATTTTATTCAGTTATTATTACCACCCTGGTCGGTTTACAGAGTCTGATCTGGGCTGTAAGATGCACTGGGTGTGTTTCATTTACACTGGGACGGATTTGTTTAGATGGCATGCATAATGTGCCATCACCTGAGGTTTAGGCTGTCATTTTATTATTGTCCTGCGGAGAAAGTAGAGGAATCAACAGGAATGGCACACAAGGCTATAAGCATGCTGACTGAACTGATAAATCCCAGTGAGATGTGAACTGTTTACACTGTTAAAGACGATGCTGCATCTGTAGTCTGTTCCCTGTGTTTTTTTTATGTACATGTTTTCCTTTTATGCCTTTTGATTTGGCCCTAAAGCACTGAATGAATGGACTCAAAAGAAGAAGCTGCAAACAGAAATGAGAAAATGAAGAAAAGGTGTTAACGGATAATTACGCCCTCAGACAGGAATACGTAAGGCATGAGAGCAGCCTGAGACTGCCATTTGAATGGGATCTGAGAGGTAATTTGAACTAAAATGGAGTCCACTTCTGAGCCACTCACTCAGCCCCCCATGGCATCCACTGTAATTCATTATTCCTGGCCGGCACTGGGAGAGGCAATGAGCGAGGGCAGAGGACAGAGGACAGGAGTGGACCCAGCTCTGGTGTAATGAAGACTCAGTAGACCTAAACCACCCACCCACACCCACACACACACACACACTCAATCTTTCATTATATATCACAGAGAGCAGGACATTAATGCCACTGAAGACCTTTTGGCAGAGAAATAAGAGTGTGCAATGATTTTCTCCACACTCAATCCATTTCATTGACCTTTTCTATCATGCATGTGACTCTGCCCCTCTCACTGCAGATAAATATTCCAAGAATAATCTCCCTGCCGCTGTTTAATAAATCATCTTTTTGAATCTGAATTTGTACGCTCTTTGGTGGGTTCGAGAGGCTTTAAGGAAAATCTGTTTATTAAAAATATATATATATATATTTCCTAAAATGTTCTCTTTTGTGTGCAATATTTGCAGACTTGAACATACATTTTTAAACATATAGAGCTTGTTTCAGATGAACTAAATTGTATCTATCTATATTTTTGTCTAAAGTTGTCAGGAGGTTTATGTTCTCTAAATATAGTCTTATTAAAAGTAGTTGGATGAATAGGTTTCTGCATTTATTAAGATCAGGCCCTGCAAGACATGTGCTGTTCCTTGTGCCTCCACTAGGGGTCCACAAAGGTCACGGTAATAATGTCCAGACAAGCTGAGAGGATAAATACTGTCATCTGGTGGTAACAAAAGCCATCACTACTGAGTAGATAGCACTGTAATCTAACGTGTACTGCATGATGTACTTCTCTACAAAATCCTCCCAGTCCTCTGCTCTTCAGTGTGTCTTTGTGCCACCTGTATGCATGCAACACTTAACAAGCACCTGAGAGACTTTACAATGTGTGTGTGTGTAAGAGGTAGAGAGAGGTGACAGGAGAACCCCCAGACCACGAAGTTAACTGCAGAGACGTCTGTTAAGGGGGAGTCGAGCCACCGGCATCCACAGCGTCTGAAACTGCTGCGGGGTCACTGAGGTGAGAAGGAATTACCACACAAAAGTTAGAAGTGGTAGAGTGGGTGACCGTAATAACACATTGGCTCATATGAGTGTATGTAAGCTGGGTTTAAGGTTTATGCTCTGAGGTCTGCTCTATTTTCTTTTAACATTATTAATGTTGGGCATTCCAATGCGTTTATATCTTCCTCTTTTCCAACCCTGTGAGCCATGAAATCTAAAGGGATGTCTTTATTTCTTGTTACGGTTGTACAGGAATACTGCTTTTGCATTTATGACCAAGATTTTCTATCAAATTATAAATGTAAATGAAACTATGAAGAATTTAAATCACAGAAAAAAGTACATTAGTCCAGTCTTGAGCATTAAAACGTTCACTCGGGTGTGATCAGCGTACGTCTTATTCACGCAAATCAATGATTTATGCACTTGTGCAGCACATGCATGATGTGCTGAGACGTGTAATTAGGCTAGTAAGTTAAGATATTGCCACATCAAATACACCTAAACAAAATCCAATGGGAAAAAGCTGAATGAATCCAGCGAAAGACA
Source organism: Pholis gunnellus (assembly GCF_910591455.1). Classification (NCBI taxonomy): domain Eukaryota; kingdom Metazoa; phylum Chordata; class Actinopteri; order Perciformes; family Pholidae; genus Pholis; species Pholis gunnellus. The sequence goes on from NC_136547.1 coordinate 10,693,273, forward strand.
TAATTTTTCCACTTATTTCATGACCGACATGCCGATTTTCCTCAAGGAGCAAAAGCACAATAATCTATATCAGCCTGTTCCATCCCTTCATTAAAGCTAAATGATTTTCCAAACCAACGCTTTCTAAATTGCTGCACCATTCCTTCAAATGGGGATATTCTATAGATGTCTTGTACACACATTTTCCTTATGTATATACTGACATGTCTGCTGTCTTTGGTAAACGTTGTGATCTCTACCTAGACTTTACCACTAGAACAGTGTTTGGCTGCACAGCATGCGTTTGTAATGGCTGACCCACTGGTGGGCCTCTGCTTGTAATCTTGTTATAATTCAAGAGTTGTTAAATGTTAACATCACTGTCTTCATGTTTACTGGCAGTTGACTCGCTGCAACATAGCAAAAACCGCAGTTTCAAAGACATAATCAAAACACAAAGGTGCTGCAAGGAGATGGAATTGAACAGTCTACCAGGAGAATCTATAGATGGCTCAAATCAATAGACCAGACGGGCCCGGGCCTGTCTCCTCGCCTTGAAGGAAGGACGAGAGGAGAGGGGGGGGGGGGGGGGGGGGGGGGGGGGGGTGCTTTTGGCAACAAGGAGGCGCTCTAATGGAGTCTTTCAGTTTGCTGTGGCTGGAAATGAAAGGAGGTTGAAGCCCGGCCAATTATTCTGCCTGAGAAGAGGAGGAGACTGAAAGAGGAAGGAGAGGGGAGAAGTGGCGTGTGGCGCTGGATCGTTGGCCTGTCAGAGGGAGAGATAGATAGATAGATAGATAGATAGATAGATATATAGATAAATGGAGAGATAGGGGACAGATACACAGATGTATGGAGAGCCTCCCAGAACGAGGGGTTCATTCAGAATAGCCCACAGATATTGGCCCCACTCCCAGAAATTTCCCCCAGAGCAAAAGGTTAACTGTCAGTCCCCCGCTAGGTATAAATATAAGTCTGCCCTCCAGAAAGGCGTGTTCAGAGGGGAGGGGGGGGGGGGGGGGGACAGTTCCTCGTGATCCCAGTGACACGCAGGGGCGGGGGATAGTTTCAGGGTTTTTTTGTGGGTGGGTGGGGGGGGGGGGGCGAAGACATTATAATGGCTCTGGAGACTGACAGAGACCCCGGACAAAAGAGTGTCCTCATCCATTCAACTTGGCCGTGACAGCAGACACAACAAATGCCACCATCAGCACCCCAGAAAGCTCTGGTGCAATTGAGCTGCGGCTGCATTTGACACCCAGAAAGAAAAAAAAAAGAAGAAAAATCAGAGAGCCTTTGTTTTACTGGAGCTGCTGAGACGTGTAATTAGGCTAGTGTCTAGTACTCAAAGGCAGAATGAGGGAAGCTCAGCTGTATGTTAGTATCAGGTTTGTATCACTAGTGCGATCAGTTTTACAGACAGTGTCAATATGTCAGTACCGTACACATCATTCATCTTCTATAATAATCTAGTCTTAAATCCCTTAATCCAGTCCCATGTGCGAGTAATGACGATACGTTGATATCTTTATCAGGTGTTTATTTTTCACTTAAATCCATGGTAGCAAAAATGATACATGGCTGAAACATCAGACACACAGAAACTCTAAAACATCGAAAACAAAAAGGTGCTTCAAGACCTCAAAAAAATAAAGCTTCCTCTTCAGTGAAACACACCTGAATGTAAGCAGATTCCACCTTAAGTGAACTGCCACAAAAAAAGTACTTACAAAAATAAATCAGGTTTCCTTTGACTAAATGAGATTTTATACATCTTTTTTATTTTGTCTCTCTGGTGAGAGTCATTGGTTTTGACTCTGAAGGCATTTCATCTCGGACACAAATCTTGTTCACAAAAACAAAGATGTTATTGCTTTTTTTTGTTTGTTTTAAGTATCCTCACTGCATATACTTACAAGTTATGTTTTTTTTAGCCACTGTCAGAAATAATAATAAATAAGGAAGAATAATCGTCTAACTCTGATTGCACTTAATCCTCTAGACCCCCAAAAGCTAACTAACATACTGTAGGTCTAGTATGGTAATAACACCTTTCTGATCACATAGGAAAGCCATTAAACATAAGCAATAATGTCATGTTTGTACAAATGATAAAAACTAAACTGTTATAGTGACAAAAGCACTACATTCTATAATACACAGGCAATCACAGATTGCAAATCTTAAGAAATAATGTCCTGCCCTCTCTTTCAACTGGTGTATGTTCCCAATAGTTTGAATCTGAAGTGGGAATTATTGGATATGATCACAAAGACATTTAACACCTGGTCACAACAGTGTCTTAAACTGGTGACCACAGATGCTGGCAAAAGTAGTTCTATACTCCTGGTACATTCTTTCAAAACACAGTCCACCGTGGTGGCTTTCTTCGCTCTGCTCATAAACCCCCCCCACACAAATTGTGAATTTCCATCGTGATTAATGCGTTGGCGTCTTACTTTCCTGACTTAACAATCCTCCGTCTGTGTGTTAGAAGAGGACAAAACAATGTACTGAAGTTCTCAGGGTAGTTCTCCAGACAATAAGATGTGATCTTGTTCTGCCACACAGTTGGGGAACATGGTGCTATTCACAGGTAAATGCGACCAGCCTATCTCATGTCGCCAGCACAAACTAATTGGCACTCTTGAACACATTTCCCGTCTCTCTTCATTCCAAATCAAGCATCCTCCCGCACGTGCTCCGGTCACTTTAAAGTTCAACTTAGATGAGAGGATCGATGCCACTCTCACGTCTTTACGGTAAATATGTACCAATGTGTTCCGCCCTGCTGCCGGCTTTAGCTACATATTCAGCGTACTCTCAGCAAGAAAGTCTGTTTCTGGGAAGCATCATTCATTATCATTCATACAGTACATTTGGTTCGGGGTCATTCAAAAAAAACTACAAAATAAATACTTAATTTGGTTTGACTGGGAACATACATCTCCCCTGTGATGCAACCGAGGCCGCCGAACACATTTCAATGCGAGAGTGAAGACATTTTTGTCTTTTGTCCACTCGTACAACATTTCCCTTTTATGATCATAATATATTCAGGCTTAAAAACAAACCAGTCTTCTCTGCTAAGACCAGGACGCAGCGGCACTAAAAGCCCACGCTTCCACTCCATAAACTGCAGAAAGATACGTACTTCCAGCATTAAAATAAAAACCAGTTCACTTCAGAAAAAACAACAACAAAAAGGCAAACACTGTCCTCCTGTGTGGTGTGGAGGAAGCCTGAATGCTAATGGAGTAGAACAGGTGGGAGGAAGAGGCTATTTGGCCACAAGGAGGTGCAGAGGACATGGCACGTTAGATGAGGGGCTTTTTTTTCCTTTCTGACCCACACTTTGCTATGAGAACAAAGGATGAAGTGAAAACAATGAGTCTTTTTTCTCTCCTGTTGTTCTCCTCATTCTACACGTAACTTGTCCATCTTTACGTCGTCTGTCCTTTGCCCGGCTTTCTGCGTTTCCACTGTTCAGTCCATGTGGGGTTTCTCGACGCCGCCCTGAGGGGAAGAGCAGAGAAGACGCTCGGAGTGAATAACACATCAATCAAAGTTCTACAGCGATTAGAGAAAACATTAGAAGAAGTGGAGTTGCAAAGTTGCTTACAAATTGGGGTTTCTTTAAGTGTACGGGTAGTGGCTGAAACCTTTTTATGTAAGGAGTGAAGTAGGTTTATGATCCTTACAGTGACGGGCGTCTTGCAAAGTGTTGTCATAAAACTACTTTATTGTTCTGATGACAGGGAAGCTTAACAGCCTCAGGTGACTCATTTTAAAGGCATGAATTACACATTAGTTTCCTTTTCCTGTAAACTCAAAACTGCAGCTTGAACCAAACTGTGGACAATAGGTTTTAAGTTTAAAGACAGGAACATTTTTCTTTCAGTTCTCCTTTTTTTGGAAGGTTAGATTTTTCCTTTGTTGTACAATAAGGGAAGAGAGTACTGCTTGCTCAACATGATAGAAATACATACCGCTTTTCTCATTGCTCATTTTTCCCCCATCACAAAAAAAAAAAATTCTAAATATATTCAGACAAAGTTTGTGAACTGAACTTTTTGCTCACATATTCCAAAACTCCACATCTGACTGAAACTTAAAATAAGATTGTAAGATGATTCAGCTTTAAAGCAGCTAAAATAAGACTAGTCTTTATTCTGCCTGTTTAATGCTGCAAAACAGACTGTTTCACTAGACCTGGCTTTAACCCAGAAGACAAAAAACTTTTGAGATGCAAAGTCTCATGTTCCTCCTGATCCTGCTCATAAATGACCCACTGGAGCGAAAGAGAGAAAAACAAAACCACGAGTGCAGACTTGTGCCAACATTCCTCAGACCTCATCACAAACAAAAAACAACAAGTAGCAAATGACCCTCTGGTCAGCCGAGTCCTGACTGGCTCTGTGTCTCACCACGACTGTGAAAAACAACAGCCCTTAATCTGCTTTCACGCTTTCACTTGAGTCAAACTGAGGGAGTGACGGGACTCTTACTTTACAAACAGAATGAGGTGAGGCTTCTGGGCACGGCTTAATGAAGACATCAAAGCTGACTTGATGGGATAATTATGAAGGAAGGGGGGGGGGGGGGGGGGGGGGGGGGCATTGCACTTTGTGCAACTTTAAACCATTTTTGACATTTTTATCAGCTGTTGTGGTTCAGTTTGACATTTGCAAATAAAGCGCGAGTGGTGCGGAGGAGTTTTTTGAAGTCTGGTCCACAGTTTAGACGGAGTTCAACGGACGGATTGTTCAAAGCTGATAAATGTGAAGAGATATTTTGTTCAAATATGACAGGCCAAACCATTTTCCCATCATCACCACAGGTGTTTACCCCTGAATTATAATCTTGGCGAAATTTGAAAAGCGCCTGGATCAAGAGTGTCGTGTGACTGTAAAACATTTCCACTGCAAACTGGTCGTTGTTTAAAGGAATAGTTCACCTAAAAGCTAAAAGTCAAGATGCCAAAATGTGACATTCTTTTAGATGTTGCACATAAAGAACTGCAAGCTAATACATATTTAAAAATGTCAAATAGATATTGAATGCAAATGTTCTGCACATGGAGGGCGACAGTTTTTTTTTTACCACCAGGTCTATATATCATAGTTGCAGACATTACCATTGCAAGTTGGCGTCCGATGTTTCCCACGGTAACACCGCCTGAGAAGAATATGCATGGGAGCCAGGAGCGTACGTACAAGAAGTCTGGAGACGTATACCTGAAAGAGAGAAAAAACAACAAAAAAGATTAAATCATTCGTAATGATGTAGAGCAGGTTAAGTGAGCTGATCCTGACCTCCTCGGAGGGTGTCAAAAATAAACCCAGTTCTCTCCGAAGCTAAATAAGATGTTGAATGATAATCTCAGTAGAATGTCATGTCACAGAATAAGATACAGACTCTCACTAACAGGAAAGACATCTTGAAAAGACACGCCAAAGACAGATCCGAGTGCGGAAAACAAACAAAACCTGTCATGCTAGAAAATATACTAATTTCTTCTCATTCTTCTCTGTTTCATCCTTGTAAAGTCAGCATGAGAGGCAGCTACCTTTTGAACCTCTTAACATGAACAGCAGTCCCCTTTGTCAGCCGTGTATTTTTGATGGTATGCCACTGAAGCCGGTAGGGGGTCCTGTTAATTGGGCTCCCAGAGACAAGGGGACCTCCTAAAATAGAACTACCTCAAGCCTGATCTGTCGCGTCTTTTCTTGATGGAATCATACAGCTGGGAGTACTTCCAGGAACATTATCTACTTCATTCACACCAGGGTGGGGCTTTCCTCTACAGCTATGTAATTATCCCTGGCACAAACAAGTTTTTCATTGCGGGTGTAATATGAAACCAGACATTTGTGATGACAAAGCACTAGTGATTAATCCTCGTTGACAGAATCAAGTTTTGCTTTCCTCGAAAGGGAAAAACCTGGGCAACGTTTGTTTCCTCTGTGCAATGAATGCGAATGGGTAACTTACTGGTAAACTCCATTGTAGACCAGCAGCTGTGTGAAAACCGTAGCTAGGACGGCAGTGGTGATGCCCAAACCGAAGCCGCTCCTGGACCGGTCGAATGTCCACCACAGGCCCAAGGACAAGGCTGCCAGCGTGAGGGAGAGCTGCACGTTGTTGTCAAAGTCTAGTTTCTGTGTTACCAGGCAGTTAAGGACAAAAATCAAAACAGAATGACGCTAGCGTATGATTAGTTCTTACTCAAATATTTGCACGACATGCAGAAGTTCCGTCACTTCTTAACGGTAAAGCAGGACATCCTGTTGCTTTGGATACTTTGTCCAAACTAGAGATAGAACTGTGCATTTTCCATGTATTTTGAAATATAATAAACAATGGACAAGGTGAGTGCTTGAAAGGATACAACACTGGCGTGGTTGATGCCGACGAACACTGCGATGCACCTCATGACGCTGGCCCACTCCCTCTTGAACTTGTGCGGCTCTCCCAAATGGCTGTCGAGGCAGGGATACAGCAGGCCGACAACAGCTGTGAGCGGGAACAAACGGGACCCAAATTACACAAGATAAGCAAATCCTGCCATGGAGCTGCTGCGTGGGATTACTTTAAATGCTGAACACGCACTTCCATAATGAAGTCTCATTCAGACACCTGCATACACTTAAAAAATAAACTTTAAAAGGAAGAATAGATTATTTAAATTTGATCTTGTGAACCTTTTCTTTAATGCCGTTTGTTAGACAGTTATTTTTGATGGAATGCCTGGTTTTAAATAAAGTTAAGCTCTAGTTTTCGACCGGACAGTGAAGACATTGAAAAAAATTGCTTGTTTTCTGCGACCATCAGTCCAAAATCCAAAGAGATCGTCAGTTTATCATTGCATAAGACAAATGCAACTAGCAAATCCCCACAATTTAGAAACTAAAACCAGGTATTGTGTTTTTTCCTTTCTGTTAAAATGGATTAAAATAATGGAAAGGACAAATAATAGTTGATGTAATTCACTGTAAATATTGAGTAGTATACTATAAACATGATGAAGACCATGAAGAAGTTCCTACATGACACGGAGAGACATTCATTTGGCTCAGACTAATGTCAACAGACTGAACAAATATGAAGCTGCAGTTCAACTTTCGTTTGTTTTCTGCCCCGTAGCACATGGTAAGAGGAGCCGACGATAAATCATGTTGTTTTTCCCCTTCGATCTTCTCCTCCCACTTCCTGGTTCCTGGCCTTAAAGTACCTCCCCCTCAGCTCACCCGTTATGACACGAGCCAATGAGCGCGCAGCTGATCTCGTATCCGGCTGTGGCGGCCAATCAGAGGTCGGAAATTGCTAACATCTGTTCGAAGTCATTTTTTTAATAACTGACTGCCAGACTAAACCATGAAGACTAGTATAGCATTAGAGAGGAAGGGTTGTATAATAGCCAACAATAACAAAGCTGAATGGTGATTCACAACCACATGACCACACTGTAGCAGTGACAATAATATAAAAGTATTGTTTTACGTCTTAAACTGTTTAAAATGTACTTATTGTATAGCTTAGTGTGGTGTTGCATGTAAATTAACCCCACCGACATGATTTCCAGACATTTTAGCACCCATTGATGATTCTGGAAAATACATTTTACTGACTTTATTTTTCTATATCCTTCTGTCTTTATTTGGAAGAAACTACTGCACTGTAACCCCTCCCCTCTCTGCATTCCTTTGTCTCAAACTTAGCAGCGAACTGCTCTCCACGACTATTTATAAAACACACAAATTCACATTTATGTTGCAGCGTGTTGTCCACTCACCGGCCCCTGTGCCGCAGCACGGCGGGATCCACCAGGCAGACGAAAACAAAGTTGCCATCACCTCCTCGGGAAACAGGGTGACATGTCTTTGGATCTGCAGCAAGTTGAGCACCAGGGCGAGGAACGCGCCGACGGTGAAGAGGACGAGACCCCGGCGGATCAGGTTGGCCGCCCGGACGTCGTGCAGAGAGCCGTAGGCATTGCTGAGCACCGAGGTGATGATGGACATCATTTCTTCAGCTTTGGATGCTAACCAGTTAGCTCCGGATGAGTGTTTAGTTTCAACCCTTGACGCACAGGAGCAGCTCCAGCAGTGCTGCTCTAGTCTGGGCATTTGGCACTTCAAGGCTGGAGGAGAGTTGGATACATATTTGTGTCAACATAGATACATTTAGCTTGCAAGCAGAGAGATTCAATGTTGCATAGATAACGAATGGTGAGTGGAGGCTGGTGCTTACCTTGATGTCAAGATGTCTTCAGTTCTGGTTCTTAACCCTCCTTGTTTTCCTGCTCGTTGCAATCACGCTGTTTGTTCACATCATCGTTAGCACCCAGACAGAGAGAGAGGACACAGTGCTGCTCCATTCCACAGCACAGAAGCTCATACCAGGGACAAGCGCGTTCTCTGCAGAAAACAATCACAGCTGTGTCGGGTGAGAATCGGCAGCCAATCAGAGCGCGGCGGCTGATATGACGTGGCGTCAACCCACCGCCCCCTCGTCCGGCACGGACGCACAAACCGGGAGGCTGGTGAGCAGAAGTGAAAGTGTAAACAGAGAAGTACTTCAAATGGCGCACAAGCATAGGGAACTGTAAAGGGCATTTGAAGAGAGGTAACAAAAGTTCATATATTGCAAGATCAAAATTGCATATTATAAGAGCAGACATACAACCAAAGTAGCACTATAAATCATGTTAAACTCAGGACTGAGAACAGCTGCAATGGAGATCCATAATGGCTCATGCAAGATTATTAGTTAAAAAAAAAGGGAAATATGTGTTTACCAGGCTAAAAGTAGAACACTTTTACAGATCTTGTCCAAAAAAGTATTACTATTCCAATCCCCTGCACAGGTTCCCTTAATATAGGCAGCTTTGGGAAATGGGATTAGAGGCACAACTTTTTTTTTCTTTCTGTTGTTGATATAAAGTTGTTGAATTTTGGCTCAGGTTAGAGGAGGCGTGGCTTGCCTGCTTGCAAAGAGGCGCAATCAGGGAGGGGCATGTAGGCAAACTGCACGTCGGTCACAGATAATGTGAGAGGTTCACTCTTCCAAGGACCGACAACAACATGGAAACATGTTTTGCAAGAACCAGAGTGACCCAGTCAGGTGTATAGTTCAATGCGATAGCAAACCTCCCCCCATTGCATACGTGCAGCAAAAAACATACATCTCTATAGGTGCATTTTGTTTTTACTGTGTCTGAGGACATGAAGAGCAAAAAAAAAAACGAGACTGCATCTAGAATCCAGTTATGTCAGTTTTTCTTTTAAAAAGTGCCCTACTAAGTCATATTTACTTAACATCAGCTGCTGGCACTTTGTACAAAGTAATACCATGGTTGAATCATCTTTGTTTCATGCAAATTTACTTGCAAAATGAAGTGATGCATCATGACCTGCAGCACAATTTTGGTAAACAAAACAGAAAGCTTATCAATCAGATAGCATTTCTTTTCAATTACGAATTAAGTTTAATTAAAATCCTTCGGTGTAATTAAGCCGCTGATGTCTCAGGGTATATTGTATTTATTGTTTTTTTCGGCATTTGTTTGGTGCTAAAATGAGTTCTGCATCAAATGGGGGAACTGGTTTCTAGTTGTCACCCAGTGTTCAGCTTCAAAGCCTTAACCCGACTGCTGAATTTATCTCTCTTAATGGCTGATTTGATGTGCCATGTGGAGGAAAACGATGCCCCCATTACTGGGAATATTGAAAGAAAACATCATGTAACTATAATGAAAGCAGACATGGGAGCATTACAAGCCCACCAGACTTTTTAGCCAAGCAAGCAGCATGGCTCTATGGCAATATCAGTCTGTCAGTATATTGCTTTGGTCCAGACTGACATCTCTCAACAACTATTTCATGGATTGCCGTGACATTTTGCACAGGCATTCATGATGTGATGATGCATCCTAATCCTAATGATTTTCATGATCCCCCAACTTTTCCTTCTGTGGCACCATGCGGCTCAAACTAGTGAATGTCTCTACAACCGTGGGAGGGATTGCCACGAAATGTGGTGCACACATGAATTTACTGTACTGTACTACATACTTTGTTTTTAGTGCGAATTGGCAAATGCTAGCGTGCGAACATGCCAAACTGAGATGGGGAACATAGTAAACATTGTTCCTGCTTGGCATCAAAATGCAAGCATTGTCATTGTGAGCAAGTTAGCATGCTGATGGTAACATTTAGCTCAAAGCTAAGGGAGTAGAATTTGGTCAGGACAGTAAGGACAAATAATCCAGCGACTACCAAATGTTCCCTGGCAATAATGTTGGTTAAAAACTCTTATACAGATGCAAATTAATGGGGGAAAGAGAATAAACCAAAAATATTTACTACGACAGAGTATTAGGGCCACTGTTAGAAAAAACTAATAACCTGAGATTTAGAGAATCAAGTCAGAATATTGGAACGGAGGATAATAATGAGGCTAGTGGGCCAACGGGTTGGACAACGCACCTGGGGTTAAAATACCCAGGAAAACTAGAAAAAATAGTGAGAACAAAATGATACAGAAACATGGATTTTGAGTGTGGATGGGCAAGTTATTAAACACTAACAGAATCAGGTTTAGAGCAATTTATGTATTACAAACAGTCCAGAAACATAAACAAAACAGAGTGTTATTGTCAACTTGCCACGGACATTAGAGAAGAAATGAAACCGATCGGCAGTAAAACACCTCAGAATCTTTACGAGCCAGACATATATACGGGCCACCTGAGTGCTACCAGGTGCTTCCACACATGCTCTTATGCCAATAAAACCACACAATAGCGACTGAGATGAAAGTTCACACAGTTATATATCGGAACCATGTGCAAAATCAAGGCGTAGATGCAGTAGCATGCAGGCAAAACAGCACTGGCCATGACAACCTTAAAATGACAAATTAGAAAACCAGTTAGTACATATAGTACGAAGCTTACTAAATAACACGGTTTAGTTTGTTTACATCAAACACAATCTGGCAACACACATGGCTCCACAGTTAATGCTACCTCAAACAGCAGCAGAATGTCCAAAGAAACTACAGTCCAATGTAAGCCATCACACACACACACACACACACACACACACACTCACACACACACACACACACACACACACACACAACTGAATGAATAAACTACAGGGTAACGTTTACCTCAGTGGGATATCAACTCCCAATGCCTTTCCAGTGGTGAGCTCCAGCACAACAGCTACCTAATGTATATTTATAAAATGTGGTGTTTGCTGTGTTTTTGTCTCTTTGGGGCTGTTTTCAGACTCCAGGATGTTTCCCACTGAGAATTAGAATGAGGCTGTGAGCTGCACTTTATAGGAGGTGGTGAAGTTAACATTTGTGTGTACAATAAAACAAACAGCGGTGAGATTTATGCCTGATCAGAAGTGTTTTAAGCTACTTTCAGTTTTCAACCTTTCGATGAAGAGCAATGACAGCTTGTTCCCTAAACTTATCCCAAACAACCAAATTTCTTTTCTCAAAATATTACAACTTCCCAGCGAAAATCACATATGTAGGAAATGTTTTGGATGTTTAGAAAGTTTTGAAAGCTGGCAAACATCTTGAAGAAATACACATGAGCTGTTACACTCCAGGTATTTATAAATTAATTAAATGAGTGTATCATTGATGGGAATAGGTGCCACGTGCACTTGTAATATGGGTTACTTCCCCAAACAAAGGACACAAAAGAGGACGGAAGAGTAGATCCCGCCTACATGTGTGTTGATTCAGCAGAAGTTGATCTGAATGCAAACTTGAAAGCAGTACAGGGTGCCTGAGAGCCTTACTGCATTATATTCAATTACATTTTGAATTGTTACCTGCTGCCCGAATTATGTGTTTCCTTTACTCAAATAAAGGCATTATTTTCACCTGTTTTTTCCGAAAATTCACCAGGATGTCGGAAATGTAAGTGTTTGAGGCTCAAAATGTCCTCGGGGAGGACCACAAGGCCCCCCCTCGCTTAATATGTTTAACCTCCGGCCTCGCTCAAAGCACTGCTGTGTCTACGTACAGTTTCCCAGACCCACCAGCATGACGGTCGACTTGTGTCCACAAACAGTGATGGCAAATGTAGTGGAGGGGAAGCTACTTTATTCCAGAGACTTTCATATTATTAACCATGTCATCACACAATTTAAAAGATAAAGAAGCTTTTTTTTGCAGCAGCAGCACTATAGCAGCGTTTGAATGTTTGTATTTCATATGGATATATAAGTCATATTATAGGTATTACAGTTTCCAGACCGCACATTCAAATTGACCGAGTTTAAATTGGTTCCACTTGAATAGAATGAGAAAATGCCACTTCTAAAATGGCAGTGATAACTGAATGGTTAAATATAAATGTCACAGCTGCACTCCACTGGGGCAGTTTCACTATGTTGTCCCAAACAAGTCAAGCATGAAAGTATATTGAGGGGTTGAAAAGTTTGCATTTGTCCCCCCGTCTGATTTTCTGAATGCTTGTGTTGGTGTATGCATGAGGCTTGAACAAATACAGCATATCTTATTGGATGAGAAGGCTTTTTAACCATCTGAAAAGGTTCCTTTTTTCTTCCTCACTCATTTCATAGGACCCTTTGATATAATGGCATACATCCTCAATCATGACCTCTTTACAAACACGCCGTTGTGGTTCTAAACCGACGTTTAGAGACATTCACTTTGCTGCAATCCATAGATAATGACATCAGTCATATTCACTCTATCCTGATTTCAGTGGTCCATGTGGTTAACACAGATAAATCGCCAGAGCGTCACAGTTTTGCAAAATGGGGAAAGAAGGTCAAAAGGAGAAGGGTGCATGCACGGGGAGCTCTCCAAGGCCCCAAAACTACTGCACCATTTTAGTAATCCAGCAATAGTTTTCCTCTCTGCTTCAGTGAGTGTGTTGACGGTCTACGGTGTGTGTGTGTGTGTGTGTGTGTGTGTGTGCGTTCCCCAAATTAATAAATATCTCTCTGTCTAATTCACGACAATCCAGATGTCTGAGGGTAAAACACTACAGCCGTGAGTGTGTTGCATATGTGTGACCCGAGACCGCTTCCACACAAGAAGACACATTAGTAATCGTATTAATTACTGAAAGAAGGACAACCAGGTTAATAGAGAAAAATGTTGAGATCTTGCGGGAATTTAGATCCCTAATATCGCGTCTTGTGCTTCCACTGACAGTAACATGTGCATTAAAGTGGAGGCTGAAATTACAAGTCGTATGTTAGCTAATGCAGAGCCATAACAACCATGAAAATGACTCGGCATATAGCAAATAGCTCCTAGCAACCGGCAGAGCTGGCGCTGGCATTGAGGAGGTTTTAGCCACATCAGAAGATAAAGCAGGATGCTGTGACACTTCAAATGAATAGCAGATCAAGCGTGCCATAGATTATGCTGTTAGACTGGGAGGGATTGAATTATGGCTACAGGAAAAGCCTGCTGGTAAATTGATCTGTCAAACTCAAGCTTGACAATTTCTTTCCTCAATCTTGTGTGAAATTATGAGGGGAAACATCCTAATCCGTCCTCTCGGAGAGTTGATTGAGACAGAAACGGTTTCGGTGTTATCCTCTTTATTCCTTCTAGTTCATGTGTCAAAAATCATTGCGTTTATTCCCCTTCTAAGTGCTAAGATACTTCACATTTTGATTTGTTCAACCCTTGAATAAACAGGGCACATTCATGTAAATGCACCATAGGTAATGACAGTATCCGTCCCTTTTAATCACTTGGTAAATAATGCAAAGTTCGCTCAAAATGTTCTAACCCATATATCTTCTTCCTTTCTCCAATACCGCTGCTTCAATGCATTCTGGGTACTCTGGATTCACACATCTCGCTCCCTGTGCCATGAAAGATGAAAGAGGTTTCTGCGGTATGGAGTGTGTCAAGCGGCTTAACAAAGGATGCAATAAAGGCCCCGAGTCTACAGCCCGAGGGCGTGGCACCAGGATGCAGCCTCTTTGTTCTACAGCGTTCAGGTTCAGAATTGTTTCAGAGCAGCTCACCTGTTTTCACAGCCAGGTCCTACACTTATCCCTGCACGGAATGCCTATATTCTGGCTCTATTATGCTAAAACAGAAACAATATGTTGTGCTTTAAGGAATGACAAAAACATGCGAAATCAGAGCAAAACATACTCTGCTGCTCAGTGAATGAAAAGGTTTCTATCTCACAGGCCTTGTCTTTCATTCAATGTCGTTGTTTGAAGGAACAGTTCAACATTTTGAGAAATAGGCAACTTGTTTGCACTCTTGATGCTAAGCTAAGCTTAGCAAACGGGCTGTAGCCTTATATTTAGTGAACAGACATGAGAGTGGTATCAATCTTATCATCTAGCTCTCTGCAAAATAGCACATAAGCGTATTTCCCAAGTTGTTAAAACTAGTCCCTTTAAGATGATGCGCAGACTTCACTCTGTGTCTGTTATGACAAACTGCCTGCTGCTCTTATCATCTGTGAGTTTCCCGGTGTTAAGTTTACTGCTGCCGTTGACCTTTTAAAAGCTATTCCACTTTAAAGAGAAACCCTTGAGTTTGTTATCTTTCTTCAAAGGAAATTACACAAAGGTGATAAGTACTGCATCTACAGTGGGGCTGCTGACTGTACTTTATGTTTTTCTGTGCAACCACAAATGACTCAACACCACAAACTCAAAACTTACCACAATGGTAATTCAACAATTCTTTGACAATATCACAAACATTATAAGCTCCACAAAGATAATCTTTTTTTGCATGGCCAATGTATTTGGCTGCTTTAGATTACAGCATGGGTGTTCGTGATCTCCCCCCCCCCCCCCCCGGCTGTATATGTGGCATATTTAAACAAAAGCTCTATTCAAGTCAGCCACACTAGAAGTGCCCATGAGCAGTACAGCTCAAACAGCCAATCAGCATCCCAAATGACCCCCGCCTGGCTGCTCAGGTGTCATTCTCGACCAATAGCAGCCGCTCCCTCGTTGGGTACATCTGTGTGTGTGTGTGTGTGTGTGTGTGTGTGTGAGAGAGAGAGAGAGAGAGAGAGAGAGAGAGAGAGAGAGAGCAATGGGACAATGCTCCTAAAATACACCACACATGATTTTTTCTGCAGTACAGTGATGTTTCATTTGGTAAATTTGAACACGTTTCTCTCCAAGCTGACCAACAAACAGCACGGAGACAGAATGTAACAGTGATGTAATCCTTTGGCGCATCCAGGAGCTGCTTCACAGACAGTGACTAATAGGACAACTCACTATGACAGCAGCCATCCATGGTGACTTTGCTGGGATTTGGGCGCATGACTTATAGCTGATAAAACTCATTCAGTTGAAATGTCTTTAACAAAAACTCTGTCAGTCATTAACTCCAAAGCTCCAGACAGGGTCGCCTTTTTTATCATGATTAAATCAAGGGACATTGACTTAACCGCCCACATTCAATGCAATAGCATTATTCAAATCGACCTGCTGTAACAAAGTTTTGTTTTGTTGTTTGTCTACCCTACTTGTACTTTTTGGACTATTTTTTAAAATCAGCCATTTTACTTTTACATAAATACTTTACAAGTGGTAGGCCTCCTTTAAGACAGGAAGGGCCGGGGCTAGCTGTTTAGCATGCTCATTACACACTGCACCTTTAAGGTTGGCATCATGTATGGGCATAATAATAAACAAAAGTTGCATCTATCTGAATTAACCACCATTAGGCTAATGCACCACCTGGGGAGCACATCAAACACACTCAAGATGTGAAGTGACCAAGTGCACACTGGGTCTGCTTAATGCTAAATGCTAAAACACTCATGGTGTGTGTCCTATGGTGACTTCAGTGAGGCCTTTCTGCTGTTTTTGACAGTAATCCCTGATGTGACTGCAGAGCCTCATTCAGCTCAAAACGTTTTGTACTTGAGGAGCGCAGTGGGACAGAGGTGGTTTAGTGGAGTGTTTTGAATGCAGGAGCAGAGGAGTTGCACCTGGAGCAGTTTGAGGAGGACTTCACACAATGACGTGAGTAAGGCCCGACGTTACACAACAACACGCTCACAGAGCAGAACGTGGCTTTATCTGTGGGGAAGTTGCGCAATCCACCCCTTTTTTTGGTGCGTTTGTGGCGGTTTTTCACGGTGTTTATGGGCTACAGCTCCGTGTTGTCTACCGTGGCGATTTTATATTCTGCTGGAAAGAAGCGTCGGGCTATTTACTTTATGTGGCTTAATAATGTTTGTTTATGTCGCAGGCGCCCTCTTAAATCCAGTAAAGCTACCCTGAGGAAGGCGGTTGCATATTTATTATTGATAGTCAGCTGTTTGCACAAGTGTTTTCTCAAATGTACTGTTTGGAAACAAGGGATCATGGTGCTGATTTAATGCAATTCATTTTGAAGCTTAAAGATGTTCCTTATAGTATATAAATAAAGATAATCTATGCAATTAATGTGGCCCTCTAACTTTTGTTCAGTGTACTTTTTCCACTGAGCTAATGTTACTTTTTATTTTTAAGTACATTAGAATTTTAAGTATAACAGCTCCTTAACTTGAATATAATATGCTAGAATGTTACTCTTTCAATCTATGTTGCATTTGCTACATTAAAAGTTAAGCCAACCGGCTGCTAGCTCTAGCTAGCGTTAAATATTTAGCGTATTAAAACTGTAAAATGATGGGCCATACTTTAGTTTTAGTAAACATTCCACATGTAGGCCTATGGTGATAATTATCGAGCCTGAGAGGTGCTAGGAGGTGTTTTTAGTTTTTAACTGGCTAGCTGTTGACCCCTGTTTCCAGTCTTTGAGTCAGGCTAAGCTAACTGACTGCTGGCTATAGCTTCACATATAACGGACAGATATCAGAGTGGCATTGATCATCTCATCTGATTCTCTGTCATAAAATGATAAAACACATTTCCCAAAATGTCAAACTATTCCTTTAACTGTCCAGAATGAATGCAATAGCACAATGTTGATTCCATTTAAGGCTTATTTGTATTTGTAATGTTCGTCACTTCCTCTGTGGAAACTGTTTAACAAGTTTTGTTGCGTGAGCATTTACAGCCATGCTTACGTGTGTGTTGCTTTGGATCACACCACCTTAGCCTGAGGCGACCTCTACCTGAACTGTCTCTGGCTATAGCTTAATGTTTAACACGGTGGCCTCATATCACGGGAAGTGCTGAACACCCTGTTACCAAAGGGGGTTAGTGTGGGAAAAAAAAGATGTACAAGTTAAAAAGTAAACCCGCCTTGTTTACTGTTCTCAGGCGATTTCCACTTGTCCCAAAAAACATTCCTACGTTGCTCAGATAAACTGCGACACACTTGTAGTACTTTAAATCAACTTAAAGTGTAACAAAATGAAACACAACTTGTGTAATTTGTACAGTATGAAATAGTTGAACACAGGGGTGGTTTCTAAACATTTATCTCAAAAAGTAAAAGTCAACAAAGAAAGATTTGCACCAGAAAATGAATTCAAACTGATGGTCTCCTGCTGTTTCACAGTCCAAAACCTTGACTTCACTGGTTGACTATGCGTCAAATCTGACAGCCAAAGACTCACTGACATCATGCGATTGTCAAAGTCACGGGATTGGCTGGAGATTTGAACGGCGTGTCCCCTACAACTGTCCTACCATTGTCCTTGTTGGCCTGCCCTGCACTTGACACAGATGAAGCCTTGATGCATTGGAAGCATGTGCTTCTCTTTTGTTTTCAGTGGTGTGTTCAGTCTTGCATCAGGGCACTGCTTTTCAACACACTGCTGATGAGATTTTTAAGTGACCATATTTTATGGTTTATCACAAGGAATAAAAAAAAGCTTCTTTTGTCAAACTATGTTTGCAGAAGGACATCGTGGGTCTTGACTCGAAAGTCAGAAATGGATTTCTAAAGCAAACACTGAAAATATCCCATTACCCTCCCTTTAAAATACAGCACTGTGATAAGATATAAATAAATCAGCTGCAACATTACAGCTACAAGATAGCTTATAATTAAACATAAAAACAGTATATTATCAACACGCAGCATAATGGATGCTGTCATTACTTGTGTCAAATAATGTATTAATGAATGCAATAAACTTCTGGATGATATTCATAATTCATTATTAACCAGTATTATTGTAACCTCTTTCCATCTTTCTCTTATGAGGTCACCGTATGAATCAGTTATGACTTTATCATGGAATTAATTGCATTGATAGGTTTTATGTAATGCTTAACCCTTCCATTACATGTTAACTAGTTATCACTTTCTACAGTGTTCTTATCCATACCTACATGTTGTTGTTGTGCTTTTTTATTACTGATAGGGCTGCAGTTATTGCTGGGTCACTATAGGACACAGGCAGTCTGTATGGCCCATCTATTATCGCTGATAAGTTAGAATCGTGATAGTGCTGCAGAATGCTTGGCTTTATCTGAGGTAAAAAGAAAAACGCACCAGGCTTTATCTGGGAAACATAACTCCAAACACTGCAGGACAGGATGTGTATGGCATTTTATGGTCGGGTTTTTATCAAGTAATTGTATTTTCAGTCATGGAAATTGTTGTTGTCTCTTCTGTTTGACGGTACATGCAGTAGTGCAGTGTCCTCCTAGTGGTAGAAATGGGTACAGCATAGAATGAGCTTTTTGCACCAGCAGATGGCACACACATAACAGTCAATACAGGACTATTTGAACTCTTGCATGCTCTCAGTATTTTTCCAACCACAACATCAAGTAAGATCACATGTTTACATCCGCCTCAGACCGTGGTGGAGGTGAGTGATTACATGACTTTCTTAGCATTTGCGTTGGTAGCCTCACTGGAGAATCAGGTCAGGTGAAGTACTTCCTCCTCATTATTTCCAAAATAAGATACAAGACTGTTGCTATGGCATTAGGGGGGAAAAAACATGTCCTTCAGCTTACAGTCACTTATAAAAGAAAATGTAATCTTTCACATTAATTTAAACTTTGTGACACTCACAGACATCTAATACACAAGCTAATTAAACATCAGCATGCTGGCTGCTGAAGCATAAATTGGAAATTAGAGAGGCAAAGAAGGTCATCCGGGGACATTCATTGTCCAAGCGTTGTTTATTTCTTCAGTAAGTGGAAGCAGACATTTTCAATTTGGAGCCGAGATCACCCTCGGCTCATTTTAAAGATTCCAGCAGGGTCCGCTGAGGAGACGGACCTCTCTGTCGATAGCGGCTTGTCTTGTGCCCAGAGGGGTCAGAGAAAAGTGACTCTCCATTCCAGCGCGGAATTTTACTTCACAGGGACACCATGTTTTTTTTTTAAAGGCTCACACATACAGTCTGCTGTCATTATTACAATGTAACCTTTTCCTTGCACATCGTTTAGCCGATACAGGTTTATGTTCAGTCACACGAACCCTGTAGTATTTACTCAATATATATGCCACATTGGAAAATATGTCCTCGTTTCCTCTTGATGCTGTGCAGCAACTGTGCTGTTGTTGCAGAAGCAGGTAAATGGCTTTCTACTTAGCCTGTCATTATGATCCCTTTTTAAAGGTAATGGTTCCTTGTAGATCCATCGCAGTTGGCGGTTTACGGGGCACTTTTAATTCATGAAGCAAGCAAAATGCTAATAGGTGCCGGCTATCCAATAATTGCGGGCAATTATTACAAAAGTTCTCTTTTCATCTAACTGCGGGTAATGAAATCATGAGATGGTGAAACAAGGGTGATAATTTGAGCGAATATACATATCAAAAACCCTACTTTGACTGTCAAGTGGCTCTGCTTGACGTCACCACACTTTAGTTCGGAAAATATCCCATCTCAACATGACACGAGGGTGATATTGGCGTGCTGAATGATCTCCTGTAAGCATCTCAAATGTGAGGTGTTTTTCTGTACCATCAACTCTTGCATAAATCCTCACATAACACCTATAGGGGCTCATTTACATTTGCACGCTGGAGCAAAGAAAATAATGAAACATTTCACAACCGAGAGCTTCGCATTTTGCTTTATGTTTCATTGATAAGTCAGTTCAGTCACGCCGTGCCCCACTGCGGAGAGACTCTGTGAGGGGCACGACTTTCATCAACGCCTGTGCGCTTGTGAGCCGAACCGAGGAGAATCTCCTTTTGGTTTGGAAAGCCCTGAAGGTGGAACTGAATCCAGCAAGTCAAATAGAGTCTCCGATTTGTTGAGTTTAATGCTCACTTGAGGCATTTGAATGTACATGAGGAGAAATGTACCAGCCTTGGCTCAAAGGGTATAGTTACATTTTGTGTGTGTGCCATTAATCATCCAGAGCAAACAGATGGAAAAATTAGCTGAGAAATGTCATCGGTGCCACATAGGGGAGCACATATTATCAAGGTAATAAGAAAGTTTGAGGAAATGAATGATCTGGCTTTAATAGATTAAATAGGTATAAAATGATTTTTCTCGTTAATCAACTTCGAAGTTATTAACCGATCCTTGGACAATTGAATATAAAGTCCTGCAGGGGTCTTATGATCTGATAATTAATATTCGAGCCTGTCAGTCAGAGGTTTGAAATAATACTTTGCAGTTTTCTCCGAATGTTTCGTTCTACATTTCAATTGTGTTGCCTTTAAAGCAAGCCTGGTGCTGCTTTGAGAGTTGCATCAGTGCCAAGGAGGTCAGCTCCTGCAGGACGTGCTAAAGTTGTGCGAACACTTTCGGTGGACTAAGTGGCCTTGCATTCAGTGGTTAGAAAGTTTACAACGAAAGTGTGACGCTGTTTTAATTGGCACGGTCAGTTTGCTCAGCAGAGATGTGATGAGCAGGGCTCATTGTTTTTTTAATGTTTTTTTTACACACACAATCGTACAAACAACTCAATTCAATTCAAACACTGGGTAATTACTCAAGTCTAATTCACAGTAACTGCAAGATGTTACTATTACAATTATTATGACCACTATTTTATCCTTTTTTTGTTTTGTTTTGTAATGTCTGTTATGAATCAGGTCAAGTTCACCTTGTTTCCTTTCCTTTGGTAGTTCCCTCCTGTTCTTAACATTGTTGCACCTGTAAAGTAAAAACTCTCTGCTGACACTCTTTGGCCTTTACATTCACATTATATTTGGTTTTGAATGACTTTTTTCACCATGTTAAATATGAATCATAAATTAAAGTAGATTGCTAGGATGTGCATATACACTTAAACATACTTTTGGTCCAAAAATATTTCATATGAATAAATGTATACAATGTAGTAAAGTCTCTGGTTCAGCTATGTCTTGCACTGAACACACAAGGAACAACAGCATCTTTAGCAAGAAAAGCACAAGTGTAACTTTTAACATTATGGCTCTGTTCCATATAAGTGCATGACAGTGAGCGAGCATGCAGGACACCAAGGCCCTGGAGCTGCATCACCTGAATGAAATGCAGCAATTATTCATGTTATGTATTACACCTGCACTGGTAAAACATATCCTGCTTGATATTTTTTTTTACGTACAAAGGACTTCGTTATTTTAATTCAACATTCAAAGGGTGTACGTTTGAGAGCGCCATGCAGGGCTGATGTGGCCCAACGCGACCCACAACACCCACCCGCGTGGCTTTCTTTCTGCTCGTCATACTTCGGTTATATTGTAACTGACTAAATAGAACAAGATCCTTGATTGTTGTGTGGGTGTAATTAAGAAGATTGGCTGGGATTGCATAGATACATCTTGTAAAGGAAAAAAAAAAGTGTCAAGATACAAACTTAATTTTCTTATCGCTAATATCACAGTTGAATTATGCTACATTTACATCCACTCCGATTTTTTTTTTTGTTCAGTGTGTGCGTTTCCTGCAATGACACGTTGAAATGTGATAATATGAAGGTGGTCTGTTTTTAGACCTGAATGTAACAATAAACAAGTCTTCGTGATAGGGTGACCTCACCCTAGTCCACCCACACTGGGGGTTTTACTTATACCTCTTCTCAAGATTGTGTGTGCAGGTACAGCTACCTCACTGTCCTCTCATGTCGCAGTGGTTACAGAGGGACAATGTACACTGTGATCATTTTAGAGATTGATGGTGGCATGATGCAACTCCCAGCATAGCAGAGGTCTAATCAGTTACAGTCATGTTGTGTTCATGCAACGGCACAAGAATGGGAAGAGCAGGAAAACCTTCCCGTTATTCTGACTTGGAAGTGTTCCCACATGTACACACTGCCAGCCTATAGTCTCCTGATTTAAACGGCCAAAAATAAGCATTTTTGTTCACAATTTATACCAAAAACAAGTAAACTGTGCATAGTTCCTTTTTTAAATGAGCTGAACCCTTTGTATTAGTCTTTATTCTTTGGCTTTGCTTCCATTATGCCAGTGTTTTTTTTTTGACAGCCTTTTACAAATTGAATCTTGTAATCCATTTTTATTCGAGTGTCCTGAAAAGTTCCAGCAACAGAACTAATACAGTAGTGTCTACGTTCTGCCGACACTCCATCAGTGCAATATGTTGCATTTGATAGATGGGAAAAATTACAGTCATGGGCGACTACAACCACCAGTCAGTAATGACACAAAATGATGATAACCCATGAATCTTAGTTTACTGCTCACTATGGAGTAATGTATTGGACATTTGTTCTGGCTGATAAGACCTCAATGGACCTTTTTCTACAGCAGACATTTTGTCTTGACATTGCGGGAAGAATAAATGTGATTAACTCACATTACTCGACTGCTACCTATCTTATCTTTTAGAATTGATTTTAAAGTGCTTTTTACTTATTTATAAAGCTTTAAATTGCAAAAGGTCACTTTCCATCTCCCCATTTGCACTCGCATGATCGTGTGTTTGAGATGTAAGACATCACACCCTTTGGATGAAACACATCACCTCAGCAAACAATATGAGGTTTCATTCCCATATGTTGCCCTCTGCGTCTCACATCGCCTCTAACCTCGAAAAAATAGATGCTCACAAATAACATCTGGGAAAATGAGCCCTGACATGTTGGGGTCCCTTCAGGATAGGTGGTGTAGTGCCGTTTCCCCTCGGTAAACCAGCCAACCCTGACACACACACTGCCCAGGCACTGGCAGGTGCAGAAACGCTCTACTTTTGATCTCTCCACAGAGTGCCTTGCTATGATTATCTCAAGCTCGCTGCCTTTGATTCATTCGATGTTGCTCCGTGGAATCCATCTATTGCGTGGTTTTTCTTGTGTTTTCACGTGATTGTGGTGGAGAGCAGACAGGCACAGCATGCCAGTATTAAAGAGGAGTACACCTACACTTTTTCATGCAAAGAACTATATTGTGGGACATAAAAATAACCATTCATGTACGCACTTGCAGCCAATGTTCTGTCTGAGTCAACCTCCTCTTGGCAACTGAATACGTTTGGCTCAAAACGTTCCTCATTCCTCCTCAAAACGTATACATTTGAGGAGGAGGCGCTGAAAGCCGATCTGGTGTTGTAACTGCATGTAGACTTCATTCAACAATTATAGTCAAATGATACAAGTTTGCAAAATATAAGGGATTTACTGAATTTCATGAACAACAGAATATGTGAGTCATTGAAGGCTGCAATGTGCTTGATTGTGGTGACCAAGAGGACCAAAAAAACATTTGGAATATGACTGATGATTGATTTTTTTTTTTAATTTAAATTTGGGGAGATGTCAACTAAACAGAGCCAAAACTGCAGAGGAGGCACTGAGCTGGTCTTTGCTTTTTGTGGCTTTTGTTTTTGTGCTGGTGGCAAAGGTGAGGTGTGTCAAAAAGCACAAAAGTCGCACCGCCTTAATATGGGATTTATATCCTCAGTGCCTCCAGAATACCTAAAAGTACAACCTTAAACGCTGAATAACAATTTGAGACACATCCTGCCTCGTTACTTTTTCAGCAAAGTAAAAGCTTTATTAGAATATGCTTTCACTTGTATAGCCAAGATAATCACTCAAGAGATTTTTGTGTAAATATAGTAAGCAGGAATCAAATCCGAACTAAAACCATCATAGATGTATCTGCCTTATCATTATTATTCCCAGCTTCTGGTAAAGATCAATAATCGCCCTGCAGTTTAATCACATCAAGCGGCCTCATTAGAGCTGGCACAGTTATTGGCTTTGCTCTGCAGTGAATCTCTTTGCATCTTCTCTCTCTCTCTCTCTTCCTCTTTTTGAGGTGCCAAAGAAATATTTGTTATACATTCTGCAACAAGTGTATCACTATGCTTATTGAGGCGCAAAGCCTCTTTTGACAGGCCAAGTGAAAGACAGAAGCAGAAACCACTCACTATGAATCCCTTGTGTTGAAGAAATTTTGCCAAGTTCAGGGTCTGTGATTGCTATATTTTGATTTTACAAATTCCAATATGATACTGCCAGACGTTAACCAGAGTACCGTGATAGTATTTCAGATTGTGTCATCAAATATTTATCAGTTTATTTATTTTTATGTGTCTAAAATGAATGAGAAATTCAACTTTTCTCAGAGAGCGAGGGAGAGTTTGTTGGCCTTTACTCCTCTACAAAGGATGTTTTTTTTTAAAAATACGACTGCCATCAATTAAAATTACTGCATGTCCGCCTTTTCTTCCTAATTCCCATCATCCATCACTTGAATGCACTTGTATTCCTGTTTGCAAAACACTATATTCACTCCTGTACTCTTATTTAAACAAACCACTTTACCATTATATATGTCCATTTTACAGCAGGGGTTCTGAACCTGCTATTACTTAAGGCCCACTTCTGATTGTTTAAAAGTTTCCAAAGACCACCTTCCAAAATACATAAGAGAAAAAAAATCATGATGACAAAAAAGGGATAAAAATAAACTAGGCTGTAATTATGTGTTAAGCCGCTGTCCAAATTTAATTTAATCCAAATTCTATGCATTCAGGGTCATATTTCCTCACCACAGGCTTTGGAGCTTTTACTGGTGCAGGGTTCCCACACATCGTTAGCTAGCTAGCTAACATTGTCACTTTGTCACTTTTTGTCTCTGCTTGATGATGCGTTGTGAATGACGCGGTGATATACTGGTCATTGAAGTCATGCATTTAAATTGGACGTTTTTGTTTTGTGTGGATTGCAGAGCACATTAAGATACAAGAAATAACTAGCTCTGTAACTTACCCAAAAAATGAAATGAAATGGAACCATTTGGCAGTACCTCCGCTGCCCACTGGAGAGCACTCTGCCGCCCACAATAGCTGATTCAAGGGACTGTGGAACATTTGGTACATTTATTGAAAAATAATAATAATGGTCTACAGCTATGCTAGCGGCTCCATGCTCTGCAGTGTTTTGAACTAAATTATAAAATTGATATCTGATTCCGAATCGGTTCCACAGCGGCAGTCTTAAGCGACGTCGGTTACTTTTGCTGGCGCAGCATTGATACGTCACGCCAGTTGAGAAAACACTTCCACGTAGGACACCCGTGCCTCCTCAAGCTAAGCTCGTGCAAAAGCCACCTTGCTCCTCATCTCCTCCAGATGATTTCAAGGGATTGGAAGATCCTCCTTGATGAGGAATGATTTCCGGGTCACGGGAGGAGAGAGAGAGAGAATAAGTTAGCATAATGAAAAGCACACCTTGTCTTGCGATCAGAAATGTTGGTGCCAAAGCTTGTGACAATGCATTGAGTGGATGTCGAGGAAATTCAGCTCACGCAATAAACACCATTGTTGTAGATTTATCTTAAATCTATTAAATTACTGTTGTTCCAACAAAAGCCAGTATTTCATCTGAAAGCACATCTGATCTAGCATAGAACTCTCAAACCTCATTTTGCATTTCACACATTAAAATATCTTCACTAACACAGACCCCATCGTGAGGTGTAAACAGAATTGTAACAGATGAGATTGAGCTCTGGATTTAAGTGGAATTTATTGGCGGGAAAATGGAGCAATCGGATGCTAATTAAGATCGCTGGCTACAGAGAAGGTGGCAATGTGGAAACCATTATCTGTAAATGAGGTGAGAGAGGAATACCCCATTCAGCAAACGGCGCCAGTGACATGCCAATTCACCTCGTTTCACAATGTGCGATATCTGTGTAAACACATCTATCTATCTCTATCTCTATCTATTTGTCTTTCTCATTGCAAACGGCATCAATTCCTCAAAAGGCTGATTTCCTTGACCTTATCTCACCTGCTCTCTACATTTTTAACATCCAACAGTGCTCAGCGGGGAATTAAATTTGTCTTGCCACCTTAAAGAAATAAATCAATACTGATAAATAATGATGAGTGCTACAATTACAGACACACACCGATGACTGTGACTGATAGAGCTGCACACTCTGGAGGCGAACGCATGAATGCACATACGGTGCACTAAATTTCATTGTGAATCTCAATTAGGCTACACAGCTGGGGTGTTTTAGCCATGCAGCACACCATGTTGCACTTATTTGAACCTTTTGTGGAAGCAGCATTGAGTGAAGCCTGAGAAATCTACGCTTTTGCAGTGATACCTTAACAGTAATCGGTCAGTGAGGTGGATTCTCTCCCAGTGGAAGCTGTCTAAGCATGTTGGGGGAAGGAGTGTTTGAGGATTCTTGCTTTTATGTGGCTCTCATGGGACCAGCTGCTTTATCTACAACACACATGAAGCATGGGCATCTCTGGGAGTTCCTTTCAAATGCTCCTATACGCTTTCGAGCTTATTAAAGGAAAGAATGAGACATGCAGTATGTGAGTTCTCTCTCCCACTGTCAATGGGAACTGCCATCAAACAGGGCTCGGAAGGGAAAATGCACAGAAGGAAGAGCGTTAATGGTAATTAGGCTTGCAATGTCAGCATCCTAATATAGCTTATTTATATCCATTTAGTGCTCTATATCAGAAAGGTAATATTTGAGGATCGTCATGGTCATAAACTCGTGAGAGGAATAATGAGCGTCCAGTTCATCAGAGGGGTTTATCTCATATTCACAAGTACCAGAGGCTGATACTGTGCTAAAGCGATAACGCATGCCGGGAGGTTTAGCGTATCTCTCTCTGGAGCCCGTGCATGTGGCTTGAACTGGTGTCACAGACGGTTGTCGATGCACCCAATTCAAGTAGACCGATGATGACCACTCTGCTTTGAAGATTGCCATGTGCTCGTCCATGCTTTGTTGCTTCGTGCATACATTTCCTGTGAATCAGAGGGCTGTGATGAAGGTTTGATTGACCTCAATCTGGCAGCTCCTTCCTGTCTTGATGATGACAAGTGACGCATGCACACACACACACACGCACGCACACACACACACACACACACACACACACACACACACACACACACACACACACACACACACACACACACACACACACACACACACACACACACACACACACACAAGAACAGTCGTGTTTCCATCACTTTAGAGGACCTTACATTGACTGACATTGATTTCCTTGAGACTTAGCCTAACTATAATCACTACTTACCCTTACTCTAACCTTAACCTTACCCCGGCCTTGAACCAAGTCTTCGGCGTTTTTTTAACCAACTCGTGAAGCCAACGGTAGCTTAATTGGTTAGCTTAATTAATTAGCTAGCTACAGATGATAAAACTAGTTATATTGACAGTCGCTGGTGGAAAATGTGATGCTTGCCTTTGTCTACCTCTGTGTACAATTCTGGAGCCATTGTTTCAAACATTACTGCGAATGTTTTTGTGGCAAATCTGCCGCCGCTTTCATTGTAGATTGCATATGGGCTATGTAAAAATGGACAGCTCGACAGGCGTAGCTAAGGGGGGGAGAGACTGCTGCCAAAGATACATTAATGTGCAGTTGTAAAGTAGTAGAATAATTAACTTCATGGACACTGATGTTTGTGAGACATTTCCTATCGTATATGTTTATTTTCCAACACTTGTAAAAGACTGCACTGTACATTTGTTTTTCTTTAAATCCTCCTCATGATCACACCTGCTTTTACTATTCGGATCAGAGTAACAACCACCCACGCAACACTTATTTCAGTGATCACAGTTAACATGCTTTAGCTAATGGCTCACTCCGCTTGAATCTGCCCACTCAGCACATTGCGATCTGCCACATTGGATAATCAATAATCGAAAAGAACACTGCAGTCTGCATTTAGAAACTACTAACAGTATCCTCATGTATAGATACAGAGAGATCTTTGGATGGTGATTGACCAGCCATATCTTAATATGATAATACTCTTTTCTTGATTATGGTTCCTTTGGGAGTCATTCAGTCACTCATTGTCTCTGTTGTTATCTCACTTTTAATTCAGTTTTAAAGTGAATTATTCAAATTTCAAGCCCGCCGGGTTGAAAATAATTAAACCTTTTTAGGGGAACGTTCTCCGTTCATAATACATTGCATTAATTGTACGAGTCCTGTGGAGAATTTCCAATTCATTTCACGTTCAGCTCGTCTCCTCCATGATATAGACGGTATCGAGCCTTCCTGGGCTGGCACAGAGAACATGTTGCTAAGTGCTGCAGCCCAAGAGGACATTTTAAGTGAGAAGTGGGCTGTGTGGAGTGGAGTTGGCGTGGACCAACTGCTATAAACAACCTAAGGCAGGGGTAGACAATAGTGCTAAATACAAATTGCCTTGCAGTTTGCCAGCAGTCAAAATGTTCCAAGCAACTGTTGAATTATGTATCTGAATTATTGATAATCATTGATAATCAATTAACATGATCCAGACATTTTTGTTATGAGATTTCCGGTTAAGTATGCTGGACATAACATAGGGACAGCACACTAAGATCCTGATAACACATTTCCTGGATTTCCATATTTTCTTTAGCATTTACTGATCTGTCATTCATCTACATCAACTGACACTTAACATTTTAGTAATGAACGTCTTACCAGACAGCATTATTATGCTAATTCAATTCATTTTCCTCATGCAGTTTGAATCTCTCTGAAAAACAGCTACAGCAGAAGTGGAAACTAACAGGCAATCAGCGGGCCGATAAAGGTTACCACTGCAGGCATTTAAGCAATGCACAATTTGTCAAAGACCCTAATGAAAATGCCACAGTGGCACATGGAGATGTTTTTGCATCTTATGGATACTTTCATCTCTGGTGTGGATACAATAAAATGAATCCAATTATGATAAAACTTTCTTTTATCTAATTAAAAGAAATCCAAGCCAAAGCCAGAGTGAACATAACATCATATTTATACTTGATCTCTAACAAGGATTTACTGATGTTAATACAGCTTGCAAAATAGAAAAGGCTCCAGTTAAATCTGTACAGATGTATTCCTTCCACTGAATCTTTTTCTCCAGCTTGTTGCTATGGTATTCTGTTTTCCAACGATGCTCATCTTGGGAAAACACCAAAAAAGAAATGTTTTCACTGTCTGAAAATTAGGTAATGGGGTGTTTAGGGCCATGTAGTTGGTTTAGTGCCTGCCAGTGTACCACAAGCATCTCCTGAATATGAATGCACTGCAACAATGGAATGCGAAACAAAGCCTGTTTTCCCTCGTGGGACTTGTTGTGGCGCTAACACATGAGCTGTAATTCAGGCTCTTGTTCCAGTTGCAGAGGTTGGGTCAACATGATTTCTAAGGCAGCTCTAAATCCTTGCAAGGCAGTACAATCCAAGGGATTTTTACCATAAAATCCTGAAGCTCATGGTCACGCTTTTTTTGCCGTCGTTCTGATCATCAGGCAGGGTAATCAACCAACCTTTGTTGCCGTGCAATAGATCTCATTCATATTGAAATGTTTCTTCAAGGGAATTCAAACCAGAAGCTCTCACATGTGAGTACAATGTGAGCGGTGATAAAGGGGTCCCGCCATGCACATCGCCAGACATCAAAGTGGCGCGTGCAAACATCTTCCGAGCTGATTGAGGTGAAGGGCATCGCTGTGGGCTAAATCAGCTGAAATGATAACAATAGATATGCCGTTCTTTACCAAAGTACCACACAGTTCTGCCAAGCGTGACATCACCCCCCCCCCACTGCTCAATCCTAGCCTCAGGCTGGCTCGCTTGCCAAGAGAAGTGCCTTCACTCAGGCATAACGTTGCAGTTTCTGTGAACTTTGCTGGACTTTTGTAAGCCTGATATCAACCTGAATGGATCGCACAAAGGCACTGACGTATGCACAAGTCTTGATATGTAGTCGGATGCGAACAGCACGTATTTTCTCTTTGCTTTTTTCTTTCTCACTGGATACAAGTGGTAAGTCAAAGGCGAGCAGACTTGTTGAAGAGGTTTCAGGACTCTTTGAGTCTTAGAGAGAGAACATATAACATCTCCACTTGCCTTGCTTTAACATAGAGCAATCGTAGACATCCTTTTTAGCCTGAGTGACTGAGAATCTTCACAGACATGTACAGAGCTTTCTTTCCCCGTCTTGGTGCCATAGCAACAGAGTATGAGGCTGTGTTGGTTTATCTTTACAGGACTGAGGGAACAGGGGAGTCACCTGTTTCTTGCCTGATATCAGACGGAATTGTCAACTCGTTTCACTCTGTTTCCATCTTCAGTCTGACATTGCCTCCACTCTAATCGATTTCCATGGGGGGGGGTTCGATGTTCGCCACTAGAGACCAATGTATCCGCCTGAATCAAAAGTCATTTTAAGTCGACAGGTGATGTTTTGCTATGGCAACATACTTTTTGCGTGGGTGTTTTAAGAGTGGAGCGAAGTTAAAAGAGAAAGTTAAAAAAAAAAACACAACTAGCCTACAATGTCGGGCGATATTGAGAAGACATGCCGTATAAGTCAAATGAATCTGTTAATCATGGGGCTCTATTATTGACCAGCCCAAACGTGAAAGAGAGGCCAAAAAATGAAGGATTCACAAATGTCGGGGTAATTCTCCCTTAAAGACCCGACGACGAGTCTGGGAGGATTTGTCTTAGATTACTTGTAGATGTTGACGATTCACAATGTATTGTAAAGGAGTGGCAGTCGGTGCTTAACGTTAGGGTTAACAGCCTGGATAGCAGAGTCAATGTTGTTTTTATTACTCCTAGGTTCCGGCGCAACCTACAACTTGACAATGGCGCTAGTCCCGCCCCTGGCACTGATTGGCTAATTGTTCGTCTCCCTGCTGCGGTGATTGATCGATTACTTTTTAATAAAAAACAAACGCTGTTTCATGTCGCGATGCGAGACGAATCAGTTGACTCAAACTCGTGGTAGTGGGCGCATTCAAAGGTCTGGACCCAGGAAAAACCTGTTTCTGCTTTATCTGAATGGACTACAATTGACTACAATGGAATAACTAGCAACACTGTAACCTCGTTGTCTTTGTGTTTCTGTGTGACTGTGCTTCTGTCTCCCCGATGAACACATGGCGAGACTTCCCACAGTTTATTATTTACCCACTCTGAGCAATCACATCCTGAATTAGTTTGCTCGTGATTTCCTGCAATCTCTAAATTAAAGCGCCACCTGCCCAATCTCACCGGGAGCTATTCCTCTCGTAACGGCTGTCTGTGCTTTTTTAAAAACTTCTCTCAAAGGTCTCTGTGTTCTCTCTCCATGTCTGCATTGGTGTCAAATTGAAATGCAGACAACACAAAAGATTTCTTTGTGGTGAGACTGTATGTACAGGATCTTTAGAAACAAATTATGCGCATACGTACTGTTGCTTACCACTGTTGTCGAAAGAGGATGCATTTCAACTTAGAAAGGCTTTCGAGGCCGATCGAGATTCTCCAGAGCGCTTCCATCGCAAATGTCATCGGCTTATCCTAATTCATCAGTGAGACTGTGGCACAGCAGCATCTGCTGAATCTGTTTCAGATTCTTCCCACCTACATTGTATTAACTATTCATAGCCTGGCAGTGAGTTATTACAGTGAATGACAGAGGCAGCGGTCAGAAGAGAGAGGTAGCAGAAAAATAGCAAAACATAAGCAATGGATCAGCGCAAACAGATGACATTAATGCTTACAACCTCCAAGAAAAGACTGATGACAATTTTGATGACGGTGCTTGCTTTGGGTTTCAAATCCTCTTGTTTTTCCTTTTGAGGCTGAAAGGAAACTTAAATAAAGTGGTGTTTTATCTTCACGTTACAAGCTTGAGACCGTGACTCATAACGTTTTATTATTGACTGCACGGCTGTTCATTTAAAATGATGGTTGGAAATTCAGTTTATAATGGAGGAATTAATTTGGTTACTTGTGCTTTCATGTATGTGAGCTCTCTTCACAGGCTCATTGAGCAAAAATTGAAAAAGCATTTGTTTTAACAGCAGCATTCTGCCATCACTTTGTCCACCACTTTGGTCCAGATTGAAATATTTGCTCTACGTGGATTGCCATGAAATTTTGATAAATTATCCCAATGACTTTGGTGATCCGTTGACTTTTCCTCTAGCACCACCAAGAGGTTGACATTTCTGTTTTTTATAAAAAATACCGTGGAATTTGGTGCAGACATTCATTTCTAAAGGTGACTTATAACAACGACCATATATTGTACCTACAACACGGCCTCAACTGTATTTTGTGTTGCGTGCTATTTAGAAAATGTTAGCATGCTGACACATTAAACTACCTTGGTAAATATTGTACCTATTATTAAACATTTTCATGTTAGCATCATCATTTTGAGCATGTTAGCATGCTGAAATTAGAATTTAGCATAAGCACTACACTGCGTCAGTTTAAACTCATAGCACGTGGGCTGTAGATTCACTTCTTCATATTGGTGTGTTTTTATCTTGTGAAAATACAAAACCAGCTAAAGAAAAGAAAAAACATTATGTGTGTGCATATATGTTTTATCTCTTGAGACAGCTGTCAAATATTGATTACAGTTCTGGATATCTTACATACTGATATTTAGAGAAAAGAAAAGACATTACTCAATAGATTTCTACTTTTCAGTGTTACAGCTTCGGCCCAGCACTTTCGCAGAGCTCATGAATTAAAGTATGAAATAAGAAATAAGAAAATCCAGGAAGCACTGTCCGTCCCAGTTCTGTCCCGAGGCAAAGAAAGGTTTCTCATCTCGTATCTCCTCTGGAGTATTTAGGATTTTCCATTCCCCTTCAATCCCCTCTGTTTTTGCCCCGAGAAGCTGAATTTAAAGCCAGCAAGAAGCCGAGCGGAGGTTAAGAAAGAGAAAGCGATGTGCTCATTCAGATCACATATACATATGCTCACTATAGAATCCTCTTCTTCACAGTCCTGCTGTGCAGTTTCTATTTGGATACAACTGAGCCGTCGCAGAATAACAAGTGGAACAACAACAGAGTCACACAGTCGCCGACACCTCAGCCAGGAAGAGACTGAGCCCACTTTGTTGTGAAGATAAGAGAGATGAGGCAATGCATCTGGTCAACACTACATGTCTGCCCCATGTGTGCTTCACCCATAACTTAAAGCCTGATCTATTGTTACCAGAGGCCAGTGTTGGCTAACTGCAGATATCTTTGTTTACATGTGAACTGGCTGGGATATTACAGAACATAATATGTGGTATACAGAAATCCATGTGCAGAAAGATAGCAGGTATGCAACAGGTGCTATTTATAGTGGTAAAACCTATTTCATACAAATGTTTCTTTATTAACATCCTCACATGTCTCTATTTGCCCACATATTCCATTTGTTGTCATATTTCTTTGTTCGTTGCATCTATTTCTGTACAATTCAGTGGCTAAATAACAGGTTTGCCTTGCCAGAGGCATCTGGTTCTAATCCTAAGTCACTTTAGCCAAGACCCATTTTCATGCATCCTGTCTTCCCTCAAAACATGGATGGATGTGCTCCTTTGAACAGAAGCGGTCTCACTCCTGGCTCTGAAATGTGCATGCTGGCAGTGGCCCCGTAGAGAGATGGGAAGAGCTAATGCCTGTTTAGACACTGACTTCTAGTAGTTGGGCAATGATGATCATAAAAGTGAATTATTATCAAAACTAGAACACTGAATTCTTTCTCCCTTTCATTCTATGCGGGCATTTGTGTGCGAGTGTGTGTCTGTAGCCAACTGTTGGCAAATATCTAGCAGTATGCCTCGTGGCTCAACCTGAACAGCTCCTACTTTCATAAGCTTCCATGCCAAAGTGTCAAGCTTGACGCTGTGTATCACAAATCAAGGGCTCGTTTATTGTCAATTTTATCAGCCAAGGCTTCTGTGGAAGAAAACATGCACACATTGAAAACACACTGACACAATAACCCATCAGATTCCCCCTTCTTTTGGGTCTGCTTTTATGAAAACAAGTATGGATTTCCAAAAGGTGCCTCTGAAGAAGGTAATTGTTTCTGTAATTTTTTTTTTTTTTTTACCTCTTTTGAACATGAAAATGGAAACTGAGATGAACGGCAAACAACACATTTCTGCAACATTTGCTTTTCCTGAGCTGGGTCACCACACAGAACAAGACCTATGAGGGGCAAAGGGTGAATAATCAACCATCCTCGGGCAATCTGGGGAGCGGTGAGATGTAATTTGAAAAAGTGAATCCTGAAGAGCACCAAATGGCTCCAAGTCAACCAGCGAGTCATGCGATTAATACATATAAGGAGTGCTAAGAGAGATCAGTTGTCACCAGCACTGTCTTTTTCTTTTTTCTAACCATATCTAGGATTTCTATTTCTGTCTATATATTCCATGCATTTCATTATTCACCACAGAATATTGTTTTCACTAAAACAACCATTGCAGTTAGTGGGCGTATTTTCTTTTCATATATATTTATGTTTCCTCATCATCATATATTATTCTGTTTAAGTGGATATGTAGTATAGTCTAAATTACTATCGTATATATTTTTTTGACAATTGAGGCTATTTTGTGTTTGTATATATATATTCCATGTAATTTGAGGTCTGTCAGTATAAATTAAGGTAAAAGGCTGAGGTCAGGTATAGACCATGTGCAGTCTTGTCTTACAGACCATAAGATCATAGTCTAACTTTGTGTACAAAAAATTTGTAGATAAAGGAGAATTTGTATAGTATTCTATTGTATTCTGTTATAACACTAAGTCATGTGAAAACTATGTATCTCTAAAATATAAACTTTTCATGAGCTAAAACACCCATTTTAAGCTTTGAAACAATGCATTTTTAAAACACAACATTTTATTTAGCCTTGCTACTGTCACGGCTCTAACGATGGCAATGTCCATTCACGACGATGAGTCTACCACTCGGTCCAAAGGGAAATACCTCAAAAACTATTGGATAGATTGGCATGACATTTGGTATGATGAGTCCTTAGGACTTTTGGGATCCCCTGACTTTTTCTCTAGCACCATTTGTGTTTTTCAGTGAGACGTCTCAAAAGGGAATTGCCGTGGAATTGGCACATACATTCAAGTTACCCTCAGGACGATGTGTAATGACATTTGGTGATCCCCTAACTTTTTATCTAGCGCTATCATCAAGTCAAAGCTTTAATTCGTTTTAATCAGCTGCAGTTTGTATTTAGTGCTAATTAGCAAATGTTAGCATGCGAACACACTTAAGAAAGCTAAAAATCGACATGTTAGCATTGTCATTCTGCGCATGTTATCATGCTAAAGTTTATCTGAAGAATTCAAAATCACCAAATTTGGAGATACATGGTTTTCACTTGACAGCGACATTAGATGCACTTTTCAAAAAACTAACATCTTATTGGATTTGTGATACTTTGATGTTGTCAAATACACGTAGCACAACTATTTGCCGAGGATCAATTTGTCATGCGTGATTCCTCACATTACAGTATATTACACACCAAAATAAAGGATCACTTACTGCTTCTACAGTGTTGAACACTTTAAGAAGAAAGAGGCAATTTGTGCAGGAAACAAGGGAGTCGTATCTAACTGAGGCATAGGTTTTGTGTGCTGAGCCCAATAGTGATATTGGTATTGATTAACATTATCTTCTCTTATTCCCATAACTCCCCTACTGTAATATAAAATCACAAGTCATTCTTTTAAACATGCATTGTCTCAGCAATTAAGCTTTTTTATACAATAATGCAATGTTTTTTTTTTATTTGCTGATTTAATTTCTATTGACCTCTCGGGCTAAATAATCTGTAGTTGCGATAATGCTTTGAGTAGCTTCACACCAGTCCACACATCCTCTGTACCTGGTTACTTTATTTATCTGGTGTGAAATGTGGCTGCAGCTCCTCAACTATGCATCTATTCAGAGATAATGGAAATGATAACTTGTTCTGCTATTTTCCTGCTTTATAAAAGTCAATGGCGTGTGTGGTTGTTTGTGCAAAGAGAATTGGTGTATAGATATCCAGCATCAGAGGAGAGATTGTACATTTATCTACAAGTCTGTATGAATAAATTACATGTGAAGTCAGGGAGTTCATGTCAGCTATAAGGTGTTTTTTTTACTCAAGGGATTTCCAGAAAATCCTTCTTTTCTAGAATCAAAGCCATTTTTTTCATCATCTAAGATGAGAATTTTGTTGTGTATAGTTTAGAAAATAATACACAATTTGTTGGTTTATTGTTTATCAGGATCTTTTGTGCAGTTCTAAAAGGTTTTTCTCGAATTTTTCTTCCAGCTTTACTTTGAAATCATTCCCAGCAGCTCCACATATGATGAAACTGTTTACGAGGGAGTTAACATGGCTTCCTCCCTAATAAGCCTGAAACGGCAGAAGGAAACCAACTTGTTGACGGCACTGTAACCACCACTGCCGCCTGCAACACAACCAATTTATTCCTCTCTTTGTACATACTGTAGCTCAGACACCCGTTTCAGTCCAGCTGTGAGGTTACCTCAGCAGGGCAATAAACAAAACAACACATAAATAAAAACACACATTTTTAAAGACAGTTTTTTCAGACAGTCTCTGGTTATCATCCATCTGAAGGATGATTGAGTGACGGATACAGACAGGTCAGTCCTTCTCTGCCTGGAGGAGTAACGCTGTGGAGTGCGTGCTGGTGTATGTGTGTCTTCCCAGCATGCCAAGTGGCTCAGCGCTGCCGGGAGAAGAGGTTTTTCAGGGCGTTGTTGTAGTTCTTATTGAAGGCGGTGTATATTAGCGGATTAAAGAAGGAGTTGGAGTACCCCAGCCACAGGAAGATACTCTTCCAGACGGGCGGGATGTCACAGGAGCACAGTGGGACGATGAGCTCGGTGATGAAGAAGGGGATCCAGCAAAGTACAAACACGCCGATCAAAATGCCCACCATCAGCGCCGCCTTCTTCTCCTTCTGCTCACGCCATGTGTCCCCATCTGTCTGGAAGGTCACGGTGGCGTGGCGCACAGTGAACACCATCTGCGGTTGATGTGTTTCGTCCTTTACCTGGCAAGGAAGCGATCAGAGAATAAATCAGTTACTTCATTGATCCATTTAACAAGCTTTTACACACCTGGGGTGTTTGTTTTTTTATCCGTGCAATTAACTCACACGTCAGTATATTGTTGTTTTTGTCCTGTGTACATCAACCAGTCACGTTATGCAGAAAAGACATATTCATAATGAACATTCTAGTATACAACAACACGGAGGCTCCATTGTCCAGAACCAAGAAACGTTATTACTCCCTCTAACCTTGACAAAGGCAGGGCATTCCAGATCCACTCCTTCCGTCCTTACCTTTCACAATAAAAGCATTAGATACATACACTGCGTGACTGTTTACCAGAGTCCCTCAAAGCATTTAGCTAAAAGGAAACTCAATAACATAGCTTACAGTAGTTTAGGCTATACAACCACTTAACACAGACAGACTGCCAGACGCTGATCCCTAGTTGGTCCTCTGCCTGCGGAAATCTATTGAAACCTTTAATTGAAAAAGTATTGCAAATCTGCATCGCTGCAGGTATGAATAGTTTTGATATGGAATATTTCTCCTTTTGGTGTTTATTCACCACGCCCCCAGTTTGTAAAGGTCTTTATAAATAGAATAGCAATATTTTCAACAATTTAGGCCCATTTTAGCTGCTCAACAAAAGATGGATTATTGGCTGAAAAGAAATGTGAGTCAACAGGTGGATCAACAAGCCAAAGCCTATTCTTTCATTACACACACACACACACACACACACACACACACACACACACACACACACACACACACACACACACACACACACACACACACACACAGGGCATACAACTAGAGCAGTGTCTTAATCTGCATTTTCCAGCAGCCCATTTCACAAACATACTGCACAGCTGGGAAAAGTAAAAAGGAAATGTCAACATTAATCTGCAGACGTTCTCATCTCCTGTTAGCACAGATAAAGGCTGACTCTATTTTTCGTTTATCAGGTGAAGTTGCGCGGGTCGTTCAGCAGCCGAACAGCCTTTCATGAAGACCTTCTAAATGTGTCTGAAGTGAAGCAGACCAACACTCTACACTGTTCAACATTTAAACAGGAACCTGGAGATGGAGAAACTTGTTCACTCTGGAGTAAATGTAGTTGAATCAATACGGGTCAGCGGGGCCTATAACTGATAAGATGGTTAAAGCAAGTCCATCTACAGCAGAGGCTATAGGTTAAAAGCTTAGTGCTGCTGGGAAGGAGGTTTCAAATTCTGTGGATGGTTTAAAACACCTCGACATTAGATTGTGCAGTAGCTAAACTAACTGAAGATCTTCCTTTACACCGTGCATCGGTGATGAGGTTAGGATGTAGCTTCAAACTATGAAGCTGAGACTCAAACTAAATCTTGTTTCAGTCATTAAATATATAGAGAGCTTATCCTTTTCTTTTTACAAAGCCTACTTCTCCAAGCGTTAGCAAACCAAAAGATCAACATAAATATGAAGCTAAATAGATGGTTAGCGTAGCTTAGCACAAAAGCAGTGGCTCTGTCCAAAGCCTCTGAAGTTAATCAATGAACACGATACATTTCGATGGTTTAATCTGCACACAAGCTGAAATGTAAAAAGGACAATTTGTGGTGTTATGGGGAGTTACATGCTGGAAGTATTAGTTCTTGACTGGCTAACTTAATCCAATGAATAACTTAATTGAAATTGAGAATTCTGTCATCAAATATGACTACAAACATTTGAATGCTTTATCTGAAAACCTCAATAGTAGCTTTCAATGTAAAAAAAAAAAAAAAAACATCCGGTAGCCTACAACGCAGCTTGTTTCTTTTTTTTTTGGAGCAAGCGGTGAGCGATGTGGAGTGGCTTTAAGCTGGAATGAACAGGTCCGTGAGCGTTCTTTTATTTAATAATATGACATGTGACTTGCCCACTACCGCAGCAGCTACAACCCACACAACTGGGATCGCCTGCCTGTGAGTGCGGTGGCGGTATTCTAATGGCATCACTTTAAGCGTACTGGTGTTGGTACTGGCACTGTATTATTTTAAAGCGATAGCCAGCCATTCTGGGTGTAGACTATGAGTTTAAGCCGCTGCATATCTCACGCAGCATTTTTCTCCCCTGCAGCTATGCTTTCTATAAAAGACACCGTCGCTGCATCCTGGGCTTAGCGCCGCCCAAGTCGATTGTATTTCTTTAAAAGAATCCCAAACAAGGATTTTTACACCCCCCCCTTTTTTTTTTTACCCCTATTCCAGAATGCTAATGTGTGGAGCCAGGCTTTTCTTTAGCACTGACAGCTGTGAGGATCTGGAGGTCTGGCTATTCCAGACTTCAGACGTTGTGACTGGCACTGTCTTCTCTCTGATGAGGACTGTCTCCCACCTGCAGATATGGATGGCTGTCTTTAAAAAAATGTGTCAAGAATTTTCTCATTTGCTTCTTTCATATGTTAAAACGGTACAACTGTTCAAGAACCTGTTGAAGGTCAGGTGATTCAGTCGAGCTAGAGAGGTTTAATGAAATATATAATGTAAAGAATAGAAGTCAATGTACCAGTGCTTTAACATGAGACAGCTTTCATAATTGTAGTGACATTAATCTTTTTCTGAAACTACATTTTATGGCTTTTGGTACTGTATTGTTAAATTATTAGTGCGTCTTGGCCAAGAATCTGTCCACATCTTTAAACTCCATTTCTGGTGGCATGTGTATGTCTTTGAGTGGGTGTTATTCATGGATGAGTGCAGGTTTATTATCTTGCATGTGGATGCCATCGCTCACATTACAACTCTGTACGGACCCTTTGCAGGGCTCGGTGCCTCGACTCTTCGATGTACGCTGGGGAATGATTACAATAAACTCTGGCTGGGTAACGAGACACGTCTAATACGACTATAAGCAGCGGGTACATCTGTGGAAAGCAAAATGACTAATAAAACATATTCAATTTAATTGCTATAGCTACAAGAGTGATTGCCTGTGTAATGAAACTTGACATAAAGTTAGTCTACCAAAGCAATAAAAGACGGGGTTAATTTATTCAACAATTGGTTCTCCTTGACCACAAACTCCTAATTTTGGGCCGAATTATGTCACACTTGCGTAACTAAGAGGTATCTTTTAGGACTGGGGGGGGGGGGGGGGGGGGGGGGGACATTTTAAAGTACGTGGATGACACAAATAAAAAGGAAAAAAAAGGCCCCGCTGTGTATTTTCTGTGGAGTTCTCAGAATGTTCAGGCGTTTGATGATTTTCAAAAGAAGCCTTTTCATAGGTGAAAGAAAGAGGCGTCTGCTCTAAGATGTCTAAAAGTGGCGTAATCTCTATCACTGAGGTGCTTTCAGGGCTTTTCAAATTGCATTACCCACCATAAGGGCAGGTGAAAAGTGGATGCTGACTCAATTTGCACGGGGTAAATTTGCCTGATTAGGTGTTTGCTAATGCTTGCGGAACAGATCTAGACCTTTGTGTCTGCTGATTAGAGAAATGCCAATGCCAGGAAGGTGCAGTGGCCCATTAAAGAAACTGGAGGGGGTATTTATAGCTTTCTACCTTCTGCCTACGCACATTAGCAAGCTGGTGGTGATGAGCAGGATTGCTGCAATTATTTGTCCGCATGCTCATTCATCAGATTCTTATGTTTCCCTGATTGCTGTTGAAAAGCTCATCAGACAGAATGATAAATAAATGTACAGCAACTTATATTTGTGGGTCTTGGGCATCAGTGAGAGGGAGAAATGTTTATCATAGGTCTGGTGTTAAATAAACTAGCGTGCCATCTCTCCCCCTCCAGGTCGCAAGCTTACTCACAAACAGTAACTCTTTTAATCTAGAATTACAACAAACTTGTAGGCATTACTCTGTGCGTTACGTTTGCAGTGACACCTCAATTCATCACACACAGAACTGACAGTTCAGTCATCAAGAACTATATCAAGATAAGCAATTCTGATTCCTCTGAACTTTTTCCTTCTGTTCAGGACAAAGTATATCATCATTTCCAATATACCTTCACCTTCACATACAAACTCTTCCACTCTGCGTTACTGTCAGTCCTTGCGGTGCGTTGAACCTATTGCTCTCACTCTGCTCACAACCAGAGCCCCGATATTGGGTTTCAATTCCTGCTGGCTCCGAGCTCGCTTTCATAGTCTCAGCGTTCCCAGTGTGGCAGCTCCCCCCCGATGATGGATGCTGGTCCTCTCCATATCTTCGCATCCCTGCGTCTGATGAGGGCCACTTAGGGAGCAGATTATTATTCGAGTGAGTGGAGTGTGGATCTGATGTTTCGTCCCATGAGCAGTTCTGCCGGGTAAGTCTTCAATAGTGCACATAAATGCTAATAGTGGGTTAGTGGGTTTGAATACCACTAACAGATATATACAGCAAATACAACTTCGTACTGTATGCAAACGTGTTTCTGAGTCTGATTTGTGTATTGTAGACTGTATTTGCTATCTGGTTAGGAACACCATCTTGAATAATGTGGATTTTAGTGGCTTAATAACCCAGTTTTTGTTGTGGTTGTGCAGGAAGATGAAAGATTTCCTAGTAACATGGGTCTGATGTCACACTGGAGTGATTGCCTCTATACTTGTAGACGTTTGTCTGTGGCTATCAGTTACCACGGTTGTTCTGGCAGAGGTGTAGGTTGTGGTGGCTCTTTGAGCTGTTTATGCTTGTTTTCCTGGCAGAAGGGGCAGGTTTCCACTATGCGTTCACTAGATATTTAGGCCTCTACACAGTTTCCTTTGCCCGTTCTCCGCATTTTGACAAGCCTTGGTGTCTGTCATGTATGTGCTCGAATACTTCCTGTCTCGTTGACTGTGCAATGACAATGCAACAGCCTGGTGTGATAAGGTTTCTGATCTCATATTTATTTATTCTGTCCAACGCTCTGCATTGCCCTGGCTTCCGTTACTTACTGCTCCTAGGTACAAGTTGTCCTCAGTCTGCTTACTAGAAGGGATCAATGGCCCTTTCCCCACATTTGCTACACTCAGATTCTAATGCTGGGCATTTGCCTGGGGCATTATGCTTCTCCTCTTCGTATCAGCACACTCCCCCCAAGTGGGCTTGCTCTCCTCCATCACTTCTCTCCTTGGCTGGCTGCCTCCCACCTCTCTTCAATGGCCGCCAGTGTACAACCTCCTTCACGCTGAATGCTGCCTTTTGCTCCTGCTGGCTTATTTGCTGTGCGGCATCCTGTGCTTATCGTACCATCTGCGCGGCAGTTTCCCATGTAAGATGGCAGATGAGGTGTAGTCGTCGAAGTTGTGAAATAAAATAATTTTTGACTTCGTAGACCATTGCGTAAAGTGTGCTAACCTGGATCTCAACACCTTTTTTTCTGGCGCACTGAACTTTGCCATAGCGTCGCGTGTCTCTCACTTCTGTCATCTTGTCAAGTAAACTATCTCAACATAAGCGTTAAACCAAGTACTGTCAACCAACCTTACCGACTCACGTGCAGCTCGATCTAGCTCTCTGATCGGTTTCAAAGAGTATCTACATGTAATACCCAACACCATGACATGGGGATTTAAAGAGGGATTAATGAGGGATTTCAACAAAAGGAAAATTAATAATCACCTCAGCCATGGGTGTTATTGTGTTGGTCTTGCGGGAACCAATCCGAAACTTGGCAGCCTTGTAGATCTTCCAATAAACAAAGAGCACCACACA
This sequence comes from Pholis gunnellus, assembly GCF_910591455.1. NCBI lineage: Eukaryota > Metazoa > Chordata > Actinopteri > Perciformes > Pholidae > Pholis > Pholis gunnellus. The sequence continues at coordinate 10,736,158 of NC_136547.1, forward strand.
AAGTGGCAGGTAAAATGCTCCGAAGGTGGAGAAGATTGTGTAGGACGGGTCCTGGCTCACCTGGCACTTCATCCCCTCCGTGTAGGTCTCCCCCCAGCCGAAAAGAGGCGACAGGGAAATGATGGAGGACAGCAGCCACGTGAGTGCGATCATCACGTTGGAGATCTTTTTGCGCGTCTTGAGCGTGTACTCCAGGTGCCTGGTGATGGACCAGTAGCGATCCAGAGCGATGGCCGTCACGTTCCAGATGCTGGCCGTGCAGCAGAGCACGTCGAAGGAGATCCACACCTGGCAGAGCACGCGGCCCAGTTTCCACAGCCTGCCGTTCAGCTCGTGGACGAGGCTGAGCGGCATGACCAGGGCGGCCACCATCACGTCGGAGATGGCCATGGAAGCCACGAGGTTGTGGGGCACCCGGTGGAATGTCCTCACCCTCAGGATGGTAACCAGCACCAACAAGTTCCACACAAAGGTGGCCACCACCAGCATTGCCAGTAACGTAAGAGTGAGCACGCTGAAAACAGAAAAAGGCCGGTAGATGTTTCCCCCGGAGTCATGGCCGTCCAGAGCTCCGCTGGAGTTGGCTGTCAGTGTGCTGGTGTTGGGATACGTCATGGTAGCTGCTCACGGCCCCGCAGCCAAGGGCCAAGACGATTCAGAGACAGTCAGTTGATGCATTCTGCAGTTGTTAGAGAGAAGAGGGAGAAACAATTCCAATATGATTGTTACAAGTATCTCACATCTGAAAACCTTTTTGTATCAATAAATGTTCTATGAAATTCAACACTATATGCTAAAAGTTGACGATGCAATTCTCTCAAAAACAGTAGCTTTTACGGCTGGCTTTGCTCTGTTGTGTGAATGCACTAGTGTACATCCCTGTGTCATTCACAAGAGAGGCACTTTAGTGATTTGCTCACAATAGTAAAACGCACTTGAGTTTTTTAACAGCTGTCAAGCAACCTACCTACAACTTTCAAGTGCAATTTCATCTGCTGTTAAAAAGGCTCAAAAGTACTCCCGGACATCTTGACTTCTGGAAGAGGCCATAAATATTCAGTTTCATCATCCCACTGCTGTCCTTTGATTTGCATCGAAGTAAGACCTCTGTTGCAAAATTAGCAGTTTTAAGTGGAGTCCTTGTTGTAAACTCATTCGGGAATATTTCTCTTTGGTATTCCAATAGAGAGATCCCTCGGTTGAACATTGTGGAGCTCTATGTTTTAAGTGGTTGCAGAGAGCAGCATCTATTTTCACTTTAAATAATAGAGGCCGTTGGCGAGAAACTCCGAATTAGCATAGGATTGTTTCCATTTCAGATTCACAAAAGAAAAGATTTGACATGCCAGCTCTATCAATACATTCACAGGAGATGCTCAGCTGTCAACACTACACCATGTCCAACCAAGCATCCTGTCAGCTGGATGTTGTTCAGTATGGTATCGATCTTTACAGTTTACAACTGCTATATATCGTATCATTTAGTAGACCAACTTCATCAGAAGTGGCATAATAACAGAAAAACAACTATTTTATGAATTTGAATTTCGAATACAAACTTTAAATGAAAGTACACGGAAGGATTTATCTGATATTGGAAGTCCATCGTTTTGGTTCAGAATATATTGTTATGCTAACTTAAGACGCATCTGACTTACAGAAGCATCATTTTCAGCAGCCTCCCTGGGTGCAATAACGATTTCCTGCATCTTGTCTTGGAAAATATATTCAGATGTGCCTCATTATATCATAAGATGTTTATTATAATAAGGAATTACATATTCTTATTTATAGATCAGTTTAAACTACTCCTCCTGCTTTACCCTATCCTTACAAACTGCTCCTGCTTCTAACAGTCCTCCCGGGCTTTTTAAAAATACAGATCAGAGTTTCTTACCTTGACCCACTGTATTATTTACCACAGTGGAGTTTTAACCACAACCTTGAATATTAAAAAAATTATACATTTTTCATGTCTTCTCCTTGTGACATTGTAATAACGGGATCTGGATGATGTGCTCAGGTTGATCCCAGGACTAAGTGTCCATAATGAGTGTAGCAAATGCATGTAATTGAAATAATTGTCCCCAATTGATTTCAATTTAAATTGCAGGATTTAATCAACAGCATCATATTCTTGTGTCTGTTTGGCCTCTAATAACATTTCTTTTGACTGTATTACTGAAGCATTAATCTGATGAATAAATCAATGAGACGTTCCTTGAATTTCCAAGGACGTGTTGATTTTTCTACAAAAAAATAAAAAGGCAGCAGAGTTCCTCATGAAATGCATCATTACCTCCACCATGGAGGTTTTCAATGTGTTTGTTAGTTTATCAGCAGGGTAACGGAAAACAACTTCTGGCCCGATTTTCATGAAACTTGGCGGAAAGGTGAAGCATGGGCCAAAGAAGATCCACCTCACAGGGCGGATACACAAATGGTTTTTCACTTCCGCTAACATTGCGAGAAAGGGTATTTGCCCTTGGTTGAGGGGCGCTCTCTCTCTCTTCTAGCACATATATGTTTTTACACCCAGTGGGTTGTATCCGAGGGATCTGCTTGTTATCAGTCACTCATCAAAGGCCCGACGGGTAATGACAATATGAGCCATGTCCCTGTTAGCCGGTATATTTATGTGACATGTGACACTGTCTCGTAGCATCACAAACCATGCCTTCTAATCAAAGGGTCCAACTAAGCACATCAATAAGCCCTCTGCTCCTTCTTCTCCCCACGTCTATTAACAAGCCCAATAGCCATGAAATTGGACAACCGTTTTGAAGGGAACAGGCAATCAAACATGCCCGCATCCCTCCCTCAAACAGCGGCTGTCACTCACTCTGTGAAAGCCAGACACAAGGCAGAAAAACGCATGCAAATTTATATGTGCATGTGTGAGAGGAGCAAGGAGGGAAGGGGGGGGGGGGGGGGGGGCACTGGCGGGTAAGACAGGAATCGCACTCGCTGACGTCAAAGGACAATAACTGAATACATTTAGGACTGGTTTTTCAGACAGCTAGGTGGGTAAAGTGTCAATTCAGGTCAGTCACTGTCATGAGACTTGCTGGCGTCAGCTGGTTCACTGGGCATATTTGCTGGAGAGCCTTGTGGGGGTTTTAGTTAACGATGAGAAATTAAACAGGGACAGAGGGTGATTAACATCTAATTACCATAAGGCAGTATGCTTTTACTTTTTAATGCAAGTAGGAGGAAAGAGGTAAAACTGATTGCTCCAATAGAAAATAATTGTCATGTTGATCACCGAGCTGCAGCAGAGAGATATTTTCACGACCACATATATTTCATTGTGATTAAAAAAATGAGCAAATCAATCAGTACATAAAATCTTATCTGAGCTTCTCAAGGCTTTGCAAGAAAACCACACTGCACCCAAATGCTGTGGCAAACTTATACAATAATGTGTTTTGCTTTTTTTGTGTTAATTATTCTATTATTTCTAGCCACCATAAACAAATGGTTCTTGGTGAAAGAATAGTTATAATTTTTTTCTCTTCCCTTTCTATGCAATCAGCCTGCTGATAAAAGCAATTTAAGGCATCGAAGGCTGTCGGCTGCAGATTCTGGTAAAACAAGTACTTTTGACATCTCAATTCCATTTCATCCTGTCCAAAAACACTGTCACAACCTCGTAATTTAAAAACAGCAGAGTGTGAATGTCATTCCCTTTGTGTGGCGCTCTTCACTGTGAAACGGTTGTACGCTCATTCGCTACATGATTCTCACCTTCTGAGGCTTCAGAGAGCTGACATTTGCAGCTGTAAGGTGTTGCGGATGTATCCTCTGACTCGGGTCCTGTTGTGTATTCTCCACTTTATCTTTGCTTTAGTGGAATATGATTCCAAAACGATATATAAGATATTAAAAAAAGCATGCTGATCGTATACTCACGGAAAGAAAACACATTCATCTGAGCATTATTTATTGAAATCTACAGTTTCTGAAAGACTTATTCTCCAGAATCATAACTTCAACGTGTAACTATTAAGGATTCCCTGTGGAGCTCACGTGTCCCATGAGGGGGACTTGTTTCTGGTTATCAACCGAGACACTTGTTACACAACATCTCAACAACACAGCCTCACTTTTTCACCTATTCTGGAGAAAAAAAAAAGCTATTTCTTGTTGGATAAATAAAACTCTGCGACAACGATTCATACCATGTCTACCATATATATCATAATAACTCACCCCATTAACAGTTCGCCACAAAACAGTCGTGCAGATCTCTGCTCGGCGTTAACCTCTCCATCGAAATGCGCTCTGCCGGCTTTGTCGGCGGAGTGACTGAGCCGCCTTGGCTCCGTGTTGAAGACGGACAGAAACACACCTCGCGCTGAGGATACAGAGCCGCTGGAATGAACCATACAGCGGTCGGCGAGGGGGGGGGGGGGGGGGGGTGACCGGGTCCAATTCAAGCGGTAAACACTGCTGTTACCGGGCATGTGGGAGACTTGCATGTGTGTGTTTTCTTTGGTGCGCACTTCGCGCGAGCAACAGCTGCTTTTTTTTGGAGGCACGCGAGGTGGAGGAAGACGATGCCTCTGTGTTGCCAGACTGCTAAACGAACATTCCCTCCTTTTTAATTAGTCCGTATTCTGCCGTCATCGGGGGTAGGTTGCTTGAGGACAGGGATCCTGCTGCTTTATGATGGATTATACTTCCACGCAACCACCCTTGTTCCCCCCCTACCCAGGCATTTGCTCCATGTCCTGCAGATGAATGCGCATTTCGCGCAAAGCAGTTTACAACATATGTCACGTTGCCAGGAGCGCGGCTCTGTAAAACTTGAAATCAAGTTTTTCCCGAATAGGCTTAATGTGATTTAGAGTGAAAACTCCCTTTGTCCTGAGAAAACTTCCCAGGATGAATAATTAAATTGAATCATCATAGTCTGCACTGGTTGCTTCCTGCAATAACGGAACAATGTGACTGTTGAGCAAACCATATCCATTAACGATCTTGAAGGTGTTTTCAGTTTTTTTTTATGTTAATGACCTCCACCAGCAATAGACCTGGAGCTGTACAAAGACCATGAGTGTATACAACGGAGGCGGATCCATCAGATGATTTCTATCGGACTTAATGATGTCAGGCTCTTACAGTGGCAGACGAAAAACAACATAAAAAGGCACCAGAGTGCAGAAAGTTGTGGTACATATATGTTGAAACAGTTCCAAACCCGTGTTAAGATTAAGATTTTTTTTAAATATATTACTATTAAATACTAGCCAATCATTTTCTAGTTGGTTCACTGGGCATATTTGTGTAGAGTATATGGCACTTCTTCCCATTTTCTCCACTGGAAGACACTCTAGAGGGCTCTGCATCACGTTTAATCCACTAGAAAGGCATCTTAGAGGCAGTGTTGCCAAATGGGAATAGTTAAATTACTGTACCAGAGGCTTGAAATCAACTTCTCTGTTCATGTTCTGTATGAAAACAATTAAGGCTATAATCTAAGTTCTACTATTATTTCATATGGATGCAGCAGTTTAGCCATCTCTCATTCAAACTCTCTTCAAATGAGGGCGGACATTAGATGGTGAGGCTAGCGAGTCACATTCATCAACATCATGGTGTGTACCAAGCATGACTGGCTGGAAGGAGGTCATGTGAGAAGAGATGCATGAACACAGACCAAGGATCCATATCATGCTATCCGGAGTGTAATTAAAATTTCATTTTCTTTGTTTCAAGGACCCCCATTAGTGCACTGCATCACGTTTTCATGCACATTGGGCCATCGCATTGGCCATTTTATCATGTTCACCATCGCGACATTCAAGAGGACACTTGCAGTGTTTTCTCCCCCAGTCCACTGGCTGACCTTCAATGGTCCTTATGCAGCAACACTGAGAAATGCCCTGACTATATACTAAAATGTTTGGTATCCCAAACACACTATGAATCCCTAGAGCAATTGATGATAAATGAGAACCTATTTAAAAGTTGTGGTTTCAGACCATTGCCAGCGCCACGGGAGGCGTGTTCATTACCATCATAGAAAAAAAAACTATTTGTGGCAGCAAAATCTGCTTTAAGTCCCATGTTAATACTCTGAGTGTACTTGGCTTTATAGCCGCCACTGCAGTGTAAATGTCCCATTGCACACCGTCTACTTTCTTCACTCCAGCAACCTTGGAGAGTACAATGAGTGTTTATTTGATTGTCACTTGTGCCAACACTCACTTCCCCCAAATCCATGGGATTTGTTTGAAACATCTGCTGAAAGAGGATGAGTGTGCTTCGCTAACTAACCATGAAATATGCAGCTGCACACATGTATGGGCACACAAGGCATTTATCACATCGCCCCCTGCTCAAGAAGAACATTTGACTAGCTGTAGGGACCTTTCCCTGCATCCCTACCTCTCTCCCCTGCTATTCCTCCTCCCACTTGACTCCCTCACACAGGTGATGCTGATGCACAGAATCAAATCAGCTTAGGAGTATAGCTTGTGCAGTCACTGACAAATGACCTGCTTTGTGAAATTGTGTCTTGCTAATTATAGGGCTATGAAGGCATTAATGCAACCCACTTTAAGTGTCAGTGCAAAGTGCTCCTTATTAAAACAGATAACATACTTGCACTTCCAGCTGTTTAGCTGTTTAGTGATGAAAATACGCTGCAGCAGACTCAGATGAAAACACATGATGGATTGTATCATGCACTGTAGTCGTGATTTTGCAAAAAAAGTGTGAGCACTTATTAAGTTTAACAATTACCTCTGTGTCACCCTAAAAAACATGGTGTGTCCTGTTTGGAGCAGCTGTGACTCACTCATACTAAATGCAAACATCACACTTCCTTTGCTCTGCACCCTGAGGCAAAAGTGTATTTTTATTCATATTTTCTCTTGGCACATGGCTGTAAATCACATCTCTGACCTTGTCCCGCCAGGCTGGTCTCATCCCCATAAATAGCCGGTCATCAATTATTCCTGTTACTACCAGAATTTGACACTGTCAGCAACCACAACTTCACACCGCGGGTCCTGGAAAATTACTTGAGAGAAAAAGGTGATGTGGTCCTGGATCGGGGACTGTGCTGGTAAACCTGCCACATAAATTCTGCGTTGTGTCTGACCTGCATAATTGTGCAAAGAGTGATTGAATGTTAAGCACAGAGAGTCATGGGATTCCCTATTAGGGCACCCTCTGTTTGCTGATCACAAGGTCACATTGGAACGTGTTGTACATGCTAAAAGCTAAAACAGTTTCATGATTTATTAAGTCTTACTTTCACATTTATTAATTTCACATGCCCATTCTAAAAGTAAAGCCCACGTGTAAAATGTTTTCGTTTAATTTTTTGTGCTTTAATTGGGATTTTATTGAAACAACAAACCCCTAAGTGACAGTAAAAAAGGTGACAGGTTATAATGTGCCACTGAAGATAAAGGGCTAAACCTTTTGAACCTTTTTGAATCGCACATTCTGCCTATACACGCTTGATAATGTTGAGCTCTGCTGTCATGCGGCCCTGACAGTTAATGATATGTGGTTGCACTGTATACCACCCACACTTAATGAGGTCATCAGTGTGTGTGTGTGTGTCAGTAGCTGGCGAGGCAGGAGTAGGTTCAGACAGGCAAGGTGTTAGGCTGTGATGTGCTGAGGCAAGCAGCACTGGGCCAGCAGATGAAGGAAAAGAAGGAGTGATTCAATAAATTGCAACGATGGAGCAGCGGAGGTCCTCAATGATGTTCTGTTGGCAGAGTACGCAGGGAGCAGACTTTCCTGCACATGAACGATGCTCACAACTTGTACTTTTGTCAAGGTTGAGTCAATGACCACACAGTATGCATGCAACAGCCAAGTCTTTGGCGTGCGTGGTAATTATAGAGGCCGCAGTGTAATGGTGTTGTTCTTTTGAATTACAACCCCCTTCCCCTGCATGTATGTCTATTAATTAAGGAGTAACTTCAATTGCTTAATTTAGCGTTTTTCCATAATTGCAGCTTTATATTTGCACATGTTCTTGCTGTAATTAAAAAATGTTTTTAGTGAAAGGCGTTGACAATTTCTGGATGGATTGGCGATGGCATTTTGTACACACATTCAAATTCCCCTCCAAATGAATTGTTATCACTTTGGTGATCCATTAACTTTCCATAGAACCATCATCAGGTCACAATGTCAATGTGTCAGTACTTTGGTTTGTGACCAAATACATAAACCGGCAATGTCATTACATTTCCTCTCTTAAGTTGTTATTGACACATACGGTCTTTCGTTCCATCTTCCCTGAAACGCCCGGCTGTTCTTTCGGCGTTGCACATAATGTGAGGGATGGAGGTGTCCTTATTGTACAGCAATCATCTTGATAAATTGCTTTGACCCCATGTGGCGCTGCGAACTTGCCAAGACTGGAAATACTTTTGTGGCCTGTTATGTTCGAAGAATTTCAAGCAGCTGTAAATGACAGAATGAGGCTCTTGTTTTCTTTCCTCCAAAGAGTCTTTTCAGAGTAATCAAAGAAGAATGGACAGATCGTTAGGGCAAAGCTATATGATGTGTTGCTGTCAACATCACTGTCAGAATACAATACCTTTTCTTCCAGAGCCTATTTATTTATGACAAGCAAAGTGACTGAGGGAATCTGACCCAGAGATGCTTTTAGCATCTTTAAAATGAATTTTCGAGGGAATAAATAGGTCTTTTAAAGATTTCTCCTTCTGGTTGCCACTGATATCTTTCAATTTAAATGTATATTGTTAAAGGTAAGATTAAATAAGTACATAGCATATCAGTCAGGGAGGGATTTTCCGGCCTCTTTCTTCTTTCATCTTCGTGTGACCACAATGCAGATGATGTGTTCAGTCTTCACACCATTCCAAAGATGACACATTGAGTGCTATGCATTTCAAAACACAATGAGTCAGTGCATGAATTGTGAATCTTTGGTCACTTTACTCCCTAAGTGAAAGGCATTAAAGACATCAGTCAAAACATGAATCCACTTGCCTTATATCCTCAAATTGATCCAGTTCATAATTCACACTCTCCGGAGAAAATGTATTTATTCCTAAAGAGTGTTTCATCCTCATGAATGAGGCTTTTAATTAAAATGGTTAAATGGCATCTCGACTTCACCATAGAATTATTCTGCGTGATAATCTATTCTGCATATTTCTTTTTAAAGTTATGTGTTGTCTTACTTGCCTTTGACTTTAAGCATCCATTGGAATGAATGCAGTTTCGGCCATCTTTAATTTTAAATCAATTCTGATATCTTTTAACTGACTCCTGTCACTAAGTACCTTTAAATAGCTACAATCTTTTGAATAATTGAAAAGAGTGGCTTACACATGAAACAAAAGCTAATTTGATGATTTTAATTTAATTATTCTTCAACAAGATTTTTTCAATTTAAATAGTTAATGAACTGTTGGAAATTGGCTAATTTCAGATGTTATGCCTCAAGTGATCCCCCGACTCATCTTTTAAGTGAATAGCCTGAGGTATTGCCCTAAAAATAAGAAAATGAATAAAGCACTCAAGGTCATGTGCCAGGAAGCTCTTAGAAGAGCCATCCATCTACTGCTTCCAGGGACCGGCCAAGGTAAAACAGGCTGAGGCTTCATTATTTCTTTAAAATGACTTTAGCATTTTCAAGTTAAACAATGAAGAAATGTGGTTTGGAATTACAATAACTCATCTAATATTGCTCTTCTGCAGCAAGGAGGCCCTTTTGAATTTACACCATGAGGTTCAATCATCTCTTCGTTACATTTTTGTGTCCGGTAGCGGATAAAACTTGCTCGCATGGTTTGCTGTCAGGGTATGTTGATTCCCCCCTTTTTCATGTGTCTGGGGCCTTGGCCGCTTTCCTGCAATCCTCCTCTCACCTCACTCAGTTAAAAATAAATAGTGCGGAGAAGCAATAGAGCCTATACTGGCCCCTGACAACACACACACACACACACACACACACACACACACACACACATCCCAACTCTGTGATTCACATGTCATCTCAGACACGAGCCAGTGTGCCGGGAGCACTTGGGTAACAGTATGAAGGGCCTTTTAGTCTGTAATTTGCTGCAATCAGAGACCCTGGACCTTTGGGGTGCGATGAGTCAGATACTTGAAATTGATCTCTTGCCAGACACCAAACAATGAGGATCTTACTGTCCTTCCCTGTTGGTAGGCTTAATATGAAGTCAGAGATGACACATCTAATTTAGGAAGGTGTCTTCTTCCAACCTGATCTCACGGAGAGGCGTATAAGTACAACATCTTAAGGACCCTCCGTCCATCAAACGCATGTCATTTTGCACCACCTTGTTTCTGTGTAACGGCTGCAGTTAGGTTTAGGCAAATAAATCACTTAGGTTTCGGGAACACATCATGGTTGGGCTTAAAATAAGTATATAAACTAAGTAAAATGTAAATAACATTGGATTAATTGTTCAGCCCTACTTCTTTCTCAATCTAAGTTGTAGACTGGAGCTGAGGTTTTGATCCTGGAAATGACTAGCTGCCTATAGTTTCATCACCCCAGTCCTTCCTTTATTGTTATCCTCATTTGATCCAACATAACATAGAATTTTAAATGAAACACCAAGCCACACTGACACAGCTTGCAGCACTATTTCAAAATAACATCTGCTTATACAAAATGCTATTTACCATATTCATTAGCTCACAAACAGATTCCACTTTCCTCCAGCTGTAAGCTGTAGTATATATTCCCCCTGACATTAACATTTTCATGTTTGGACATTGAGCATTTATTGGAAATGCATTTTACTCATAGTTGGAATAACAAGTCTGAAATATTCTCACCATGATTTATTAGATAATGTATAAAGCGGATATGGTGAACTTGTCAGCAAACAGTTGCACATCTAGCACACACGGAGCAACCTTAGTTCATTTGGAGTCATGTTTCTGCCCACATTGGGAATGTAAGTCGAATATTCACTCTCTTTTCAGCTCAGCTTTGGTCTCCACGCTGGGCAGGTATCCCACAGCTGCTGCTGACTCTGTTGTTAAACTGCTACAAACACTTGTTGCTATTGCGTCTACAGTTGTACTGATAATGTAACAGTCCAATCATGTTGCTTCAGGATGGCTTTGTAAAGAAAAGTCATGTATGGTGCACCGTTTGTTGCCTTAAGGGCACACTTCAAGCTGGAAGTGGAGTTTTCTTGTCTCTGCTGTAGCAGTTTGGTTGAGATGCTATCTCTGCTTCACAAGGTGAGCACCATCTGGTTTGGCTCTGTTAAGTCAGTGAGTGTGCGCTTGAATGACCAACATGATGTTGCTGGTTGTGAAATGGCTGGTTGTTGTGGCACACATATTCTACTGGCAGCTAACTTCCCTTCATTCTGCTGTTGGTTTGTTTTTGCGGAGCTTCTTTTGCTTTGGTTGATGGCATGTGAATTGTGATGCCTGTATATGCTGTTTGCAAAGTGGGGGAAAAATGAATACTCATGTTAGAGTATTGTGAGTGTTCTGGGGCCATTCCGCCGAGTTTGTGCCTTTCCTGTCCCCGGGACATTACACGCATAAATATGCATGAATGGTATCTGCATAATACATTTCATCATCAAGCAAAGTGTCCTGCCCTTTGTCCTGATTACATTGTGAAGATCCATCATGTAAAACCTTAATAGAAACTGAAAAAATAGGATTTTAGCTTTTCCCCACTCTCTAACAACACTACACTTCACTGTGAAATTTAATGATTAGAACATTTCCAAAATCTCTCTTTTTTCGTGTTATTGTGTAACTCTATTTCAAATTTAGACATCAGATACAATTTGTCGTCGGACATTTTTAATATGTTAGTTAAAATACACATTTGAATCATGTCCCCAGGTTTTCTCTGTCTGATACCACTGTCATATCTGTAGGCTAAATATGAAGCTAAAGCCAGCAGATAGTTAGCTTAGCGTAACACAAAGACTGGAAACAGGAGGACACAGGTAGCTTAGCTCCATCAGAAACTAAATAAATCTGCTCCTCTTAATCTCATTAATCGTCACTTTATATCTTGTTCGTTTAACCGTGTAAAAATGTCCAACCATGATTTAATGGGAGGTTGCTGGACTATTTCTTGTCTTGGCATCAGCGTGCAGTTGCCAGGACTATATATAACTTTGGTCATAGACATGGTTCTTTACTTGGTACCAGACAAATACGATAACAGATTACAGAAGCCGTTAAGATCATCTTTCCTATTCAACATCATGGCAGCTTCCACGTCATCAGCAATTCTGAAGTCTGTTAGTTTGTTATAAACGGTCACGCAAGTCAAACCACTTCTTTGTGTTGTCCATGAAGAGTCCTTGTATTTTGACATCGTTTACATATTTTAGAATCAAGTAGGAAGCTAGGCTGCACTCTCAAAATTCTCCACTTATGTTATTTTATTTTGCAGCATTTCAAGCACAAGCCATCTTCAGTGCGTTGTCTGCAGGCACATTTGTTATGCACCTTGTTGACATGACGCTCAGTAACCTTTGGGTGTGTGTGTTCTTTTTCTAATCTTCCATTTCAGAGTCAGAATGACTTTGTTCCCCGTCTACAATGGAGGTAAAAGGAAACAGGCTTCGTTAATTTGAGTTGACACGTTATGCGACAGTTATACAATACACAATTGACAAACGTAGTGCACACAAGTCACATTTAATGCAGGGAAGACTGACTGAACCCGGTCAAATTAACATAAACAAGTGTAGTTCACGAATTATCCAGTGATGTAAGTTACTAAAGATATAATAAGCAGTTAATGCAGAAATCACAAATGTGGAAAACATCTGTAGACATATGATAGTTTTGATTAATTGTCAGCTATTCAGCTCTAAATATGTGACACTGAAAGTAATTTACAGACCACTAAAGCATTGTGTTCTCTATAATTAGTACTCCCTTAATTACAACTGTTAATTAAAGGCTATATCTTTTGATTAACATCAAGTTCCTTTTTGGTTTGTGTCCTAGAAGACCATATCAATGCTCAGTTTAAAAAAAACCATCAATTTGAAGTAATAATTATTCCTACAGTCTTTGGTGTCTGTTGTCCTCACATCTGGACTGAGTGGGTTTGTCTTAAATATGGAGCAGTAGGAGTCAGGGATTAACAGCTAATTAGTGTAACTGTGTCATGGGATTAATTAATTCCAAGCATTTACATATATTCTAATTGTCTTGCCACGGTTTGCCACGGTTGTGCCACAGTCGTAATAATGAGGATTGTTGAAGTTTGTTTGCTTGTTGTCCATGTTGTTGTTGTTGCCCTATCAGCTTTTTTTAAATCCATACACCCGGTAAACACTTACTGAATACCAATAGCCTAGCATTCATTCAAAACGCGTTCATGGCAGTCTTGGTTTAGGTCCAAGGCATACTGTAATTATTGTAATGAAAGTTGTCAGACACCTGAAACCACAATACTCCTGAGAAATTAGCCAATTTATTACCTAAATTATACATAACAGATATAACAACTGTTGGCTTATATATGACCAAGGCTGTACATTTCTTAACGAGTCACAAAACACAATTTTGAATGATGATTGAAATCTTTTTATGCTTTGTGTATATATTTTGTTATTAATAAACACATTTACAGACTATAAATCAAATATTAAACTCTCTTGAGTGAGTGGATTAAGTTACTTTATCATTATTATTGATACAAAAAGTTCTATAAACCAAAGAGAGTTAGAATTTTCATCATTTCTGGTGGCAGTTCAGATTTTCAAAGTATTTTGAAAATGGAAATTATTACAATTTCCCTTTTTGTCATTTTATCATGCAGATTGGGATCCTTAGAAGATATTATTTGCTCTTGAAATGTGATGGAGTGATCCAATAAAGAATTATTGATTCTGTTCACAAATGATTTCTTTTAAAATAACTTCTAATTGAACAGTAGTTCAGTGCAGCTGATGAAGCATAGATTGTGCTCAGGGAGACTTCAAACACCGAATTTCACACACTGAACTTTGCTCCGACATGAAGGCCAGTGTTGAGCTGTATTTCTAATTATATCAGTCATATGCAATGAAAGTGGGGTCATAAGGTCATGTTTATGCATTTAGTCACTACGTTTAAACCTACTTGGATTGATAACTTCCACCAACTCACTGCTTGTTGATTCCAAAAGGCTTAATACCACTCACAAAAATGTCAGAGATAATTGATGCTCATCTGCGTTGCAGAGCATGCTTCAATATTTTAATTTAGCTGTACCCAGCAGGGGGAGGGGGCTTAAGTAAGGAGGATAACTTGGCACAAGGACTTCTTTTTCTCAAACCAATCTATTTTCTCTGCATAATTATATGAATTAAATTAATTGATGTACATTTGCATATCTAGGTTATTTCTCTTTTGGAGAAAAGGGTCTTTGGAGAGTATAGAAACAATTAAAAGCTTGCCAGACAGTAAAACACCTCTGTTTCCTCCTTCACGTCTGCCTTTTCCCCACAGTGTTTTACTCCAGGGAGGATTTGGCCTCAGTACTCTGGAGGAAAAATGTGATAACACCACAGTGCAGGACTCACATCCATGAAGCAATTGAATGGACTTGGCAGACACTTTTAACACACATTATCACCGGACATCTTTAAATTACTTTGAACAGTTGTTGATTTATAAAAATGGAACTATTTGTTTTGTCAGGGAGGGAATAGTTGAAATTAAGTTGTAAAGGAAAATTCAGACCTGATCTGATACTGGGTGGTAAATGGTATGGGAGGACTGTAATCTACTGCTCTAACAATGTTTCACTGCTGCATTGTAATAGTACTGAGCCAACGTGGCATAAAGCCGTCGCTGTGTTTAATCAACTAGGCTGATGCATTATGTTGTTAGGAGATACTACTTGACTATCTGACTCAACTGAAAGTGGCTTTCTGCTGGAAGTTCAGACAATATCTGCGTAAACTTTGAATAACGGTTATTATATTTCACCACAGAGGGCCAATGTAGCTGTTTGACTGTAATAACTTAATCCCTTGTTCAATGAATTGCCAGAAAAAAGTCCCCATTGTAATTGCCCAGAGCCCAAAGGTGACATCTTACAATGTCTTGTTTTGTCCATCAAATGGTCCAAACCCCCAAAATATTCAGTTTACTATCTCAAAAGATCGAGGAAAAGAGAAAATATTCCCATATGAGAAGACTTTTGTTTGTCCATTCTGGGTTACTGTATAAACATAATTTCAACATGGCAGCCTCCGTGAAGAGGAGCCGCTCCCTATAGATTTGAAGGGCCCATTCATTCTAAGTTAACATAAACACAATGATTCTTAGTTTCGGGTGATTATTGTGGCAATAAATCCCCATATATCCTACACACTGAGAATTTAACTGATTAATCAATTATCAAAATACTGTGCAAACATTTTTTCAAAACCATTCAGTGTGCCATCATAGAAGACAAAGAAGACCAGAACATATTTAAATTTAAAACCAATCAACCTATCATTTGGAAAAGATGTTTAAATCAAACTTGAATGAAACATCCTCCATATTGAGCCACAATCTCATCGCTGCAGGCAGCTCTGTAATTCCTAATGCACTGCAGCTGAGTGTGATATTGCATCAAAATCAATGTTTCTGGAAGGGGAATTACGTACTCGAAACATGTACACAAAACTAAATTACAGTGATCTGATTCCTAATTAGTGATTTTCCACCTCTGTGTGCTCCAACGCGGTCTCTTTCTGCGGCGACCCTGAAAGCACATCAGTTCTGCATTATGAAGCCTAATGAAGATAATAACATTCTGAAGAATTTCCCCCAAATGGGGGGCCGTCAAATACATAGTGTGAGTTTATGGTCCGGGTCACAGACATCCACCCACAACATGAGGCGCTTTTGTGATCTAATGTCTGTCTGTAAACACCATAATAACGCTTCACAAAATGCAAGATTATGGTTATTAAATGAATCTCTGGTTCTCAATCCAAATTATGAAAAAAATGATATCCTGTGTCTGCATCTTACTATAATAGTTTGAAATAAGGGAGGGGGGGGGGGGACCATGTTGCATTACATTTCTTTATTTGTCCCAGTGAAAACAAACTATGTCCATCCATAGAGACCTTCATTGTATCCCTGTTGCCCCCCCCCCCCCCCCCCCCCCCCCTTTCATCTGAGGTTGGGTTCCATTCAGCTCAGCATCCTCATCAAAGGTTGTGCTCACAGCCATCGGACATGTTTGATATTCTGTTCTTTAGAGCCGCATCGAGCTAGAGGGCACTTGCAAACTTAGGCGTGTGATTATCGCTGCTGTTTCACGTCACAGACACGTCATGGGTTTTAAAAAACAAACAAAACAAGCAATTATGTTTTCAATTTACACGAAGAGCTGAAGTGTGCATTGGTTTGTTTTATTTATTTATTATAACAAAGACTGAAATCAAATTTGGCCTAAAAAAAAACTTACACTGGATAATATCCTTATTTGTGTTGAATGTTTTGGATTCATATGCTCAACATATAGACTGTCTCTCTACAAGAACCACTGTGCCATCTTCTGGTGCAACAGAGCATGTTTGTCATGTCATATTCTCAATGTGAAGCTAATATATGCTGCCCCCTTCTGGTGATTAATGTAAAGTGCACACCTGCTTGACTTGATTCATTTGATTGTTTTCCTTTTACCACGTGAACTCAAATTTTGCAGAGGTTGTTCTTGGCGTTGTCTGTTCTGAGGTCAGTGTGCCACACTGTCTCGCAGTCCTTAAATGCCACATAGGGCTCCGTGTCACCAGGTTTGCTTGACTTATCCTCGTGCAAACATGTAGAGATTGAGTGGATCAAGCTCATGATGGTCATCAGGAGCATAAGGAAACCTAAAGATAAGAGTGGACAGAGTAAACCACCAAAACAAAAAGACAGATTTGATTGTTAAATGTGCATCTGCATCCTAAAGTGGCATCGTCTTACCACAATAGACTGTGTTTGCGGCGAGATCATGGAAACGATAGCTCCTGGTGAACATTGCACCCAGGCCCAAGACGAGAATGGCGTAAACGCTGAATGTGTAGCGCATGTACTTGGCTAACAGGCAGCTCTGTAGGATGAACCTGCAACATTTTCAGTCATTTCTTTGAAATTCAATTTGTAGATCATTTAGCTTTACAAACAAAAGGCTAAAGCAGATATTAGGCATCCATTTAAATCTCCAGTTCTTCTGCCCTTACCATATTATAGTGCACGAGGCGACTATGGTGAGGACTATGGTGCTCATCAGTGGGTCCGGCACGCCGGCTTTGTACTTGAGCACGATGCCAAGACCCACCACAGCGTTCAAGAGAGACCACCAGGCAAACACTGCCAAACCATTCTGGGTCTGCCTCAAATGATAATACAGATGCATTTGTGTAGAAATACCATATATGAAAAAACAACTAGTGATGATAAAATCTTAAAGTATTCAAATTAAATTTGGCAGGAATTTAACATGCTTTCCATTTTGGACATGTCTTTTAGTAAATGAGTGTCCTCACCAGGTAACGTGTCCACAAGATCACCTGAGGGTTGTTAATGGCTAACCAGGCCTTGTGCTTGTTGAGGTTGGAGTAGGACATGTAGAGCATGTAGAAGCTGAGGACTGGGAGGATCCACCCAAGTATGACGGCTCCAAGTATATCGCTGTAGAAAGCAACAGCAGCTTTTATAGCTTGTGCGCACACACATTTCTTGTTGCTGTAGTTGTGTGAGCTTCATTACAAGAGAATTGGCTCTTACTTACTGTCTGTCCCATAGAGGCATTCTGCACATCCTTGCAATGTTGATCATGGTCCACATCAGATAAAATACTGGGGGGTGGATATCCGGACCCAGCACATTTCTGCAAATGGAATAGTAACACTGAACTATGATCACATACAGCACATCAAAGTTATAATCCCCGAGGTTTTTATTAAATTAAACTCAACTGATTCTATTTACAGTCAGAACTTTTTCTGCAATAGCTAATCAATGTAATTACATACTGTAATCTTTCTATGTAGTATTTTTCATTATAGAGACGGAGTCCGCCATTCCCGCCTTGGATTCAAGTTGCCTTCATATGCCTGCCCACAACATGAGATACCCCAGTTACCATTCTGTTGAATTTCTGATACTATAGTATAAGATCAAAAAGAGAATTCTTGGACCTGTAGTATTAAACTGCACAGGTGTCGCCAAATAAAACAGGACTGAAATCTTGTGTCAAGACACCACTCATGTATACCTTTGGAAAAGGTTGACCACTGCGTACAAGAGCCAAGCCTTAGACCACAAGTCAATGATAACCCAGTATCCGTCAGACCACCAGTCCATCGTCACCTCCAGGGGGAAGGTGTCAGTCACATTCCTGGTTGAGGTCTGAAACAGAGCTGAAGGCCAAGACAGAAATAAACGATCACTGATTCTTGGTGAAGATACAAGATAACTTCCCATACAGGGACACATAGCTGTAGGGCATGTATATGATAATAAATCAGTGTGTTGATTTGTTTTACTCTCATAAAAGCACTGTAAAACAAAACGCATCATATTTTATGTTACAGACTAGATCAGTCTAGATAGTGAAGTGTGTGTGTGTGTGTGTGTGTGTGTGTGTGTGTGTGTGTGTGTGTGTGTGTGTGTGTGTTTACATGTCCTAGTTAGTTTCATTGGCCTCCATCCAGGTCAATGGCTTTCAGGGCAAAAGTCCTTCAATAAGAAGTGTTCATCCATGAAAACTTGGCATTTCATGATTACATTAAATATTCTTGACTAAATAAACCTCTTTAGGTGTTATTTATCACAAATGCATCAACATTGTGAGTGATGAGCTAAAGTATGTGGCATTACCATCTATGCACACACACACACACCGACTTTAAACCATTGAGAAGGGCTCAGAGAAAACAAAATACAAAAATATCTTCACAATTTCTTTTGGCTTCCTATTTTGAAAACAGACACACAATAACATATCGCTTTGAAAACAACAATTCTCACATTTTCAAGCTCTGAATATGAACTTCTGCTATGATTACACGATTGAAATATAGATGTGGAGTCACTCACCGTTGGGCACGTTGCTGTCCTCTGCCAGGTTACAGAAGATGTCTGAGATCACCTGAGCAATGACAGCCAGGACGACGCTCCCAGCATGTATCACTTCGTGGTTACCGTTTCTCACGGAGAGAGGAGACATCTGGAACCTCACCATGATGTTTGACTACAGCTCAGAAAGCTGTGAGGCACAATGTTTTTCACAGTCTAATATATTGGACTTTGGATGGCTGCATGTGCTGTTAAATGTTATGGTACCTCTTTGATTACACTTGATTACTTGATTGGTGTGTTTGTGTGTGTGTGTGTGTGTGTGAAGAATAAGGTACTGGCACTATTTCTTACTTTCTGTCCAAAAGTCAGGTGCTGACATTAGAACAATTGATACATTTGTGCATTTATTGTATTGTTTTCACTCCCTAACAAGCCTTCTTAACACCAACAATATGTTTGTGCTCTAAAGAATATTGACTAGTCAAAAATTCTGATCACAGATTAATTGTTTAATACATGTTTTAATTGGTTATGAAGAATCATTGTTGGTTTCAGCCTTGAATAAGTTGTTTCTTTCTGAGTTATTTCGCAGCCAAAGGTCCAACTACCTAAATGTGTGCTTTTTTGATCATTTAGATTTTACATTTCTTTAATTCTTTACTATTGTAGGTGCTTTTGTAATTTTGTATTACAGCATTGTTTTTTGTCGTCTTATAGCCTACGTGTTGGAATCTTTTGATGACGTGTCTTGAGAGAGTAAACTTAGTGATAAGTGTGTGTGCAGGAATTAACCTTTTCTTTGCCATTATTTAGCTTTACAATTATTTTCTTTTGATATCCTTGTGCCTCAAAACATGTATTCTACTTCATGACTCTTTCTTAATATTCTCATCAACCCATCATTTGTTCAGTGTATGATTTAAAAATTCCTTAAAAAACATTCTCTCCTTTTATCTTCCATTTAGTCGTTTATTTGTTAAAGAAGCTCTTTCCTTTATGGGATGTGCGTAGTGTTTTGGTTTTCATATTTTTGCAGTATTAACACTGACCGTTAGTATTTATTGTTACATTCATTCACTCTTAGCTCATATTCATAAAAAGAGTTTACTTTGTGTCAAGGCTATTTCCACTGGTGACATACTGGGTCTGCTGTCACTGTAAAGCGGCCGTTTGTGACACTTCCATGTGACCAGGGCAACGCGGGCCACGAAGATGATGCAGGAAATAGCCAAGATAAAAGCTGATGAGGGAAAAGGAGATTACATATCTGTATGAATCAATAAACAGTGTGCAGAGAATAGCAGGAAATAAAAGTATATTGGAAAATGTGTGTGGTGTTAATACCCCTCAGTTCCAATGTCAAACAATACCTGCAAAGATGTAAGCCTGACTTTCAGGAGAGCCAGAATTGCTCAGGGTGCCGGTCAACCACAGGATTACAACAGGGTAGACGGTCACAATGTAACGCACATGCTCGTCAAGGTAGAAGTTCTCTAACAGAAACCTGGGAACAAAAAACGGAGACGCAGACAAAAAGATGAAGGTCCCTTTGCTCGTGTAGCGTCTCTCAGGGGAAGAAGGAAACGGAGACAGCTAAACGACAGAACGCAGCAGGGGGTGAGACTCACCAGGCCAACAGCTCCATCAGAAGCAGCAGCAGTGTCAGTATTGCACAGTCACATCTAAATATTTCTGTCTCATGCTGCAAGTATATCGTCAGGTTCAGCAGAGTGGAGAGGGTCCCCCATGTTGCATATACTGCGACTCCATTTTGCACCTGATTCAACACAATGAAAAGAAGACTTCGTGAAGCATGTAAAGCTATGACCAGCTTCTATGGCAGCAGGCAATATTCTAATCCTGAAGTATTTGGCAGATTTTCTTGCAGCTTTAAACCTTGTTTGCTGTACTGGATGCTGGTCAGTCATGTGGTTTTATCTGCCTCTTCTTTAATGTTAAGTGCAAGGCAAGGAGGGACTGGAAACCAATCTCGAGGTTTCTGCTACAGCCTAACTTGGCTGCTTCTCACCTCCTAATCTCAGGCCACAGTCGCCTTGTGCACAGACTTTGCACAGCCAGTCGGACCGGGCATTTTGGAGAGAATTCGCTCTTTAGATATGGGTGATGGAGCCGTGACTGACTTCTTTAACCTTTTTATAGTGTGTCAGCAGTTTGCATTGGGATTTAACAAATGGAATGCCAGCAACTGAGTGAAAAAATGTGTCCTTTTAAAGGTAAAGTTTGACATTTAAAAGCTTTTTTTGCAGAGAATTAGATGAGAAAATCGTTACCACTTTCATGTCTGTACCGTACCAAGCTAGAGCCAGCTTATCTAAGCATAAAGACTCCCATGAGTTTTTAAAATATCTTATTTAGTTTAAGAAGTAAGGGACTTTTCTCAAACCATAAATTAATACGAAATACTTCAGTTGAACAAAAAAAAAATCTAAATCACCAAATTTAGAGATACAAGGTTTTCAGTGGACAGGGACAGCATATGGCTGGTCAAGTTTACAATTACAACTTTCTAAGAAGTTTACGTCTCACAGATCATTTTTATGCTTGTAAATATGGATGATCTGATCTAGGAATAGCATGATGTTTCCATATGCAACAAGAGGGAAATCATAGTCAATGTCCAAATACAGTAAAGATTCAAATGTACCCGGATGCAGGCCACTACTAAAACATGTACTCTGTAGTTGTAACCTACAAAGAATGTCTTCTTAATCACTCCAAAGGGCACATTTAGTTGCCGAATGTGGGAATTTATAAGCTTTTACAAGCGTTTTAGTTACAGCGCCTATAAAACCAAAGACTTCCTTCCTTTTAAACTTGTTATTCCCTTTGAAGCCAGGTTCGAGATGTAAAAGAAATCCATACACAGAAAAAAGGCCTTTGATATCATTTTACCAATATTCTGATGAGCCAGAGGTCTATGTTGTGATATTTGTTCAACCAGGCTCCATAGACCTTCACTCCGTGACAGGAAAAAAACAGGATCATGTAATCGCTGAGCGTCATTAGTGTGGAGATTATCAACGCTGACAGCAACAACCTATACACAAAAAATAAAATACAAATAATACAGCTGTTAATCATGTTTTTAGAAATGGAGGGTCATAATTGGGTGGCCAACCTGAACTCGCACACTTACTCTCTGTCAAACAGAAACAACCATGTAATGTTCAAGCAAATATTGACGATGATAGAAATGTGAAATCCATAGGGTAGCACTGCAGGCGTGGTGTACATCCAGTCGTAAGCACTCCTGCGGAGGGGAAGGATAATGTTGTCTTATTCGTGGGAGAAAACACACCACAGCAAACAAATTGTGCCCCTGGGGAAATAATCAGACTCTTTCATATAAAGCCGGAGCAATCTGCAACGTTGAAGAGCAAACGACTGCACAGAGGAAGACTAAATTAGCTCTGGACTAGGTGGAGGGATTTACTGCCTGCAATAATACAACAGGATGAGATTAAAGTATTAAGAAATAGGCACAGTGATGCAGTACGATGCAGCTATTAAGCATTATTGTCTTTTTGTAAATTATGCATGAAAATATGACAAATGGTGCTACCTTCTACAGAGTCCCACTAAAAAGTATAAAAACATGGCAAGAATCCAGAAATATATGAAATCCCAGACAAACAGAGCCCACTGAGCGGGAGTGATGGGTGTTGTATACTTGAGTGTCACATCTTCTGTGCGCTGCTTGAAAACACCTGGAATGAGATGAGCGTAGTTTATTACTTACGCCTTTACAAAACCTGATTTTATTCATATGACAGATATTCACCTGATTTATCACCGAATCCTGATAGAGAGTTGAGCGTGATTGAGACTAAAAAGGCGAACAATCCAACAAACATGAGCACAACGCGGGCCGAGCTGTGGCGCACCATGGTGATGGTCTGAGGGTAAAAGTCCACAAAGGATTTAACTGCCACTTTCGACCAAAAATAACCCCCTAACAAAAGCACAGTATTAATATTCTCGATATATATAAATATCAGAATCCACAACCCACCTCTTCATAAATCCACTTACATACTGTCTTTATAGAACTTCCACAGCCATTGTAGTCCAGTATCCGCAGGGAATGACAGTACCTGCCATAACTTATCTTGGCATACTCTCTATCGTGTCATCGCGTTTTATTGCCCTGCACTGGTCATCCGTTATCTTTCCCTATCATAAAAAATCTACTGTTTAGTGTAGGGTAAAGATTAAAGACCGAGGCATCTATTGAAGAGCGGGAGAGTTTTAGAACAAAACAAAAAGTTTTCTAAATCACCAGGATGGCCTTGATAGTCCAGCTAAGCCTGAAATATAGATGCACTTGGATGTAGCAATCTTTTGAGTTATGAATTTTAAAAATGTCCCCTGCTGTCCTCTGTCCCCTGAGCCAATAGATAAGGTGTTAGGATGGCAAGAGTTCATATCGACCGGGCTTCAACTCTAAAAAAATCGTAAATCTCTCTTGCTGATTTAAGATGATCATTGTTTAACGAATGCAGCATCAAATTAAATCAAGTATAATGAGGTTACGGCACTAGCAGACCTGGAAATCATTACTTAAATTATGGTATAGAAAGTATCTTAAAGCTCTTAATGGTTATTTATCTTATTTGTTTGCATGATAGGGCTGAGGTGAATGTGTTGGAGTGAAACCTTGTTGATTGTGTGTGTGTGTACCTAATAGATTTGCTGTTACGTAAAGTCACTGCAGGTCTTGTGTGTGCAGCTTTCTTCCACACAGTGGCACCATTGCATGATAGTGTGGCAGTGGGGTCTTGTGACAGTGTTTGATATCAACTTAATTAACATTTAATTGAATTAAACTTTTACTTTTTGGCTACTTAGTATATAAGAATAGTATATAGACTTGTATTTCTACACTGGTTTTGCTGCTTTTACTCAAGTAAAGAGGACTCCTAGTATAACTTTGATGCACAATGTCATGCATTTAAACTAGATTGTAATCAGTTTGGTCAATCAGTCTTTCCCACCTCCAGTAGGACATATAAACAGGTATTTTGTGTCCATTCATTGCAATTATATTATCCAATTATACTGCCTCTGAGGATTGACTTAGTGGGCAGGCAGGCTGTGACACAGCAGCACAGCTGAAGCTCAACCTTTGTAAAGGGAGCATTCGACCCAGCAAACCTCTCCTGCTGGTTCCCTCAGCCGGCACCAGATGTTGCCTTGTGGTGTGGTGTATTTAACGCTCCGCAATAATTAATGCAGAGCTCCTTAGGAGAGCTTAGAGGTTTTATGGAGCTCTGCACACAAATGTGCAGTCACATACACAGGTATGCACTCACTTGCACACTCAAAAAGCGCGAACACACACACACACACATTGTATAGTAGAGTTGAGTCATAACTCCTGACACATGTGGGAGAGAATAACAGCTCTGAATTGATGCTTATGAACAGCAGTTATTCGTGACCATCAGGTCAACAAGCTCTTCCCAGTGTATGAGACTAAATTTACCAAAAGAACACTTCACACTGCTGTTGACTTTACAGAAACGCACAGAACAGCATTTGGCTTCATTTCTGATCTGTTGTAATCCCACATTGTGTCTGGATGAGTCTTTCAAGTTTACCGACTGCTGTGACCCGCACTGCTGGCAGAGGACAAGGCCCAATTTGCCGGCTGCTCATCATCTAATAACTGAAATCATATCCAATTACACACCCGCCATCTTTGATCACTTACATTATGAGAGATATGTGCATGATGGGTATTATAAAGGATCACTGTCACTTTGGTAACAAATTATGATTCACTTTATGACTCATGTAGGTCTCGGCGACAATGAATTCTCAGAGGCCTTCTGCATCGCGCAGCGATTACGTTCAAACTTTTAATTGTCGAAATATTGTCAAAATCTTTTTGACGGATTGCCAGCAAGAAGAGCGATTACTATGAACTGACAGGCATCCGGATAAAACAGAAAACAGTTTGTGGCTTGAAATCTTGATCTGAAGAAAAAGAAAAAAACGATAATTTGAAAAGATCTTCAAATAGTTATGCATGACAGCGGCTTCCTTGGCATCGTTTCTGTGCAGACTAGATTGGACAATTGGGACATTCCTGCATGAACCGTTTGTTAATTAGGGTGCCATGACTAACAAGCTCTGTGTATTTGGAGTGTTTATCTCCTCACAGCCCGAGCTAAGTGACTTTCACACTGTATTTGTGGATGACATTTGTGGATCCCTCTAGAACCAGCTTTAATGTCACAATTAGACTGCCATGACCAATAGTGGCGGCTGTGCCAGCGAGATTACAAATGAGGATGGCGAAGGACAACAGAGGTGAGTGGATGAGGTGAGTTCGCCTCTGAATGACATCAAGACTTGCTCCGAGTCCCAGAGCCATAATTTAGAGTACCAGATTTTCATTCATTTTTTAAGCTCGAAAAATGTTCGTGCTCAGGCATTACTGAATAAAAATAGCGAGTAACAACACGACAACGAGGTTTGTTAAAAAAAACAAGAATAAATCACCGCCTTTTACCAGCAGTAGACACCATATTTTCAGCTTTGATAGAAGTTTCAACAGGGATCATATCCAATCTTACTCCTTTCTGTCCCCACCTCTTTGACTTGTCACAACAGATGAATCTCCACATATGAAACCACTTTGGTCTGTAAGCTGTCAAAATAACATTTTCATTCCTCCACACGACCCTGGTCACCACTGCTGTCTGCTGCTGTGCTGTGTTATCGCTGAACATCAAGTCTGGACACAACACAGGATTTTTTTTCTTCTTCTTAGAAGTTAGGATGTGTACAGACTGCACAACCTCAATGCCACTACTTTTTTTACTCTTTTAAATCATACAGTAGTTGGAGTATAGGTACAGTGTGTGAAAATATAAGAAGCACTTTCCAGTAAAAGTATCAAATTAAAGGAAAAACACAGTAAATGCAGATTCTTCCATTAGGAGTATAAGGGTCAGTCAATACATCGTGTGTAAATCAAGATAAATCTGAGGGGCAGAGAGACAACGAACAGCAGAGGAAAGTAGAAAAAAACACTTTGACAATACAAAGTTATGCTTTTTTTCAGACATTTTATGTAATCAGAATGAATTGAAGGATGGAAATATTGGTTGACCTGTCTGTTGATCCCGACTGAAATATCTCAACAATTGCTGGATGGATCACCATGAATTTTGGTGCGGACATCCATGTCCCTGTCAGGATGTATTCACTTGGGTCATCCCTTGACTTTTCATGACTAAATACTTGCTACTTCAATAACATTCCCATCATCTTCAGCGGCACTTTGTGTTCAGTGCTCATTTGCAAATGTTAGCATGCTAACACGCCTCAATTACCTAAAGATGGTGAACATTATACCTGCTTAACATCAGCCTTTTTATAATTGCAATTGTATGCATGTTAGCATGCTGACTTTAGCATTTAGCTTAAGCACCAGTGTGCCTAATGCCTAGTTCACAATACACGACTAGCCCAAATGTTCTGCTCGCTGACAGTTTTTGGAGCTCCCACAGACAAAAGCCCCCAAATCAGAGGCAAATTCGCATTGGTTAGGCACTTGCACATTGGCGTTCGAGTGCTGAGTGTTCATCACAGACACATTCCAGATCTGTCGTGGAGTCTGTCGGGGAGCTACAGCCAATGAGGGCGCAAGACACCGGAGACCTGGGGAGGGAGTCGTCTCTTACCTGTGTGAACGAACACCAAAGTTTGTTTGGGTTGCAAGTACACATTTAACTTTTATTTTTAGGGGTCACAGGCCAAGGAATTTCAAAAACCACAGTGTTAGACAGCGCTCTCCATCATCAAAACACCAAATTAGGGAATATCTTTCAGAGGAATGGTGTTCATCCCTCGAATCGATTTTCAGAGACTTGAATCTCTGCCAAGGAGCATTGACGCTGTTCTGGCACTTTATGTTGGCTTTTCCTTTAATTTGTCACCTTTCTGTTTGTGTGCAGTCACATGCACTTTTGTTCACATACACAGCGATATCCCAGCTGATTTTTAGAATTCCATTCCTGTCACTCAGTTCCGCTCTTTGCTCTCACATGTTGTCAATCTGAAACTCACACGGCGTCATCCATCATGTTCAGCTCGGTACGGGGAGCACAAACTGTATAAATGTCTGATGTCAAGAGAAATACGACTGGGTGTGCCTTGCTGTAACTTGGCCCCTCTGATCTGTGAAATGATTAATTATACTATTACAGGAGGATGTATCTCATTAAGGTACACATGCTGTAACTGTGGTTACTGTTGGTGGTGGGTATAGAGTAATGATCCCTCTCTGTCATCCCGGCCACAAAGCTTTCCTTCAGCAAACCAACATTCAACAGCACATGTCGGCCCGCAGCAGCACGTCGCTCATTCACTCAGCTTTCTCTCTTTCCATCCTCCATGATTTACTTTCATATCCCCCCACCCCCGCTCTTTCATCTCTGAATGCAATAGTGTCGGAGCCATAAACTCCCAGCAGCAGAAGACATGGTGGTTTAGTGGCATTGTTGGAGTGTCTCAAATGTGGAATTGCTTGATTTCAGGTCAGGTTTGCATGGTTTTGTTTCTTACAAAGACTTTTCTTTCCTGGAACTACCTTTAAGAGCATTCCATTCTTATATTGTAGCATTAATTCTACTACAGTTAGTTATTCAACACATTTCCCGGTACAAACCCATTTATTCCAGTAATGTGGCTGCAATGCATTATGGTCTATTGAAGCCACTGTCAGTAAAGCCATGAGCAGTTCCCCCTCTTACACAATGGTTTTCAGACACATTTCTTAAATATATTCAGCTTATTTGAAAGTAATTGACACGGGTTCACAGCTAGCAAGGGTGTGACAGCATTTTGTAACCCAACCACATCATTACCTTATTATAAACTTGAGAATGTGACTATAGATTTACAGTCTTTCACCTCAAATTAAAACCCACACATTTTGAGAGCTGCACATGGTAAAGGCTCTCATTTCTGCTTTTTTAAAAAACTGGTATTGAGAGTAGTAAGATGTCATGATGAATGTGACACGAGCTGACTGTCGTCCAAGGTGACACTCTTTAGTGAATACGAGAGCAGCCGTCCTGACTCATGTCACTTCAGTTGGGTTCCAGTGAATTAAGGGTCCAGAGAAAGAGACAGTCAGAGACGAAGAAAAGAGAGAGAGAGAGGGAGAGGGGGGGAGGTCAAAGAGCAAGAAAAGCATAGAGAAAGCAGTGCAGTGGAGCGAAGATAATGCAGGCGCTGTTTGGTTCCCTCAGCACCTTCTACCTGCCAGTGAACAGTTCAGGCAGAAATTGCTCCTGCCCGTCTCTATCATAAGGACATGGCAGCTATAGCGCAGAATGACATCACAGAGATAGAAAGTACCAAGACATTCCTATAGTGCCAATACAAACAACTCTCTCCCAGGGGGAGGTAGTCTCTCACAGAAATCCAAGGCTCCGATGTTATGAAAGCCTGCCGGAATGTACAAAGCATGCTTAGTCAAGGTTGCACATTGCTTATTAGTAAGACCGTCCCCATAACTGGAGGGTCAGTGCTTCAATTTGTGTTAATCTGAGGCTGTATTAGTAGTATTTCCAAGCTGAATGCTTTACAGAGATTACTTTTTTTTTTTATTTGCTCAATGCTATACATTAGAAATGTTGTACTGAATGACAGCACTGACAGAAAATGGATAGTTTGAGTGTTTGGTAAATATTCATTTTGCTTTCTTGTCGGGAGTAATGAAGATAGATCATACCACGAGGTTTAAAAGTTGAGCGACACAAAAAAAAATCTAATTTTGTTCAGATACGAAAATCAATAGATACAAAAATTTTATTCTGGGTGCATTAGATTATAATGACAAGAAGTGATGGGTGAGGGTATTTACAGCACAGTTTATTTTTTCTACTTTTCTGTCATGCTATGTTTTTTTCTCATTTATTTGGGATGGTGGTCCTCAGACATTTTTCGACAATCAACAGTGGGCCTCAAGTTAAAAAAGGGTGATATTCCCTGCTGTAGAGCACGTTAGCATCATGTAGCACTGGTTGCCTCATTAAGCCAAAGTGAATGTACAGCCTCTTACATTACCGCTGGGTCACGACTTTTTCCTTAATCCGCAAATCTTGTTCCAACTTGCTCATCCACCGCACTGACAGACGACCGCTTTAACATTCACACTTGTGCTGTTCAATATTTAATACATCACTGTGAATTCCTTTTGTAAAGTTTAGGGAAGTGTGAAAAGCACAAGTCCCACAGAAGGATGGAGGAGGGCAGGCGCATGCATGTGGGAAATAGAAAGTGTTCTGTTCGGGGAGATGAAGGCATAGATTTAAAAAAACAAAAAACAATGGGGGAACAGAGCTGTTTCTGCACAGTCCACAGGGCTCACATTAAAATACAGGCTTTAACAGTGTACTAAACGGAAAGCTAATGGAAAGAGGACCTTGTAGACTCACAAATGAGCTGAAACAGCTTTTAGCAATTGTAAATGTGTTTTACTGATGAGTGATGAGTAATTCCTGAGACTTCAGCACTCAGATATAAAATGACTTTGTTTATTTGAATGAACTCAACGCATAGGAGTCTGTCATATCATTAGTTCATCCTTTTGTAAAGTGTCCCTTTCCCGACCAGTTCACTCTCTCTCTCACACACACACACACACACACACACACACACACACACACACACTTAACAGATCATTGTCTCCCCATACAAACACACAAAGACATTCCTCGGTGAGGGCAATATGCTGTTGTGAGAACAGTCTGTCTAAGGCTTTCTTTTTTTTTTTTTTGAGGCCTCATAGAAAATCTCATGTATTCCACCCCCTGCGTCTGAATTATTCAGCTTCAATGCCATTTCTATTCTTAGTACTTAGCAGTGTTTGGATGGCTGCAGAAGAACCCTAAGTATACAGTGAACAACATAAGTAGCGTACTGTATGCGTTGCATAATGCCTACAGAATATAAGCAAATCGTACAGCTCCGTTCTCAGCGCTTTCATGTGAATACTTTGGTTAAGGAGGTTCAGATATGTCTATGAGCACATGTAATGAGTTCTGATATTCTTGGGCGCAAAGATGTGCAACATTAATTGGGCAATTATATAATGCAACATGTTTGATGTTCCTTAACTTCAGACCTTCATGTTCACACCATCTGCTCTTTGCTTTAAAATGTGCATACATGTGCACATACTGCAAGGTTGAAATGATGATCTTTACACGTCACTTTTTAGGCTGAAATTAATTTGCTTCAAGACAAAGAGGCCTGAATTAAATCTAGTCGAAGCGATAGAGTCTTCAAGGGAACATCAAAGGTTTGCAGACGTCCCTCTGGGCCGTTTCATGAGCATCGATCCAAAATGCCTCGTGGGAGTGTGCTTACGGTCTACCATCCAGTGAAACTGTTTTCATCCAGCCAGGCATGGTTGCTGAGATCCGCTAATCTCTCAAGTCTGTAATTGTTCTGAGAGAAGCAGCAGAGGAAGGGCGAGTGGCAGTTAAGGAAGAGATGGGAAGGTAAACTAGGTGACATCTGCTGCTGCCATCAAAATGCTGCCACAAATAAATGTTTTTCTTTGAGATGTTATGCAATTCAGATTCCTTTCATCATTCACTCAACATTCTACCTGCAACATTCATCTCCACAAGTTAAAAAAAAAGCGTTCTTAGCGTTATTTTATGTTTCGGTTAAACACACCCATTAGGCTTTTCACTGCTACATGGCTGTCATTGCCATGGCAGCATCAGCTGAATTTATGATGATGTAGAATAATTGATGATTTACATTAATGTGGCTTGTGCTATATCATACAGCTTCCTACATTTGTTTCATCAAATAAATTGCATTGTAATTATAAACCGCAACCGATGACAGAGTGAATGCATGTAAAGCACACTGAAAATGTGTTAGTGCTGACATTGACTTGTAGAAGTACGTATGTAACAAGCAAGAATATATATTAGCCTCTTCTTGGAGTTCTTTGAAAGAGTTTAACAGTTTTAGGCTCTGACAAACTGTCAAAGTATGATTTAATGGTAATTGTGTCAACAAAGTAATTTAACAGTTACTTTACACTCTGTCATCTTTTGTATGTTTGCAACTACCTCCTTTGGTATGAATTATTGATAAATAGCTGGCTGTTGCATGCTGAGCCAGAGAGAGGCGTAAAACATGGACTGGATTCAGTCACAGACAGGATCTTCAATTTACAGTAGCTACCAGCCACTCACATTTAATCTGAAATGTAAAATGTGTTCAAACACTGCGGTTGTTATGAATTTTAAATATATAGTGTATCCTCTTTTTTTTACATGTTTAAACAAAAATAAACAAATTCAATATGTAATCTTGTTCAATTGCTTTGTTGACACGCCTCAGGGATCATAGGATTTTGTTTATTACCAATGTGGCATATCTGTGTTTCTCAGCCTCAAGACACATTTTGATAGAGCCAAGCTATTTCACACCCTTTGATGTGTAGGCCAGCATCATGGATGTACTGTACTTGCAAGATGCTGTGACGCAAATAAGATCACACATGCCTCCTGAGGGACTCACTGCAGCAGCGCAAGTTCCCTTAAAGACACCACACACAGAAAACGATGTTGAATTTGAACACTACTAACCTGTACACACACAAACACCTTTCCTGCTTGAGCCTATGGAGTGCGAGGTTGTTGTTCTTTAAGGACAGCTCTCAAAGACTTACTGCGGTCAGCCCGACAGTTCAGTTTTCCCCCACGAAAAATCAGTCACCACACAGGGATCAGTTGGAAATAAACCATTCCGTAAATTGTCAAAATTATCACAGTATGTTATGAGTAGGGAATTATACAGATCCAGGTTACCTCAGTTAATTCTGCCACTGGCAACATGGTTAATCAATCTTATTTGCATACGGTGCAAGTGTGGCCACTCATTACCTCTGCTTATTTTTTCTCTCGCTCTCCGTCTCTCTCTCTCTGTTGTCACAGGGGGGGGGGGGGGTATTGATTTCACTGACACTTCCAGGGAATGCTTTTATTGACTGTCTGCCAACAATAAATTGTTGATTGCTGGTTGATGAAAAGGCTTCAGGCTTCAATAAATCCCCTGATAATGTCTCAATGCAGACATTTTCTTATGCAGTATCACACAACTGATTGGTTTAAAGCCTGATCACCCAAAGTCCATGCTAACACACCCGAAGCCCATACAGTAAGTTTAGTCTTTGCTGCTGTTGCCAGGGTTATGCCATTGAAGTAGGCTATGCAACTTTTGTTATTAGATCCAGGCTGCCTGGCAGGCACAGAGCTCTCTCCCAGCAGAGGAGCTTCCAGTCATTCATCAGTATCACTGCTAGAGAGAGACAGAGAGTGATGGGAGAAGTGTGTGTGATGTGCTTGTGTGCACTGTGCAGCGCGACTGTCTCTGTCATTCTTTGTGTGTGTGTGTGTGTGTGTGTGTGTGTGTGTGTGTGTGAGAGAGAGTGTGTATGTGTGTGTGCGCGTGAGAGATTTGGGTGACAAAAAACTGCAACGAAGGATCTCATACTCCCTAACACAAATGTCAAGATGTCCCAACATATCTATCATTTGCAGCCCATTACAAGACATGATGATTACATTTGAACATTTTGCCCTGACCTGAAGTCAAATGAGCATTACAAAAGTACTAACACGTATTAGGGGGTTGGCTGTTGGGATATTCAAATTGCTATTTTATTAATCATGTTAGGGCTTCTCTTCCACGTTAGCTAAAAAATTGTGAATAATCCCCATTACTGTGTAAAGAATATATGTATATAAATCATTTAACTTGCATTTTGGGAAGTCTTTAATATTTAATTGAATGTTGACGATTGTTTAGTTAGGTTATATATATATATATATATATATATATATATATATATATATATATATATATATATATACATATATAGCTCATTTGTCAAAAGGATAAAGAGTGTCGGAAATATCTGAAAAATGCAAGTAAGTGGTTGTGTCTTAAATATGGCGTTGTATATATAATATTTTCGTGTGATTGATACACAAGTACAATATTGTATTATTGATTTTGGGGCTGAATTATGAAATGTAGGATTAGCCATTAGTGTCAGGTCCTCACGCGATACACCCCCCCCCCCCCCTCCTTACGATGTGGTAATCTATCCGCAGCAACAACACAAATCGGCTAATTGAAGGGCTAATGTAGGTACTAGGCTACTTATTATTAGCCTACGAAGAGGCCACTATTGATTTTAAGTTGTAGCTATAAACTACCTCTTAATTGTTCTGTGTGTCGAATTTGAATGAGTGGACCGCCGATGAATCCAAATAGGAGACTCCATGTCGGACTTTTCCTCTCTCCGTTCCTGTGAAGCGCTGTTTCATACGTGCAGTGATGCCTCTGCAGCCCACAGACGGAGCGATACAGGAAGATACTACAGTGCATGGGACCTTACCATCCAAGTGACGTCCTATATGATAAATCCCGACTTGTTACATTATCAAGGCAAAGAAGCAATTTCAACGCAATTCAGAGGATTACTCCTGAGACGGCCTGTGTTGACAAGGTAGGGAGCAAATGCGCAAATTGTTTGTCTCGTTTCATTCATTCCGCGGTGAGAATTTATTTGCACTTGTCATGACTTACAATAGACGCATCTCTTTTATAAAGACATGTTTCGGAAGCCACTTTTTTTTTCTTTTTTTCTCGCGCGTGCAGCCCTGAACGTTATGCTTTTAGTTTCCATGTAAGATTGTGCGCGGTGGACTGCATTGATTGTGTTTTTGCACAACTTTCTTGTAAACCCGGACACTGAAAGAAATTAGATAATTCGTTTTGACAAAGTTGTTGGACTGCATCCTCCTCTGTGGCACCTTGACAGCCGTCCTTACCACTTGCCGTAAGTGATAATGAGGCATAGGAAGAATATCCACCCAAGCGCCTTGGCGGAACAGCCGCGTCCGCAATTGCGTCTTTTTGCGTTTTATTATTAGGATTGAATGCAGATTATTTGTCCTTTTGCAAGGGTTAACAGATTGGAAGCAAAAGAAGCTGAACAGATCGCCACCACTTGTGGGAATAGGATACAGTAATGGTCAGCGGAACATGTGCCATCAAATCACACTGTGCCCAAGGCTTTGAGGTGTTCATCTGACCACATCTTCCTCTCATATACTCTGAAGCCTTGCAGGCTGTAGACACCCCAGCGATGGCTTCTGGGACACCCTGCCTTCTTTCCTATATAGCCATGTCAATCTGCTCAATGTGTTCATTCTGGCTCTTTGTCCGCTTGGAAATGGGTTTGGTGTTGCATGGGGTCTGCACAGACAGCAGCATTGCTGCAGACTAAATGCGCGATTCCAGTCACTAAAACACTGCCACAAGTGCAGTAGTAGCTTTTGAAATGTAGTCAGCATAAACGGACAACATTACATCTGTAAATTACTCTCTAGACTAACTCCAGCTGTGCTATGAATGCACCGCTTGTCTGATGTAAATGCACAAGTTAGTCTTCCACAATATAGCTGTGTTAATGGCTCCTGATGTAAATGATATGCCATTATGATAGACTGCAATTATTGTTGTGTGTGTGTAGAGGGGCACTGAGCCAATTGAAAAAAAAAAAGCAATTCTTATTCTGACTCCAGCAGAGGTAGAGTCAGATTCAAGGAGGATTGGAAGAGATCAAGGCTAAGAGGTCAATCAAGTATAAAGAAGCTATTAGCACCCTACCAAAATGTATTAAGTGCCTGAATAATACAGGAACAGGAATATTGACTGAAAGCTGCAGGCCACACAGATCCTCTAGATTTGATTTAATGTGCAACAGGATAACAGGCATATTTAATGACCCCCCCCCCGCTCCTTATCTTCTTTTTCTTGCATATACTTCAAGTGATAGGCATTGCAAGGCAGACATTTTTCCAAGCGCATTCTTTTATCTCAAAGAAACAGCGAAGAGTCCCGTAATCTGTTGATGTTCCCCTCTGTGTCATTTCCTTAAACCGTTAATGTGCACACTTTCCTTGTTAAACACAAGGCCCCAGCATCTGCGCCCCCCCCCCTATCCCCCCATTAGAGACCCTCTGCATTTCGCTCGTATGACTGACTGCAGGGGCTTCATATGAGTGTGGAAACGGAGTGTTGGAGTGATCATTAGCTTTGCTCGACAGATAATTATGCACTCTGTGCTGAACTCTCAACCTTGTGCCGGTGCTTCATTAGCTTCCTTTTTGTCTTGGTGCAGCTATCAGCTGTAGTGGCTTCCCCCTGTATCATTTTCATTCATCTCAGTCACCTGATACAAGTGAGAATAATGTACAGATTTGAAGGTATTTTGTGACTTCCTGTTATTATTCCCATGTCAATTAGAGGAGGGCTCATCCTGCTCCGGTCTGTGTTGTGCTGTTGGTGAAGCTGCGCTAGGTTTAGTTAAAACACGATGAGATTTGCTCTGCTACAAAATACCTGTAAACACTGCTTCAGCCGCTTGCTTTCCACATGCCGCCTGTGTGGAATATTAAGGATGCTTTCGAAGGGAGATAAGGGCTGTTGAATATTTAAAAAAATCTCTGTATATTTTTCACACTTCTACCATACCCAGCAAGCCTCGCTTTTCCATGTAATTATGCAGATAATGCTTTCCGGATGTTAATGTGTCATCCCAGACCGTCCAAATAGCCTTGTTTGTGTGTTTGTTGCTCTGTTTCGAGATAGTCTTAAGCCATGGAACCCTGAAATTAAAATAAAATTAGAAAAGGACCATCAGATTTGAGCTGACCGAAAGGGCAGAAGGAGGCTAAGACTAGTGGCACAAATATTGCTTTCTAACACCCCCAAGGCTTTACAATAAAATAAGGGATGATGACAGCAAAGAAGATTGTGCAACGCACAGTGATGACATAGCTGTTACTCATGACTTGTCCTCCTCAGGTTTTTATTACGGAAGGCCAGAAGTCACAATGGTGTTGTAATGATGGTTGTGGATGACAGCGATGATGAGTCAGCTGTAGCAGTATTCTCTGATGCGCTGTAGTTCCAGGCTGTGTTCTTTTCTTTGTTGAATTTTAATTACACTGCACTGTTCTACTGAGCAGAGCCGTCAGGTCCCACAACGTCTTGTTGCTTCTCAGTGGTTCACCTATGAGAGCAGGACATTCTCTGTGTCCGAGTCTTCTCTCTTGCTCCAGTAAGACTTGCTTAGTTTGAGGGGACTCTTCAAGCACCTCTGCACTCATCTCAGACCGAGCACTTTCCGCTGCGCTTTGCTGCTGTGATTGGCCGTCAGCAGGCCAATTCTTCTCGAAAAGTATGCAGAACAAGCAGTGTGATCCCTCATGAGAACCCAGTGGAGAACCTGTTATGTTTTTGTGCTCCAACTGTGAGGTTCAGAGAGAGCTGAACGTCTGTATAAAGCCTGTATTCACCGAAGACTACAGGTCTATCTCCTCACTGCCCACGATAATGGACCTCGCTGTACCCGGGCAGATTGTTACTCACACTATTCAGTTCAATTTACTGATCCTATACTCCTCTGAGATCATCTGCCTTTTGAGGAGTTTTAGGATGAAAAAAAAAAAATCACTTTCTGCTCACCCAGGATTTATTTCTAATAATTAGTCTGTTTTTTTTCTTCCTACTCTTGACTTTCAGCAATCACCCTAACATGTTCATTTAGCTGCCCCATTCACTTAATTGACAAATATAGTTCATGTGGAGGTCGAACCGATTACCCTTATGTTGTGCTGTAGCTGAGGCATGAGGCAAAGGGCATTACACCTACTGATGATGTCACCTTGCTGTATACAGTATTATGCTGAGGGAGTACTGTGTGTGCAGCAGCAGCTTTTAAGTCACAGCTATTGAATGTCTGACGAAGAGCATTGTTTACCATTAAAGCTTCCCTTCATGCGTGCTCATGCCTGCAGGACTTGTACATTACACGTGTGCCTCAGGCTTTCTGTCTGTGTTGATAGTGTGTGTTTCTCTACACACATTATGAATAGAAAGTCGCTTGCTGTATGTCGTATCACATCCTTATATTTCCATAGTTCTGTCAATCCTTCTGTCTTGTGTATTCGTCATTAGTGAGGACGTGCTAATGCAGCGGTCTCACCTTTTTTCACTTTACAAACATTCAGTGACACTGGGTCCCTTTTGCCTGTGTGATGCCATTCATGCCACAGCATGCTATGTTGTATGCTTTAGTGTGATGGCCTGCTTTTCATTTGCCTTTCAGCTGAAACTGGGGCGCTCATTTGTTGATATAAAGACATACTGTAGACCCGCATTCGACGGGGGACAATGTCAATTCTGGTGGGAGAGCGAGGGAAAGGGGCAGAGGCATGTTTGTATGTCTTCCAGCTATTGGAGCATGCTCCGACTGTGAAAGGCCACTGCCATTGTTAGGTAACATAATCCACCAGGGAGGCCTTCGGCCAGACACTGTGGAGGACTGCCTTTACCCCCCCCCCCCTTCTCTCTCTCTCTCAGTACAGATGCATATCCCTTTCTGTGCTGGAATCAGCTGCTGAATGCCGAGCAATTTTCAACTGTTACTGAACCTCTGTGTGTGTGGGGCGATAGTGTACACATCCACTTATTGTTGCCATTCTGAACACAAGCGCTCTGCCAGCTGACGGCTTGTTTAAACAGTCTTATTGAAAGCGGTATATTCTGCTTTGCTTCACTGTCGGCGCGGGGCTGAATGGAGAAAA
This sequence comes from Pholis gunnellus, assembly GCF_910591455.1. Classification (NCBI taxonomy): domain Eukaryota; kingdom Metazoa; phylum Chordata; class Actinopteri; order Perciformes; family Pholidae; genus Pholis; species Pholis gunnellus. Next base: position 10,773,930 of record NC_136547.1, read on the forward strand.
ATAGACAAACAAATACCTCCTCTGGGAAAAAGTAATTCTAGAGAGAACTCTCTGTGGATGGTTTTAATGAAGTATGGTGGTGTGTATGGTCACCTGCGAAACTGATGCCAACAATAATGTGTCCGATTTGTGGTTTGAGAGTGGAACCAGTGGCTCAAAATGGATTATACAGACTCATGCTTTAGTATCAGATTGCTTGGAATCTAATAAGTATAGACATTATTTCCATAACCACCATCATGGAGACAGATATATTGTAGTAGGCTGTGTATTGCACTGACTCCATGTACTCGCATGCAAACAAACACACTCATACAGATAAAGCAGACACACTTAAAGGAAGATCAACCTGGTTTCGTCTGCCTGATCAGCCAGTTATCTGTTGTGCAAACTGCATACTGTATGTTTTCCTTATTTCGGGTTTATTGCAATACATAACTTAGTTTGTAAAGCCTGATGTAATTATATGGGAAACCTCTTCTAATACAAACGGTAATATGATCTTTGAGATCAGGAGTCAAAAGAATTGCTGAACTAAACCGTCCACTCAGGACGTCCAAAACATTGACTCAGAAGAAACTGACTAAGGTACATTCCTATTTGCAATGTGGAGTTCCTCCACATCTATTTCTAACCTTATCAGGTTAGGTTAAATATCAAACCGCAGTCATGCTGGTTCACATATTCACTTTTCTCACTTACAATTTAATTTTATTTGTGAGTGAAAAGCTCCTTGCTGCTAAGTGAAGCCCTTCATTGCCTCAATTGTGTGGGCTCTATACATGCGAGTGGGTAGTATACATATTTCTTGTTAAAACAGCTTTTTTTATAAAGCAACATTTTGCTAGCATAATACAGAAGGCACATACCCATTATAAAGTGATCACGCCTCAGAAATGGCTATATGCTAATGTTTTACAAACATTATGCATATTTCTAAACAGGGGCTTCTCCTATAATTCCTAAATCTAAGATCTAGAAAGCCAGTGGCAGAGCTGATGTGAAGTTCTTTGTTCCACAGTCTGTTAGCCTGTGTACTCAGTAAATCCAGAGAGTACAATTTGCATAAAGACTAACGCTTTAGGAAAGTCTAGATGGCTTGTCCACTAGACTGACAGTGATGAGAGAGAGCGAGAGAGAGAGAGAGAGAGAGAAAAAGAGAGAGAGAGAGGACTGGTGCCTCTTTTGAGAGGATTTTTTACAAGATCTTACTGTTTTGGCAGGAGGCACTAAAGATTATGATATTCATGGAACAATGTAAAGTAATACTGAGTGGTTTGTGTGTTCTTTACCACATTATAATTGAACTACATTGAGTCTACTTGAAACCAAATTTGTATTTTTCCATTTTTCTGACCAAATAATAGGCAATTTATTTTTTATAACTGTGCCAGATGAAGGCATGTGATAACATATGCATTGCTTGTTATTGAACAGATAGACACTCATGCCTTTTTATGCGCTGACAATTGGCTCGACAGGATAATAGCTTCTGTTATCATTCCAGCATTTTAAAAAGGTGTCGTACTTGGATAGATAAATTATTATAGGGCATAGTATTTTCACAGCGATTGTCAAACCCCAGCCGCTTAGATGGGATGATGGGTGAAACAGGAAAGGGCCAAAATCAGTGTTGTGTCAACCTATTTAACCTCCACACTGCACAAGTGTCACATCATGTTATAAAAAATGAATGTGACATTTTCACCGTTCCCTGACACTGGTGAGGAGTTTTACAATCCAACCGAGATCCGGGTCCATCTTGTTCCATCACTTCCTGCAACATTTATAACCGATCCACTGTCAAAAAATGGTGAAAATGATCCCGTTTTGTTGACGCATATTTGATGAACCGTCATGGTCAGTGTTACCCTCGGTGACTAATACTTGCGTCACAATAAAAGCCACGCCGTGATTCACCAGTTTGAACACTTTTAATGTGAAGCAGCAGCAGTGTGAAATGTTGGGAAAGTAAACAGCTAGTTCTGATAAATACTCTATCGAGAAAAAAATGTATCAAACATTGTCTTTTATTACATGAAAATCTCTAGAATCATAACTTTGAACAAAATCCCGCTTTAGTCCAGTTTCCATCCATCTTTTCCTCACATGATATTTCCCCCCTGGACTGTGAAGCAGCTTGTTGCTCACGGTGTCAGTGTGGGGAGGATTGGCTTCGTGGCGCAGTGAGTGGGCTTGTTTTGACCTGTCAGCATCCCTCCACGCCACAGCTTTCTGCACTGCCCTGTAGCAGCTGGCCTGGCTGCCTCTCAGTGGCGGTGACAGGAGAAAAGGAGGATGACGATGAACCAGGCGCATGACGAAGATCTCCCCCAGCACTGACTTCTCTCTGTGTCGCCGGGCACTTTCACACAGCGAGAGAATGTGTGATCACAGTCACATTCAGCCATTTTAAAGCTCATAGGCAAGTGTGGTTCCGCAAAGCTGGCGCACATTACTGATCACACAAGGCCAGATTTGACATGTCTTTGGGGGGAAATGGTGAAGTATTTAGCAATCTGTTTATAATATTGTTTTATTTCAACACATTAGAATTCCATTAAGCTATTTATTGGTGCCTCATCCATTATTATACATTTTTTAGAACGGCCTCTCCCTTCAGCATAGTATACAGAGTTGTTGGCATTAGCATGTCACGCCTGTCAGTCTCCATTGGAGGTCCAAGTTAGTTAGGGTGAGTCATGTGACCCAACATCAAGGAGAGCTCAGCTCCTGTTTATTTAAAGCGAGGAGATTTATTTAAGAGCTTGTTACACAAGATAAGCTGCAAAAGGTAGAACTCTAAATGGAATAAAAGATCCAATTTGTAATTGTCCACAACTGCCAGCGTTAAGTGCCTGACTGAGAGATGAATAGAGGCGATAAGCAAGAGAGGATCATTTCAATAATGGGTATTTTAAAAGGTAGATATTTTGTGATGACAGCCGTTAATTTATCTTATCATTTTTGAATATAGTAGTTTTATTTTGATATGTTTTTTTTTTATTGAGCGCATTTTAACGTTGACAGCAATAGTGACCTGAATGTTAGAACAGGAATTCTGATACATCAATGGCTGAATTTTCTCCCTCCTCAAAGCCTTACATGCTCAATAGAGAGAGTCACTTGGATCCCATCTTTGACAATGAGAACCCACAAGAGATGGTCTGAGGCAGAACTTAAGTAGTGAGGTTTGACACAGTTGTTTTGGATCCAAAATGGCGTCAGCTCAGGCGGAAAGCCCTTTCGTGTTCTTGATTTTAATTGAGAGAGAGCCCCTCAAGCGTGCTGCCAATCTCCCAAGTAGAAGAAACCCTACAGGGAACATTTCCTGCAGTTGAACTACTCATCGTCCTTCTGCGCCAGCGTACAGTGCTCGCAGCTTTTCTGTCTCCTTCGGTTATGAGAGAGTCTCAGCCATTATTCTTTTAGAAACATAAATTATGTGATTGACATTTGAATCGTAAGATATGTCACTTTGATACGGAGTGTACTTGTTCTCTTATGTGTATGATGTACATGCATACAACATGCAGTAATCTTGATATGGTTGCATGATCTATAGGATTATGTAGGATTAGCGTAGCTATCCAATTTGACATGACGGCAATAATAATCTGTTTTTTAACTAATAACCTATTAATCGTGGTGGGAAAACATTTATTCCCACATGGAAGAGCCGGCAACACTTTTTGACCTGGCAATTAAATAATTGATAAAGAAAAGAAGCGGGGGGGTCCAGATATGATCCGAACGTGCGCTTGAGTTTTATATAGGGCCCATGTACTGTGGAATGTCCATGTGAGGAAAGGCAAGGCCTTAAAACTCTGCCAGATTTCATTTCACGCTCTGCAGAGCACAGCCTCTGAGACGGTGACATTTACATGGCCCTCTATACGACCGCCAGTTGCTGCAGGCCCAAGGCACTGGCTAAATCAGGCACAACGGCCAATGAATGGGGAGGCAATGCAAGCGGCAGAACAAGGAGGAGATGGCTAATGTGCTGTGCAGAAGATGCACACAGAGCACATGAGTTTATGATGAAAGGACTGTATCACATCACAGTCATCTTTAGTATAAGGACCTCTCTCTAGAGGAACATGCATTGCAGTGTGTGAAATATATGTATTGTGCAGTGATAATTTATCATCTTTGTCTGTATCATCGCAAAGATGTTACATGCAGCTTCTGTACTGACCTTTACAAATGATTATGGCTGCTTTGTGCAGCAAATATGCAAAGCCATGAACTCCTGCAAAAATATTAAAAGCGTTCATTTAGGCAAACCATTATACAGACAAAAGGTACTGTATATGCTGCAGTGGTGTTGACTGTGTGTGTGTGTGTGTGTGGGGGAGGAGGAGACCATTGTTCTGTCAGTAAGACCAGCTTTTCAGGGATTATCAGCTCCAAAGACCAACTGGTCATCTCCGAACCAAAAGGTCACCTGGCTGGTTTAAATGCTCGTTAACCCCTCCTGTCCGATCTCAACATGCTCACTGTAATCTGATTGGGTTCTCTCCACCTCTAGTAGCTGCTTCAGCCAACATGAGTAGTTTAGTCCATACTGAGCTCCATATCGGCTCTTTTCTAGTTGATGGCGCTCCCCCTGAGAGGTTTCCCAGTAGGTTGAGATAAACATGCAGAGCAGCTGCACATGCTGAAATGTTTCTGGCTGCATTCAAAGAAAACCCTTTGGCAGTAGGGGAATGTTTCTTCCTCTGACACCATTACAGACTGCTTTCACAGGTCTTCCAGTAAGCTCCTGAAATTGTAAAAAGACAATGCACATTTGGCTTATATAATAACCGCACAGGACAACTTGGGCATCATCCCCCCATGCTGTATCATCTGAGAGCATTCTTTTGCTGAGCCAGTTGGCACACATTTCCAACTCCTTTTGGTATTCAAATCCTGGCTTTTGCTTTTGTTTTTGTTCCCTGGCAAGTCACTTTCCTATGATATTTTTTCCCAGGTGGTGTGAAACTATAGAGTCGTGTGTGGAAACACATCACTCAGTGTGTACTGGGAGCCTAGAAAGCTGTGGAGTTGTACGTGACAGCCTTTCGTTGTCTGCAGAAATGTTTTTTTTTTTAAATTCACAACATATTTAAAAAAAAAAATGTTGGGCCATAACTGTCCCTGCAATATAATCAGATGTAGAAGGGGAAGAGGCAGATGGACATAATGACGGCAGTAGCTCGAGAGCAGGTGGAGGTCAGCGTTGCCACCACGCAGTCTCAACTGGCCTGTTCGTCATGGTGCAGTGAATCAATACGGCTGTTAAGCAGATGAGTCTGCACTGCTAGTCCATTACAAAGTGGTAAATCTAGCTATGTCGCTTACTAACCTCCATAATGAGGTGGTAACAAAGTTATGGAATCATTATTGAGCATGTGTCCCGGCAGGACGGCGAGGGAAAGCAAGCTTGGGGAGGTTACAGCATGACAGATGGTGACTGTGTGTATGTGTGTGTGTGTGTGTGTGTGTGTGTGTGTGTGTGTGTGTGTGTGTGTGTCAGTGTGTGAAAGCGTGAATGCTTGGTGCTGGTTCTCAGGGTTGTTTTTGCACAGAAACAAGTGAACGAATGAGAGATTCAACTTGGTGTATTGATGGTAGCAGGGCCTTGAAATTGTTGCCAGTTTTGCTTTTACTCCTTTATGAGGAGGACTAGTAATATGATTTCAATATTGTTTACAGTTTTGAAGATTATTCATTAATAGCTCTTTTGCCATCGCGGTTCAATATTGTCAGTGTTTTTTATTATATTTAATGACTTATTTTAAAAGTGTTTTTTATTATATTTAATGACTTATTTGGAAAGTGTTTTTATCCAGGTTAAATTACCTTTCAATGTTTTCCACAAATGGTAGTTTTGACAAATATCTTAATTCAATTTAGCCGGATTCAAGGCTCCCTAATCATTCCCATTTTATGAGTAATAATTCATCCCAAACAATAATTCAAATGGAACTAAACCAAATGTCATGTTTGCATTAATTCCTGGATTATCTTTTGGTTTATCGAGACAATCCTTTGTCAAATTATGTCTCTATGGATTACAGAAGCCAGCTAACAACCGCATTCTTTTTATGATTTACACAAGACCCGGAACACAAGTCAGTAAAATATGTCAAAACAGTGGTGTAGAATAAACGCAGATCCTTGTGTGGTGTTTTTAAGTTCAGCCATAAATCACCATGTTTTGGCTGCAGGGAGAGAAAAAGGGGAGAGTGGAGGCAGAGGAGGGAGGGGCTGAAACTGTGGTATAAAGCCAAAACACGACCGATGCCAAGGTGGCAGCCATGGAAGAGGTGGGAGGGGCTAAACATCTTCTCGATCTAATAACCTGCATGGATGGACAGTGACGGACAGAGGACCTATTTATGACCAATCATCTAGATTGCTCCTTTTCATACAGCTAGCATAGTCAGAGGTATTAGGGCATACTTTTTCAAACTACACAATAGTTCACAGTAAACCCAGTAAAACCTGTTATTCTGGTGCGCATGCATCACACACCGTAGCTCACTGTTCAATCTTTTTTTTTTCTTATTTTTTTTTTTAATTGATGAAAAATACACTATTGTTTAAAAAAAGACATTTGAGTCCATCCCACGCTTTGTCTTTGCTGACTTTCCTTGGCAAAGCTCACCGTGTTCTCTTTCCCCTCCAGAGATTGACTGTTTTAGTAATTGTAACCTCAGAGTGTGAAACCTGCACTTTTGCTAGAGTAGCTTTTTCTTCTAATTCCTCTCGTGGCTCTTTACAACCTCCGATTATCCTAGCAACCGAGTGACAGTGAATATTGCTCTGCACCTGCAGAGGGGCCAGGAGGGGAATGAATCAGCAGACCCCACCATCAATGTCGTCTTCGTTTTGGCTCTTCTCGTCTCTTGACCTCCACACCCACTCGTTTGTGACAGAGAAATTTAGTGTCTGGATTTATTAGTAATTTAATTAGCGAGGAACCAAAAGGTCAGGGCTGAGATCTTTGCACATGTGTGATAGAGAGAGTTCTTTGCTAATTGAGCACAAAATGGACAGACAGCTGGAGGTCAGACATCAGTCTGGCCCTGTGGACTGAGTGATGGGGCTGCTGTTGAATTAGCTGGCTTCTCGTCCTGTTATTATTGTGCACCACTTTTTCAGGTCACCACTTATGCCTGTATTCTCTCTGAGCCTTTTCAGGGACATGCCATTCTTGGTATAGATAATCTAGGTATACATAATAAAAGTGGTTTTGGATTGAATTCAGGACAGAAGATTTGCAAAGAGATCAAAATATGTTTTTGGCTTAAACAGTGTGCGTGCATGTGTGTGCGTGCGTGAAACAGAAAGATGAATGAATGTCCCTGAGAGCAAATTAATGCAGCTTGCAGGATGACTTCAGCACCATGGACAGCGACTCATGCTTCATGCATATCGTATTTCTCTTTTATCTGTATTGCAGCACTCCATCTGTTCCCACGCAGTCACACACATGCACACATACAGATTAAAAAGCAAACGTACGTCTATAGATTAATGAACGTGGCTGTGGAGCTAGTTTCTGTCATAAGCTCAGCAAACACAAGTTCACACCCTGCAAAAGGAACTGATCTTAATTCAGCATTACCTGTTATTTTATCTGCTTATCTCCACAGCTAACCTTCACATATTACACATTTACAGAAAGGTATTTGGAGCAAACACTGACACAAGCCCTATATACATTTTGTTTGATTCTTTTTATTGCGTTATTTGTGCAGAAAATGCCAAAGTAGAGGCTATTTTTTATTTAATCACACAATTTAAAATGAATGTTTCCAGTATTATATAGATGTTATCAGAAGCATCAGTTTGAAATGGTCATTCCTCAACCTCTACCGCTTCATGACCCTTGTTATGAAAGGGCATTTGTCTCAGTTCAACCTCCAGTGTATCTTGGCTGGCAGTTTTTGTTCAAAAGGATGCCTGGATGAGTGAGTGCGATGTTCACCATCCGCTCCTGTTTAGGTATTGTCCAACATTGCATCGCTTCACCCACCTGTCAACACTCAGAGGAGGTGGGGACTTAATGTTGTTTCATCCCAGCTCTAATTGAATATTCATTTCCATTTCACTAACTTCCCTGACTCCATTCAGACAGGCGTCTCATTGAACTTTATAGTCTGGATAAGACGGTTCTGGCCCAGATTATGCCTCAAAAAGTTTGGTCTCTTTGAGAAATTCTTGTCTTGTCTTCGTATTTGCCACAGCAAAAAGAAGAACGAGTGGAAAATGCAAACAGGCACCTATCTGCTCACTAATTTGAGATCGGAAAGCAAATCAATTAATGCCTTTGTCCCTTTTTGGAATGAGATGTATCTAATGCATTATGGACAGCAAGCAAGCCTTTGTAGTGTAATTAGCAAGTTGTCGAGAAGAGGATGCTGGGCTTTTTCCACACTGCCAGGCAGACAGACAGTGAAAGCCTGCGTGTCGAAAGCATGAAATACTGGCATCTGTGAGGACACCCAAATCTCCTTGGCGGTTCTGGCAGAGAGAGAGGGAGAGAGAGGGGAGTGCACAGGCAGCAGAAAATGGCTTAGTCAGGGTCATCACTAGCCAATAGCTTTGGATCGCTGTGACAAGCCAGGGCATTTTCTCAGGCTCCAATAAGCTAAGTGAGAAAAGATCTTGATGCTACGATGCCAACAAACACTTTTCTCACGGTCTTTATCAGCCATAATTATCATACATTTTATGAAATGGTTCAGATTTTAGTGTTTATATCAAACCTCCAGAAGCGTTCACAGCATCAGGACATTTGTGGTCCAAATTAAATTAAATTTCATCTCCTGTGCACACTTTTGAGAAAATAAAAGTTTTATATTTTTTTTTATCCGTCTACGAAAATAGAGAAATGCTTTGAAACCATCAACATTCTATTATTGCCTCACAGTGACCAAATAACTGACTGCAATACAAAGCCACAGACTTTGTTTCGCAACCCAAATTAGAACATTAAAACGGCGTAAATGTAAGGATCCTTAAGTTTAGATGCTACATTATGTGTTCCTTATTCTTAAATATCACTGCTGACAAAACTCTGACAGTTCTTAGCTTGTTAAGCCAGAAGTTTATTTACATTGTGTCGCTGCTGGCTCAGCTTTCAATCAAAGACTTACACCCGGCCGCCCACTCGGGAGGCTTGGAGGCAAATGTTTCTGATGTACCTCAAAATACCCCTTTTCTTCATTTCAATAATAGATTTGTCATATCACATTGACATGATTTTAACTGCAAAAACTTCTGGAATTTGAGTTTGACTATAAGAGCTTTTCTCCTTTTGGCAGTTTTTTAAACTAATACAGTTGTCAAACCGAATTGTCCTCATTCATTGTGTATATGGCTGCAAAAAAGTGATAATATATCCTCATTGAATGTAGTTTTCCATCATACGTAAAAAAGCCACAGCAGGGGGCAAGGTACCTCAGTATGGCTGAAGTCAAACCGAGTCACGATACCTTTGTTTACTGCTGCACACTGGGATTATTCTTTGCATGTCAAAGTGCCTGCATGCTCTCCTCTAGATGAGTCTTGTCACTGGAGATGCATTTAAGCATATATTGCTGTTGAAGTTCAGTGGCCCGCAGAACAACAGATGTGCTTCCTGTGTTGACAGACACGCGAGCCGTGTCTCTAAAGCCACTGTGCATTTGTTCACAGAGTTTGTCATCTTCAAGAGTCTTTTTGTTTCCTATATGAGGAGGCTTTTTCGATATCCGTTTTTTTTTGAGAGCTCTGAAATGCGTAAAATACACGCAAATGCACATACGTAGAGCAATAGATACTGCACTGACAAAATGCCACCGTGCATGCACCCGCTCAAAAACACTCACTTGATGATGTCATTTGTATAATCTGATGGAATCTGGGCCAGCGTTGACGAGAAGGCAGCCAGCGGGATGAGCAGTCACTGTCATAATGATTTGTTGTGTAGGAGGGGAGATATGGGGAAAAGACAAGTGTGTGTGTGTGTGTGTGTGTGTGTGTGTGTGTGTGTGTGTGTGTGTGTGTTTGCGTAGTGGGGAGGAGTGTCACCTAGCAGGCGTAATTCTCTTGCTCATTTGCTTTATATGAAGGTTGCAACGAAACAAAATGTACTGAAGCATGAGTCATTATACCTTGTGTTGTTGTAATTTATGCAGTCGCTTGAATTAAAACAAAGTGGTTCTGCTCCATGTGCACCATTAGTCATTTATGTTTGGCTGATCTGAACAGGAAAGGAACATGAGCAGGAAATGTGTCAAAAGACAAGATAAGAAAATGGAAGATCATTCATTATTTCAGAAGATATTTTTGAACAACTGCTCATGTGCAGTTGAGTTTGGTAAACGCTGTAATTAACTTGTCGCGTTCACACCCAGCTGTGATAAATGGCAGATTTCCTTCGGGCTTTAACTCAGTCATTGAGTAATTTTGACTGTACTCGGCCTTTAAACATTGGCATTACTTTTGCAATCTCTCATGTTTCCAAATGCCAGATCATTTTAAGTCATCATCACATTTTGATGAAAAAACATTTGCTTTTGGTCGCAAGCCACGCAATAAATTGTTGGAACAAATCCTGAAAAAATGACAGCAGGCATTTAGACATCTAATTAAGCTTGTACTCATTGCCAAACATGAATTCTGATTCTGCTTCATTGTCAGGATAGTCAATATAATAAAGTAGTTGAATATTTACACAACAAATGAAGACACTGAGGTCTTTAAGTGATTATGACAGTTTTTGTCCTCTTACTATAATATTTGCAATCATCAAAAAATGTAACCATAACTAACATAACTTATGTTTTTTTTGCAATGACCTGTGAAAACTCCGCTTGAAGCTATGTAATTGGATAGCTAACAATCAATGAGTGTCTATTGATCTATGCACAGGCCCAAAATAAACTAGACCAGACCGTTGTGATGCGTCAACATCCTCTGATTGCCCCAGAGCAAACGTCAATGAAAATGATTAACTGACTGCTGTGTACGAGTATCGGAAAGAGAGTAGACGTGTTTGAGCCACAAAAGTGTTGTTGTTGCTACATCTAGTCATCTCTCAGGGTAACAGTAATACTATGCTGTGACGTCTTCAAGCTCTGAGGTGACGTTGTTGTACGGACTAGTAGATTAAGACCTTGTGTATGTTTGATGGACAGGTGGTTGGGTGGGCCGTCACCAGTGCTGCGGGCGTTGTACCGGACTGTTGTGGTGAAGATTTTCCTCGATTTACCAGTCCGTCTACATTCCGACCCGGACCGATGAGCTTTATAGTGACCGAAAGAATGAGATTGTGGATGCAAGCGGCCGAAATGAGCTTCAATCGTAGGGTGGCTGGGAACAGCCTTGGAGATGGGGTGAAGAGCTCAGACATCCGGAGGGAGCTCGGAGTAGAGCCGCTGCTCCTTTGCGTCGAAAGGGGCCAGCTGAGGTGGTTCGGTCATCTGATGAGGAGGCCTCCTGGACGCCTCCCTTTTAGAGGTTTTCCAGGCACGTCCAACTGGTAAGAGGCCCCCGGGGTATAGACCCAGATCACGCTGGCGAGATTACATGTCTCGTCTGGCCAGGGAACGCCTCAGGGTTCCCCAGGGGGAGCTGGGAAGCGTTGCTGGGGAGAGGGATGTCTGGAACACCCTCCTGAGCCTGCTGCCTCCGCGACCCGGCCACGGATAAGCGGAAGTTAATGGATGAATGGATGGATGTTTGATGTGAGTTGTGTCCATTTTTTAAAAATCCGTTCTAAGACTTATATTTTGCTAGGTTGCCTCACATACTGTAGCTGTTGATCTCTTCTGTGCTTCCATCTTACTCTCCATTTTACACAGCAGTTTTATTGTATTTTGTCCTTCATGCCTATTCACAGGATGGCATTGGTTTGAGTTGCAGCCACTCGGTGAACAAACGGCTCTGTCCAGTATTTAACTTCTTTTGTATTTGAAAGTATCATTTAAATGTTTCATTCGTGTGGTAGTGCGTTACTCAGCATGTACGTGGATGTTTAATGTTTCTATGGCTCTGTGTTTCTGTGCATGAATGAATGTGGATTAAGCCGATGTTCATAGTAATCCTGTACACATATGCTTGCATGGCTGTGTGTTTATGTGTATTTATGGCGCGGGATGCATGAGTGGGCGTACGGGTGCATGTTATGTATCTGATTTGGATCAACGTGTCATTATGGGAGGCAGCCGTAGTGGCTGGAGTGGTGCTGCTGGCCGCTAGCCTAACCGTACCAGAAGCTCCTCAGGTGAGGACACTTACTGTAGATCCTGGCCGATGATGTAACCACTGCACCTGCTGCCAACTATAACTTACACTTGATTTAGCTTGACTGTCTTAACTCTCTCAGCTCCTCTGGCACAGCTGAGCATGTGCAGAGGGGAGAGTATAGAGAGTACTTGGACACTGAGTCATCAAAATGTAAGTGCAGTCTAACACATCAGCAGGTTGTTGGGATATTCTAGATAAATCCCTCAGACCTCTAGTGCAGTCTTTAGATTTCAGATTTTACTCATACAGCAACCAATAATTGTTTTCATAATAGATCAATGCTGATTGTTTTCTTTATTAAACAGTTAATTGTTTGGTCTATAAGACACCAGACAATGATTAAAGATTTTGGATATTTCACTTAAAAAATGATTGAAACAATTGGTGGGTTATCAAATTAGCTGCCATTTATTTTTTTCTTCTATTGACTAATATATGAATCGACTAATCTTTGCAGCTCTACAATGTACGTGAATGCGATATGTATCTCCCTGCCAAAGGCAAAATGCCCCAAAGATATTTTTACGAGTTGCATAAGTTGTATCTGAGTCATTGCGTTTGATCAAAGGTTTGACATCAGAGATACAGATTTAGAAGTTAGATTACAAGTTCATGAGGTCAAATTGCGCATCAATTTATCATCCCTTTAAAATGTTTTCAAAGTCGGAGAAATGATGAGAGACAACATCAGACATCCCACCAGACACGGGGACTTTAACCCGTCCTCCATGGACACTATTAGTTATATTGCATGTGGCAAGTTTATGTGTGCATGCACCAGGTTGTGTAGTATTCCGTCTAAACCTTATTTTGTTCAGCATGTGTAATCCCTTTATATTCCCCGCTGATACCTACCTTCTCTTCAGATTATCTGAGGTAGAGATCAAGGAGTGCTTCTCTCACCGGGACACAGAAAGGGACACATGGCTCGAAATAACAAAACCATCGTGGTCATGTCTGCTGAAAATACAATACATGTGGTGTGTGTCACATCCTATACACGTTTGTATTCACTAACACATGGTGCTTATGATCTAACCACAAACGCATCTGTTTTGCATTCGCGCAAGCACTCGCATATAACAACTACATAATATAATACACTTGATTTATTGTCTCATAGAGGTATAATCGTCCTATCACAGAAATGTGTGAATGTAATATAGGCCTCATAAACAGGAATCAATCTCTCTAAGATGCCCAAGCACCATCCTTTCTAATGAGTCATGCTTTTTTTCAATAGACCCTGTTCTTATGTAAGTGTGGTCCCACGCTGCATTAAACGTATAACCCACAGACTCTTGTGAACAATTACACACTAGGTAACGAGTTAATGGGAGATAGCATATAGTGTGTACACACTGATTTCATTACTTTATGTGTTCCATGAGGTTGCTTCAGAGAGCAAGCTCGTGTCAGCCAGATGGAGGGGTGAGCGTTCAGTCTGCAGGTCCGTGTTTCAGTCTCTGCACGCAAATGCTTGTTTATATATTCCCTTTTATGTTGGTGTGGATGCCATCTTTTATTTATCTGGTTAAATTGTCAGATGCAACAAATGTTCAGGAGCTGTCAACACAGTGTAGCTTCTGTGAATTTCTGTGAAAAGGGAGGGGGGGGGGGGGGGGGTTAGACTAATGAGACTCTGCAGGAGTGGAACATTAGAATTACACTAGCACATCCCATGTCTTCTGAAGTCTCGGTAGAACTATCACAACCCTGCCGTGTGTGAATTAAAAGTAGAATTTGGTGCAGAGGCACAATAAAAAAAACAACGCTGCAAACTGACAAACAGTTGAAAAACAGCAGGATAAAGGGAACCTATTACAGGGGATCCATTTCTTTTTTTTCTTGGCTTTTATGCAGTATGTATTATCAAAGATGTCTAAAAGCTGCAATGTCTAGAGCTTCAGCTGTTTCAACTAAATAAAGGATAACACTTGTAACACAATATCAAGTTTGACATTCTGGGAACTATTCCTGTAACGAAACAAACCCGTAAACAATGTGAAATATTATTCTCATGAACAGATTGTTCGAGTTCTTTGTCACGCGGGAGTAGAAAAAAACAACACCCTTTTATATTGACTGTGTGTATTGAACAGTACGCAGTATAGTTACATCTGGGATGGCAAGTGTCCAGTGGTGCATTGGAGCAGAATAACATTAAGGTTCAAGTGAGATGAATGAAATGCAAGAAGTGAATTACATACTGTGGAGCAGGAGCATGGACATGGTGGCTGAGGCCAAATGAGCTGCTATACAAGGACGTGTGCAGAGTAGTGTAAAATGATGCAAACAATGTTGCATAGTAATGACAGTTCATCAAGGTGAGAGAAGAGAACACAATGTTTTATTAAGCTGCTTACCTGCACTTCTCAACCTTTTTTTTTCTCCCAGGCAGGATTGATGTCACATTCAGAAATCTTTTGTTGTCCCTCCCTGTTTGCGTTTATCTCTGAGACGATCTGCTGGCGACACACCTCCCCACCTCAGCTCGCTCACTATTCACAACACTCTGCCTCCCGAATGTCTTCATAAATTACATCATCACTTCATCCTGATTAATCTCGTATCATCAAACGCATTTCAGAAGGAGTGTTTCAACACGGACTCAAACCACATTTCAAGAGCCAGAGACGGTGCCTCGACTTGATTAGTGTTTTATTTATGAGAAGATTGAACCAGTTCATAAATATAATGGACTTCACATTCACAGAAAAATAATCGATCTACTTAAGTGTTATAAATTGTCAGGATTCATTATTTTTGTAACTTTTAAATGTTTTATTATTTAGTTTATTTAGTTTTTTCATTCATTGTTTTGGGCAGGTTGTGATCAGAGCTTCTTTTTTTTCTATTTGTACAATTTACAGACTATACTCTAACAAATTGGCCTCAAATTTTGAAATGTTATAGCAGGAAAGGTGTATGAGAACATTAATAAAGAGTGCATTCCTCTTGAATGAGCTAGTTACCAGCATCTTGTGTTGTCTGTTCTGGTTCTTTGGCTTATCATGTCAAAAGGTCTGTCATAAAAAAAGGTCTATTGATACCTAACAACCAATTAACTGCAGTATTGCCCAATTTGAATTGTTATTATAGCCGTTTAGTTAACATTATCCAAACGGCTAATTGAAAATGATAGAAAGATGTTATTGTCCATCATGGGATAACCATATATTACATCACGTAGTATTTTACAAAAGTGCAGGTCATACGTCAGACAGGTTATCTACAAAATAATACAGTAAATATGGTAAATGTATTATTTTAGATTAACTGTCATTTTGTTATTTTAGTTGGTTGTTCAGGCCGTTGTTATAAAAGGTTGTCAATAAACAAAACCAATGCCTGAAGTAATAATATACATCTATACTGGCTTAAAAAATGAATGAATTGTTATCCATGTCTTCGTTTGGCGGCCAGTCAGAGTGTGAAAAGATATTGTTGAAGTCAGCTCTTCTCATAAGGCCTGTACGTTTTATATAATGCTAATGTATTTAAGATAAGACCATAAACACTGAACGCGTGTGTCTTTTTTTTTTATAGCACTGGTATTTTGTTCTCATACAGAGCATTCAAGTACAAGTAGTGTTTGAGGTTAATTCTTTGTGAGGAGGGAAAGACAATAAGAGGGTAGCACTGCTTTATTAGACTGTATTCAGTCAGCCAGTGACAGGGAAGCTGTCTCAGAGCAATGTGATTACATGCTACCAAGTGCTTGAGCCAAACAAATTGTAGTGTAAGAGCCTAAGTTCAGGTAATTCTCCACCTTCCCGTCTCATGACACTCAAAACCAAATCGCTTATACTTCCATGTTGTATTCCCTGGGTTTGAAAAACACTCGTTATTATCCTCTCTCATTTGTCTTGTGTTCTTTCAATTCTGTTAAAGATTATAGACATCCTGTCTGTCAGAAAATCTGGACTACATCTCCTGAGAATTTCACACAATCCTCATTTTGTCTCCAACATGTTTTCTCTCTTTTTTTTTTCTTCTCTCTTTTACCTAATCTGTTTGTTCCTTTGTTGGTCCTCTGAGCTGTACGATGCATCTGTTTCTCGGCTGTAACTCATCCAAGTGGTGTTCTAGAAGCTCATTCAGTCCCACTTTACTTGCTGTGGATGACATGAGGGCTGTTCTCTCCCTCTGCCCTCCTTCACTCAATGTGAGGGTTTAACGGTGTGTGTTATGATAGGTTCTGCTTGCTGCCCTGCACTGTAGATAGAGCTTAGCACACTTATTGGCTCAGTAATGGGATATCTGCCTCTTCCAGATTGGCAGGTTTGCTGTCTGAGTTTTCTGTCTTTTTTTTTGTCTTATTTCTTCCTCCTCACACATGTTTTATTCTTTACATACAAAAACATGTTAATTTTCAACACCACTGAAACCTTGCGTTACATAACCTTAAAAACATTCACAGTCAAGAACATATCAGTGAATTATGCTTCCCAAGAGAATGTTGCTCTTACGCAAGCAGTTTTATTAATTCAAAGGATTTTGTGTTTTTCAAATATCCACTCTATCTCAATTTAGGTTGGGGTTTAAAGGGAAAAATACGATATGGAAAATGATGAAATGGTTAAATAAGCAGCTACTTTCAATGAGGCCCATTTTGTTGTCTGATGGTGTGTTACCGTTGTTCCTGTGGATAACCCACACAATTTTGACAAGGCCAAAAAGAGCATTAACTTGAGACACCCATCATGTTAGGTGGGCTGTACAATAGATGACTGACAGTTCTCTCCTTCACTTGGACAGCAACATGAATCAAGTCTATGTCAGATTTATGAACACACCGGTCTTTGACTGTGATTTCTAAACTGGAAACACTCCACCAAACTCATTGTGTCTTCATCATTTGGTGGCAAGAAATAGAGTAAGATGTAAAATTATGGTTCATGTTTTATCAAACCACTTAGTTTTAATAGTTGTTTTTAGTGAGTTTACATTATTATCTACTGTAAACATTCACGGTAAATGTTTGCTGACTGTATTTTTATACATATATATATATTTTAACAGCAAATCCCATGAAAAGAATGTAATCAACAATGAATGAGTCACCCTCAATACTTTGGTACTTTTTCAGCCGGTTGTGGCACTCAACCCCATGCCCATTTGTACCTGCAGAGGAACTGGCCAGCAATGTATACTTTGATGTTTAAAAAAGGCTCAGTCATTTACTAAAACAGCTGGACACTGTAGTCCTGTAGCAAATGTTACTCAAACAGCAGTAAATGGTGCTTTTGCTGGAGTCTATTTCCGTCTGTGGATTTAGTGAGCTAGTGAGCATTTACAGCAGCAGAAAGGTATAAAAGGTATTGACTCAAAATAAACTGCAGTGCCCGTATTCATTTTAATGAAGGAAAATGTCAGCCAGTACAATGCTGTGGCTCATTGATGTGTTGTAATTAATCTTAATAGATAAAGATAAAAATAGAGGAATAAATTAGATCAGGCTTTAGCTACACAGATGATACTTAGTATATCAAATGATTGTTGACAAGATGACATTTGTCAAGTCTGCTATTATGATGTTAGAAGCCAACATTGTCAGAGAAAATGTACATTTCCTGCTTACAACCAACCATGGCCCCATAATATGTAATATCCAACCCCTCATCTCACAGTGTCAGCAGCTGCTTTTTTAAAGGAGCAGTATTTAACAGTCTAATATTAATATAATAATATAATGTGTGTGTGTGTGTGTGTGTGTGTGTGTGTGTGTGTGTGTGTGTGTGTGTGTGTGTGTGTGTGTGTGTGTGTGTGTGTGTGTGTGTGTGTGTGTGTGTGTGTGTGTGTGTGTGTGTGCGTGTGCGCGCGTGCGCGTGCGCGTGCGTGCGTGCGTGCGTGTTGTCATCAGAGCTTCTCCTGGCATTGTTGACATAGCCGGACAGGCTGTGCGTGATTTTAGTGCATGTGAGCGTGCCTCACTGATTAGCTCACGGCCGCCGCACTGCACTGCTCTCATACAGCGGTTACAGCTGATAACACCGTCCCGACCGACTTATCGTATCTTTGCACCTTTTAACCACACAAAAATTGCTGAAAAGATATTCAACAAGTCAGAGTTCATATTTGGGAAAATTGTTCACTCACTTGTCATCTCTTTCTCACCTCTTCCTCCCCCCACCTGTCTGGCTTGGTCTGGATAAAAACCCCCATCCCTGAGCTTTGTGCCTGTCTCTGTGTCTGGAATGTGATGTGCACTGTTTATTTATTTGTGCATGTGGCAGGGGAGCAGAGAACATGTTTGTGCATATATTTCTTAATGTGCTGTATTAATGAGAACGGGACAAAAAGGGAGGTTATCGCCGAGAGATAAAAGAAAAGATGACAAAACGAGGCTAATCAGGGTGAAAGCAACATCACCATCACACTCATCATCAGCCCTCCCGTTGCCATTTCCCAGCTAAGTCCCATTTAGTTTCCCTTTAAAGTGCTGGAGAGCATTGAGCTATGGGGCCGATTCATTGAAACGCTTTATGTCTGACCCTTGATCAATGTAGTCTAGAATGCCAAGAGCTGTGTCTGAGAAAGGGAGAAAAAAAACCCTCATAACTGCATTCTCTCATTCGCCTGGCTTGTGTCCAGGACTTTCAATCTATCCATTCACAGCGAGAACTCAAAAAGAGATTGAATTAGGTCCTGGGCGTCGAACCACGGTTTCTTAATTGGCACAGGATTAGTTCACATTGATTTGGTCTGATTAGAGTCCCTAGTTTGTGTTTCCACTTAATCACTGAGCACACCCTTTTCTTGAACCACCATTTGCATGCACCCTTCCCCTCAGCCCACGTCACTCACTCGCATTCCACGGCAACCTTTTTGCATTTGCATGAAATCATTGACCTTGACTGTGGCTGCTTTACTATCGCTGCTTCTGCTGCTGCAGCACACGTTCTACGCCGTGTTAATCAGATTTCTTGGTGTTGTTATTATTACAGTCTTGGTACAGTATAGCAAAAGGCTGATGCTCTGCCAGGTCTATAAAATTGCCCTCTGGTTACAGAAAATGTTCTGATAGATCGCTGCTGTTACTCTGAGTGAGCAGTGGAGAGCGATGGAGTGAGAGAAGGAGCCAGGGAAAGATTGTCTCCAGGGGAAATAAAGGGGGAAAAAAATGGGGAAAATCACAGATTATGCATGAGAGGGAACAAAAGAGTGGCCGAGACCGAAAAAGATCACAAATAAGGTTTTGGGGGCAATATGCTTGGAAAGGCAGCAGCAGAAAGAAGATAAGGGAGACCGATATGAAAGGAGAGGGTGACATAGAAGTGGAGATGGACTGGAGCTGTGACGAGACTGTCTATTTACAGTTAATTCTGTGCTTCCGCCTCTCAAAGCTCAGACCTCGAAGGCAAGTGTCCCCATTGAATTCAATTTATTAGACCATTGTATTTTCTGTGGAATTGACATGTGGAATTGTGCAACATCTTGGTGCCTAGATATTTGTGTTAGTATTGACTTGAATCTTCCCGTTGTGATGAAACCCGTCATCTCTCGGAATAACTTGTGCTTGTAAAAGTGTGCACTCGTGCAGGATGTATCATCTAGTCAACGACATGATTGGATTTGATTATAGGCTCAGACTACAGATGGGCATTAGGTGGGTAATCTCACCTTGCCAGACCTGACTCTCACAGGAGAAATGTCAAACTAAGCACACTTTCATTTTAGATAAAGAAAACAGTCTGGGCTGTCTAAAATTCCTAATTCAATCAGGATTGTCATGGGGATGTCGAAATAGCAGAAAGCTGACAGGAGCTCATGAGGTGAAATTTGATGCGTCGAACTAATTACCTGCCTTATGTTCAATTCAAGTTATTTTTCCAAATTCAAACAGATTTTTTTCTAACATTTGTTAGCCATTACATTGCTGTTAGCCCCTGTGATTTGAGAATTTGAGGATACCCAAAGCTTTGCAGCTGAGTGTATTTGGCCCAAATACGCCAAGGTAGAGTGAAGAAATAATTTGTTTATTCGTTTATATCTTAACCTTATTTTTCATTCATTTATTTCTTGTTTTTTCTTCATACATTTTCAAAACAAAATGACTACGGGAGATTTATTCATTTATTTTTCATGACATAACTGTCATTGCATCCTGTCACTGCATTTCAAAATAAATAAGTTTGATCAGAGCATGACAGTGCCTTGCTACAATCACTGCTGCCATGATCACTGGAAAGTCAGGGCGGGACACTTCCCTTAGATATTTTACACTCTTGACTGATTCAAGCAGTCCTTTGTCCTTTTGCACAGCCAGAGTGAAGTCCTTACATGACAAGTCACAGTTCACAGATATTTAAAGTACATTATTGATCAGCTTTTTGCTGCATCTGTTTCTTGAGTCTGACCATGGACCATGGAGAGAAAGTCATCTCTACAAACGCATTTGAGACTCACACACTGAGGACAAAAAGAGAATCCAGAACCGCCACCCACTTCTCACTGTTGCATTTTGTGGTATCCTATCCGTCTTTCAGTTAGCACAACTCTTCATAGAAGTTGGTACATACTGAATGCCTCTGTCATTGTCAACTGAGAGGACTTGGGCTCACCTTTGGTCAGGGACAATTAATCCAAAATATCCTGCACAATCTATGGCCCTAAAAGACTCATTGTGATCATTCCAGCTTTCGTTCTTCGCAAGAGTCAGGTCATTCTCATCTCCATGGCCAATGAGAATTCCTGACAGCATAAAGCACATAAGGCTTTTGTTGCATCACTGCTAATGGGCATAACCCCTTTTTTTTGGGCTTTGCGTTGTTTGTTGTAGCTCCAAAGTCTTTTTTTTTTGTTTTTGCAGGTTAATCCATATTTGCACATGCCAAACTGACCAAACAACACCAGACATTTTTGAAACAGCTCATTTGAATAGCGAAGGTCAGAGTTTGTGGCAAATGTACGCATATTACCTTTAAAAATGTGCAAATCGCACAGGAGCACAAGATGCTATTTGCTTGGGAGTGCAGTTGTGCAGTTTGTGGGTGCTTTGGGAATAGCTTTGAATTGTCTTATTTGTGCAAGTTTAGTGGCCGAAACAGCCGTGCAATCCTTTAGTGATTTTGCTCCTGTGTGTACAGTGTTGCCAATGACTCAGCAGGTGTTGAAATTCTATGAACAATAAGTAACAACATCTAGTGGGAATTTGTGCAATTGTTTTGGTGTCTTTCCACAAAAATTGTGGAGAATTCAAATTTCAGTCCAACATCAAGTTTTCCATCATTATTGTGTAGCTTGTTAGCAAGGTGAACAGTATTTCATAGTTGGTTACCACTGAAAACGGAAACAGATACCCTGGGTAAGTGAAAGGAAGCAGAAAGCAATAGTCAGCCAGTATCATCAGGACTTATCTGAGCAGTCAACATCTATTGAGTCAGACTGTAAGATAAGAAACTGAGTGATTCTTCTGATTGTCAAAATGATTCTATAGATATTACATTGGTATCTATTTAACTTTTCAGACTCGGTAACATTCACACAGTCGGACAAAATGAGCCATATGTCTCCTTTACTCTTCCACTACATTCACACCACAGGCCTTTATGCTCAGTGCCAAATGTTCTGCTCATATTTGATTGTTTTGGCTGCTGTTCATATGTATTCTAGAATACAACCCATTTTCTAATATACACTGACAATGATGACAAAAAGACAAATGGGCATAGAAAGACAATGACAGAAGTTATCACGTCCTGGTTTTGTACATTCAGAGTGCTCCTCCTCCTCCTCTCTGCAAAGGTTAGCTGACTTGTACAACATACGACAACCTTATCCTTAGACCCTTGAGTCAGATAAGGAATGCCGCTGACAAAAACACCTTAACCAATAAAAAAAAGATCTGCTCAACAGCATTTTATGTAAGATCTTTTTTTGTTTTGTTTACATAAACATATCGGCATGTTTCAGATCAGAATTTTAAGAAACCAATGCCCCTTTGCGCACATTTACTGGAAAATAACTGATCTGACATGTCACATATAACAAAAAGGTACAGTCAAATCTCCTTCTTAAAGTGATTCTGTGCCTCGCATACATACAGTATATACACACAAACACCTGCTTTTCAATAAAATTACTACCTGTCATCAGTGTGTGGTTCTCACTTTACAGCAGTGTGAATTCATTATGTGTGCCCTTTAGAAGTCTTACCAGCCAGGCGGGGTGCCGTCAACCCCCCTCCTGCCTCTGAATCACACCGTGCCTTTCAATTGCAAATACTGTACACATCTCGGTGCTCTTCTAAAAATCCCTAAATTATGCAACAAACTGCACATTAACCTATAAGTACACTTACAGAAACAACTCACATTCTTTTTCTTATTTTGAATAGTTCAAAGTGTTTTACCTACGTCTGTCTGTGTACTGTTAAAACCGATTTTTATGTCCAACCTATAGGCCTGGAAATACATTTTTATACACTCTTGAAATTGTCTCTGGCTAGCTCTCGGCCACTTTCATCCTCTTTTAGCAGTTTTTCTTTTATTGAGATTGTATCCTTTTGATTGTAGACAAACCCAGATGGTTTTTATGAGTTTTATTTTGTTTCTGTCAAGTTTTGAATGAAGTGTGTTCCGATGATCAGCAAGATAAAGCTACTGTTTGACTAGAGTCTGTTGGCTTTGAAGAGAGCATATTAATTGTATGTTTCGTACATAAATAAATTGTCCAAATCTTGTTGATTATATGTATTATATATTCACTTCATGCGTCACCTAGTGGTGCAATATCATTGTTGTTGGTTTATTCCAAAAACCAAATAATCAGAAAAATGTTTGTTTGGACCAAAAGCCCAGTGCTCCGATAATACACACTTACTGTGCAATTCACAGAAGATTGTGACTAATTATTATAAAAAATGTCATTAGACATTACCGGTCTCATAATTGTTTTTTCCCCACCATGTGGAAGACATGAGCCGCCCTATTATGCCTCTGGTTGGCGTACCATAATATTCTTACCATGAACCTGAAACTGAACTAATTTCACTGCTCATGCCTAAACCTAACCAACCTAACCAATTTAGGCAACGTTTTGGAAAAATGTGCCTATGTGCGTTTGTTTTTAGGCTAATGGACAATTGGTCTATAGGTCCAATAGGACATTTTGCAGACTATTGGGGTTTCAGAATAATGGGCCATCAGAACAATAGGCATTCCCTCACATAGCATCGCACCGAAAAACGAAAATTGGGGTGTTCATCCGGGTGTCATGTTTCTATCACTGCCAATTGCAGCTGGAGCTGATAAATACCTGTAACTACAGCAGAGTCAATCGTCGCTCCAATGAATGCCGATTCTAACCTTTCCCACTGTACACAAAGGCCAGATGTCAGGTTTTTTTTGTCCAGTGGGAAAGGCCCTCTAGTTAGATTAATCGCCCATGGTTTATTTAAAATCTGGAATTATTTGTCTCACAAAGAGATTTGGGTGTATTTTGAATCGGATTAGTGTGTTTTTCTGCAGATAGATGAGATTCTAAACGTTTACTGACTCTGTGTTCTGTGTTCATATACAATTCATTCATTATAGATGTACACTGGTCTGGCCCTCAGCTTTTTGAAGGATGTTACTGTATTACCGTTACTGTTTATAGCTGCCTGTGTTTGCAGTTAAGGGATAAGGCCTAATAGAAAAAGTCAGGTCGGACCGGGGCACAGCTTGGATTTATGGTTGCCTGAGCAATGTCAGTCCAAAGTGATCTGAGACCGTCTTACTGAATCATCACTAGTTTATGTGTAAGTGTATGTATGTAGAGGGGAGGGGTTAGAGGCTCTTGTTGACTGGCAGTGCTAAATCTAAATCCTCCCTTTTTCCATCAATAATTCTCTGCTTTTTCACAGCCCCACTAATCCTCTTTCTTACGTGACTCACCTCTATTTATCACCAGAATGCCCGCATGCCTCAAACAATCAGGCAAAAGTGTGCAAACAGTCCGTTTAGTGTTTGTACGTGTGTGTGCATATGCGTGAGTGTGATTTTCAATCTCCGTTGATCTTGATCTTCTAGCTATATGTCCTTGCCTGTTTGTGTATTTCTTTTGCTGTCTGCTGGCAGTTAAGGAACCGCATGACGCCTGAGTTGATGTTATGAGCTCCTGCTCCACAAATTCCATCTTTGTCCAAAATAAGCATCAGGTCCGCAGTTGACTGTTGTATAGTCATGCTGCTGTGGAAATGTAATAAAGCATAGAGATAATCACTGCTTAAGTTTGAATAATGCCTCTGTATAATGGATCTGTGCTACACCAGCGTAGAGTTTATGCATCATGCTGGGTTGGCAGGCAGCCCGCTGGTGCTGCTGCTGCTGCTGCTGACTCAGTGCAAGCATAGCTGGGGCTTGGGGGGTTAATGCAGCCGGGCCACGGGCTGATCCACAGCCCATCCTCATCTGCCAAAACTTCAAAGGATGCCCTGACAGAGTCTAAATCGCCGTCTCCTCCAGTCAAGGCTCTGCAGAACACTTCCCCTCCCCCTCAGTGCACAGGTCAAACTTGGCCTCATCTTTTATGTATCGCTTACCCCATTGATTGTGCTCTAAGAGATTCATGAATACAGAAGGCCCTATTTCCGTATCACACTCCAGCATATGGAGTTTTTTTTCTTTTAAACAGTGGAAATATTTCTCTCGTTTGTAAAGCTCTCGTTTTATTTCCCTCATTCTTTTCACTGTTTCTGTTCGCCTGTCATTCTTCATCCCTGTCTTATACCTCTCTCTCTCTCTCTCGCTCTCTCTCTCTGCGCATATCGCTCTCCTGACTTTCACTTATTTTGCGTAGAAGGTCACAGTCATTTCTCCTTTTGACAGACCTTTTTTCTTTTTCTCTTGGTATTTATTGTTCATTCATGAATTATTCAGATTGCAGATAGTGAATACAGTGAATTTGAGAGCTGCAGGTGATTTACAGGAAGCTTACTGGAGATGGAGACTTGGAACAACTTCTTCAAATCAAATCTGGACACACCCATTGTTACACTAAAGACCCTTCACTATAATGAAAACCCTTCTTAATCACTGACTCAAATCATAAGTTTAATCCCGTTCTTGTTTTTCTGTGCATGTGTCTGTTGTTGATTTGAACGTAGACACAGCTGGGGAAGGGCCAGTGGGTCTTCTTTGCCTATTCTGCTTACTTGTACTGAGAGCAGTGAAAGCTTTATCAGTATGCCAGCGGCGTGTCTCAAATATTCATTTATGTTCATCCCTTGGTTGTTTACTTATTCATGAAAACTTGTGTTGATCCATTTTTTTAACAGACCAGCCCTCCCCACCCACCCTCTGTTTCTGTACCTGTGTTTAAGTGATGTGCGTGTTATGCGCCCCAGCAGAGTGTGAAATTGAAATTTTCCCCTGCAGAGGTGACATGATTGACAGAATACAAAGGACACATGAGATGTGAAATCCCATCTTTTACCGACGTTGTCATTTATCACTTTAAAACTACGAAGGGGTTCATTTAAAGAGTTTTATCACTCTTGATAATACTTCTATTGCCATATTATCACATGTTTATAATACTATAATCTCATAGTGGTAAAGGCTGCTGTTTAAATATTCCTTCGTCTGTGAGTGTGTCCGGATTATATAGTTTGACCTGCAATCTGATTGGTTTGAAGATATTGAGCTTCAACATGTTCATAATAAAACTGCATGTATTGAAGTTGCCTTTTTATTTTAAAAATAACAGGCACCTTAGAGATACTCTAAATATCAAAATCCTCGCACATTTTTAAATTGGGTTTTCTAGGTCAGGTGAGTTGCAGACAGAAAGCTTCTAATACTGAGAACTCATTTAGCACCGGATCTCAGAGTTAGCCTGAGATCACTAGAATGTTCAATAATTCAACAACTATAAAACTGGATTTATCTCACGCCCCGTCATAGTACAAGCCTTAGCCGTCCTCTCTGAATCGTCACAGTAACTTTGAGTTATTAATAACAACATTACTTCTTTCTAACAAACATCAGCAGGAGTGGTGTATTGCTATTAGCAAGCTAGATGTCTAGCATAATATTTAATAGTAAAAAAGTTGAAGTAGATAGTGCATAAATGTTACAAAACTAACTTTGCATGAACTCAACATTGCCAGACTTTTGTTTTTGTTGGTATCGCTGCATTCTTGTCATGTGAAAAGGACCTGAAGCCCCCCCCTGGAGCATTGCCCCCCCCTCTGACCTGTGTGTGTGCGTGTGTGTGTGTGCGTGCGTGTGTGTGTGCGCAACCTGTCCAAACCAAGTCCCACCTGGCGAGCGTCGGACAGACCACCATCTGTTAAGTGCCCCCACAATGAACTACCTGCCACCTCCTCTTCATCACCTTAATGGAATATCATGAAAAGGATTCTTTCCAGTGAAACGATTTGCAAATTGTTAGTCGATTCTCTAAAACACAATTATGAATCTGGTTGATAGGTTATTACAAGGGATAATTATATAAGATGTCTGAGAACAGGATGTTTTCCTACATAAGCCTTTTTCATGTGGGAAAAAACAACAACATGACAGCCCACTGCCTTGTGCTTTAAGGAATGGGAGTGAGTGTTGGTGATCTATCTGCTTTATTGTTAAGTAGAGTGAGTCATTGCCCTGAGACAATCACCCTCCCTCAATAACACCTAGAGGACTTAAGCTAGATTTAAAGACGCTCAAATAGGCTTAAAATGATTTTCCTCCCCTTATCTTTTTTTTTTACTTCTTCTTGCCTCAATGAGTTCTACTTCATGTTCCATCCCTCCTTTTGTGCCGTATCCCTGAGATGTTGCTTCCCAAAAGACAGGTTTAGGATAAAAACCAACATGTTTTTACATGATTTTACAGCCAAACAAAACTTGGCTTAGCTGATTATACACACAGACATGTTAATGTCTTTTAAGCCACCCTCTCGGGTCAATGAAGATCATAGTTTTCAATTTCTTTCTGGGGTCAACTTAGAAGCAGGACGGTTTTTCTTTTTTTTTTCTTCCAAAGAAGATTTGTGCTTTCTACCATCCCCAAGCATTTCACCAGTAATTGCAACACTGAAGTGAGTCTGGAAAACACGCAGGGAGCAACATCACAGCATGAGCACATGGCACATGGACCAGCACATTAGCCACCAGAGCACCACAGGAGTGTTTTTCTATGTTGTGATGAATTCTCAACCAAGGCCTCTGTCTTTTTTCACTTCAAGGTGGAGAAATGTGCTCGCACGGAGGACGAGGAGCCTGGAATTAAGCACAGGAGAGAAAAGATGCCGAAGATGAGACAGTAAAGAAGGTGAGTTACACTTCTCTGCGTGCTTTTCCTCCACTGGATCATTATTGCCGACATTGCTCCTATAAGTAGCATGTAGGCATCTTGAATTGATGCCTATAATGTGGGTTTCACTGAGGTGAGCAGTACATAAAGAAACATGTTGATGTTCTGTGTATAATATTAATTCTGGGTGCTGTCAATTTTCACACCTGCATACTCACAGTTCACCTTTGACCCTTCCAATGCAGCCTTCATTTGAATGCAGCCTGGTGCTCTAAAAGCTATACCCGTTCAGTGCACCATTAGTGGAAACGCATCCGTCAAGGTTGACAGCTTACCATCGATGGCAGCAAAAATGAGACAGAAAGAGACACAAACGCTGAGCAGACAGCGACAGAGGGGCGAATGGCAGGAAAAAGGGGGATGAGGGAAAGATGAGACGAACAGACAAAATGAAAAGGAGGTTTCACAGAGGCTGTTTGGATTAAATGCTTTTTCCTGTTTGTATAATAACAACTGGTGACAGAGCAGATGGTTGTGGTGAGATAAACAGTTTAAAAAGTGTGCAAAAGTGCCTAATAGCAAGTAAAAGTGCTGAACATGTTTACTGTGCCAGGAGTAAGTCAAAGCACTCTAGCAATGTGGTGCAAAAAGTAAGGGAGGGCAAACAGGAGCGAAGGCAAAGGATTTAGAGTTATTATAGGACACGAATAAAAATGAGTACGAACATTAGGATCATCGTTTTACGACTTTCACTTGTGGATGGATGCTGTATAATACACGAAGGATCTATCCTGTTGATGAATTTTACATTTTTACATTTTCTTTTTTCCATCCGTAAGAGTCATTAAGGATTCTGGGAATATCTTCATTAACAGCTCTTCAGCAGCATTTCGGGCCTTTTCAAAGATTGCTGGATCTTTAATTTTTGGAAGATCTGCTCTGTGTCTCGGATGTAATGGTAACACATAAGCAGCACAGACTGGGGCTGCAGGCTGACCGTGCTGTTTGCCAAGTTTTCTGCCCAATCAAGCTACAGAAATTATTTTTGAGATGTCACACAACAATTAAACATCGAACAGAGAACTTGTTTTGTGATTGGGATCTCTTCCACATTTATTAAAAACTTTTCAAATTGAATTAGTAATTATATATGATCTGATCTGTAAATGTACCGTATGCTGTAAACTGTTATCTTGTCATTTATCTCAAAAAGCCAGTTTGCTTGACAATGGACTGATTAGTGCACTGACTTATAATGAGCTATGATACAGAGTAAAGTTGTTATACTTGCAGGAAATAATTCAGAATAATTTTTTTCGGAATCCAACATTTTCCAGAATACATAATAATCACATCAACTGCAGCTTGATTAGAAAGGAAAAAGTGCATCGTCATTACCACGAGTGGTTAATATATAATCACGCATGGGATCCCATCTCTCTCTCGGCTCTTGTAGACGAGCCAAACCCTGAACCCTGAGGCCTGGAGCAACTGCCAAAAAGCTGGATTTACAGCTAGCACAGCTTACCATTTGAAAACGTATCATTGCGCTGGCTCAGATCATCATTGAAGGCTATTTGAAAAGAAGTAATGTGGACTACAAACAGACTCAAGGCCAATGTGTACTGTATACCAGGGAAGTGCGACGAGGGAGGGAAGTGTTCGGCGGGCAGTGGGATAAACGGGTTGATAACTGACGCCCTATCACAGAATTCCCGCTGTGCAGTCACACTCTTCAATTTAACATCTTTTACAAATACTGAAATCTTGATGTTATCCTGTGCAAACAACATTTCTGGATTCCAATATCAAGCGGTTTTCCGTGGAGTGTGTTTATGGAGATTAGGCAGCGAATGAGTGTGTAATTAGGGACGATCCAATGAGGTAAATCTTGGCCAGTGGGAAGAAAGCCATGGCACTGATACTGGCAATCACAGCAGAACAGAACGGACACCCGCGGTCGGGTTCGGGAAAAGATAGAGGAGGAATGATCAAATAATGTGGAGGGAAGTAAGTTAGAGAGGGAAGAGAGGAGAGTGTTTTGGGATGTAACGGAGTGGAGAAAAAGGGGAAGGCGACCCACAAATGGGCTGGACATGAAGCTGGACATCACATATACTACTGACAGTGTGGAAACGTGTAAAAGCTGCTGCTCATACCACACTCTTGATAGTCAAAGATTAGCAATAAACTGCCCAGACTGAGCTAATCTGTTGTAGCCATGGTGCAAGAAACACATTTGTTTAGCTATGGAGCTTCAACGCAAATTGGTGCTGTGATTCATTTCTTCCACACTGCAGGCTACCAAAGATGAGGTTTATCGACAATACACGTTGGCATAAATAGCCAGTTGCAGTAGATGATGCTAGATCTGAGACAAACAGTTTGGTGTGATCGTAAAGCACAGAGCATGCATAAGAACAGCTTAATTCACAATTTCAGGGCTAGTATTCTAAAAGCAATCACAAACATTTATAAATTCATCCAAGCTTTCAGCAACTCTATAAGTGGTTCACTGTTTCAAAATGGGTTTTTTCATGAGTAAGTTATTAATGAGGCTTTAATATATTTTAATATAGAGCACAAAAGAACTCTCAGCTAAAACCTCCTTATCTTTCAGCCTCCCCACTTCATTAATTCATTATAAACTAAATTTAAATGATTTTGTTCCTACCTTTCAAAGACTAATTTAAGATCATATCTCTTTGTTGCCGAAATGAGACTCCTTTACCGCGGTTCACATCCTGAGAGTTGCCCATGATAACATCCAATATTCAAAAAGTTAATGTCATTTCATGTGATGCGTGTCACCTCAGTACACCAGTAAGTCGGAGGCTGTTATCTGTGTGTACCTGAGCAAATTATGAAATGAAAGCTAATTTAACTCACTCAATGAGCGGCACATTTCACAGTTAATTTGGTCGTTCATGAAACACTCAACAGCAAATCACTTTTACATCCTCAGTGCTTTGTTTCTAATTCCAACACTTCACAGTACTTGGGCGGCAAAGGAAAGACTTATAATGTTCTCTTTACAACACTGTAAAACACTGCAACTCAATGATGATATTAACTTGAATATACTATCGTAAGTTCAAGTATCCTTGACAATGCATAATATTTGATCTTGCACTTGAGATGAACCCATTTAGTTTCTATAAACATGTCTAACATTTACTTTGTCTTGACCTGTATTCGCTTCAGTCTCCATGGAAAACCTTAATATTCATGTCAATAATATCCTGTGAGGTGTTGCTTTTAATTGTCTGTCCCCACGCACACTCAGTGTTTGACCCGAAAAGGAACAAACATAACATTCTGAACATTGTTGAATGAATATTGAGCAAATTGTGGAATTGTCCTGAAAAATTGCAGATTTGTGAATGCGTTGTTTCCAGCTTGAGGTTTTTGAGTAACTTTTAGAAATATTGATTTAATCGACCTCGGATGAACAAATAACATGTGAAATCTTAAACTGAGAGTTCTACAACTCTGGTCAGCTGAGATGAGTTATAAACAAAGAAGAGTTTATTAAAGGGCAGACATGAATGCTGCACTATGCTGCACTAGCAGGTGGTTCATTACTCCATTTCTCATCTCATGTCTCTCTCTTTCTTGATGCCTTGCTCTTTTTATTCTCCTTTTTCATTTTAATGCAATGCTATTTACTAAGCATGTTCTGCCCTGAATGACATGTTGACCATCTATGGGAACAGGAAATAGCCACTGAATTTCTGCTGCAGGGAAACAGTCTCAGCAATCTGAGTTTAGAAACGAGGCCCCCTGGCTTGAGTCTTTGATAGACTTTGGCTGAACTTGAGGTGACAGGAGACATAATAATTGAGCCCATTTTTATGGCATTAGCCTTGCTGATTCCATTACGTTGGGAATTTTCATGCCCTCTATCCGTGTCGCCAAGTTGTGATGTGAGGTCAGCCGGGAGCTAGCTGCTGCTAACCGTCAGAGCACAGCGCTTACCTGGTTTGACACCTGCTCTCTGTGCAGGCAGCGTGTTCGGTTCAGGCTCAAATCTCCACAGTGGAGAGCTGGAAGTCTGCCTCCTAGCCTCTGTGTGACTGTGTGCGTTTGCAGTTTGCAGTGTGCGTGTGCGTGGCGTTGTATCTGTATTTGTGATTGCGTTCCCTGTGTATTTGTGTGTCTCATTGGATATGCGTCCACCAGCGCTCATGCGAGAAGACAGCGGGTTTGACTCCCTCCCCCTAACCCTCTTGCTCAGTTGGATCTCACTCCCAGATCTGTCAGGCGTCTGTTGATGTGTCCTCGATGTGACATGCCACCCACAGTGAAGGAGAGGCACAATTCATCCAGCTTTTTCTCATTGGTTTATCCGAGCACCACCCATAACCAGTCTGTGACCTCTGCCCTCAGAAGTTAAGCAGATAGCCTTGCGTTGGTCTCAGAGATGTGGTCGAGGTAATCTCATCAAAAGGCTTCAGTTGGTCTTCAGCCCATTATGTAATGCGTTTCCCCAAAAGAAACAGACAGCTAAATCTGCGTTTTATGCCTTTTGCTTGAGGCACAATGTTTTCTGTTTGTCCGTCCGTCTCAATCTCGTGAACACTATATCTCATGACCGCCTGGATGGAATTAACGCAGGTATACAACCATGACGTGGTAATTCCATTTTTTTTTTTTTTTGCAGTTTTGTTGACGAGCTTAATTATTTGCCGAGCTCAAGGGAGTTATTTCATATCACAATTATATGCAAATCACACATCATTGTTTGGTATTAGGCTACGGACAGTCGCAGGTTTTTAAACTACATCAGCTAAAAGAATATGAGCACATTAGCTGTGTGCACTTGAGGTCAGCTCTGTTCCCTGACATGTAATTAACTGTAGAATCAGTTGCTTGAAATCACCTGACACTATCTGGACGCCTCTGGCAGCAGTTTGATGCCAATGCTGCCTGGCAGTGGCAAGTGCCTGTACTGTGCATACTGTACAAAGCTGCATGCGCACAGCCACGCTGCTTGTTCCAGCAGGGAATGTTATGTTTTTTTTTTAATAAAAACAACATGAATGCTTTACCAGTCGCGTCCAATGATGCATTGTATTTTTAGCGAGTAGGCAGCTGAATATACAAACGGTTTGTTTTGTAAGGTTTAATTGTCCATGTTCAGTTTGGGCTGCTCACAAGCAACTGCTTGAATGGAAATAGCAGCTGTAATGAAGAAGCAGCAGCAGCAGCAGTCTTATCGTCAGCTACAAGTGTGCGAACACAGGAGAAATGCCACAAGGAGGAAACGGTTGCAAGCCTTACGGTGACTTTAGCAGCATTAGCAGTTTTTTCACATGTGTTTCATGGCCACGGTGGATGGTTGAGGCTGCAGTGTGTTGTGCATAACATGCACAGAGATGCACGCACACGTATTCCCTGACTCTACAGAGTTCAATTTACTTATCGCCGTCACAGCACTATGCCGCTTCCACACAGTCCAGGATTAGACGCCCCAGATTTCACAGCTCTTAAGAGAGAATATAAACATGGAGGTTATTATTTTGTGTGTGCACAGATAGAAATATGCATATCCAAACGAATGGAGGATTTTTTTACCTGGTATTTTTTTTTGTTTGTGTGTTGACAGGCTCAGAATAGCTTTTGTTAAGCTGTCCCACTTTTAGTGGAATTGTGATAAAATGCATATTAAAGTAAAAAAAAGAATTACCATATGAACTCATGTTTTGAGTACAACGGTTGTCCTTGTTGTGCAAAATTAAGGAATCATTTGAAATTGTTGAAGTCTATTCCATTTATATACTCAACTCTCGTGTACAGATGGTTGACAGGTGTGTGAATAAGGCAATGGGACACAAGTAGCTTCAGTTTTCCTTGGCATAGATTCTACAAGTCTCTGGAACTTCATTGACGGTATGAACAGCATTCTCCCAAGAGATGTTTCCGATATCTTGTTTTGATGATTGTTGTGTTAACACAAGCCGAGGTATACTTCCAAAAGAACTATTTTGTTGACGTGCCGTCTGACAGCAAACATGTTTTGTAGCTGTTCTGAATTGCCAGTCTCTAAGGTGAGGTGAGCCTGCTGTCATAGGTGCTTATTTGGGTTTAGATCTTGTGGTCTGTGAATGTCACAGCCTGCATGTCTACTGCACGTGAGCAGTCGGTATGACATATAGGGAACTTCCCTAATTCTATAGTACTCCTCTAAATGCGTTAACATTTTTACATTACATTTATCAGAGATAATAAGTACATAACTATATTTTAATATCTTTCTTTTTTAGCGTCAAATCTATCCTCTAAAAATACATTTTGTAGTATTTCCTTGCTTGCCTTGCAGGATACATGAAGATATAAAGCATAAGAAATGGCGACTTTGGATGCTGTCCACACACATGATCCCAGAGGCTGGTACATATGAGTTCTCATTAGCTGAGGTGAAAACACATTGTTTTCCACCAGAAAATCCATTTGTTTCCATGGTGATTGTGTATCCTCCCCGTTTCCTTGCCTGCTTTTTATGGATAGCTTTATTGAACTTTTTTTTTTTTGGACAAAATTTATATTTGCTTTTTGTTCATTTGGGATATGAATATGAGACAAATATAATACATGTTAGAAAGGTTTCCACATCTCATAAAAATCCTCAGCTTTACCTCATTTTTTTGCTTTTCTTTTTAAAAGAGGAGAGAGAACGACTTCCTCACACTGTAAGATGCTGCTCCTAAATGCCTATAGATGGGTTCAATTTCATGTGTGTGTGTGTGTGTGTGTGTGTGTGTGACAATTTTAGAGGTAGATCATTTGGGAGGGCTCAAAGTGTAGTATTACCCTCTAAAACACTTTGCTCCTGGGCAATAAACTAACATCCATATTCAGTATCTCAGTATCTATTGTTGCTTTTCATCCAGTTAGTTTTATCTATAATTGAAAAAAGGAACATTTACTTTGTGAAAAAATATCGCCTTAAACTCAGAAAAAGTAAATCCTTAATCTCTGGATTTAATGTTGTAATTTGCCACAAGGAATACTTACGGTTGACTCTTTTAAGCTAACATTAGCATAAGGCAGTTTGAAAACAGCCTTGCATAATCCATGATTTTTTTCATCAATAGTGTAGTAAACCCAAAATACCTCCACACTTTACAGATGGTTTTGTGTCATGATTATCTCTTCAGCACACATGTTTTGCGTTAGCAAGAGAACAATAATAGCCTGTTGATAGGGCCCACTGCACACCCAGGTTGTCTTATAGACTGTGAATTTTTAATTCAAATAGATCATTATTGGTTTCTTTTTTGAACACGTTTGAATGGAAGATTTAAATTAAAAGTGACAACCCTAGCATATATGATGGTGTATTGGGGGAGCTGGTGTGGTGTGTGTGTGTGGGGGGGGGGGGTAATATTCAGACACCTATTTATTTTGTTCAGTCCCAAAAGCAATACCTGAACTTTGGGTATGGGCCACCATACCGAGTGGATCTGATACCAGTGTTTCATTAATTCTTCTTTCTTTGTGTAAGGCAACATCAGGCTTAACTTGCTTTCTAAACTTTCTAAAACAAAATGTAACAAATACTGTATATACTTGGATATAAATGTAATGCATTGTTTGTTAAAATAATGGTATACAATACCAGATCTGCCCATTGTAACTGATCCAGCTGTTTGAGTCAGTATCAGACCGGTATCGATGTTGGTGCATCTCTCGTCTTTTTGTCAAGGAACCACATCTTTTCACATAACTTTGCAAGGTTGACCCAATCAAATTATATTTTGCGTTTGGATTCTATAAAGAATCATTAATAATTGTGATTTCAGGCTAGAATCACCATGTTATCATAAGCAGCCGGACTTTGAAGAGACATTGTTGTGAATTTGGCCTGTTTAGAGGAAAACAAGATTCTGTTTTGAGTTTCTTTTCTCTCATAAATTCACAACTATAATGTCAGAATTTTTTGTCTCAGACTATTATTTCTGCCTACAATGACCCTAATACACAGTCTCATAGTGCTGTTTAGGGAAATAAATAATAAGTATTGTTAGAATTGCAAATATCCTCTGAGAGATCCTGTGACTGCCTTGTACAAAGAATGTTATAATATCTATCTGTAAATCAAACCCTTTAAAGTGAATAATAGGGGCTGTCTTCTTTATCCTTGACTCCCACTGTCTGCCTATGATGGATTCAACCTTAAGCCATATAATACCAATCTCAGTGGAGTCATGGCCTTTTGTTATGAGTCAAAGTGTTAGATCCACTCAGTTCAGTCTTCATGAATGACTACATTTTTTATGAGAAAAGGGAAGATGGTTTTTCTGCACTTTTCAGCACAGCAACCTTAGTCTGAACTTCTTTCATGTATTATTGCAACTAATGTATTCCTACAGTGTCTGCAAGAATCCATCTTAAATTAGTTATTTCCAGTGAATTAAATGTTTTTAGTGGAAATAAAGATTAAACTAAATGAAAATAAGCATATCAGATATTACCAATACAAAGTTCTGATATGCTTTTGCTGAGCTGTACACTGAAGTGCAATTTCAAACCTCTTAAAATAACTGTAGAATTACCTTCAAATTCCATGACAATTGCTGCATTTTCAACCCGATTTTCTGTGTTGTCGAAGTATCCCGATCGTCAGTGACAGCTCTGCCTGCAGACAAACAACACCAGTCCTTCTCCAGACTTAATGCCTCTGTTAATTTGTTTACCTTGATCAAATAGACCTCATCACTTGAGGAATTTGTCTCCAGAATGTGTTTGGCGGGGGGACTGAGCTATAACTCCGCACAGTCACTCTATTTGTCAGAGAGAGCCCTGACAGTCAGCCTAATTAGTTTGGTTGTGACAAAGGAGCTGTCTTGTGGAAACTGGGAACATCAATCCATCCATGAAGGCATGTGTTTTCATAATGCAGCCGATACAGTGAGCAGAAACATGCCTATTAGGCGGCGTCTGAAACCGCATCTACAAAAAGGCAATGATCTGTTTGGTTAAAAAAATGAATGCTTTTAAGATGCACTGTAAATATGTATTTGAATGCCAGGTTATTTAACATGTTTTGATAAAATGTCAAGCAATTTCTTTTCATTCTTGGATAAAAGATGCATATTACATAGGAAGCATGTTGTGTAAGCTGTCATGTATTGATACAGTGAAGATTTACAGCTTGGCTTCTTATCTTCCTTGGTGTCAATTTTGAAACACCTTTGTATAGACCTGTCAGTGGTGGAGAGCGAACATGCCCCTCTGTGATATAAGATGGAATGCTGAAAGCATTTTACTTCTATCAATTTTCAATTTGATGGACTTTTATCATGTGCTCTATTGCTTTTGTAGACATTCATATATTTTATGAAGCACATCATATAAACTAAAAGCAGCAATTTGCAGTTTTTCTTCAAAATATTGCCACGCTGCAGCCAGACAGGACAGTCAAGGAAGACAATCATCTATCATTTAAGAGTCAATTTAACAGTAAGACATTAAGGTTGGTGGTTCTCAGCCTCTCCTGACATCCCTAAAAGCCACTTCTACATAATCCGGAAACACACAAAAATTACCAGTTCCCTCAACGGCTGTTTGGCCCCCGGCTGTCTTTAAAATGTTCCACGGCATCATTCCCATGGGGATTTTTTTTTAAAGGCACTGTTCACACATTCACAATGAGTACATCCTCTCTGTCACCGTTACTGCTTCTCTGCCAGCTGCAGCTCTCCTGTACGTGGACTTGCTGTGAGAGTGTCTGTTAAAGTGCCTCCACAAAACAACTGAATTTACCTCGTATGTGAATTTATGTCTGCATTTACTGCTTCTTTATGTCACTTAGTATTTTTACAGTGAAGATTTATATATTTTTTCGCTATATTGACTCTTTATATTTAAAAGATCAATTCACCCAAATTACAAAAAGCAATAAACATGTTGGCATCTAAACATGCAGATAGTTTTGGTCTTTAACCTGACAACATGTTGAGATATCCATCACTGAGACCTCTGCCATGACCCCATTATGGTGGACATAAATGGAATTTAATTTTGTTTCATTAGTTCCTATTTTTTTTAAATCAAGTCGCAAGGTCTGTAGACTAATGTCATCTTTAAGTGTTTTGAGCACCACAAACAGAATCTTACAGCTACTGTACTATAGTGGCAGCAGAAGTCATAGAGGCATATAGCTTAAAACCTGAGAAAATGAGAACAACGCTATCTGCAGGTACCACCTGGAGTAAATGGACATTCCAATTCACGTGTGCAGAAATATTGACCCAGAAAGAAGGGAAAAGCACAAGGGTTCCTAAAAACAATTTTTGCATGCACATAACTAAAATATGAGAAAAACACTGTGTACCGTATAACGCCTTCCATCCAGCACGTTTGCAATGTGGAATTTAGACTACATCAATCAAGTATGCAAGAAATTAAGCATTCTGTGCAGGTCAGGAAATTAGCTGTAATGCAGTAAACAATCACAAGTATTTAGGTCTACTGACATCCTTTTCTGTCTCACATTTAGAAACATTGTGCGTGTATCTTCACCCTGTTATCCAGTTTGTGCAGTAATATCTTGCAGTATACTCGGAAATATACTGCAAACGTCTGCAGGATCAAAGGCAAAACTTCACTTGACCTAGAAAATGGAGATAAAGTGCTGTACTCTTTCCTCCTTCCATACAAACATAAAGACACATGCGCCCACATAAGAAGAGCCACATCCACTGAGGTGATTGCATGCCCCATGGAGATCAGACCGGTAGTGTTTTCAACCTTTTGAAGAGATCATTGCTTCTCTTTGAGCGGGAAGAAGAGACCTTTTGTAGCCTTGTGGCCTCTGAAGGCCTCAAAGAAGCTCTGTGAGCCATGAGCTCCGTCTTCCGTCTTGCAACCGGCATTTGATGTCAGTCGAGGAATGTAGACGAACGGCAAGCAGCCTTTTATTTTGCCAGCAAGAGAAGCTGCAGCAGTCTTCTCACACTAAGGCAGATTGATTTCACCCCTTCCTACAAAGATGGTGTGCAGTAAGTAAGTCAATGTTACTTTGCATATCCCTACCAACTTTTTTTATTTGCTTTGGTAAGTCTCAAAGCTCGGGGTGAAGTAAAGAAAATCGAGAGTAGATTTGACCACTGTGAGGCTGCTTTCAAATTTGGCTACTGAGTTAGATGATAGAGAAGGAAAAAAATCTATTTTCCGTTTATCTCATCTGAGCCCAAAGAAGCATAGCATCTAAATAGAATTTAGCCTGCTGTGCTGATGCAGTGCAGGTGTTAATAGGCATTAGCATTCATAGCCTGACTTGTTTTATCTACTCCTGCACTTTGTTTGCACACCTTGCTGTTCAGCACACAATCACTTTAAATGTAATGAAGTCTTTGTAGTTTTCGGAGCCTGTTCACACAAAGTATTAAAGGAGCAAGTTGTTTGGGTCTCCTTGATGTTTTTTGGTTTGTTGGTTTTGTGTTGTGGAAACAGGGATTTTAGGCACCGTAGTTCATGAAATTGTTGTGCTGCTGGTGTGGTTCAAGACAAATCTCCATGGTGACAATTGACCATTCACTAAATCCATCACAAACAGTAATTGTCCAATCAAAGCTGAGCAATCGGAACTAGTCATAGCACGCTTGTCAAGTTTTGGATTTCTCTTAATTTACGTGTCAAAGCAGTGTTCATGGGACTCTAGTAAGAACACACTCTACATTTTGGGTTTGGAGGGTGGTGTCTTGTTGTGAGCCTTTCCTGAAGGCTGCTCTAACGTAAGCTGCATTCATTAGCATGTCCGGCTAACTAGCTTAAAACCTAAAGCATTACCAAGGCCAAGGAGAACATCACAAACTAACCACATTAGTTTGCAGGGTTAAAGGTTATGTTAAAAAATCCAGTTGGTTGGTTTTTGCTTAATCATGTTACTATATTTCCATGTCTATGGCTCATCAACTGGTGAGGATGCTGACTTTTAGCTTGCAACATGTAGTTTCAGTCTTTTGGCATTATATCATGCAGCCATTGAGTGCATATTAAAGACCCCTTTTGCAGGACTCTTGTTTTAGAAAGAGTCAACTGAAACATCAAAAAATCTGCCAAGGACAGTGTTAAAATTAGCTTAACTAGCTCACTAACTACAAGTGATCAAATCTATCAAAATGAAAAGCCTGCTTTTGTGTATACCTTCTGAAATCAAGGACCTTTTGTTTTAAAGATTGCTGTCATTTTCATTGAAAATTGTCATGTGCTTTGTGAACATTAGCTAAGAGTGTGGCTTAGCAAACAGCCAATTAGCAACATGCATGGAAAGACCAATTACAACCCGTATCTTGATAGAAGTGTTATTGTATATGTATTACTATTTCAGAGTTCTAATATAGCCTGTGCAGTTGTTGGTGTGCTATATTGAGGTTGACTTGACCAGACAGGTAGAGACACAACTGGGTCAGTCAGCTACGATGGACATGGAGCATAATACATAACCACAGCTGTCCATGAGCTTTCCTCATGTCACTAAAGGCCACACCTGACAGACACGGCAGAACCAGCAGATCCTCTTCTTCTTGTTGATAACCTGCACTTTACAAACTAGCAGCTACATCAACATGCAGTTTGTCAGATACACTATGTATTTGTATGTCAGTGTGTGTGTGTGTGTGTGTGTGTATGTATGTATGTGTGGCTAGCAGGCAGAAAGCCAGCATGACCCAACTTCAGCTTTTCAGCTTTAGTGCAGTGCTGCAGACAGCTGTGCCACAAACACGCTGCTGTGGATCACCGCGAGGGCCTTTTATTTAGGTCACATTCTGTGCTTCAGCGGCCAACAGAAGGGATCTCTGTCAACTGCAATGAATACCTTTAGTTGGACACAGCCCACTTTTTAAGTGCCCTGCAAGAAGCGGACACTGTGCGTGTCTGTGTGGTATGTAGCGTGTGCTTTGTGTGAGTTCACAATGTGTGAGTAAGTGAATATATTGCAGATGGAGATGGGTTTTGACGACTATATATTTCGTTTCATTTACACTCTTAACAATACAACTGTAATATATTGGCTTAATTCTCTCCCGGAGTGATTTGATCCCCTGGTTTACAAGGGAATTGCATGAATCATTTCCCCAATTTTTCAATTAATCCAGCATCCAGTTGATAGCCACGTAAAAGAAAATAATAGATCTGAGTCACTCTGTAGTCATTATACATCCTACATGAGCCCTACACAGTGTCTTCTAGTTATGTAAAGAACTGACATGATATGTCATTCCCCTGCTCTGACTCCCTTCATTTCTTTTGTTATGTTTCCTTCCTGTTTCCGCTTCCCCTTCCTCCTCCTCCTTTTTTTATTTATTTTGTATTTACCACAGTGACCTTTGATAGAGTATTATAAATTGCAGTAATGAATTCTCCGTGCAGACTCAGCCACACTGCTGTCACAGTGCTACACCGCGGTGTGTGGGCTCTTATTATTGTCTCGTTAGCTTCACCTCCAGTCCATTGGAAACCGTGCGGGTTCAGCGGCTATCCAGCCCCAGATGGGTAAGGAGGGCAGTTTAAGGGCCCTGATGGATGCCATTGTTTTCATGTCACCATGTAAGGGAAAGGTCGTTTATTGCCGCTTGCCTCGACCGGCCCAGAAGCTGTCAGCTGGGTTTTACTGGCCAATTAGTTTGCTCTTAGAGTAGAGCCAGAGGTATAGAGGAAAAGTGTAGGATCAGGCTGTGATCATTTGTTGTGTTTGTGAGCGAGTTGTGCATGCGTGCGCACTGAGCAGGTCTACTGTAAAGCAAAAATAAATGCACTTTTTCAGTACTACCCCATGTTTTAGAGCGGAGGCCTATGTGTCTGCATTCCCATTACCAATTTGTCAGTACCCTCG
Source organism: Pholis gunnellus (assembly GCF_910591455.1). Lineage (NCBI taxonomy): Eukaryota > Metazoa > Chordata > Actinopteri > Perciformes > Pholidae > Pholis > Pholis gunnellus. The sequence continues at coordinate 10,815,306 of NC_136547.1, forward strand.
AACAAAATAGCATACACTTGAGCTAGAAATAGATTTGAACTCTTCTTGATGCCCCTTCTTCCTTTGTTTCTCTCTTTCTCTCTTTTTCCTCGATCTCCTGTCACTTTTTCATTGAAATCTTCCAGAGAGGACAGAGAGGTGGTAGAGGAAGCTTTAAGACAGATTTGTATGGTCCGGGACCACATGCCAAGTGGCTGCTATATTTAGAGATTCTCTGTTTTGAAGTTTTGAAGGACAAAAACAAAAGAATAGGTCCAAGTCTCATCAACATCATCAAGTTTTATCATCTGTGAAGGAGTGCCAAAAAGCATCTTCAAATTAAATCAGAAGAAGACGCTGTGCTTTGAGTGTATGCAAATATGAGATATTTATAATTCTGTTTTCTCTCTCTCTCTCTCTTCTTGTTTGTTTGTCCGTTTCCTCACGGCTGTGTGTTTCTTTCTTTTTTAGAGCTGGTTTTGGGGCCTGTGCAGACTTCCCACGGCAGCAGCTGGATGTGTATGTCGACTCGGCCACGATGACGATGAAAGGCCTGTCCAGCAGCCGTAGTCACCACCACACAGTGACCTGCGACCCCTCTTACGACTCCATGACCCTGGGGCACTCGGACCGTCGGTCCTACTTCCTCAACCCTGGGGAGGCTCATCCTACTGACCACCCCTGCTACACCCAGCGCAACTCCTTCCAGTCTGAGTGCAGTGCGTACCCTGACCTGGCCAGCTGCACCTTCCCTCGCAGACATTACAGCTCTCACCATGAGCTGAAGGAGGAGTGTGGCGCTGTGGTGCCTTATACAGGGCCAACAGGGAACAGTAAGGGAAGTGGTGGAAACAACAACCGCATCCCTTCTAACCTGCTGGAGCAGTTTGAGCGCCAGGCGCCGGTGCGGCGTGAAGGCTACCACACACTGCAGTACAAGCGCACTGCAGTGGAACACCAACGAAGTGACAGCCCTGGTCGAATACGCCACCTTGTGCACTCTGTCCAGAAGCTTTTCACCAAGTCCCACTCCCTGGAGGGGCCCTCGGGGTCTGGTGGTGGAGGGAGTGGGAGGATGAACGGCAGCAAATCCAGTCCTGATGACCCACCCTCTTCTTCTGGCACCCTGAAGCACAGCAAGCGCAGTAAGAGCAAAGACCGCTCCAAATCAGAGCCTAAGATGCGCACCGCCATCTCGGGCTACTGGAGCTCAGACGACATGCTCGACCGAGAGATGTGCCTCTATCACCATCACCACGGGGGAAGCAGTGGAGGCCTGCCTACAGGGGTCATGACCATGGGGCGCCACCCAGAAAAATCTCAGTCGCAGTACTTCATGGAGTCCTACAACACCATCAGCGCCCACTCTCTCAAGACGTCGCGCAGCAACAACGACGTGAAGTGCTCGACGTGCTCTGGGGGCAGCAGCGGAGGTATGCCACTGGTGGGAGCCCTGGACGGACAAGTGCAGCTGAAGAAGAGCTCATGGTCTTCTACTCTGACGGTGAGCAGAGCGAGAGAGGTCTACCAGAAGGCCTCAGTCAACCTAGATAAAGCGCTAGTGAAAGCCGAGCAGGGACGTACCTGCCACTTCCTACAGGTAGGATAGTTACAACAGCCCCACCTCTCGCATGTCATGCTTCATGCTTCATGCATCCTGCGGTGCCAGCTGCTCCTCCATGCTCCTGTATTTCTGCATGTATCTCTTAGTTGTTTGTATGTGTGCCTATAGAGGGGACTACTGGGGAAGCAGTGGCCTCGTCCTTTCATTCCCTGTGACTTCAATAATTATGGGTCTTTAGAAAAAATTGGCAAAATCATCACATGTCATCAGCGCCTCTGTGTTTGTCTCCATGTGCATGGAAATATTCATACGTGGAGCAATGTGGTGCCATTACTTCTGTACTGCACAGGATGTCAAACCAATTGTCTAATAGGCCAGGTTCAGGTACCAGCACCCAGAACCAGCATTTATTTTTCACAGTATACAAGCACAGGAAAGCAGACCAGAAACACCAATCCAATCTGTGTTCAGGCCATAAATGGCAAATTGTAACATGGAACAACATTTTTACAGACTGTACTGGTGGTCGTCACAGCAGTGTGTGTGTGTGAGTGAGTGAGTATATCTTATTCACTGAGCGAGAGTAAGGTGCTACTATAAGATTGGAAAGGGCCAGAGGGGAGGAGACAAAGAAATGGAAGTGACCCATGCGATCCTGCTTCTTTTTTTCTTTTTTTGGAAAAGATCAAGGTGTTTAAAATTGCATACATTCTTCAACTCAGGATGTGTTTCAAATATAAGCCAGAGGAGAGACATGGAGAAACAAGGCAGGGAGGATAGAGGAAAGTGTGTGCTGCATGTGTGTGTGTGTGTGTGTGCGCGCTGTCGGAAAAAGACCGAAAGAGAGTAAGTAAGGGCAACAGAAGGGGGTGTGAATGGGGAATGTAAGAAGCAGAAAGCGAGAACGAGGGAACATAAAAGACTGAGAGAAAGTTCTGTGTGGCCTTGCATTTTAACAGCCCGGAAAACCGAGCGAGCAGATCAAGGAAGGATGTTGTCACTGCAGCACGGCAACAGTTCTCCCAGACTAAAAAGAGCCATCGCTTTTTCTTTTTTTTTTCTTCAAAGAGAGACGGAAGAGAAAAAAACAGGCTTTTAAGGAGAGCAGCCAGGACAAGTTAGTCTGCAGACCTTTTTTTGAATCCTGAAAACAAGATTTGCTTCACCTGCTGGGGTAGAATCCTGTAATCCTTATTTGATGTTCATTCTCACATACACACACTTAAATGAATGCCAAACCTCTTTATGCACTTGTGCAACATTCACACAACATTTAAGAAATGATGCACTGTACTGTGAGGGTAATGTCATTTAAAAGCGTGACTCAGCTTATTTATTTATTTTTTACTTCTTCTCAGAAAGAGTAAATCCTTTTGACGTCATTACAATCCCGGTCTTTCCCAAGGTGTTACCACAGTCTGTAGTTGCCCCAGACATCAAAGTCAGCTCGGTTTCCTAGTTACGCACCAGTCTGTTGAATGATTCTCACTCTGTATCTCATTCCTTTCACTTCAGAGCTGGTGCCCTAACAGCCACTCACATTGGGACTGCAGTGGTTCTGCTGAACAAAACCCCCTTTGTTTTCCCTCTCTCTCCATGTCTGCCGTCTTTGACTCTCTCTCTTTTATATTAGCGATGGCAGATAGCTTTGCCTCCTTTTATTTGTACCTTCATTAGTGTGTTTGAAAAGTCAGGAGAGCAAACCGAGGCCAGGGTGCTGCGACGTTTTGTCAAAACAATTCATTTCTCTGCTTTTGATATGCCGCATTCATCACAGGACAGACAAAAGAAGGCCTCTGGCACTCACAGGCTTATGGTATGATCAAGCCGGACCCTGCATTGATACAGTTGCTATTGAATCTTTTAAGGCATGAAGTGCTCTGTGTGATACAGTTATTTATATCAGGCCAGGGTAGAAAATGTTGCAGCGTTGTGTAAGTGCATCTGTATGAGCTCTTATGTCTGGAAGGGGACCTGTGTTCGCTCCTTCTTTACATTATCTCACCTCATATCTACAGGTGCCTCAGGATGACTGGAGCAGTTTCTCTCCGCTGGGGAAGGACGACGAGATCCCATGCCGGCGGATGCGCAGTGGCAGCTACATCAGGGCCATGGCAGAAGAAGACAGCGGTGATTCGGACTGCAGCCCCAAACCCTCGCCCAAGGTCCAGGCACGACGAGCCAGCTACCTGAAGGCCACACAGCCATCCCTCACAGAGATGACCACACTCAAGTAAGTGTGTGTGTGGGTTTGTGTGTGTTTGTGTGCGTGTGTGTGTCAGGGCTAAAACTGTTCAATTCTCATCATCAATCAATCTGTTAAATATGTTTCGATTAATCAGGATTAAAACACTATTTCCCAGCGCTCAAGGGGATGTCTTCAATTCTCTTGTTTTTTTTTCCCACCAATAGACCAAAAAATATCAAATTTACAATTATATAAAACCGGAATCATTTGCCATTTTTGCTTGAAAAATTACAAACGATGAACCAATTGTTGTCGATGAATGTCATGTCATCTACCTGATCACTTAATTGACTAATCGTTCCAGTATTTATATGTGTTCATGTTTGATGTAACTGTATGCCTGCCTGTATATTATGTTTGAGTGTGTCTACAGTACATGCGTCTGAACATTATGTTCAAGAGTTCACTGTGTTCATACTGTGCCGTTTCAGTGAAACGGATGGGAGGCGTACAGGGAATTAAAGGAAAAGAGAAAAGTCGACAAACCGAAGGAGATGAAGTCAGTCAGTTACAGCCTGGCAGCAGTCTGTATTATGTGTGTGTCCCTGACTTTCGCAGCTTATTTACCTGTTCTGTGTTTACAACTCTGACACATAGCTGGCCTTTGTATCTCTACAATGACACAAACACATTGAACAGACTGAGCCTTAATTGAAAATACAAGATGTCTATTGATGTGGTCCACCTCTTCAAAAATACATTGTGTGTGGAGAACATGCAAGGGGTATTTCATCTTTCTATTTGAAAGATCTGAGGTTAAAAGCCGAGCTTCATCATTTAAAGATTTTAATAGAGTTGTTTCTTGTTGCATAAGGCATTCTCTGATCAGATGACTATTTTTGACAGCGTGAGATCATACATTTTACAGCAATATTACAGTTCATCAAAAACATTTCTGACTAGCACAGTGTTGAAACACATCAAGCTCACAACATTGTCCTCCAATTAAGTCCACATAAGTTATCTTGAGCTAACACAAGGCACTCAGTGGTTAAGTTCTTTTGACTTCATATCTTTTTGAAGGAAGAGACTGTTCAAATTTCAGAATTACAAATTGGTAGGAGGACAAATGTAATTGCATTATTTTGTGCAATGAGGGATTATTATCGACATTACAGGTGTGCTGACTTTTGTTTTTACCTTCAAAAGTGAGAAAAAAAACGTTGTAAAAAAATCAGAAATGTCCTTTAATTTGTCACAATGACATATATCCTTTTACTGTTTTCATTACTGGACATGACTAGCCATGAAAACCTGAAACACTGAAAGTATTGGGAACACAAGTGCTATGTTGCAGCAGTGGGCTGTGACTGATTAGCTGTGTAATATACAGAGATGAGAAGAAGACCAGTGGGTGCTCAGTCATTGTTACTGGTTGCACAAACACAAGCACACACACACACACACACACACACACACACACACACACACACACACACACACACACACACACAACCTTATGTAAGTGCAAGTGGCGCTGCTTGGGGCCCACTAATGACTTGAATTTGGCCCGGGGAATGCCATCATCATCTGATGGAACCCAGTGGAACAAACCAAGCTGCAGTGCTGCACATTGGAGATAGAGAATGAGGAGCAGCTGACGTCTTGTTTTCACACTGTGCTTTTGGGAGCTGGCACATGTCTGTGTTACACTCCGCAATGATTCAATCAGCTTTGTTGTTCCATATGTTTCAAAAGCCTTTCTCTGACCATTGTGTCCTTGATTAGTGAAGAACTGCTCCGGAGAAGTTGTGGGATTTGTTTAAGCTCACCCAATGTTAACCTCATCCTTTATTAAAACATAGCGCACAGATAAAGCATGCATTTAAACGCCTGGGATTATTCCTGGCAGACAAACAAGCTCAGGAGAAAATGACATCCTTTTTTGTCTCCCTCAGTCACTAACAGTCGTCTTTCTTTTTGCCGCAAATTCATTTATTCCTGGCCTAGATTTTATCATCTTTATTTTTATTATATCTTGGCGAGAACAGACATCCTGAATAATGGGTTGCAGTAGTCACATCTCCGTCTTTCTGTCCTCCCGTCCCTCCAACCACAGTCATCACTCTGTAGACTATTATTCAGGCAGTAACTAGGAGGAGGGGGAAAGAGGAGAACGTAAAAAGAATTGGTGGATGGAGAATTTGGACAGAGAAAACTTCTCAAATAACGAAGCAGTAGAAACCGACTGACAGGAAAGACGAGGTGAAGCAATCAAGGGGACAAAGTGGAGAACATCAGACGAGAAAAAAAAAAGAGTACCGGTACGTGAATACTCGGTAATGCAGTGAAAATCAACAGACGGCTTTAGCCGGCCCTGATCCTTGACTAGGAGAGAGGAACATGTGTTCATTAATGTCACTTGTTCGATAGAGGGACACCCAGGGACAGACTGAACTTCCCCCCTAAGGTGGTACTGATTACAGGCTTGGTCTGCCATTCAAGTTGCCACAAAAGACATCATTGGTTCTGCCGATAATCAGCCCCACTGGGAAATCAAGAGAAGATGTGGATAGAGATAATGGTGTGCAGTAGATTCTTCCTTCCATGCACAGTCACAGACTACAGGCAGCTGATATGGAAGATTCATACCAATCTCTGAGGTTTGAGATGTGCAATTTGATTTCTTTTTCTTTGTCTTCGTTTTAAAAAAGAATGAACTGTATTGATAAAATGAGCCTGAGTAACCAAAGCGTTGATACAGTAGCTTTCAGTAGTTTCTGCTCAATATTTAAAAGCCTGGAGGATGGTTTGTACATGGAGATATATTTTAATATTAGTAACTGCTTTTCCAAAATCATCTTTTTTATTCCCATCTCAATAGCTCATCTGTCCTTTTATTACTCTGGCTCTCTCCGCTGTCATCTCGCCTCCATTCTTTCATCCAAGAATGAGTAATCTGGTTTGCTTTACTGTGGGAACCACACTCTATTTTAAGGAGGAAATACATAATTAAAGCAGGCCTGACCTGGAGGCAGAGAGTCATAAGAGTTGTGTTTGTATACACACATGGACAAAATTGTTGGTACCCTTCCGTTAAAGAAAGAAAAACCCACAATGGGCACTGAAATAACTTGAAACTGACAAGAGTAATAATAAATAAAAATGTACTGAAAATCAGACATTGCTTTTGAATTTTGGTTCAATAGAATCATTTTAAAAAACAAACTAATGAAAATGGCCGGGACAAAAATGATGGTACCCTTAACTTAACATTTTGTTGCACAACCTTTTGAGGCAATCACTGCCATCAAGCGATTTCTGTAACTCTCAATGAGACTTCTGCACCTGTCAACAGTTATTTTGGCCCACTCCTCGTGAGCAAACTGCTCCAGCGGTCTCAGGTTTGAAGGGTGCCTTCTCCAGACTGCATGTTTCAGCTCCTTCCTCAGATGTTAAATAGGATTTAGATCAGGGCTCATAGAAGGCCACTTCAGAATAGTCCAATGTTTTGCTCTTGGGTGTTTTTAGCTGTGTTTTGGGTCATTATCCTGTTGGAGGACCCATGACCTGCGTCTGAGTCCAATCTTTCTGACACTGGGCAGCACATTTCGCTCCAGAAGGCCTTGATAGTCTTGAGATGTCATTGTACCCTGCACAGATTCAAGACACCCTGTGCCAGATGCAGCAAAGCAGCCCCAGAACATAACCGAGCCTCCTCCATGTGTCACAGTGTTCTTTTTTTGTATGCTTCATTTTTGCATCTGTGAAAATAGAGCTGATGTGACTTGCCAAAAAGCTCCAGTTTTGTCTCATCTGTCCAAAGGACATTCTCCCAGAAGCTTTGTGGCTTGTCAATATGCATTTTGGCAAATTCCAGTTTCAAAACTGGAGCTTTTTGGCAAGTCACGTCAGCTCTATTTTCACAGACGCAAAAATGAAGCAAACAAAAAAGAACACTGTACCTACTGTGAAACATGGAGGAGGCTCGTTATGTTCTGGGGCTGCTTTGCTGCATCTGGCACAGGGTGTCTTGAATCTGTGCAGGGTACAATGACATCTCAAGACTGCCAAGGCATTCTGGAGCGAAATGTGCTGCCCAGTGTCAGAAAGATTGGACTCAGACGCAGGTCATGTGTCCTCCAACAGGATAATGACCCAAAACACAGCTAAAAACACCCAAGAGCAAAACATTGGACTATTCTGAAGTGGCCTTCTATGAGCCCTGATCTAAATCCCATTTAACATCTGAGGAAGGAGCTGAAACATGCAGTCTGGAGAAGGCACCCTTCAAACCTGAGACCGCTGGAGCAGTTTGCTCACGAGGAGTGGGCCAAAATACCTGTTGACAGGTGCAGAAGTCTCATTGAGAGTTACAGAAATTGCTTGATTGCAGTGATTGCCTCAAAAGGTTGTGCAACAAAATATTTTGTTAAGGGTACCATCATTTTTGTACAGGCCATTTTCATTAGTTAATTTTCAGTACATTTTTATTTATTATTACTTTTGTCAGTTTCAAGTTATTTCAGTGACCATTGTGGGTTTTTCTTTCTTTAACGGAAGGGTACCAACAATTTTGTCCACGTGTGTATGTGTACAGTATCTGTGTGTGTGCGTCCTCTTTATATACACACAAGTTAACATAAGGGACAACGTGTGAAATACAGGGGATATTGGATCTAACTCCTCAGAGTTGATTTGAGATTAGACGTTGCACTTTGTTTTCTGGAAGTTGGTTTACTAGGCCACGATGTTCATCAAGAGGAAAGCAAGTCAGCTATTTAGGTTTCATTTCCCCTGATTAATGAATTGTTTTGCTGGCATCCAACTGCTACATAACCTACACACACACTTGTAATCATGTACACACACACACATGCACATAGGCGTGATGCATGCTGAGCGATCAGATTGGAGGCAGGTGAGAGCTAATGAGACACCTATTCATCTTCCTTGAAGCTGTGTTTGTGTATGTGTGTGTTTTCTGTTGATTATGTGTCTATGATAAATCTGTTTTAATGTGAAGGTCATTAGATTAAGCATACTTCAGACACACACACACACACACAGTTCCTCTCCCGTCTTCTGACATGTGTATGTGAGTGTTCTCACCGCTAAGTGTTTTAGAACGTGCTTACAAGGAGCTTCAAGGACAGACCTAAACTACTGCTAGTGTTTCTCAATGCTACTGCGCTTGTTGATTAGATGAGAGTGTCTCCCGAAGCAATTGTGGATTGATCCGTATCGTTTGCTTTTTACCAAGCTCCTTTTTCTCAGCTTTGACTTTTTCCTCTTTCCTCTCCTTCCTTATTTTGTGGCAGGATTTCCACAGAGCACTCGCCCAAGCTACAGATCCGGAGTCACAGCTACCTGCGGGCGGTGAGTGAGGTTTCCATCAATAGGAGTCTGGACAGCTTGGACCCGGCAGGGCTGCTGGCCTCGCCTAAATTCCGCTCACGAAACGAGAGCTACATGAGAGCCATGAGCACCATCAGCCAGGTTAGTGGCACCCAGGGGCCTGTGCCTCTCTAAAGTCAGCCCTAAACCCCCTTGTACCTCTACTGCTATGTCCAATAAGGTCGTGCAGGGGGGAGGAAATCCCATCCGTAGCTGTCCTAAAGGCCTGAATTAACAATCAGGTCACCATCCGGCAAAACATGAACAGTACGAAAAGCCCCCATCTCCCAATTAGTGTATACGTCTGCGTGCTGTTTTCTGGAGCTCAGATGATTACAGGCGTATTCAGATTGGCTAATTAAACAGGAGGGCAGGCATAAGCCCCCCCCCCCATCCATCCTCTCTTTCACCCTAATATGCTCCTTCTGCCTCGGCATACTTTGTGATGCAAAATGACAGGCTAAAAATGTTCTCTTCAATTTGGCATCTGCTATGTAAGAGATGAAAAACAAGAATTAACATGCAGCCATACGAATTTTATGAATAATTGAAATTGGGATTGGTTCCAAATGATGATGGACATTTGCCTTGATTTGATAGTTATTGAAAAATATTGAAGAATTGGCGAGGAAACACTCAACATTGGAGGTCTGTTATTGTCGTGGCTGCTGCAAAATATGATGTTAGTCATTTTGGATTTTGAGCACGGCTTCACTTTATTGAAGTGACAGGGGAGCGTAGCTCACCTTCTTGCCTGGGGTAATGGGGATATGTACTCCCCTCCAAAGCCCAGGGGCAACACTTTGCCTCATCGGCTGAATGATGGACCCTTGAGACGTCCCTTCAAGTCCTAGCATGGAGCAGGCCCAGAGGAGAGTGACACACTGGACCTGGCATCTACAAAAATGGCACTGAATAAAAGAGGTGCTGGTAGGCTCTCTATCTCACTCACTCACTCTCATATTTGACATGTACTGTAAGCACATAGAGTGTGAACTAACGCACAAAACAGAGGCCAAACCTCAGTGGATTGAATCGAGGTCCACAAACCTTTCTGACTCCAAGCTCTACAGTATACACTCACACTTGTCTGACTGTAACACTCTCTTCACTGACAAACGCCCAAACCAAACACTTTAGTCCCGAGCCACATCCCATTCCTATATTCTGCTCTATGTTTCTGGACACAGCTGAACAAGAGCAACTTCAAGGAATGGAATGGAGCCTAATGTTCCCCTACACAACCCAATCTGTAAAACACACCCATCTCACAAGTCTGTAGCAAGAGTTTCAGGGTAGTGTGCACTAGCTGATGATGCAGGTGTAGTTAGAGTTCGTCGAGTCACATCTCAACTCCCAGTAGCTTTGACACTTCCTAATGCTCACCTGTAATGACGGCACTAGTATTTCACTCTGTTCGACCCTTTGAAGTTGTATCCTACAGTGATACCTCCCCCTCTGCACTCCTTGAATGTCCTTTTATTTTTCTAGAATATGTTCCCTTTTTTTAGGTATACGTAAATTCCTATATATGGTTTAAAGCTTCACAGGGCATTGTGGAGGTAAAGATTTGACCAATTTGAACTAACATACTCTTCTATTTTGATAGCTTTCTCTGATTGGATTTGAGTCCGATGTTTCTCAGGCTCTTGTTTAAAAGAACACTAATACATTGAGTATTTGTTTGTGAGCAGAGAGGTATCAATATTTAACAACCGAATTTATTTTTGGCAAATACGGTGAATCAGCCTGCCTCAAATGATGCCAATTCTGGAACACTGTCTTCTATTGGAGCACCACATTTGTGATTTAAGTGTGTTTCTACATAAAACTTCTGCCTACTGAAGTTTTAATCAGTGAATAGCTCTGTACATTGAATCTTGCAGCAGAGAGATGATTCCCTGCTTTTTGCTTTTGTGATATATTGTCCCTCCTTTGTCTTGCACTATGATGGTGTGCGCCACTGCATCTTTATCTTTCCCTTTTACTTTCCTCTGTGCTCGGGCATGTACGCTCATGTACGTGTGTTTTTCCCATCTGGGTGTTTGCGTGCACGTACTGTATGTCTGCGTGTGTCCCCTCTCTCACAGGTGAGTGAGGTGGAGGTGAACGGGCAGATCGAGGCCGTGTGTGAGTCAGTGTTCAGTGAAATGGAGTCGCAGGCGGTGGATGCCCTGGACCTGCCCATGCCCAACTGCTTCCGCATGCGGAGCCACAGCTACGTGCGTGCCATAGAGAAAGGTTGCTCGCAGGAAGAGGAGGAGGGAGGCGTCACGGTGGGCATCAGGAGGACCAACTCACCCCCGTGTACCACCACCACCACCGTCAGAACCATCCAGAGCAGCACAGGTCGGTGGGAACATGCACTCGACACACAGACTCATGTACTCGTGAACATGTGTGAACATGCATAATCCATAGTGCATTATAAATTGATACGTGTGCATAGAAAGTAATGTATTATAGATGTGCTGTGTGTGCAGCATGTGTTTAGTGTCAACGGCAACAAAAAAGAAATGATTTATTATTGCTGTTAGCGCAAAGAGAGATTTATCCTTGTGTTAAGATTGTACTTTGGATCAAGGGCCATCAAATCAAGTTCTTTCATTTCTTATTCTCTTCTGCTAAAAAAGGTTTTAACTGAGTATTTTTTCATAAAGGAAAGAGTTACCGTTAGCTGACCGGGGAGGAGTTTCACTCGGCAAACGCAGACCCAAACCCTCTGCATTATTATCCATCTGACCCAGTTTTCTTCTCAGATACAATATGATGCATGCAGAACTGTTTTTCCCACATAAGAGCTTATTGGAGCTGTAAAGCTCACTGGCTGCTGGATCTTATTTTAGCCCTCTTGTGTGCCTCATGGTCTGGAGCGCTTGGCTTTCCAGCATTACTGCATGCAGTATTGATGCTGAGTGGTGCTGGCACCCAGCACTGGGTGCTTCTATGTTTCCCACTGCAAATCCAAACGTCATTCCCTTACATTGTGCACGTTGAGTCGCCTGACGCACACTGGCTTTCTTCTCCATTCCTTTTTAATTATGCCAATTACAAGACAGCATTTCCCCAAACCTAGCCGACAATGTTACAGTCAGATAATCAAACACCTTCACTGCAAATTGGAAGAATCGCAAAACTAGTTCAATCAATTCAAAGGGCTTGAAAGAAATTCTGAGAGAACATTTATTTAATGTTGTTTAAGACTTTCTGCTATTGACCTATTCAAAGACAATCATTTATTTATCTAGTTAATAAGATATTCAAAGTATGAAGTTGCATCCCCGTATTTTTATCATTTCACATCTATTGACAATTCAAGATAACAACACGATTAAAGGGAATCAATAGAGGATTCAGTTGATTATTATATTGTGCGGTGGTAGTTATTGATCTAAAAAAGGAGACAGATAAGATCAGGAAAGGGACATTCGGAGCTCCTTCCCCTGAGGAAGCAAGAGATAATGAAGACCATCTATCAGGTGAGGTGTTGTTGAGACTAAACTCTGGTTTTCAAGCCAGACAGCTGCTCTGGGGTGCTGCATACTGCTGTTACACGTGATACAGGAAGCCTCTCTTTCTCTTACTTCCAGCTGTTAAGTGTCTCACACGCTTTTCAGATGGAACTGTCTTGATCTGTAATCATTTAGTGATAGTGTAAAGATATCACCTTTAAACCATTCTCAGGTAACAAGCGACTGAGCAGAGGTGTGTTAATGTAGCGCACACATTTGCAAGAGCAGCCTCACAGCTGTTGGCAATTTGATGAACATCCATTTCTGCCACCTGAGTTTGTCAAATGATGAACGGCCGTTGTGGAAGCACAGAGCAGAGATATTAGTGCTGTGTGGTCATTTATAATCCAACATAATGCTGCTGCTTCCAATTGAGCGCAAACCTCTGTCTGGCTTGCATGGATCTCTGTGATTGGCTGTCGACTTCTTGTGACCCTTCCCTTTTCTTTTTCCTGGCCGACCTTATTGTGTCTCGGAATCAGCTGCAACTGAGGCTCAAACAAACGTGACAGGGAGAGTGGGTTTGTGTGATATATTGGGAGGCAATGTGGGGAGCAGTTGGTAGTGAAGGTAGGGGATTGCCTCAGATTACTGTCATAGTTGTGCGACTGCACAATTTATCACCTCCTTAGATCTTCACCACTGAGTCGTCAGTCACTGTAATTAATTAGCTACCTCTCCCTTTTCTCCTCGTGGGGAAAAGCTGCGATTGACGAGGAGAGGAATGGAGGGAGATTAGAAGGAGAGAAGGAACAAATCTCAGTCTACATTTTGCCCGTCTCACTCTCTTAACACGTGCACTACCGTTCACAAGATGACGTTCGTCTTGTGTGGGAGTTAACGTACTTTCCATTTTCTGACTTTTACGCAGCGTGTGTAAAATACAGGGATCGCAGGTGATCTCGGACCCTTTCATTAACACCACTTAGTATTAATCAACGCTCCTTAAAAATGGGATTTTTTTATGGGCTGGGAAGATGCAAAGACTACATTTATTATTTTATATTTGTCTGTAATGTGTTTTTCGCATTTTGTAATGTTAAGAGGTCAGAAGCAGCGCAGACGATGTAAGTGAGGGTGAACAGGCAGCTAATGCATAATTATTGCAGCAACTGCTATGTGAACATAAAGCCCTCGTAGATTAATGCAAACTATGAATTTAGGCTAATTAATACAGTCCGGCTCTTCTTTTGCATAAGTAAGGCCTTGTTTATAATACAATTTGCATATGGAATAAACATCTCATTATGCAAAATGAAAGTCCCTATTCATCCAAAGGAAATAATATAAACACATGGCATAGAGGATGTCTTTTTTTTCTGTTGTTACATCATGATGCAGGACAAACGCATATATACACACACACATTCATACATTTCACAGGGAACCTCCTGGGAGCCCAAAGTGAGAAGTGAAGACGATGTAGTGGTGAATATTGCATGATGTTTCAGAAGGGTGGTTCAGACTGCAGTTCCAGAGAAACAGCCAACGCTTATAGTCTCTGCTCCCACTTGTCCCTGTGGCAAAGCACCAAGATGTCACACGCATGCACACATACACACACACACAAACACACAAACACAGACAGGTGATAGACCTATCAGCTTTCGCTCATGCTCCTCTCCAGTTTGCCCGCTGCTCTGCTCCAGTCCATTATTATTGATGGCCGTTTTAATCCCGAGGAAGGAGACCGAAGTAAGGCGCTGTCCTTTGATCTCTTCTCTTTGAACGTCAAGCAGCTGCGGCTGCTATTGCCTGCCTCTGTGCGCACACAAACTGGCACATACACACACACACACACACACACACTTGCTAACCCACGCGGTCACTAACTCACACACACATTACGACTGCATCCGACAAAACATGTTGGCCTAGACATCAGCTCCTCGGGATCAGTTTAACAAAATCTGGAGCAGATCCTGTTTTACAGCCTGGGAAAATCCATAGCAATCAGTTAACGTGAGGATTTTACTGCCCCTAAGCCCTGACTCCTTCACCCCGGTTCGCCTCCAGTTAACGTATTCACTCTGCTTTGTCTTGCCCTTCCTTGGCCTCTTACAGTTAGATCCCCTGCCTTTTCACAACAACAGCATTTAGGTTCTGTGGGTAAATCAACCTGTTGTTTCACTAGGAAGACAAATTGACCTTCAACTAGAAAGAGTATACAAGCAGATCTTAAGTCTGGGAAGTGTGCCTGTGTTTCTGTTTCGCTTCTTCTCACCCTCAGTTTCCCTGGCTCCCTGACCTGCTGTCAATTATCCAGCATCTATTTTTCAGAGGTGCTGAGGGATTGGCTGAATAGAGCGTCTTTCCTCCCCTAGCTCCTCTAATAGGCTACGGGACAATGTTTAATTTAATGGCTGTGAATTTCCTTACGGCCCCAAACAGAGGCGTTGCGCTCAATAAAGCATTCCTTAAGTAAGCATTTGAGGCATGCTTGTGGCCCATTTTGCTGATGGTCTTGTCTAACACTCTCTTGGCACACTTTTCTATTTGTTGTGTGGCATGAATAATGACTGGAAAAGCCTTTACACTCTTCCTTTGTCTAATATTTATTTATCATATCATCATATTATTTATCAGTCGAGCCCCAGGCAGGTTCCTGCTTCAAGCAAACAACTTGTTTATCCATCTTATCTATAAATCATGAGGAACAGGAAACAGTGAAGAAGAATCCAACTAAAAAGGTCAAATTCATAACAGCTGCAAGACGTACTAGTCACAGTAAAGTACTACATGCTCAAATAAAGCCTGTACAACACTGCCCCCAGGGGCTCAGTGTAACACAGCACTGCACCTCTGCCCTTTCTTCCTGCAGTAGCTGTGTGAGTGGGTGGATGTAAAACTACTAGACAGCCTGACCCAATTAACAACAATCGCTGCCATCACTGGCACTTTCCCAAGAGTTCTGTTCTCAGAGAGCTTGTGAGAATAAGTATCTTTGGATTTCCCAGTGTGCTAAATATAAGTGGCAGGGAGACAGACTACTAAAGTCTGGTGGAATGAAGATGAGGTCCAGCATTCGTCCAGATCTCCCCTCACACCTCCACCAGCCCACGCAAATTTCCAAGAGCGAGCCTGAAATTTGTTTTTCATATGTCAGGATGACTCATATGTTATAAAAGCAAAGGAAATTGCTGCTCAAGGGTTCCCTCTGTGTTTTGAAAAGGTCCCCTCTCAAAGTGGGTTTGAGGAGGATTCCAGGTGAAGGCCCCTGTGGCAGCATTAGGTCCTGAGAACACTGATCTTTGCTCCATGCTGCTGCAGTGATTTACTGTGGATTTGGCCATCTGCTTGCCTGTTGTGTCCGTTAACAGAGAGTGATGAGTTCAGAGCAAGGTCAGGAAGGCAAACAATCCCCATACCTGTGTGATCAAGTTATTAATTTACGTAGCCATGTGCTTTATCTGCTGATTTGTAGTTCACAAAGTTGAACATAAGATAAAAAAGGATTTGATACATATCTAAATGCACAATGATCTCCACAAGGAGATCATAACCCCATCATTCAGAACACAAAAACATCAATGTTATTCTTAAATATAAGCATTGTATGAAATAACCAGGGGCGACCCTTCACTAAATCTGCCTCCTGGGTGTGACCACGCTTTACTAAACCACAAGGGGGCAGACATTACACTCACGTCTTCTGTCTGGCAGGATAGTTTTGTGTGTATGGGTTTTAGTTAATGTCACAATCCCTCCAGCTGTATTTAATGTACTGAGAATTAGAAAGAAAAAGTATATCAGTGTATCATAGTGTAGTTTAAAACATAATGTATTATTTTTGTTTTAATTAGATTGGTTCACTGGGTGAGTTCCAGAAGTACTTCAACTTGAAAAGGATTATACTGCAGCATCAGCCAAAATGCAAAGAGATACACAAAATATGAAATAAAAGTACTTACAATTTGGAAAAGTGAGATTAATTTATCATTGGCAATACTATATATCAGACAATACCATTTGGGGTACCGAGGTCATGTCCTCTGTAATATTTGAAGAAATCTGGCAGGTTTGATAATATGAAAGAGTTTACAGAAATACGTGTACATGTACATATGTGGGGGTTTTAAATGACCGATGTTTGTCAGACTAAATATCTTAGAATCATACACCTATATAATAATATATAAAATTGATCATTTTGTAACATTTCTTTGGTGCTAATCAAAAATGTGTTCTGCTCATGACCCAAGTAAGCCAAGCTATGGAGGGACATTATAAATTGGTCCTTTTTTTATGGATTAAAAGCATCTCTAAAGTGTTTGCTAAAATGTTATCCTGTATTTCAGTTTTCCTTGAGTATAGTGATGTTATTTGTTGAGCTGGTGCAATACAAATAAGTATACTGGAACAAATAATACAAAGGTAATTCTTATTCAGTTCATACAAAATATTTTTTTTAATGATACATTTTTAAAGGGGTACAATTTAATATCCCATAAAAACACTAAGTCTCTATTGGAATATCAGGTTAAACACGACAAAGCAACACAGACGCTTAAGAAGTCAGTAGAGAAAGTTATGCAGTAAGGTTTTCTAGATGACTCTGTGCGGGACTGTCCCACCCAGTGCAGGGTGAGCTGTAAAGTGTTTGTGTGGGGCGGGGGGTGCGATCAAGGCGCGTCCACATCCTGACATAAGATCCAATATCGTCAGAGTGAAGAAGGAAAAGAGGGAGAGAGGACTCCTCCTGACATCTCATCCCGGCTCAGTGTTGCGGATCTTGCAGCTTTCATGTCGTTACTTCAGTGTCTGTACAGCGCGCTGCTCGGCATGCGTGATTACTGGATCCGCCTTTGTGAGTAAACGCCGCTGCCGTGTTTCTCTGTTGTTTGAGAGCGAGACATGACCGATGGCGAGCTGCGTCAGGCCAGTCGGGGCCAGGAAGTTGGGTTTATGTAGCCTTCGAAATAAAGGGAAGTCAGGGAAGGCGGCAACAGGTAGCGAGTATATACAACAGCAAGATGGCAACATAAAATGCTGCCGGACGCGATGCAAAACACATTGGTATTGTAGCACTTCATGTTAAAATAAATATAAGTTCATTTATAGGCTAGCAACAATGGAAGTTAACTTCCCGACGTCAGGTCAGTAAAAATAAAAGGCTATATGCTACCGATGAAAATGCGTCACTGGCCTTTACTTTGAAAGCAGTAACAGGAAGTCGTGTATTTACGGTCAGTCGCTTGACACTGAAGGTGTCGGCGCCATCCCGTGCTTCTTTCTGCTTATTCATGCTTCACATGAAAATGTTGTTCATATTAAATGAGAATAAAAAAGGGAACAAGCCAATAACAGGACTTCACATTATAATTAACGGCATATTAAAGACTACAAAAAAATTAAGAGTTTGATCATGATTTTTCTAAACTAATTATGAACTGGTCGGATTTTTTAAATTGCTTATTAATCAAACTTAAATTATAAACTACATAAAAATATATTTTCCCTCTGTGGATTTATACACACTCGTCTGGCAAGCTCGTGTCATCTCTATTAAATACACTTTCAGGCCCTCTGCAACTGGTTTTCCCCCCAAATCTGACATAATAATAACCTATGCTGTTTGCTTCCCCCTCCCCTCCTGGTACCCAGGAAATGTTGAACACCCTTCAGCTCCCGGTCTATTTTGGTATCCTGTCTCTGATGGGAGGACGACAGGTGTGGCCTGCATCATACAGAGCAACTCCTGGCACAGCATTACAGCACATGCCTCTGCAGGGTCTAGTTATTTAGGTCGGAAGGGGGGAGGGGTCGGGGGCTAGAGATGCTGAGCCCCACAGGCCTTATGGGAAAAGAGATCACTGGTTCCACTTACCAGTTTGAATGTTGCTAGGGTAGATGGAGAGCCCCTAACACCCTACTGTGTGACAGATGAACAGTCTGTTGCCCCATGTCTCCAACCGACCATCTGCGTTTCAGTGAGTCATGCACACGCTATTCTCGCCCTCTATGCCGCCTGCCCGCTCCCCTACCAGCTTTCCGCTCTCTATTTTCGGACGAGGCCATCCTGAGCACAACATGCCATGGACACACACATGCTGTACACACATGTGTCTGGTGATCCATGTGGCAATGTGGGATCATGTTTGTGTCATGTAAATTAGGGAAAGCTCAGCTGCTGACAAATTCATTCAGGAAGGCCTTATTAGCACTTAATTATGTCAAGCTGTAAATAAAACCAATGCAAGTTACTGTGACTGTAACACTTTCAATCAATAAGGGACTTAAATGTGATATCATTGTTTACACTTTATACAATCGATTGATTTGCTTTTCTTTTTTTATTATTAATATTTTTGGCTCTGGTTTGAGCTCAGACATTTTTCTTTCTCAGCTGAATCACATTGCTGTCTTTGCTGAAGCTATTTCAGCCTGAGGGATCATTAGTTTCCTTCACTTTCATTCACAAATTGGTCCAACCCATGGCTCAAAATTCATCCTGAGAAAAATGTAGTCTCGGGGGCACAGTTGCACAGTCATATTTTGAAGTGTTTAAAAGTATTGGCATTTAAAAATGATAATGATGGAAATGGTTTCAGGAATTACTTTTCCCAGCAGGCAAGGTCGTGTTAAAGAGCGGAGTCGTTGCTTGATTTAAATATTTCAGCACGAAGGGGAATATGTTTAGTAACGTTTTACCTTCAGGCTAGACTTTCTTATGTGGAAAAAGCAGGTGTGCTGCATTTGTGGTTTCTGGACCAAATGGATGTAATCTAAGTTTAAAGGAATAGTTTTACATTTTGGGAAATACGTTTATTCACTTTTTTGCCGAGACATGTATAAGAAGATTAATTCCACTCTCGCATCTGATCGTTCTATATGAAGCTGCAGCCAAGAGAAGGTTAGCTCAGCATAAACGCAGGAAACTGGTGAAAACAGCTACCATAGCTCTGTACAAATGTTAAAAAAGATGTGCCTACCAGCACCTCTAAAGCTCACAAAATGAAGACATTACATCTCTGTTTGTTTAATTTGTACAAAAAGCAAAGTGTAAAAATGACAAATTGTTCATCTAAACAATTAGCTTATAGCCTTAAATGTACTTAATATGTCAACATAACCATGTAAAATGAGTCTGATTGCAGATCTGAATAAATTCCTATTCATTGCTATCATATTGTTCAAGGAGAATTCACAGACCCACCCAACTATTGTTTGACATTTGTATTGGTCAGAGAAGCCAAACAGCCGACTGAACAGGTGCATCACGTCTAAGTATTTCCAGTAATCATATTACGTTGCTCGTGCTCTTTTATGTGGAAGCTGCTAAATATATGTACAAATTACTAATGTATGGTCTGAAACGTTGGATGGATACTTTACAACTTTAACTCAGCATAGAGCTTATAGCTTAGTTTATGAGTTTGGAGTGGTTTAGTGCGGTGGTAAAGTATATCCAGGTGTCTCAGGTTTGTTGTATCCTATGTGACTATAAGGACTAACAGAGTCAGTCACTGCTTGCAATATTTCCCTTCTATCTATTTGTGACATTCCTTCTCTCAGTCTCTTTCTCTCACTTCATTTCAGGGAGCCTTCATTTGAGTGAGACAGTCTCGCTAAAGCCCACTCCCTCGAGTCTCTTCCCCACTTTCTCGATAATGTGCTGTCACTTGTCCTGTCATATTTTCCCAGCAACTCTCCCTGTTAACGGGTGCCCGTTTCTTTCTTTTAAGAAGCAATTATCACGTTAAAGCCAAGCTTAGGGAGTACTTGCCAAGGGAAAGGCAGACACTTATAGTTCAGTCATCCAGTGAAGGTATGAGGTGTCCACATTTACAGTAACTCTGAATGGAGATGTGATGACAGGCAACTCATAAACACAGTCTCCCTGGCTCCGGGGTACTCCAGGTTTCTTCTCACTCACTTGCTTTTTCTTTACTCACTTTTAATCTTTCAACTTCACTCTTTCATCAGCCTCTTAATTCCTCTGTGCTGTGGGCAAAGGTAACTCCAGATTTCTAGTAATCCACATTAAAAAAGTAGAACAGAGTTAGAAGAACAAAGATAAAGAGGTCAGGTGAAAATAAGGTTGTTAATTAAAACTGTTACATGCTAAGCTATGAAGCACTGGAGCCTCAGCAGTTGCTGATCCTGTCCTTACTTACCAACTCCTTACCAACACATTTTTGTCTCCTGGCTCATGAATATTGAATATTGCATTGAATGTTTTTACCTAAGTTGATCATTTTGGAAATGCCTGCGCTTTGCATGAACTAAAACCACAGCTTGTCAATAATTTTAATAAAGTATTTGTAAGAAGCAAAGGGAAGGGCTTTTTTCTTCCAAGTAACTGGTTAACTTAAATGTTTTGTAGAGCTAACTCATGTTCCATATCTTAAACAGTTTAGTGTTTTAACCTTACTGAAATATTACAAGGTGGTTCCCAGTACAAAGAACAATACAAAACAAAATGAAACTCCAGTTTAGTAGTAAAATGCCACTCAATGTTTGACCTTTCTTCAGTATTCTCTTTAATAGTTGCATTAAAATAAGTCATTTTTCAATTTAGGTTTATCCCCACTAGAGGGTGCATCATCCCCAGTTTTAAAATAAACCAAGCATGCCTTCTGATGTCTCGCCACAGCAGTGGGTCTCAGTAAATGGGGCAACTCACAAGTTTCATCTTGTGGTATTGCTGTAAAACGTTATTTTAGACTCTTACTGTGTCTTAAGTTCCAGTGACACTTTCAGAGAAATAGAGGAAAAGAGAGAGGAAATGAGATGTGAATCATGTCTGACGTTCATGCTTTGCTTGATGTATATGTGCCTGAGAGACATGGAGATCAAACGTTGTTCATTGAGGAGGAATGTTTCTTTGAGCTCCATCAATCCCTCCTGCCATGTCTGCTCCTCAGTCCCACACACACACACACACACACACAGATAGGTCTTCGTACTCTGGCGTTAATTACAGGGACAGATAAAGCCCTGCCTGAGCAGCGTATGCTGCTGCATGTGAGAAATGCACCTGTGTGTCAGTGGATCAAAGCTGCCATCCTCTAAGGTGGAATTATTATTCAAAGAGGGGATGTCAATTAAACAGTACTCTGGTGTCATCTGTCTCTCCAATTCTCTCTCTTGTTCCCTCTCACACACACACACCTGCATAATGCTGTCATCCCACATGCTTTGATGGTGCAAGTAGGTGTGTTTGACAGGAAACAAGAGCCGGGTCAAGGCATGTGGTGACACACTAGCACACGCACTGCATACATGTGGAGCAAAAAGGAGGAAGACACCAGTTGTGGCAGGCATCCGTACCTCGATTGCAGCTTCTGAGCGAGTGTGCACGCATGTGACTGTAGAGTGTCAAAGTGTCCGTGTATGGCTTCTCTGTTTGCAGCTGCGGGATCAAGCCCGAACTGGGAAGCTCGATGTGGGTAAACTGTGATTTGGCTATCTCTCTTCCTGGAGGAGATAAATCCCAACCATGCTGGTGTGTCAGCCACTCAGTAATTACTTCATCCTGTCACGGCTGTCTGAGAATGCGAGCCAGTGGGAACTTGCGCTGTTGCTCTTTCATTGACAGAAGGCAAAAACACTCCGCATCTCTTTTATAAGGCTCAATGTCGAGTTTTAGGGTGTTCGTCATCGGATAAACAGATGCAGATGGATTGAATTTAGTTAAGTGTTTACATCTGTGGATTTACTGCCTGTTATTCCAGCGTGTACAGTTGCACTTAAATGTGTCATTTAAGCTGAATTGCTGAATTTAGTCATTTAATACTAGTGCGTCTCACGTCAAATTTATTTTGAGGTAAATATAATTACTGTGATCAAGGTGTAAGCAGGGAAAAGAGAAAATTCTTGACTTGCAGTACAAAATCCTTCACTAGATGTCATCATAACCTCAGCTACTATGTCGCCAGTCAGATTTGTGTAACCTAGAGAAGTGTTGAGTATGGCCCAAATAATGCGTAACATGACGCTCTGGTGCAATGTCATTGTAAGTAACCTGTGCAGATGATTTGCACCTGTAGGAATTTGTTGAATATCTGTGCAGAAAGTGCTTTATTTATATAGTATAAATCATCGTGAAATCCCTGTGCATGTCCAGGACTTGAATCAACAGTGATTTCCTGCCTGGACATGCTCTAAAGCAGAATAGAAGTCAATAGGATGTATCTGCTTAAAGCTTTTGTTGGTGGCTGTTAGGTGTTCATGTTTGCTTACGACTTAATTGGTCCCAGTGTGTTATGGCCCGGAATGCTTTGATTATAGCTATTTAGGGAGGAAGAGTGGCGTTTGGATGTCTTTTGACACAGGAAGAGAATGTCATTCATTCCTCTGCTCCTGCTCTGGGTTTGGAAAAAAAGGCAGAAGAGAGGGGCGCAGGGAGGAACTGACAGGGCTACGACAAATACAAAGAATGTCTGCGGCATTGGACCCCTGCTGTTCGCCACTCTGCAGAAAAGAACACATACACCGGCTTCCTGCTAAACAGAAGGAATCTGTAGTTTTACTTTAAGGATTATCAAGATGTAAACGGCACATTTGGCGTGTCTGATCAGGTGGACAGGGGCTGCTCTGTCAGGTAGGGGCTTTCCCCCTCCTCCCTTTTCGCTCTTCCTGTCTGTGTTTTGGCATCAGAAGGAGCAAAGGAAAAGCAAAGCCCCCGAAAGGATTTCCTCAGTGTTTATTGTGGATGATCCTCATGGCTCCTGCATGCTAAAGCTGGGCAGGGCAGGGCCCGCAAACTCAAAGCACCGGGGTGAATGAGAAACCGAAGAGGGGTTAGGATACAGAGTTAAATATCTTCCAAGGAGACATAAAGACGAAACATGCGTTTTTGCTCTGCTCTCTTGACAGCATGTTGAACATTTTTTTTGGACTTGACAGCTAAATTGTGTGGTTCATGTTGCTTTCACTGTTCAGCAGGTTAGGGAGTATGTTGAAGTAACTCTTAGGAATGGTGCATGGCTGTAAGTGGGTGGTTTGGGCTCTGCAGTGTGGGAGGCCAGGCCCCAGCGCAAATTAAAGACTTCTCTGTGAAAGTCCCAGACTCGGCTACAGTAATGTGAGTGAGTGAGTGTGTGTGTGTCTGAGTGACTGAGCCTGTGTGTAAGCGGCCGGCGGGGAAGAGACCCAACCCTCCCACTTTTTATTTTTTTAACCAGTC
Source organism: Pholis gunnellus (assembly GCF_910591455.1). Taxonomy (NCBI): domain Eukaryota; kingdom Metazoa; phylum Chordata; class Actinopteri; order Perciformes; family Pholidae; genus Pholis; species Pholis gunnellus. The sequence goes on from NC_136547.1 coordinate 10,839,077, forward strand.
ATTAAAAATAAGCCACAGCTCACCCCCGGTACACACTGAGAGACAGCGAGAGGGAGAGAAAGAATGCATCTCCTCTTTCTCCTCCCTTTCTTTGAGCTTTGCTGCTTCACTACCCAAGTAAAACGGGGAGGAAAGGGAGGAGGGGGAGGTTGTGTTCAAGGGGTACTGACTCCACTCAGAGGCTTTTAAGACACACTCTCAGACCCCCTCCCCCGTGTAAAGTTTTTTTTTTCTTCTATCCAGGAGGGGAGAGAGAGAAAGAGATGAATGGGGAAAGGAATGCAGGAGACAAACGAGTGCTCTCGGCAGGAGAGTGGGAATGTTGGAGAGACTATTGTTCCTCCCCCATAAGATTCTGCAGGGAGTGGATGTAAACAAGTAGGAAGAGAGGGAAGAGGGGTGTGAAAAATCACACCTGAGAGACAATTAGAGCTCTGTGGCATCTAGTCTGATATTCATATTAACCCTGATACACGTCGTCTCCATTGCTCGCTACTTTGGACACACAGCTGCACACACATGCAGCCAGTGCCTATAGCTGCCATCTCGTCTTTCTCTCCGCCCCCCCTCCACCCCTTCAACAGGATGTATAGGGTCAGAGGGTCAGGACTGGAAACCACAAAAGATAGTATGCGTCAGTGTAGCCTGGTTCTTGTTCCAAATCCCCCCATAGCCCCTCTTGTTCCTCCTACCTTTTCTCGCCCCCCCCTCTTTTTTCTTACATTTTCCTCTTTCTCTCTCTTAACTTTCCATCTCCCTCTCTCCATCCGTCCTCCTCCGCCTGCCCCGTTCCTCCTCTCATATAGGAGACGCAGAATTTGGTTTTGGGCCCAGATGGCTTTAGCATGCCTCTGGCGGTGGATTAAGCCCGCCAGTGTCTCCTTTCCCCTCCATGTGCAAGTGGTCAGGACAAAGAACGTCAAACAGGGCGAATGGAGGAAGGAATGCAAGGGAGGGGAAAAAAAAGCCAGGACTGTGAAACAACACCCGACGCTAATGTTTCACGGCATTCCTGGAAGAGTAAACTCAAACGCTTGTAAAAACCGTCAGCCAGCTTTCCTGTTACTTTTTGTGCCTAGTCATTTTATGAATCAAGTTCTGGCCTTCTTGCTTCTTGGAGTTAATCCCCAGAGTGCTTGTTGCATGCAAACCATGGAAAGAAGAAGTGAACTTTTGACCACATTCTGCTGCATTTGTATGTAAATAGCAGCTGCAGCAAGCAGTGATCCTTCATGTAATGACATGACATCGGCATTGTGTTTCAGCCCTCTCACTTAAGACTGATTCCTGTGTTTGTGTTTGTGTGTGTGTGTGTGTGTGTATGCATATGTGTCAGCCCCTTGTCTTTTTCTCTGTCTGGCTGTGTGTTTGCTATTTCCTCCCTGAGTCCTTTACTCCCCAGTGCTGCGGTTATGCTTTCCTGTACTCGGCCGTAACTTCACTGACTTTCAGTTCTTGTGGACAGTCTGTCATGTTTTATCAGGGAGCTGTGTTTAGCACTTGGAGACAGTGTGGTGGCAACATTGCTGTGTTGTTGTGGGTATTTTTAGTGTGGCAGACACTGGCCTAAGTGGGCTGTATTATCCACTTAGCAACACAAAATGCCACCATTAAGACGGTCCTCTCTTCTTCTTTCACTCCATCTTTATCTCTGTGTTCTTGACATTAACAAGATTCATGTAGACGTAGTCACTGCTCAATCACAAAGCCAGTTTAATGACATTACTAACTGATCTCCCCCAGCTACATGATTCTGTTTATCGGTATGCCGTGGCTTGTTGCAGTTGCCCATGCTGTCATTGCCGGCACATGCGATGTGTCACTCCGCACGGTCTACTCTTAAAGTCTCAGTCAGTCGGTGAGCAATGCTGTGGGAAATGAGTGCAGTGAAAGCATGCGTGAGATGTTTGGGCGTGTTAGCTTTAGCGCTGGAGCTAAGGCTCAGGTTCATGCCCCGCAAAGCAGCTGGAATGCACAGGAACTGAAGGAAACGGCACAGCAAACCTATCTTCTGTCCTATCCCCTTTTCTCTTTGTCATCCTTTTCTCTCGCTCTATTGTTCTTTCTTTATCTCTCACCCTCTCTTCTTACGTTGAGTGACTATGCTCTCTGTTTTAACCCCCTGCAGGCAGATCTTTTGGACAGAAACAAAAGACTAATGTGTCTCTTCACGTGGTTGTGCACTAGTCAGGGTAAAGCCCTTCCCAAGAAGTAAAGGAGAACACTGGAAAAGGCCTGGAGCCGTCACAGAACAGGTCTAATGACAAAACTGCCACCGTGTAAGAAAAGTCTTCAGGAGATTAGCTCATATGCTTCAGGACTGTACATGGAGGAATTCAGGGATTACATATTTAAACAAAATCCAAGATGATTATACCTGACAGTGTAACAAATGTCATCTAGTTGCTATTTACAGTTTTCGCGATTACACTACTGTTAGAGTAATTGCTAGTTATTTGGAGATTTTAGAGGGATATAAAACAATCAGTTAGTGATGTCACTTCCCCCCACATTGTTTAACTTCACAACACTGCATCTTCAAGGCAGTATGGATCTTAAATAAACGTGATCAGTAACAAGTGTGTTTGGAAAGTCAACTTTAGCTTTTTTATTTTCCCGCCCCATTTGTTTGTTTTGTTTATTTTGTTAGCTCTCAGCATGTCTCTCGCTGCCTGTCACTGATTGACATTGCGAGGAGAACGCCGGGCCATAAAAGAGGAATGCAGGTAACCAGGCCCTCTATGAACTCGGAGCTCAGGAAAGTAGGTTAAGTGAAGTGAATCTATTGCCTAACAGTGAATAGCTGCCTGCCAGATTTAGCGTTGGCTGACAGTTGTAAACACACTCTTATCTAGTGATTCAGGAGACTCAAGCCTGCCAGAGCAGTTACCCGCTGTTGACACGGGTTTCTGTCAAAAAGGGCACACTGAGCACACGGCTTTGTTGATAGCACTGTTGGTCTGAGGACACCGGAGGCGTATTTCACAAATGTTTCGTGCTGATAGGCTATGCATGCTTATGTTTAACTCAAGAAAGAAAGAAAAAAAACAATTGAAAAGCTGCAGTAGTGCAGGATGTTTACAACACTGGTACCATTTGCACTGTGAATTCCCTCCCCAACAGCCACTCACACATGCTAAATATACTTCTTTAAAAGGCACTCGTAGACTGCCACCTTCCCCTCATGCACACACATGAACACACAGGCGCACACAGTGAGCTATTGTGTCTGAGAGAGTTCAGGCATCTGGAGAGCAGAAACCCTCTCTGGTGACCTCTGACCTCCGGTGGCTGAGAGGCGTAGACTGACATGCGGGTTTCTGGGAGACTTTCAGGTGACTCAGAGGGCTGTCAGCGGACTTTTTAAGGACCATTGTATACGCTGTGTACAGGCTTTGTTGTGTCTCTGCAGTGTTAGTTGATCAGCAGTGATAAGTGGTGAGCAACAAACCTGCTATCTTAGGTTAGTTGAACACAACACTTTGAAACTCAAGGCTTTTTTGTGTTTTTTACAGTTACTCATAGGAGCCTACCGGAGGCCATGTTGAGCCATTTAGAGTGTGTTCCTTGTGTTTCTGCATTGTTGTTGACAACAGCAGTGTAATGTCAACCTGTGTGAACCTTTCAGTTTATTGTAATCTCATGACACTGCCTTGGAAATCCAGTGACAAGCTTCTTTTTTTTTTTTTGACAACAATCCAAGACAAACTGGTCGGTAGAGTTAAGTACTCGGCTGCACAAAGCTGCTGCTTCTGGTCCAGAAACATTATTGGATATTCATTCGCAACACAGTGGCACCCAGTGGTCCTCTCTATGCTGTTATCCTGGTGTTTATTTGATTTTTAATTTACGCTAGCTGCGACCCATTACTCCTGCTGTGTTTTTCTTGTTGGCTGGCGTCTAGGTGGGTGTCAGTGCAGCTGCAGTGTAGTGTACCCTGTCAAGGTAAACAAATGGCCAACAGAAGCTCCCCTCCGCTTGCTGCTGGTAAAACGCCAAGCCTCCCGGCAAACTTCATGTTGCTGTGTGTCGCTATGGTGACGCCTTCACAAAGGACTCCAGCTGGTTCTCTATGCGTGTGCGACAGAGAGATAGATAGAGAGGGAGACGGACAAATGGACAGAGAGCCAACAGACGGAGCCAGGCAGCAACTCTCTGATTTACTCTCGCTCCTCCTCCTCCTCCTCCTCCTCCTCCTCCTCCTCCTCCTCCTCCTCCTCCTCCTCCTCCTCCTCCTCCTCCTCCTCCTCCTCCTCAGTCTTGTTCGGCTCCTCTTCGCTGTTCGCTACTCTCTGCCATCTCCCCTCTGGCAGACCCTCATCCCAAACACAGTGCAGCTGGGCTCAGCTGTCAATGTTCCCCCATACTGACCGCCCCCTTTCCGGGCCTTTGTATTTGTTTGGATGGTGGTGGATTTGCCCTTGGCCCCCGCGCGGGGGAGCCCGTTCCTGTTAGCTAACCTCCTAAACCAAACCGTCTGCTCTTTGAAGTGGCCTATCACACAGATATACAGATTGGAGATTACAAGGCAGCTGCCTGCCTTCAGTCTGTCCAGTATCATGAGGACGATAATTAAATAAAGGAAACACCTATGCGGACACACAAATGGGACACGGTGATCAGCAGAGCCAAAAGGAGGTGGCTGGCAGATCTGCTTTTGTTCTGAAAGGCAAGCAAAATGAATGCAGCCTTTGCTTTGTCTCAGGGGAGGGAAGAGGCATTCTTTGATATTATGAAGCTCAGAGGTCGGGGAGTGCTCTGCCAAGAAGAACTGCTATTCACACCAACTTGTCGGCATGGGACTTTTGAAGTATTTGTCAAAAGAAGGATTTGGCAGAGAGCCACTAGAGTTTTGTCATTCACAAACTCTTCTCTTTGGGATGACAATGCTCGCAGCAGGCTGCAGCTACCTCTGTGAGGGAACAGATGAAATTCCACAATTCCATTGAGTGAGGAAGTTGTTCTCATTGCACAAGATGCATGAATGATGTCTTTCTTTTTCTGTGATCAAAGCTCCACTAACCTGATATTATGGATTGACAGCAAAACTTTTTTGTGCGCTCGTCGGTGTGTGTTTGCGGTTGCCGTAGAGAGTTTTCCCACATTCCTTCTTGAGGGTCTGGTGGAATCCTGCGTCACATTTCTACTTCACTTTGTCCTTGACTGTCTGTGTGCGTGGGAGGTCCTGGCTGTGTAGCTGTCTAATGCGTTCATGGCTGCAAGAGGATCAAACTATTTACTTATCATTTCTGTGGCAACTGGAAACTTGGCTCCTGTTTTATCAGGTTATCAGCTTTCCCCTCACTATTGACAGACAGGCAGGAATTAAATTCACTTTGTTTCTTTTAAGTATTTCTCACAAAGGACCTCAAATCCATTCATTTTGCAAAATGTTTGATGACACATCTTTACACACACTTACATCCAAGTCACAGGCACGGGCCAAGTCACTGTTGACAACAGCTCCTGATGAATGGAGAGCGTATCAGTGGAAGGAAACCTGTGGTCTCCTTTGATGTGGAGAGGTTGAAACGTTAAACTGGGTTGTGTCAATGTTATTTGTGTGCCTCCGTGCCTACGTGTGCATGTCTGTAGGCCAGTGTGCGCACACACTTGTGTGTGGGCATGTTCCGACTCCCGAGTTTGTTTACTTAACCTGTCTTGGCATTCAAAACCCCCTGTCATTCTCGGCGTGTTTGGCTCTCGCAGTGACAGCTAGGTGGGACTTGGCGTGTCGTCTCCTGTTTCATACGGCGCTTTATTGAGCGGATGAAAACCCTCTGTTCTTTAACCCTTCTGTGGGCCTGATAGGAGCGCACGCGCAAATACGCACACACACACACACACACAAGTGTGACTTTTAGATGACTTCAGGGGATAGAAGCTCTGAAAGGGGCTGACATTCTATCCTTTGAACCTCCACGCCTGATAGGGGCAGGACCTCGCCCCGTCTCCCTCTGTGTGAGTGCATGTGTGTGTTCACTGTGTGTTTTTTTTTGTTCTCTTGTGGGTCTGTACTCTGTGACCTTTCTGAAGCTTAGCCCTGGATGTCGATCATATTCCCTTGGCATCTGTGAAAAGATGAGACAGTGCTGCATATCGCGACATGCTCGGATGATCCCGCCTAAGTATGTCTGTGGCATTCATTCCTGCATATACAGTGTCTCCCAAAACGTATGACGTTTAGCTGTAGAAGGAAATACAGTAAGTCATCTCCTTTTGTCTTTCTTGTGGTTTGCTACCCCACCATCAAAGGCACTCACTTAAGCAACCCTGATCTCATCTCAACGCGGCATTCATCCTGTCTGAGGACTTTCCAGCTTGTAAAAACCTGACAGAACTCTCGTCTGGGATCCTCCAATCACTGCCAGCGAGGCAGGAGGAGGGTGGGTGGAGAGCGGGCGGATGACTCTGACAAACCAAGAGGATGAAGTCAGCCCTCTGTTCACCTCCAATATGTTAGGGCCCCTCTGTAGCTGTCAGTGAGATGGCAAGACGCAAAGCAAACAACATCCCGCTCTAATAGTTTAAGACATGGCTGCTCGTGCTGGGTGTGGTTGGCAACAGTTGTCTGCCGCACACAGAGCAACGATCTCTCCATGGTAGGATGTTTGTCTTTTGTAGGGATTAAAAAGGGATCCAGGAAACCCGGTGTCCTAGTTTCGCTGCAGAGCAGAGAGGGAGAGAGAGAGAGAGAGAGAGAGAGAGAGAGAGAGAGAGAGAGAGAGAGAGGGAGACCTAGTTTTGATGATAACACCCAGCCAGGAAGGAGATTCCAAGGCATAATGTAGTTAGGAGGTGGCTGTTTTTCGTCTTTCTTTAGACTGGCTGTGTTTTTTGTCTGTTGCCATGTTTCTATACCCAGGCTCCTGAGTCAGCGTGTGAGAGGCTCCATTGTCTGTGCAGAACCTTTAGCTGTAACCTGAGAGGGAGAGTGTAACTGAGCAGCACTATGATGCTTTTTAATATCTATTTGCTTGGATCTAATGTAGAGCCTTTGGAGTGCACTAAGCTCTCTAGCTGTCTTCTACAATATAATTTAACTCCTGTGATTTATCAGAAATTAAATTCAACTTCTGTGCAATTATGCGTGCAAACAACAGCAGGGTAAACAAGCACGCAGGGCTATTTTCTGCACCATCAAATTGTTCTGGATGTGGACAGTAACTGCGTAGAGGGCTTAACCATCTAGATCAGTGAGTCAAGTGGCTGACATAGTAATCCCATTACTTGATGAGGCTCTGATTTGTTAAAGTTGCCCCTAATCTACTGTCCATTTTGACTCCAACATGACCTAAGACCTTGTGGTAAACTGTAAGGGTCTTTTTCCTCTCGGGCAGTGATTCATCTAGATTTAATAATTTCTGTAATTACAATATGTTATAACATGGATGCTGTATTTTGATACTTTCATTTACCAATTTCTACTCATAAAGGTCTGCCATGTACAGTAGTTGCTGGTTATTATGTTAAATATCCTTCATATACAAATCTTTCACTCATTACGTATTTAGATTAGGATTTTCTTTATTGTCATTATTTGCTTCTGCACCAATCCGAATCACCAATATGGATCATTAAAGGTGTATTTCAATGATTTAGTAATTGTACTTCCAAAAAGTTGGGGAACTCAAAAGAGACAAATTTAAAAACAAAACAAATGTTTGAAATTGCAGCAGGTAAGATATCCTCACTGTTAGAAAGTTTCAAGTCCAATCTGAGATAACCCTGATGATGTCACAATGACATCATTTGGGTTGTTTTTTTCAGAATGTAGACGCTTCCTCCAGAGCCACAGAAGTAAATATACACTGGCTCTATTCTCCTTCTCTTCCTCTTATACTCCCCTTGATGAGTGAACTGAACTTCCTGTGTCAAATATTATGCAGTTTCAACTTATCTTTTATTTAACAGATTTTTGAGATGTATACTTTTTTTATTCATACTTTTTGTCTTTCTCCGTCTCCTCCCTGCAGTGTCATCATGCATCACCACCTACAAGAAGACGCCTCCCCCGGTCCCACCACGGACCACCCCGTCCAAACCCTTCATATCCATCACAGCACAGAGCAGCACCGAGTCCGCTCAGGACGCCTACATGGACGGGGGCTCCGGCGCGCGGACTGGCATCAGCTCCCAGCCGGGCCTGTCCAACTCCACGGAGAGCATCGACAGCATGAAGGCCCTGACAGCAGCCATAGAGGCGGCTAACGCTCAGGTGCACGGCCCAGCCAGCCAGCACGTGACCAACAGCACAATCACCATCACTGCCACCGCCACCACCTCTGCCGTCGCGCACGTCTCCACAGACAGCAAGGCACAGAGGGAAGCGCTCCGCAAGTGCCTCTCCATAGGGATACAGGTTTGTGGACGAGCCCGTTTAAGTTCTAAAGAAAAGCTCTGTCTTGCAGTTTGACAGTTTCTGCCCTCCTCTTAGGTGGACCCAGAGGAAGAAGGGCCGACGGAGGAGCAGTCTAAATTCCAGTCGATAGGAATTCAGGTGGAGGATGAGCGATGGTGAGTAAAGAGAGAAGGAGAAGGAGGTGGTAAGAGTTAAACCGGATAAGTCTGATGGTAGGGATGAGGAAGAGATAGCATGAGCAGGAAGAGGACCTGTGGAGACAGGGAGAAGTTAGTAGTGTGCTGCAAAGCTTTTGCCCCCCCCTCCCCTGGCTTTCCTGCAGCAGCTGTCCCCAGTTCAGGGGAGGTTGGCGTCAGAGCCCCCTCAGCCAGGGGCCCAAAAGTGACAGCTGGGCCAGAGGATGTGGTGCAGGGAGCTGGGAAGGTGGAGGGGGTGAGTTGACAGCCATCTGTTGCTCCAGTCATTGTGATTCAGGCTACTTTGAGGCTGTGTGTGTGTTTTTGCGCGTGTGTGGGAGGGAGGGAGAGAGAAAAAGGGAGGGAGCTTTATTGGGTTTGTTTAGTTCTGAGAGCACTGAGAGACTGCTGTGCTGTTAGCTACATTCTCTCATTCTGCAACATGTTCCCAGTCTGAGGAGGAGCAGCCTAGTGTGCGTGCTGTTTCATTAGCTCACATTGCACATTAGGCTTATCGAGGCCTCTGGTGGGACACGCAGGCATTTTTGGTTTCTTTGCCCGCTTTCGTTTACGCTGTCAAAACGGTGACCTTCTGTTTGTTGAGGGAAAGTGACAAACTTAGCCACAGTACTGGTTTCCTGCTGGGGCCATGGCATGCTTCTGGAATTCAAAGAGACATCACCTTGATTCAAAGGTCACAGTGAGGGCTGAGTCCAGCACTTTAAAACACACACTTACACAGTGTCAGGGAATGTGAGGGGCTTTCTGAAAGGGGAGGTCTCAGCTGAGTGACCAAGCTCTGAGTTCCCGGAGTAGCCAAGCCAAATATTAACTCACCCAGACACCTTCTAGTCTGCGGAGGCTTGGATGTTATGCAGCACTGCAGCTTGTGCTTTTCGCTGGTTAATGTTTGGAGTAGGTGGAGGGTATTTTTGTTGGTGCATGTTTTGATTGTTTACCTGTTTGCTTGCGTGTGTGTGTGTGTGTGTGTGTGTGCGCGCGTGTGTGTTGGTCCATGCGTGTGTGTACCTGGGAGGTCTGGGCATGCTGCCCCCTACATTAGATTCCCAGACAGTGAGAGTGCCAAACTCCTACAGACTCGCTCCAGTGCTCAAACTGCCTTATTTGTGTCTGTGTGTGTGTGTGTGTGTGTGTGTGTTAGAGAGAGAGAGAGAGAGAGACTTTATATGCAGCAGTCGCAGGTCATAACCTCACCTAGCTGTTTGAACTAGGATTAAGTGAGAGAGAGAGTGGGAGAGAGCTGTTAAAGAGATAAACACAGCATGCTTATCTTTACACTTTTTTTCTGTTGTGAAACATGCAAAAGAAAATACTAATAAACTATGTATATATAATAAAATGTGATGGGTCAATTGACGGATCCCGATTATTTTTTGGGCCTTGCAAGTTCAGGGTCTGGGATTGGTGATCACCAAATGGCTTTGTGGTCACGGGGGAAGTGGGGCTTTAATCATGGTCCTATGACTAAACCATAGACCATTGGCCATCTTGAAAAGTCAATGGAAGGGACAGCTAGACCTCCCTGTCTTTTAATTTTTGTCCTAACTCACTGAAGGTTTGTCTTTACAGGCATAAGACAAACAAAGAAGGAGCCTCTCACATGCAATCCTAAATGTCAAAAATGTGTTTTCTGTCATCCAACATATCTCTCTCAGCTTGTTTCCGGCACTTCTTTATCCAAATAAAACATCAGGCTGTTTTTGTTTATAGAGGCTTTAGTATTTCCTCATGTTTGTGGTATCAACCATGTTCTGTGCAGATGAGAGGGAAATGAAGACACATTTGAAACAAAAACCTCGAGGTTACGAGGCCATCCGAAAGCGGCAGCATGAGGAATGCAAGACTCCACCTATGTTGTGATTTACAACTTTCCGTCATGTTCACCATATGAATGTAATGAGAACATGGACTTTCAAGGTTTTTATGTCCACTTTTATTTCCTCCTACATACCTTCCTGACATTTTACAGTCTTCTCTCTCACTTTGGCTTTTCTCTTTTTAAATGCACTTCCTTGTTCTTTTGCCTCCTGTCTATTGATACGTCTGTCTTTCTGTCTGGGCTGTGTTTGGCCTTGCCCGTCTCGGCCCCTGCAGGAAGTTGTTAGCCGGCTGATAGAAAGCAGGCTGAGGTCATTAGAACTGAACACCTGCTCGGAGGAGTTACTCTTTAACTGCTCTTCACACACACACACACTCACACACATGGGGCTGCTTGCATGTACACACAAAGCACACACATACACACACACGCACACACACTGTTTGATCTAGCCGAAGTCACTCCCTTATTCTTGCTCTCTCTTTTTCTGTTCACGGAAGAAGAGAGATGAATGAGAAAAGGGGAGGTTAGAGATGAATGGGTAGCTTCGAGGAGGAGTGTGCATTTGTGTGTGTCATGCTGCAGGCAGGTCAAGCTGAGGTTCATGTGTGAGAAGAAGTACAGCTAGCAGGCTGGCAAGTCGATCTTTTTTTCTGGCTTGGCAAAGTTGTTACTTCTTACTAATTTCCTGTTTATTGACAGCAAAATAGTAAAAGATGTAAACCTACACATGCGGGTAACAGTCAGATGAGCAATGCTTGGTATACCAGCATTTTAAAGTTAGCGTGACGACATATGTGATGACTTCAAATGTGTACTCTTCCGCTTTTATTCGCTCTTTATTTGTTGTCTTCTAAGCCCCTGACCGTGCGGGCCCTTATGTGTGCTTATTCAAGTGTATCTCTTGTTTGCGCCCTGGCACATTTTTGTATGTGTTCATAAAAGATGTGCTTTGAGTCATGTACCAATTTGAGGTGTCATTTTGGTGTTCCATTCAATACTGGGGTGGCGAGCTGATCTATAGAACATAGCATAATGTCTGGGTGTGTTGATTTTGATCTTTGCACACGTGTGTGTCTGCTGTTGCACGTAGTGTGGAGGGACTTGGCAAAGTCTGTCCGACAGCGGCACAAAGCCTCTGAGCGAAATACGACATGGCACACACAGCTGTAGGGAAGGCTCCCAGGTGTGTGTGTGTGTGTGTGTGTGTGTGTGTGTGTGTGTGTGTGTGTGTGTGTGTGTGTGTGTGTGTGTGTGTGTGTGTGTGTGTGTGTGTGTGTGTGTGTGTGTGTGTGTGTGTGTGTGTGTGTGTGTGTGTGTGTGTGTGTGTGTGTGTGTGTGTGTGTGCGCGCAGAACAGGGCTTGTGGTGCCACGGACGGCTGCATACTCTGTTGCTTCTGAATGAGCCAGGTGTCAAAACACACACACACAAAAGACGTTCCATACTACAAAAGCTATTCATCGCTATCAGTGATGAAATTGCAGTGATAATTTCAAATTTTCATACTGGGATCACCTCCAAGAACTGTGTGTAAATAATGTATCATAATTACTAGCAAAAGGAGACGCTAATGTGGTATTACCAAACGATTTGTGTGCAATCAATCACATAAAATCAAATGTTTAAGTGGGTCTCTGCTTCCTGTCCTAGTTACCGCAGGATGACCCGCTCCAACAGCGTAACCACAGCGGTGCAGGCTGACCTCGACGACCCCACAGACGCCCCGGAGCTGCCACCTCGTCACTGTGCCACCATGCCACGCCAGCTTTCCCGCGATGCCGCCTCCTCCACCGTCAGCATCCAGGGCTCGGGGAACCACTACCACGCTTGTGCCGCTGACGACTTCGGGGATGTGGGGTTCGACCCTTCAATCCTGCCCCCTCCAGACCCATGGATGGACAGCGTGGCAGAGCCAGAGGTGGAGGCTCTGGAGGCTGTCGGCCGGTCGGTGTGCCCCCGTGACGGCCGCTGGTTCCTCAAGTTGCTGCAGGCTGAGATGGAGCGTATGGACGGCTGGTGTCGACAGATGGGGCAGGACGAGATGCAGAATGAGCTGCCTGACGAGAGTGAGTTGTCTCATAAAGCTTAAATGCCAAGATGATGAGACTGATATCAGGTCTATTTCTCATCCTCTCCTCTCCTCTGTTTTGGAGAGTGCTGATATTCATGATATTGGACCACAATAGCTGCTTGTTCCTGTCTCAGGCCCTCTGGCCTCCACAGACATACCGTGCATACTTATCAATAGGCCGCTGCTGGCCCCAGCCACACATCTGTCCTTTAGACACACTGTATAATGAACTCTCCCACAAACACAGTGAAGGGGTTTCTCTCCCCGCTCCTCCAGGCAACTATTATTTGATCTTGATGTAACAAAAATATGCACACTGCACAGCATGTCGGTATACGCACGTCTAAATATCTTTTATGCATATACACTTGCATGCACATACAGGACTGAGCAAACAAGCCTCAGGCAGTAGGCACTGCATTTATACCTGACCGTACTGCACAGCTGATTTCACGTCTTACCGAAAATGTCATTGTTTATGCAGCTAGTGTGCTGTTATGGTTTCAGGCAAGATATTGTCTCACAGACAGGGAGCCTGTCTCAAGGTTATGTTTTCCCAGATCCCACGCTACCATGTACACACACACACACACACACACACGCGTACACACACCCATCCTGAAGGAGTAGAAAACATTGTAGTGCAGATTCATTACTCCCCCTCTCAGTTTCTGATCCCATTTTTCTTCAAGTACACTAATGTATGCACTGACAGTTCCTCTCCACAGGGATATGTGAGTCAATAGGACTGACATCGGTGTCAGGTTATGCAGTACAATCTTGTTTATCTCTTATATCAGTCTGCTAAACAGGCACTGTGAGAGAAATATACTGTAATAATATGTTCTTTTTGGACTATATGCTTGGTTTTTAAGTTTATTTTTGGTACAGGGCATCAACGAAGGCTTTTATTATGTGCTGTAAATATGGCATTTTGAATTGTGTATTCATATGGGATTGCTATTTTTGCATGTGTTCGGATTTGGAATTTCAGTGCATTTCAGTAATTATTTCACTTCCCTAAATGATTTATGTTTCTGAGAGACACAGACAAAACCGGATTCTAGCGTATCCTTTTCTGTTGCATCACAAATGCAGCCTCTCTGCTAGTGCTGCAACATGCCTGCAGTATGCGGTACTGTGAGTAATTGCATTGTGAATTCTTTGTGTGTGTGTGTGTGTGTGTGTGCGCGCATCCATGCATGTGCGTCTGTGTCTTTCTGCAGTCCTGGGGAAGATCCGCAGTGCAGTGGGGAGTGCCCAGCTGCTGATGTCCCAGAAGTTCCAGCAGTTCCGGGAGCTGTGTGAAGAGAATCTGGTATGTGTCACCTCATCCACTGCATGCTTCCCCAGCCCTCCCCCCACAACACTGACATCATCCTGCACAAATCATCCTGACAGGACAGACCAGAGCTCATTTACTATGCAACTAGTGTAGAGCGTGCATCTGCACACCCTTGCTGTTTTTCACATCCAAAAAATGGAATATGTTTATATTTATATTGTGTATGAAGCAGTGGACAACGTTGAATAAAAGATTATAACTTGACGGATAGACTTAAATATTGATGTGTCAAATGACTTGCCCCACAATATGCATTTCAGTCACTTGAAAGCCAAATCTGTGATCTGTGCAATTCTGGTAAAACTGAGTCGTCAGATGGCAACAGCATCTTTCCAAAAATGCGTGATATGCATATGCACATTAGGCGGTTGTTTATGTGTGTGTTCATGCGGACATTTTTGTTTATATTACATCTTTGTGTATCAGAACCCAAATGCACACCCACGGCCCGTCTCCCAGGACCTGGCGGGTTACTGGGACATGCTCCAGCTGTCTATCGAGAACATTAGCCTGAAGTTTGATGAACTCCACCAACTCAAAGCCAACAACTGGAAACCTCTGGCACCACCAGAAATTCAGGTGCATACGCACATTGCCAATATCAAATCCATCTAATCTCAATTTTGTTTTGGAATGCTTTACTAACCCGCATGTTATCTGCTGTCATTGCTGTATACTTAACATTGTAAGTCCGACTGATTGACAGCTAAGCTTTGTTGTAGCATGCAGATATGTGTTGCATATGGTCACGTTGCCTGCCTGTCGTCACCACTTGTATTTTTGTTTGTTCTGTCTTGTTGTCGACAGTGAGCTGCTTTTGAGAAGCTACACTTCCTGCCATGCACCGTTGGGGCCTGTCCGTCTCCAAATGGTCACTTTTACCTCAGACAATGGCCACCGCCGCGCTCTCTTACCCCACGCGAATGGCTGCCACTGTGAACCATAACCTCATTCAAAGTTGCATGCACATTATGCCGACAAAAGCCACACTGCTCTTTCTAACCCTTATGCAAGCTGGCTGCAGTCGTGTTGCTCCTTACTGTGTTTAGCTGCAGCTTGACATGAGGACTCAGTGGTTTATCATTAAGACTTTGTTATTCCTGTCCAGGAGAGAAGGATGCCCCCTCCTGTGCCAAAGAAGCCCCTGAAGGGCCACCACCCTCCCCTGGCTAGGGACCGCTCGCTGGAGAGCTCTGAGCGCCAGCGTCTGGAGGCTCGCAAACGCCTGCTAGCTGCCAAACGTGCCGCGTCTGTTCGGCAGAGCTCTGCTACCGAGAGCGCAGACAGTATCGAGATCTATATCCCAGAGGCTCAGACCAGACTATGAGACACACAGATGCATGTACCCACACACATGCCCGATACACTGTTTCATATACACTAAAGCACTGAATGGTAAGGCTAGGGTGCTAAAATAACATAATCACTTTTTTTGTTTGCGGACTTCCCAGATCACTGTGGAATTAGTCACAATGGAAGAAGAACAAGAAATGTACATTTACAGCGTTTATTTATCTATTTATCAACCCCCTCCTCCTTCATTTCCTTCTCCCAGCTTTGATGTAGCAGTCCCTCCTCACTTACAAAGATGTATCTGATCCCTTTTTGAAGTGGCCTAATATTACAAAGTAAGCCAGGTGTAGCACAGCAGTGATGCTTCACGTTATTATGTTTCAAGTGCTGAAAATCCGAGGTAAACAGGGAAGGAGCATACATGTCCATGTGGACTGTGTGTATGTATATACATGCAAACACATACGAGTGATGTATTTGATCTGCTCAGATCAAATGGATCAAATCAAATGGAAAGACTCATATTTAAGATGTATTATTTATGCTTATTTTGTTTTTGATATTTGTATAAAAAGCCCATGATCTGAGTTTTGATATATTTAATGAGGTGAAAAGACCAGACGAGAAAACTATGGTGTCAGTTAGCGACGCAATTCGCCCTCTGTCTGAAAATGGGTCTTTCCAGCAGCAAGAGGTCGATCCCCTTAAGAAAGGTCAGATTTTGCTCCTCCAGGTGAGGCAAAGTGGCCATTGAGCCAGGAGCAGGTCCTGTGGTTCTGCAAAGACTGTAATTCCCTGAAAGAACCACTGTTTGAAAATGCCACAAAGCTAATCTATGTCTGAGTGAGAGAAAGCGAGAGAGAGTGTGTGTGTGTGTGTGTGTGGTATGATTCAGATGTTCATTTCAAAAGTGCTTCCTATTTTTCTAGGTCTATTGGGTCCTAGTTGTAATTGACGATTAAGGTAGCAGTATCAACAAACTGTAAACAAACCACCCATCTTGTCTCATTCTAAAGTGAGTTTGTATAAAGAACATACAGTATAATGACATGACACGCATGCTGATATTTTTGTCTTTTTTAAAACAGGTTTAATCCTTTCTCATGTTGCGTTCAAACTCTTCGGTGTTACAGGCATTGCTAAAATACTGATATTTGGTACAATACTGGTAGTTGTACTGTATTTTATGACGTCATTTTTAGACAAGAGAGGTTTATTGACAGTATTGAGACTAAAGGACTGAAAAAGGGAATATTTTCTCCTCACTGTGTGTGTGCACTGTCTCTGCCTCCAAATGAAGCAGTTCTTTGAAGGTCATACAAAATAGATCCAATTTATAATATTTTGTATTCATGTTTAATTTATTGATTAGGAGAACAATGACTGTTTATTGACATTGTGATTATTATTATGCACTGACAACAAGGCCCTTATACTGTGTTTATCTTTTATTTATGTTGATTCTTTAGCATGACAGGCACCTTTTTGTCTTTTCTGTTTCAGTGATCAGCCTTAATTTCTAATATGATAGTCGAGCACAACAGCGGTCTCAGGGGAAGAAGTGTGTGTGTGTGTGTGTGTCTGAGAGTGTGACTGACTTCATGTGACTGTATGTGACCCATGGCTTTGTCACTTACTGTATATAAAACCCCAGTCACCAGGATAGGCCATGATGGTAAACAGGGGATTAGTATCCATGCCATCTTTTGAATGATGCTCCTATTGAACGTCTCAGCCCTAATTACTTCAATGTAACAGGGTGTCAGCTGCTTGAATGTGGAGACAATCCTGAGCCAGTTTTACCATCACATACTTGTTTTGATAACAGAATAGCAGGACATTGGGGTGTAGTTTGATTCTCTGACAAAGTGTTGTGCCATTGGATAACTATAGGTATGGATATATTTCTGCTATTTCTCCCATTCTCAAACGGCTACCTGACATTTTCATTTAGAGACGCTTGTGAAGGAACTCAAAGTGATGAAGTAACCGTAAAGTATGATTTGTATTTCCTTTCGTTGGTCAAATATGATGTTAAGGGAGGATGCATACAAATAATAACAGTTCAAACTTATTGCCATTTCATGTAGATGAAGGTTATTTTAGTATTTTTTTACTTTGGAACTTGTATTTGAATTGTCTGTCAAATGATTGACTACTTATTTATGTTTATGATATTAACATATCAATATAATGCTCCTGGTATAGCAGGGAGATAGAAACCAGAATGTTGGATTGTGGTTAATTGCTATAAACTCTAAAGACACTCCAGCAATCCTGGCACTTCTGAAGCTTGTGATGTAGTTATATTCAGAGAAAAACATTCAAATCAACATTTGTACATACATGAATGTTTCCCTATGTAAATGTAAACAACCCCCCCCCCCCCCAATCAAATAACATATTAAGCAAATATACATTTTGTAATTAATGTTATTACACTGTTGATGTTATGGCACGTGTATGAGCTCTTATCAGCATTAAAAAAATATATCATTGCCATCATTTTGTTGTGTTCATTTCTTTTCGCTGTCTCCACATGTGTTTTCAATTGGAATATAATTAAACTGATTACAAGGCCTGCATGGTGTGTTTTTAGGGCATTCCCCTTCCGCAGGGGCGGGTCCCCATAATTAGACAGCATTTTTGGCCTTGGCTTAGCCCTGACGCTCCTGTGCATGCAGCTTCTGGTGATTCGTCATTCATACATCAGTCATGCTGATGGGAGGCATGCTGACCTCAGTGGCCAGAGTTCAGGAGAGGGGAGGGGGGTGACAGAGGGGGTTTGCGGAAATGTGTGTCGTCTTTGTATAGAGCCTGGCCCAGGGTCAGTCTACCTCTCAGAGGGCCCACCACGGTGGGCTACAACTGCCCACTGTGGGCCTGGAGGTCTGTTCCGTATAAGTGGTTACATCCCCAAGTTTGGACCCAACCTCCACCACAAGGACTGTCACGTCGGACAAAAAGTGAAACAAATCTAAATGCATTCTGAAAATGTGCCGTTTGATGAATCTAGCTACTCTAGCCTAATAAATGTTGTTTTTTTTAAATATACTCCTTTGATATTGCCTTTTAGATACAAGCGTATACTATAGCTTCCTGATAAGTAAGGATAGGGTTCTGATTGTTCCTGGGGTCTTAATGAAACCAAAAAAACAACCTCAGCAAACGTTTGTATTGTTTCAAGAGTAATAAAGACAACAAATCCTATTGAGGCCAATCGAGAAGCTTTAGCAGGACCAGGAGGGAACAGCTGTCCTCCTAGCCTGGAACGAGCCAGCGCACTCGGTTGTAAGCTGACTTACATCGACTCTATTGAGATGCAGGCACACATAAAGCCCCTTTGGCAAGAAACTGTTGACGTCTGCCATTTGCTCGTGTTAATTTATGCAGGATTATGCTAATTGGCAAGAGCTGTTGTAAACCTCTCACACACACACAGGAATGTCTCTGAAAGCCTAACGGTAGCCTGTGGAAAGACATGAACACTATACTATTTCTGCTCCTTTTATTTACAGAGCATTCTGACTTAATACGCTCTCCGGATCCTTAAGGGATGAATCAGTAATCTCCACAAAGTTCAGTAGGATTTACAAGAACAAGAAGCCTGTATGAATGTGCGTGATCCGAGTGATCCACAGGGGGGGGGGGAGGGGGGGGGGATACCAAATGATCAAATCTGAGATGTAGAAAAACAAAACTTTATTTGAATCCCATGTGACCCCTATTTGCCACAAACATTGCACAGTATGAAAAGAAATCACATCATTGGGCATCATGTCACATTTACTATACAAATGGTCCTATTATACATGAAAATGCGTTTTTTTGGTGTTTTCAAAATTGCTGTCTTAGTCAAGTTGTAAAACAGCAAATGTAGAAAAGACATCTGTAGTGTTTCATTTTTCAGTCCACTGGCCGTCGTTTTTTCGCTGAGTGATGGGATGAAGGCTCAGACTAAGAACCTGCTACATTGGTCATCTGAAATATCCCTTGGTGGGGGAAAAAAAAAAAAAAAAGCATAGGTCTTTTAAAATAGCTAAAAGTAAATTACAAAATCAAAACTATACTTATACTCATGAAAACACATAATTACTACAGTAGTGAATAAGTTTGTCATAGATGCTGAGAGCAAAGTATGTTTAAGACACTGAGATGACCTTGCTCTGCCTTTAGTGTGCAAACAAACATGGCAGACTAATCATGAGCTGATCTCTGAAATGCAAAAGAGTAAACGTGTGTGGACGTGACCGATCTGTGTGATTGGTCTGTGAAGGAGGGCTGATTCTAGCTCATTCTCCGTTCTCTAAAATGATATACAGTATAATGGAAAGACATAAGACAGGCAGCATTTCTCTGATAACATTTTTGGTCCCTGTGTGCAAACAAGATACACATGTAGTTACATACGTATGTATGTGAAATGAATAAACAACTTACAGCCAAGGCACCTCGATACAGTTTGTTTTTTTTTCAATAAAAAAACGTCCTCGTCAATTTGATTGGTATACCAAAAATAGAAATGATCAGGCTTTCATGTGGATTTGTTCTCTGTTGCGTGCAGACAAGTCACTGAACTCCGACGAGTTCCACAGTCGAGACACAAAGTCAGTCTCTAATCCATCCTCCTCTTCTTCTTCTTCTTCTTCTTCGTCGTCTTCTGTCACTTTTAGGAGACCAGCTGTTTGGCTTGCAGCTCCATCTCTGCGGCCCGTTTGAGGGCCACATCCACCAGGAGCTGGAAGCCGCTGAAGTCTTGCGTGAGGTCTGGAGGGGTGGGGGGAGGGGTGTTGAAGAGCCCGCTGCGGGGGCTCAGGTTGCCCTCCATGCCGGTGCTGCCGAGGATGGTGGTAGTGGTGGGGAGGGGCTTGCCGCCCTGCCCGTCATCCTGGCACCGGAGCAGCGCCTGGACCTGCACGGCCTGCAACAGCTCAGCTGCCCTGTCGCAGTTCATTCCCGGCACGGAGGGGTGGGAGGCTGTCGGGCTTCCCTGCATTGCTGTGGTGACAGTGGTGTGACAGATGACGGAGGGGCGGGTGGGCATGAGCCCCGGAGAGGGGCACAAAGAGGTCGGAGAGGGTGTGGAGGGAGACTCCGCCTTCCTCAGGACACCGGGCACATCGGGTTCGAAGCTGGAGGGATGGAGGACGCGTTTGTCGTAGCTCTCCTCTGCACCGCCTGCAGGGCTGCCGTGTTTCGGGGACTGGGAGCTGTCGGAGAAGCTGTCGCCCGCTTTGCTACCTTTTCTGGATATGGTATACTGGTTCGGATCTTTGCCATCTTTTCTCAGCATCTCCGGAAGGAGCCGCCGCCGCGCGTTAATGAACCAGTTGCACACCTGGAGAAGACGACAACAAAAAGCCATGCTGTGAGAAAGTAGCATTACATGGCTCACTTATGTTCTGCCATGCAACCTAAAAGGAAATCACTTCGGCACACTTCTCCCCATGTGCGGATTGCACCTGTGTTTTCAATAGAGCAATCAAAATAGAGAAATCTAAATGAAACACCGACCCAACCCGTCCTACGCTACTTCACACCAGAGGCTGTGTATTTCACAACATTAGCATTTTCAGCACTGCAGAAATCAAAAAACCAGACCAAAGATTAGCATAACATCTCAAAGTATGAGAAGCTAAACGTTAACGTTCAACAAAAAGGTCCAGCTTGGAATTCTTAATCCTGTATTCAAAAATAGTCTTCAATAAAAAGTAATCTCCTTTGTCACAGCAGTAATCACGGTCATCTCCCTTCTGTTTCCCTCAGTTCTCCAGGCTAGTCGTAACTAGCTCGGGGAGACTTGCAGCTCTAACCATGTAAATGACTCTGCATTGTTCCCAGACAGCTGGGATGGAAAGGGGCTGGAGGGAGGGAAATTCCTGTCCAAGTGCCTCAGCCAAGCCCACAGCACACAGGGAGTGAGTTCACTCACTTTGTCTCAGACTTTCATGTTGCAACATCGAGCTGATTTGGACGACCTTCAATTCACCGTTGATGTGTCATGTTTTGTTTGTCATCTAGACAGGAAATGATTCAACCGAGCTCACACTTGCTTCCTCTCGACTTTTGCTGTGATCTGTTTACGCTCTAAGGGTTCAGCGGTGGCGAAAGCTTAGATAATCCTATCTTCTCGGTCCATACCTGTAGTGTGGAGAGCTGAGTCTGCTTGGACAGGAGGGCTTTCTCCTGCTCCGACGGGTAAGCGTTGTAACGGTGCTCGTACAGCCAGTCCCGTAGGATCTGAACCGACTCCTTGGGCAGATTTCCCCGCCGTTTCCTCTTCCCGCTGCTGCCCGAGCTGGACGACAGGTCCAGGGGGGCGTCCACGCTGTCCTCGTCATCCGTCTCGCTTCCCGACAGCATCATCAAACCTGCGCAAGCGCGGGGGGGGGGGAGACAAGAGAGTGTGTATGAGGAAAAAGAAGACAAAAGAATATGTATCCTCTTATGTCAGCCACCCTGTTGCCAGTCTCCCAGCCGCTCTGCCGCAGCCGTTCACCAAACACAAGCTGTCTGGGAGGCAGCTGATGTGTCAGAAGCAAGCTGTCAAGTTCAGCCATGTGATTCATATAAGGAGCGAGGGAGGGTGTGAGGAGCAGGAGGGAGGGAGGGAGGGAGGGAGGGAGGAAGGAAGGAAGGGGGGGGGGGACGTCACAAAAGGCTGGTCTGATGCTGTGTCAGTTATAAAACCTGCCTCGACAAATACAAGCCAGGTCTATTGCACAGACTGGGAGCACACCTTGCATGCTTGGATAAGTAAAGTACACTGGGCTGACCACAAGAGCGATCCCAGCATAAAAGGGAGATTTTGTGTTTGAAGAATAGCAGCAGCCTTTTTGTGAAGATTACAGAGTTGCTTTTTAATTGAATTTCAGGCATGTCTAATCCAAGTCAATCATGGTCAAGCAGGACTGAATGAGAGGCAAATAAATCTGCTTATGAACTGTTAAAACTTTGATCAGATTTGTAGTGTGTTTCAGTGCAGTTTTTTTTTTAGCATATATTCAATTGTATATAGAAAGTAGGCTCCAATTGACCCAAGTCGTGAATATAAATAAGTACATTTTTTTTTTTTTGCTGGTGGTATCCATAAGCACTATTTACACATGGATACCAGCAGCTCATGATGCAGGCTGCCCAGACCCCATTCAGAAATCGCAGAAATAAGAGTCAGGGTGCATTTAATCCACCACCCTATGCAGTCTGCTCTGGGGCTAACTAGTGCGAAAGCAGTAAGAAAGTTCCCAAGTCTGAGCGGCCAACAGGATGAGGTAATTACGTAGGCTGGAGCGAGGGGAAGGGGGAGGGGAGACCTGTTGCAAATCAGCGTCTCCAGACTAAACAAAAGAATCTCGGGCTGCGTGGTTCTTTGTATGCAATTCAAAAGTTTACACACGCAAAACAGTGAGTTCGCCATAAACTTAACTCCCTCCGAAATGTCACAGTTTACCAGAGTGAGGGGGAAATGCGTTTTAACGGGCATAAAAGGTCCTGGTTTAGTAAGTTGAAGTAACTTGTAAGGGGTTTTCTATTGTGTGTGTGCGCGCTGCACCACGAGGTCCACGAAATGTAACAAGGCAACAGCAACTTCCCACAATGAGGTCAGGATGATTATGAGCCTACGATTGGATTTAGATACTATTAAAAAAAAAAAAAAAGGTGCTGGTGGTGTTCCCGTTCGTGGTAGATGATTAAAAGATGCTCGGTATCGGGTTTTTAAAGCCCGGACGTGGTGTAAAAGCAACACTTCAGACTCTTGAACTCACAATAATAGCCAAACTTTGACTTGTACCGTCACTTCTCCTCAAAACTTCGACACAAATGTGGCGTCTGTGACTTCAAATTAGCGCGTATTCCAAAACCGAAAGCGAGCCGCTTTTTAATTAAGTTTTGACATTTTATGGGGGCTCCGAAGTTAGGCTAATTACACTGCGACCAGGAAAACCACACACATGGCGAAACAGTCGTACGTTATTGTGCCACAACTTGAATTAAACACGTCTTAAGAAGCAAACCTAGCTTGGTCGACTTTTGATATCGCGCCAGCACATGGCAGAAAGAAAAGCCCCCTGTCATGTCTGGAAAGGAAACAATAGACTGCACGGTTTGCATGTGAGGGAAATCGTTCTGCTCGCTGTCTCCGGGCATCTAAACTCGTTTTGACTTTATTTTTCTCATAAGCATCCAACCTACCCTTTTTCGTCTTCATTTCCCCCCGCAAATGTCCACTTTTTCCTCGTCACGCGCAGAAGAAAATTGTCTTTGTGTTAGTGCAGTGTTTTCCTCTTTTCTCCAGATATCCCCAGCGTGTATCCGAATATCCGAAAATCCTTATTCATCAAAACTCGCTTCTTCCCCTTTTAAAAAAAAAATATATATTGTTCTTTCTTCTGGTCGTCCTTGTTTGGAGACGGAAGGGGGTTACCTGAGATCTCTGCGTCCCTTCGGCTCAAAGCCCTTTTTCTCATTGACTGTGTGTTTGATCCTGAAACTGGGTGACAGCTATCTTTGACAGCTGCGTGACTCAACGCACAGAGATCCTCCCACCGCGGAGGGCAGAGGGAAAAATCTCTGACATCAGCGTGGCTTGGTCCACTGACATGGATACAGTGTAGCTAAGCGGTTACCGCTGCAGACCCCCCCCCCCCCCCCCCCCCCCCGCTCACAAAGCCAAAACATACACCGACACCGTGTATATTAAATTATGAACCACAAAAAAAAAAGGCGTTGGTTTAGGCGGGCAGTCCGAATCACAACAACAACAACAACAGCAGCAGCAGCAGCAGCAGGCTGCTGGAGAGCACTGCGGACCTCGTGGTAACACCCCACACAAATAACAACCGCGATGAAATATCACATCATTAATGATAAAGACTTTGGCTTTTTTTGGTAGATTGTGACTTGTGGTGTATCTGCCTTGTATTCGGTATCGATATGATCGCATTTTGTGGTTTTATTTTTCTCCTTTTATGTCACTTTAGCAGCGATTTTGTTGCCCGTAACACATCGTGAAGAAGTAATATGTGGCATTTAATTGCATTATACTCCCTGTGTGTGTGTGTGTGTGAGAACGTAAAATCCACATTAGTGTGCATAACAACAAGTTGACCCATATTATGTTTAGCAATACCAGCACACGCTGTGTTTACTGCACTTTTCCCTCCAATGTCGTCACCGTGGAAGCTCATTCTGTTGTATCCTTGTAGCGACTGAATCACTTATTTTTTTTTTCGGTGGATTTTGGTCATTTCCTTTCAAATGTTCACATTATCTAAAAGTCTGTCGTTCCAATTTCTCGCGGGAATGAGAACATGTGTAAAAACAGTACAGGTCTATGTTATCTGTGGGGGGGGGGGGGGGGGGGTGAGCCATCCCTGTACCAGCTGCAGGTCGGTGCACCAGTTCATGTTACTAAAGACAACACTACCGCGAAGGAAACGACCGAGGCGCTCATTTGTATGCCGCGCACAGCCTTGCGACAGCTGCCGTAGCGTCGCCTCTTTGCGTGCATTTGTTCCAGACAGGCCGGTCGTTTTTCTCCACGTGAAGCTAAATGTCGCCCCCGCGTGTGCATGAGTAGAATTTTACTGGAATGCAAAGTCATTTGAAAAAAGAATAAGATCCTCGGACTCCATCTGGTGGTCGTTGTACTGATGTGCGACTTAACCTGACGTTTGGTAACAAGTAGAGTTGGTTTGAAAACAACAACAACAACAACAACAAAGAAAAAGATAATATTGTGTCCACTTGATAAATAATACATCTTTGGTAAATTGTATAGTTGTCATCACCCAAACGCCCCATGTTGTAATGTTTCTAATTTTTTACAAAGTTATTAGAAATGAAAACGGCCAACCCACCATTGGCAGTCTTAACTTAATCATGTATATTAGTTCGACATTTTAAATTGTAAGGTTACTTTACATCTGTAGTTACAGTAACTAACTCCACTGAGGTAATATCTATATTAAGCACCAAACGTAGTGTGACATCAGCCAGTGTGTTAAAATTAGAGACATGAGCAAGTCAGGCCTGCTGTCGCCACCACCAAGCTTATATCAGCTCCATTATTCAACACTATGTCACACCCTTCAATCTAAATAATAGTTATTATAATAAATATCATAATCACCACTGTAATAATGAAAATGCTAAATCTCAAAAACCTAATTGTAGTGCTTGCTGAAGTACATTTTTTATTTGACAGGCCTCTTAAAATACTGGTAGTAAATGATTTATTTAATTATAAATTTAACTGAAAAACAAAAACTGGAATTCAACAAGTTCACTTAATATTTGTTAGTGATGCTGTGAGCTTTAGTTTGGTTATTTATTTTATTAGTGTTATAGGGAGATACAATGGAGACGAAAAAAGAGTAATATCCCACTTTAAGTTGTTACTGTCATACTTACTATCACCTAGCTAACACTCATCAAATCCTTAACATTTGTCTACACTGACGCACTTCACTTCATTTAGAACCTGACAGCGGACAGCTGCGTCAAGCTGCATACCAACATCATGACCCATGCCGGATATTGGCTAACCTGCCTTCAAAATAAAGTTAGCATTATCACGTAATTCTCGTACCAGTCATCTATGTTGCCTTTGTATTAGTTAGAGCCAGAGTTTGATTTGCTATTTACAAATTATTTTGAAAATATGAAAAGTTATTCACCACAGTAAAGTCTTCTATTTCTTGACATTTTATTGGGATGGAGTTGAATGGAAAGCCAGAGTGGACACAGTTTTACAAAGATCACAGCTGAATTGTTGTGACCTCAAGTTATCAAACTATCACAATCAAGATGTATCACCTCATTGTCATGAGAGGAACATTTTCTCCTGTTAAGCACACTTTACTTTATATTAGGTAATAGCAATAATAACAATGATAATATTGACAAGTGTAGTTATAGAAAACACATTTCAAACAAAATAGGCAATAGGTCCTTCTAGTCAACTGAAACCCACACAGGTTTTGTCCATTTAACTAATTAGCCGTTGTGATTTTTAATCCAATTGGCTGCACCAGTGGTGATCTTGGTGTGCACTGTTAAAGTTTAATAATTTAAGGGAGTGAGTCCAAACATGTATTTTGTATTAGATGAGATCATATTTTGTATTAGATGAGATCATATTTTGTAATCAATTTAGATTTAGCAATCACTTTGTGGAGGTCTTTTTGTCTTGATCAGTGTCAAACCTTCAAAGGGGGCGAATACAGACTTGTATAGGCACTGTAAAATCTAATGAGTTCCATGCAGGGTTTAGGCTCTGCTATGAGTTAGAGCCAAACTTAGGGTATGATAAAACAGACTTCGCCATAGTGCTGCACACAGCTGCTATCAGCTTAAAACAATACATAACCGACAAGACAGTACAGCAGTACACCAAAGATGCAGTAGAACAATATGTAAAACATTGCACATGCACTGAGAAGTGTGTTCTCAACATGTTTCACCCCAGCACAGAGTACACGAAGTATGTAGCTTGTTTTTAAAATTCAAATGTCACTCTATATTACTTTTCAAAACAATTTAACAATGCTCTATTGGTCGATACGAATTTTATTTTTAAAAGCTCTTGAACGGAAGACGTGTCGGTTTCATTCTGTCTGACTTCACATTGTTCAAGCAGAGTGTCTTGTTACATTTTAAAGTCTAAAATTAGGGAGGCACCCCGACAGCAAATGACGCAAGCCGTCTAAAGTGGACCGTCTGCTCGTCTCCGTGTGTCAATGGTATCCGGACTCCGGGCCATGGACACGGCCCCCTACAACTTTGCTGTTTGTTGATGACACGTTGGGTATTTTTAGATGTTGTTGTCATCTCTCCGTAACAGCCCGGCTGCGACGTTCAGTATAAAGGACTCCTTCCAAAATGCAGCTGTACAACAGTGTGCTGACACACTACCCGAGGTCGTCTCGCAAAGTCACAATAACTTTGTCGACCGGATCCGAGCGTCTGAACAGGACAACGCCGAGCTCTGACACTCGCAGACCAGGATTTACCACTTCCACGGCCAACGGGGATCCGGTGAGAGAGACTGCTCCTTCCGCAAACATGCCTGCCTTTTCGTGTTACAAGGCTTCATCTATGAGGCCTGTTTACTTCACATCGACCGCTGAGATATTAATCCGCAGACCCGATGGAGTGGAGAGGACTGTGCCCGTCCATGTCATGAGGGAGTCCATGACCAAACCCCCCTCTCCTGACTCACATCATGGGGACAGGATCCTCTATGAGGACTGTGGCTCTGACGTGATTGTGGACTTGATAGATCGTCTAAGAAATGGCACGGATGAGCTTTTTCCTGACTGCCCCGAGCTGGTTGGAAATCACATCTTCAACAGAAACAACATCTGCGGACCCAGAACAGAAGAAAGCAAGAGGGTGGTTGGAAATTCAAGTGAGGACGATACAGTTTCAGTAACTAATGCCCCCTTCAGAAGCAATGGATTTGACTTATCACATGAAGGGGAACCGGTCCCCTCCAGAGCAGATCGTCCCGAAGACCTCACAAAGGTAGATCTTCGGGATCTGAGCAGTGGCAAAGCTGCTCCAGCATCGGATGAGAGACGGGCCTTCGAGCTCAGCGTTCTGCAGGAATCCCCCCCGCAGAGATGCAAAGAGCGCGAGGAGGTCAACAACAAAGTCACCCGGTACCTGGCGGAAGTGGAGAAGCAAAACAAGTACCTCCAGCAGAGCCACAAATACAGGTACCACATCATTCCAGATGGCAACTGTCTGTACAGAGCTGTGTGCAAAGCCACGTACGGGGACCAGACGAGGCACAGGGAGCTGAGGGAGCAGACGGTGCACCACATCGCCGACCACCTGGAGGAGTTCAACCCCATCATCGAAGGGGACGTAGGGGAGTTCCTGATCAACGCGGCGCAGGACGGTGCCTGGGCCGGCTACCCCGAGCTTCTCGCCATGAGCCAGATGCTGAACGCCAACGTCCACCTGACGACGGGGGGGAGCTCGGAGAGCCCCACCGTCTCCACCATGGTGCACTATCTCGGGGAGGAGGACGCCTCCAAAGCGGCCATGTGGCTGAGCTGGCTGAGCAACGGCCACTACGACGTCCTTCTGGACAAGTGTCTCCCCAACCCGGAGTACGAGGACTGGTGCAGCCACTCGCAGATGCAGAGGAAACGAGACGAGGAACTGGCCAAGTCGATGGCCGCCTCGCTGTCCAAAATGTACATTGAGCAAAATGGATCTGCGTGAAATGAATGAATTAAAGGACGCACACTGATCCAGTAGAAAGTAGAATGCAGGTCCTCTGATTCTGCTTGGTAGTCTACATTATTGAAAATATTATTTTTTATAAGATTTATATCTTCAGAGAGAGGAAGTGCAGTGCACATACTTTGTTTTTTTGTACATGCCAGCGTTGCCAAATTAGTGGCAGTGGTTTCTGGAAGTGTTTGAAAGTGTGTGAGCCTGTTATTTGTGATAGTCTGGGTTATGTTGACATGATTGAACTACTTTAATGCTGATAAGTTACTGTATGAGGAAGTGCTTTTGGGTATTTATTTGCCTTTTTATTGGCAGACCTGTTGTTTTTCTATGTTTGTGCTTTGTAGACCATTGCCATTTACAGAAAACACTTTGATTTGGTATTTGTCACTGTAGCTACTGTCAAATATCTGTAATGCTACTCTCTTTTGCACAAAAGTCCTGTCAGACAAGTCCGGAGAGTTTGAGAGTTTGCGTCTGTGAGAACAATTCAAGGCTTCTTTTTTTCTATTATTCCAGTTCTCTTCAGGCTTTTGACAAAATATTTCAAAATAAAGTTTTGAAGAAACTTGATTCACAGTGATTTCATGTTTAATTGTCATGCTCGGTGCTTCATTATCCTTCTCCTGCGTACATTGCCCCATATTCCTACTCAGTACCACAATGATAATGCTACGTCGTCTTGAGTGAATTGTTCCTATATGTTCCTGTAATGGGATCGCATCTATAACATTGCAGCTAGGTGATGTGTGCAGTACTCATCCCCCTGCTATCCTAAAGTGACGAGTGATGTTTGGAGTTTATTACATGCGGTGACTCAGGAGCCTGCGGCCTCTGATTCAGGTTTTGGCAACTTGAAGGCAGCGGAAACCAGCTGTGAACACAACAATGACATATCACCTTTTTAGTTCATATATGGTGACTTTGTGAGAAAACCGCTGCTTATTTACACAGTTACAGAGCAACATTATCATTCACTTCAGGTCTTGTTTCTGGTGAATGTAAGTCCAATATTCTCTTTCTTTCAGCACCGGTTCAGGCCTCTTGAGGGAGCTGGAGTCTGTCTGCAGTATGATGCTCGACAGGTAGTGGACGGTGTTTCTTTCAGAAGCGAATGAAGTTTTTATCCCTTTATGTTGTAATATTTACAACGGTTTCTTT
Source organism: Pholis gunnellus (assembly GCF_910591455.1). Classification (NCBI taxonomy): domain Eukaryota; kingdom Metazoa; phylum Chordata; class Actinopteri; order Perciformes; family Pholidae; genus Pholis; species Pholis gunnellus. Next base: position 10,868,575 of record NC_136547.1, read on the forward strand.
TCGTAGCATTTATTTTTAAAACCCTTCTCAAAATATTTCATGTAAAACATCAGAAAAACGATCTTATCTTTCATCAAAGTTGCTGTCCGCCAGTAAAGTACATTTTCCCACGACTAAGGAATTGTAATGTGGATAAAACACAGCTCAAAAATTGCTGAAGAGGTTTGTGGGAGAGAAAATAAATAATCTACTCAAACATTTTAGAAGGATAGGCCTATAAGAAGAAAGCTTAACTTGTGTCACAGAGGCTGGATGACCTGTAGGCCTACAGTTTAGTACAATAGCCTATTTTTTAAAGATTTTTGCCAGAGAGGAAGTGATTCATCCCTTTTTGTGACTTTTAAAAACTATGTGTCATTTTTGAATCAGCAGTTTGTACAGTAGCTGTTCCAGACAGCATAACACACAGGATGGCTGCCCGCTGAGAGCGTCGCACGTTTCCTCCACTTGGTGGCGTTGGAGCCCCCCCCAGAAACATTTTGATAAACTAATATTAAAGGAATTTTTTCTTCTCAAAATGATTACAACCTGGGATTGTGGGACCTATTGCATTGGCTTCACAAAGTTTTCGATTTAAAAAACAAAACAAAATGTTGAATGTTGTATTAATAGATAATGAGGGGAATTGTAGATTTTTTTTTTACATTTGAATTAATGATTTGGCCCAATCAATTAAAAACACATAACTTTGTATTGACTCTGTATGAGACAACCGAATAACGTGTTTCCCTCCTGGTCCTACAAGATGCTCTTATATTCATAAAACGTCAGTATTCAACTTCCTACTTAAACTTTATAATGGGTTTTAATGTAGCTTTTCCCATGAACGCTACAGCGATGACGTAACCCTGCAGTCATGTGGACATTAAGGGGTAAAGTTTTTTTAAATCTCTTTTTTTTTTTTTATGCAGAAGAAGATACATCCTGGTGTCTTCCCCTGTTCCAGTGTGTCCCGTACGGTCCGTAGAGTGTCGGGCTACAGAGCAGAGGGCAGGTGAGAGCGGACCGAGCGAGCTGCTTCACCGCAGTACTGGCACACAGTCAGCACACAGACACGCTGGGAGCAGAGGGACAGTCAACGGCAGACGCCCCCCCCCCCCCCCCCCCCCCACACACACACACACACACGCACACAAACACACCACCACCACCACTAGTGTATGTGCAGCGTGTACGTGAATGATTCCCACGCGCCAAACGCACGGGGACGCGGTCGACCTCGACGCAGTTCAGCCCCGCGTGTGCTCGGGGAAGTTATCGGATACTTTGAAACAAACCCGGAGACCAGAGGAACACAGTCGGGCGGTCGCGTGGCTCTGACCTGAGAGGTGGTGTCGGACGATGTCGGGACACCGGGTGCAGTTTGCGGACCTTCCTCCGAGTGAGCACAAAGGAAGTCCCAAATGTCACAGTAAGGAAAACTATTGATCACTCTGCTGACCTTGATTTCACCTATACGATGTATCTGGGTAACTTTTTTGGCTTATTTTAGGGGTTACCTCTTTACTCATTTCATAGTAACTTAATAGTTAGGCCTAGTAGTTGTTTTAGTAAGACAAGATATGAGTTGAGTTGGAATCGGAATATGTGCTTTTCCCCCTTTTTCTTTCATATTTTGCTCATTGTAGCCACAATGTATCCTAATTATATACCACATGTCAGCTGTCTTTAGGGAAACAGTTGTGTTCAATAAACCTTTGACTATTATTATTGTTCTCTAAATGCCAAAAATGATTTGTCATTCAAATACATCCACGGGAAATGATAGCTTTAAAATAATATTTCCAAGCAAAACTTGGGTTATTTGCTCTCATGTCTTTGAGGAAATGTAATCACTGTTTGAGGCATACAACATGTATGTGGCTGGTAATATTGCACATGTTATGTTCCCTGTGCGTGACTGGTTTGTGGGGGTTGTGTGATGACCCCCACCCCCCCCCCCCTCACCTGCATCTCCATCAGTGGGGTGAACCCTTTCAGTCACCACTTGCTACACTTATCTGAAGTGGCAGTTGCCCTTTTACGGGCTGCTGCTAACTTTTAATCCTCGGTGAGTGTAACACTCCTCGTGTTCTGTCTCAGTAAGGTGACGCTCACCTTGAGACGCGTTTAGTGACCACTTCACTGCATCCCACAATCTGTAGAGTATAACAAATGAGCGGGCTGTTGTAACACATTGGGGGCTTTTGTGCTTTTATTGCACAAGTGAGTGTTTTTAAAGATGTGATTGCGTGTGAGGCGCGACGGAGTCAGCTGTGCCCGCCTCTGCTGCTGTGTGCTGCAGTGTATATGCACTACAGCACGAGACACTGAGAAGCTGAGCTCATCTCCATGGTGACAGGTTGAGTGACAGGACACGTGAGCAAGGACGCGATGTAAAATTGCCAGTTTGCTGCAAAGCCCTCCAGAGGTGCATCCACAGAGCACACTTTATTCCTGTATGATGGAAGCTGTTAATGTCAGTTTGATGGTTTTTTTTAGTGTGTATGTGTGTGTGTGTGTGTTTTATCTCACTGTCAGCCACTGACATGCATGTGAGCAGCAGGGTGAAAGGTGCTGATGTTGTGTGCAGGCCAGGCCTAGGTTGTGTGCATGGAGGTACAGAACGGCAGCTTCAGCAGCAAACCACACATTCTCACTCAGCCCTGATGTTCAGATGCAAGTGACAGTTGGGTCAAGTTTCAGTCTCCTCTTTCTCTCTCTCTCTTTCTCTCTCTCTCTCTCTCATGTATAAGCTCACAACCATTCAAGGCTTATTGTCCTCTCAGGGATCAATCGCCAAATTTCATATCTCATATAACAGTGGCTCCTCCGTTCATTGGCAGACTGCTATAACAGCTAATCATGTTGGTGTCACCTTGAATGTACGGCAGATGTGAGTAGTTTGTTGGTCAAAGCAGCTCTGATGGAGTTTAAGCAGTATGCCACAACATCTGTGTGTTTTGACATTTTTGCACAGACAGGGCCATTGTTGTGTCTCCCGTCTCGCACAAATAGAAGTACTGTCCCATCCTTTTCTCAGGGTTATTGATAACGTTAGCTTTTGACACTGTGGTAGGCTTTTCTTTTCGGTAGATTTAGCCATGGTGGCTGTTTCTGCTCATGCTAACTGAGAACTTTTTCTTGCTGTTGCTGCACTTTAATTGCTGTGTGCCAAAGGATGTTTCCCAGGATGTTTGCCTTTACTAGGGAGGCTTTCATGAACAGGTGAATATGTCTAATCTGTTGTGCCAGTTGCAGAACAGCAAAAGGAGGATAAATAGTTATAAGTGTGTTATTACTTCAACATTTCCCCTTTCAGTCAGCAATAAAAGCTGTTTATGTAGAATTACAGAGCGAGGTGTGAGTAGTTTTGTCCGTTTTCTTAGTTGATGCCATGGAAGTTCTAACATGTCTGTGAAAGGATGATCCTTCTTATGGTGAGGTGAATGTAGGCTTCATTGTAGAATGTCTGTCTGTAGAGCTGCACACTTAATGAGTTACAATGATATGTCTTTCAGTGAGCTGCTTTACGTCCCAGACAGCTGCACTCTCATGTTTATCATCTCAGGTTCCCAGTGATATATGAAGAGTATGTCAACAGTCTCCGGTTGGAGAAGGATATGCAGCCTTGATTGGATAGCAGAATGCAGAGATCGACTTTATTTTCCCGTCAGTCTGGTAACAATTCTCATGAAGAAAGGGTGGAGCCCTTCAACATCAGACGAAATGGTTTAAAGCGCTCCTTCGTTTGCTCTCTGCCAAGAAGTTCTGTTTGCTGACGTTGTTGCTGGAGTTCATTCCATCGTTAACTCAAGTCTGTCGTGCCTCTTTGTCCACAAGCCAATTTAATCAGACTTGTTGTGAGTCCAAGTTTTCTGTCATTCTACGACTCCCTTTCAAAAGCCATCTGCTTCTAAACTGTCATGTCACTGTGGGAACATCACTTTGCCTATAACACACATGTGTCTTCTTTGCATGAGATTACTGCCCAAGAGCCCTGAGTGTGGAAATAATTGCAAAATAGAATAAAGGGACACCTGACTTAGAAGTGTGACCACATATCATATTCATACGTATATAGCTAACACTAAAAACCCACACGTTTACTGTGGTATGTATCAAATTCCAAGCATACTGTGTGTGGTATTGAGAAGTGTTGTGGACAGGGAGTGTCGGGTCACACCTGTCCAGTAAACAACTCTTATGCCCTCTTACTTCATCTCCGCAGTGGATTGGATATTTGCACGCGTGTTATGGTGATGACACCATTTTCAGTGCACACCAATAACAAGCGGATCAAACAAGTTGTGTGTGCCTCACTCATAAATGCTCTGCTTCAACTTGAATATGTTAAAAGTTACAGATTGCAGCTTTCGATGAATACAGCCCGGTGATGTTTTGGGTGTATTCAAAAACGAAAGGTGTTTGCATGTTCAAATGCAAATCCATGCCTCTCCTTATTCTAATGAGCAGCTCTGAAATAACTCATTCATTTGTTAGTTGCCTAAGAATTTATCTTACAACATCATACCGTGAGATACAAAAACCAAAAGTCCGTCATAATAACGGGAGACCTCGCAGTGCTGCTGACTCCATTAAACCCATCGCTTTTGTCGAGTTTCCACTTTGCACTTCTCCAGACTACATTGCTGTTATCACTTATCAGTGTCCCTTTGTCAGGACGTCCAGGAGATACAGCGAACATGGCTGCATGCTTTCATACCCGCGGTCCCTGTATGCAATTTCCTGGAAATGGCAAATACTGTGTTGGAATGATAATCACAGAATGTGCTTCTTCACCAGCAGCTCATGGAGTGCAGATAGTGTCTGTGCCGGTGTGTAGGGGGGAGGGGACACATCAAAATCGTTGTGAAGGTGAGGATAATGCATGGCCTTAATTATTAAAAGACATATTTTCTATACATAGCTCACTCACTGCTATTAATGTGATCATTTTAGTGAGCTGCTGCCACCTCGGGTAAGGTGTGAAATGTCGTGTTGGGTCGGCTGTCGGTCCCATTGAAGATGCTGATCTCATTGGATAGGCACTTGAGATGATCCTTCTGGAAATAGTCAGGCCCCTGAGACACTAAACAGCTGTTTTCACAGCGGATTAAAAGCCTGTCCCTTAAGGGCTCTTTAGTTCCCTCAGAGTGTAAAACACAGATTTCAGGGTACGCTGTGGCCTTCTGTGCCCAACAGTAATATACTGTTGTTTTTCTAGCTTTAACTCGGGACGTCGCTCTCTGATAAAAAGGCACAACCTTGAGTTGTTATCCACTTAGTTTTTTTGTTGCTAAAATACTGAACATACTTTCAGACGGGAGACTCTTTGACTCTCAGAGCCTGTCTTCATGAGGTTTGGTTGCTATTTTGCTATGTGTTGCTATTTTAATTGTAATGAGCATACCAATGTTTCTCTCAGCTTTTATATATCTTGCAGCTAGTGTTGATTCATTACTCTGCTGTGATTTCTTTGAGTTCATAAAGACTATTATGCTGAAAAGGTCATTTGTGATAGTGGAACTAGGAATCAAAAGGCTTGCAGACATTTCAGTTGAGCCTATTGTACTTTAGGACCATCTTCTAAAATACATTAGTGTGTATTTAATCTCCAGCACTCTCACATTTCATCCATTTTCTGCTGACCTTTTCATATCTTTACAGGCACTTTATTCACTCTATCCGGCTCTAATGTTAGTTAGTGTTCTGCTTCTCTTTGGCCTATTCTTGAAAAGAATGGATACTATTTTCTGACTCCTGACATTTTGTTCCATCATCAAGCATTTGTGAGAAAGCAGAGTTAACATAAAGGTTGTGCCAAAAGGAGATTTGAAAAGACCAAAAAGGGGGGGAAAAAAGAGGGAACATCAGAGATTTACAATAAGAGCGTAACGTACTGCAGAGTGGATGGTATCTTGTGGCTAGAATTACTCCTGGTTGAGTCATCACCTCTGTCTCACTGAATGGCTATGCATCATGAAACTTTGCATGCCTAATGAATTATCCACCCTCTCCCGACTTCTCATGTCTCTTCAGCAGCGGGATGCCCGAGCTATGTGGAGATGAACCAGATGTTTTCCTCTTCATTTTTTATTCTTTATTCATTTTTTTTCTCTAATTGAGTCCCTCTCCATGAGTTCCTTCCTGAAGAAGATGGGATGAAGTATCTACAGTTTTCTCAAAACTGCAGTAGAACTAAAGTAGCGCATGATGTCAGTGCAAAAAAAACTCCCCACCTTTTTATGTGAAGAACGGGAGATCGCGAAGCTCTCCCGCGCGGCGGCAACAAGTGACACACAGACCTCTCAGCACCAGGCACTTGAAGCTTCTTATTGGCTGCCGCAGCGGAGCTAGAACTCACTCACAGCGCCCGTAGACACCACAGCATTGTCATCCCCCTCCGCTGCTCTTTCTCTCGCCTGTGGAATCAGCTGAGGAGTAAACAACGCTCCATCTTGTTTATAGTCATCTTACATCTGGAAGGATCTAAGCCTTGATAATACACAGATGGGAATCACTGTTAAAAAATGATGACTCCCATAGGGTGCTGCAGCTCTCCGCACAGTTGTCATCCATCCACCCCGAGCAGTGGTCTTGAAATATCTGCGCTGCTTTATTGGTGATTAGAGACAATCTGGCTGTGTTTCTGTGCTGTTGGGGTACGGAGTGTAATAACATTCTCTGCATGCTCTCCTCCAGCACTAATGATGCGTGATGCCAGCCCCGATGACATTATTTTTTATAAAGCAGCGACGGGAACAAAAAATTGACTTGGACACAGATGAGTGAGAAGTTCAAATAGCCTCTCCTTTGATGCTGCAGCGAGGTCATGTTCAAAGGAAAATATCAAATAGATGTGTAGGGGAGAAAATGAGGCGGTGGTTATGTGAGTAAGGTTGTGCGCTGAAGCTTGATATAAAGTGTGTCTCTGTGTGTGTGTGTGTGTGTGTGTGTGTGTGTGGGCACCTGATAATTAGGCTTATTTTAGGCTTATCTTCAAACTCCATGCTGACGACATCGAGTCTTTTATTCTCCAGCTGAGATTTTAATGACTTTGCAAATCAATCAAAACATCTGGGTCACTGCCACAGAGGTCGGCCTAGACACACACACACATGCACGCACGCACACACACACACACGCACACACACATACTCACACACTTAAACAACAGAATTTCTGCCTTCAGTCCTCATTGTCATCATAGTGAAAGACCGAGCATTTTGAACCTCATCTGATGAGATGAGAAGATTGATCGGTTTACTTAACTTAGCATAAAGACAACCATTGCAACATGTGTGTGTGTGTGTGTGTGTGTCATTTTGGGGGAAGTATGTGTTGCTGAGACACATGATCTGTACAAACGACCACACCTAAGACAATTATTTCAACATGACTGATAGAGGTATAGGAGAAACCAAAAACACACATACCTACACATTTTCTCAGTTTGATAAGCACCTCCTGGTTTCAAGTAATTCATGCTCACTCAACAAGCCATCTGACACCACTCATTTAACATTCCAAACATTTTGCTTCAGTATCTAATTTGATAAATAAGCTTGTGGATGGTAAAAGAATCCACTCCCAGTCAATAACCGCAAAGTCGCTCCTGTCACTGTGATGAATGGGAGGTTTAGAGCGAGGATACAAGTGGGTGTTTCTAAAGAGAATCGGGTCGCCACTGATTGGGTGCGGTCACAGCAAGGGGGCTGTGGGAGGAAAGCACACATCTAGAAAATGCTGAGAAGTTCAGTGGTTTCCCCCCCACAGCACATTCTAGCAGCTACGTTTTCATTCGAGGACACCTTCAGCTGCAGTCGCACGGCAATTATCCGCTCCAAACGGTCGCAGCTTCTATTTTTGACGAGAAGAGAGAAAATTGAGTGGCAGAACAAGCTCCGACCTATTGCTTTATCAGCAAAACGTCTTTAAAAAAAAAACATTCTTTATGTGAAAATGAGAAAATTTATATAAACATTGCTGTGTGCAGTCAATTCTTTGGCCCTTCCTGTGAATGTTCAGGTTAAGTTGTGCTAATCCACTCTACTCCCTGGAAAGTCTCTGGAATAACAGCGTGCCAATAAGAGTGGTGCTGGCATCAGCAAATGGCGGTTGCTCCTTTGATCCAAATGGTAATCTGAAGACAAAGGAGTTTTTAATTAGGAGCCCTTTCTATTGTGTTCAGCCACCTACCACATTTAAATCCAGTCATTGTCTGTGGGTCAATCTTCTTGATTTGAAGAATGAATGGGGCTCTTACAAAAACCTGTCTTTTTCAAATCTTTTTTTTGCAGAAATATTACCAGTTAGTACTGAAAAAGAAATATTGAAATCACTTTAGAGTCTATTCCTTATTTTGATTGGATACTGTGCTGATTTTGTCACATTACCTAGTCCGTTGCAGCTCAGCACGCCTTTCACTTCAGCTTATCAGAGCTCTCACAGCTGCTGTGGTCGAGGAGGTGAGACTCAGTGATATTTAACAATCAGCTGTGATGTGCCGCCTCTCTGTTATGTATGTGGAGCCGAATGCTGAGATGATGCAGACTTGGCTGTCGGCCGGCGGCCGCTGCAAAGGCCAGCAGTTGTGTAAGAGGTTTAATGGCCGAGCCTGACAGCCTAAAGAGGTGGCAGCAATCATCGCACCTTTTGGCAGGGTCAGCGAGGTCCTTTACTCTCTGCTTCTCTCGTTCAGTCGCTCTGTTAGTCAGCCGGAGAAAAAAGTTCCCGCTCCCCTGTGGTTTTCTCTGCTTTCTGTAATATTCTTTTTTGATTTATAATGCGCTTATGTTGCGTAATAAATATAACAATGGCTAGATGACATTTTTGACATTTCAGTTTGTTAAGTCGAATGAATTCAAGCGTGGGTTTTTGTCTGCTGCCCTCTGTTACAACCGTAACTTCTAATCATGCATGGAACCCAAAGTTTATAAAATGTTTTTTGCACTTCGCCAACTCTCTTTGGGTTCATGTCCCAGCGCAGCCAGAGGAAAGAGGAGCTGTCGGTGTGTGTTTGATGTCTGCTTCGTCTATGATAGGAACAGCCCCTTCAGGCATCTTCTCGTGCTGTTGTGACCGGAGTCTGCCCAGCTGTACGATTTGGACCACCAGGGTGGAATGTACACTCAGCATTTATAGTCTCTTTAAGACGCTGCCGAGCGGTGTGCACGTCTCACAGTTTCTTAGATATGTCTGTTTGCCCCAAAGACCTCATAATGTCATATTATGTCGGTGTTGTGTTTACAGCTTGTTACGCTGCCCCCAAGTGACTAAAACAATTAATGCTGCTTTAACTTAATATAGGCTATCAATATTTAATTAAGTCAACTGACATTTTCAGGCTTTTTTCAAAGAACGTGCAACCATTGGTTGGTTCACCATATTTCCCAGCATGCATTATTTTAGGGTTAACTGTCTGAGGGCCTCCTTTGATAACTATGATAAAGATTAGTATGCACTTCAGCCCCTATGCACGCGCTGCTTATTTTAACAGTCACTGAGAGTACCCTTAGATGTTCTACCTTTTATATTAGCACTGTTTGAAGTGACTCATGACTTGACTGGAAGAGCTGTGAGGATTATGTGGCATTTGAAGAACTGACCTTGATACAACTTCAAAGCGAGAGAATAAATGTGACCGGAAGGCCAAGCTGACCAGTGACCCTCGCAAGTACGACTAAACAGTGGATTAAACTTAATGTCTTAAGCTTCTGAAACGGATTTTTACTATTTCAGTGAAGTGAAGTAATTTTACATTGCAACAAAGAATGTTTAAACTCAGTAAGTTCAGTTCGCTCCCAAATTCAGGACTTGCATTTTCAACTTTAAATAGTTTTAAATGCTTTACAATGTCTCACAGCTGCTAGTTACAATTATCTACCCACAGCTGCTAGTTATCGTCTTCTCCTTCCAGCAGAAAGCTTATTCAGCAGCAGCCAATCACTGAGGTGAGAAGAAGTTAGCTCAAACTTTCCACTGACCTTCGGGACCTTAATGCTCCCCAAACCCTGAGTCACCCGAGCCCCTGCGCCTACCTCAGAACTTGACACTGAATGGCGCCCAGGAATTTTAATATCATGGGGATTGTGGGTGCTCCTGACTGATAGAGGTTTGGAGTTGGTCTTTGATGTTCTTTGTGCTTCTTAATGAGGATCAGACTCCAGGGTTTTGGGCCAAAGCCCTCCCCCCCTTCCTCTTCCACTCAGAGCAGAGGGCGAGCAGTATTGAAGGACCAGTTGTACCTCAAGAGAGGATTTTTTTTCCCACTCTTTTTCTCTTCCCATTTATCCACGTCTCCTTCCCCCTACTCTCCATCCTCTCCCTCGCCTTCTTTCTTTAATCAGCCTCTTCGGCACCCAGAGCGTCTCCGCGTCTCAGAGTGAGTTCCTCAGTTCATTAAGGAGGCCTCAGCCCACATGAATCGGGCCTCTCAAGTCTTTTCATCAGCACGTTGGGGAAGCGCTATAGGTGCACAGGAAACACCAAAGGGGTCCGGCTCAGTCCCGACTGGACACAAACACTGAAACGTGTGTGCGCAAACCTGCGACCTGGCAGAGGGTCGGGGCAGATGTCAGACAAGGGGCGGGGCAGACAAACCCCCTGACTCAAGTTCTGAAATTGAAGGCCAATCAAAAACACGTGTGGCAGAGCTCTAGTTAAGTTGCCTTTCCTGTTGAAAAGACGTATTTGACGAATTAACTCTGGAAGACAAAGAACCGCTGTTGGGTCACTTTCTGGGTAGCCAGGCACAAAAGAGTTGGTGGATGTGATTGACTTTTGTCAAGCAAGACGTTGTACTCCTGTCAGTCAGTATGTTGTGGAAACTTTGACTACTCAATGACACTTACAGAAACCCTATCTGTTTCCCAAATAGGGCCTGAGATTGAGGATACAAACTGCAGATGTTACGACATGGGAATGCACTCATCTTACAGTAAAATTAGACACAGCACTCTGTTTCCCATAGGCTGGGCTGTCAACATTTTCCTGCAGCTATCTTTTGTGCAATTTATTACAATTAGCATCAAGTCGATGCTATTTCTAGCTGAGGAACTGTTAATAATTACCATAGAGGAAAGCCATAAAGACTGGAGCTCATTACTCCTGTAGGAGCATTTGGGCCATAGTATAATGAAGTGGAGGTGGAGCTAAAGCATCTGTATCTTTTGTCTTTGAGACACGGCATTGTATCTTGCAGACTAGTTCCTCCACCCTTGTCCGTCATCCATTCCTTGCATCTTTCCCTTCATCATTAACAGCCTTTTAGCCCAGATTTATTTTTTACTTTAAGCGTCATATTTAGTGCCCTGATGTGCCCCCCTTTGTGTCTTCATCCCTTGTGTCTCTTTTTGTCAGATTGCTTATCTCTGTCCTGTTTGTCCAGCCCCCCCCGGCCCCGAGCTGTTGGTTCAGCAGATCCCTGCTGCTGACTGAAGCCTTGTGTGTATGTGTGCCTGCCTGCTTGCATTCATGTGTTCAATTGGAGGACTTCCTGTGGTGTTTTGACATGGATGCTGATGTTTGCTGTCACTGCAGTTCACTTGTAGCTGTTGCTCATTCGCTACTGAGGCTTTTGGAGCTGCACACACAGAATTTGGGAATTTCACTTGAGAGACTACCTCTGTTTTTGGTTTTGTCTGCATCGTCCTGAGCACCAGACAGGATGTAGCGATATTTGAATCAAAGTTTGATGACAGTTATGTTATTTCTTTAGCTACTGTCAACTCTCAATGAGTATTACTTCGTTTTTTTTCCCACCAATGTTTATCTTGTCGCATTAGGTCCTGAGTATTTTTAATGATTAGTACATAGAGAAATACTTACTGTTACTAGGAATCCTTTCAAAAATGTTTGTCATATGTTTAAAAAGGGTTAATTGCAGATATGTCCTTATTGGTACCTGAGAGTCCTCTTTTTTTCTGACTTACTCTCTGGTGACCTTTGTATCTTTTCAAACTGTTTCTAGCCCCCCCACTCCAAGCCATTTTCCTCCTACTAGAGCACACGTTATAAACTCAACCCCGCAGCCGTTCTCATGACTTGGAGTTCATTCATATTCATATGTCATCTTGCTTCCAAGCAATTGGCCTTCTGCCTTGCAGTGGAGAAACGCAAGCGATGCTCAACGAGGAATGAAAGATGAAAAATTCCACATTAATGAAGATCTGTAGAGCGTCGCATGGCTGGCTGGCCTAATCTATCTCGCCTTCGCAGACATAGGTTATAAAGATATACAGATTAAAGTGGGGTTTTTAAATGAATTGCTGGTTCTAAAACACAGAACACATTGGGGATGAGGTCATACTTGGAATAAACCTATGTATGGTTTTGTACAGGCTTCTATCCTGTGAGTTATGAGTGACACATTTTTGCCACTGTGAAATGGCTCAACTGTGATCGACAACATCTGATATTATTGTAACGATTAGTGCATTTGTGCTGTTGAGTGGAATGATATTCACAGGTGAAAGTATGCAAATTAATGGCGACGATAATATGTCATTTGAAAGCTGTCAGCTTGATTTAGAGACTCAAGCCATGAAAACCTCCAAAACGAAAATCTACTTTCTTGGCAAGCGTGCGAGCACACAGACATGCACACGCGCAGCTATAGACACAGACACGCAGATTATTCACAATCCCCCCAGAGAGTGCTTAGACAAATGGCATTTTCACATGTTAAAGGTCAAAAATGAAATAGTGGTTGCGAGCACACATTTGGGCACTCGGCTTCTATGGTGGAAAGAGAGCCATCAGTATAAAACATTACTGACTTCAGGTTGAAAAACCTCCAGATTAACTGCTGAGAAATTCATGCTTGAGCACATTAAGGTGCATATCAGACTGTCTTACCCGACAGAGCAAGTATGTTGCAAGTTAAGTGCAAGTGTTGTTGCATTTGTCTGGAAAATTGTCCCTTAAAACCTTAATTGTAGAAGAATCGTTATTTTTTTTGTTTTTGCAGATTTTTGTTATCGTGACCTCAGATGTCCAAGCTGTTGACTATTAGAATAATTGTAAAAGAAAGACAGTGTGGCATTGAGAAAATAAGTTTCATCAAATGTGTATGTGGTCATGTAGCCTACTTCATTTTGTCGTTCATGTCTTAAAGGGCTGCCTCCTTCTGGCTCAAAACGCAGTCCAGTTTTGCTCATTTTTTTAAACATGACTCGTATCACTTACTGACAGATTAACACGCGTTTGGACTTGAATTCTGCACGGGGATATTGGTTCTTTTATTATGTAGGACCTCATGATGTATATTTTGAACATTTACTTTTACCCCTTTTTTTTTAAAGAGCCAAGAGCAGGAGGCAACCGAGTTTGCAGCTGTTCCTGCACAGAACACACGCTCGTTCCTCGTCCATAATATATGAGTCGCTAAAAAGCTCCTTTAGCTCCTCCAGCTGTTAACATGACGCTAACAGCAACATCAGACAGGTGCCCGACTGCATGCTCGCATTTTTGTTTTTAAAATCTACGTCAAATTGAGCTCTCCTGAAGATGAACAGAATGAAAAAAAGAAGAGATATTTCCTTTCATTCCCATGCATGGAAAGACTTCAGCATTTATTTCAATATATTAACCTTTTTCTGTTTCTTGAGCTGATGCTAATATTTCATATATACTGTATATTTGTGCCACAAGCAGCCATTTGAGCTCAGACTTGACTCTGGAAACATCATCTCCTTAATTCCGTCTCTGTAATACTAGAATGTTTTTCACCCAGCATGTGAATACGTTCATTGTGTTCTCCCACCACATCTGACAGGAAGGTTTCAGCCTCTTTTCTTCAGACTTTTGCCGTTCTGGTTACTTAACAGAGTATACAATGTCACAACTAAAATCTTTTCATTACCATAAAAATCCTGACAGTATAATTATCTCACAGTGCTAGTCTTAGCTGTGTTTTTATAGGGGATCTGATTTCACTACGACACACTGTGCTGCTTGTGTTTGTGTGTTAATTGCCATTAACCGATTTTGTTCCCAGAAACATGCTGCTGTTTCAGAAGCCGGTAACCACTTCTCTCCGTTTTTCTTTCTATCTCTCCCTCCCTCTTTTCTCTTTTGCTGTCTGCAGCCAGACATCGAACGAAAAATCAATAAGCCATAAAGAGAATGGAGAAGCCTCTTATTTACATCAGTGTGAATGGAGCGGTGGTTTGTCTCTCCTCTTATCCTCTTTATACGCTTCAGGCAGAAGCATTGGCTTTGCCTCCAATAACACACTTGACAGAATGTCCGGTAAAGATGCTAAACTCTCCCTAAAATGCTGAAGCGTAAAGGATAGGGCGAGGGCTGTGAGCCTAATGCGTAGCCACTGCCTCAGGGGTGAAAATATGAGTTTAGAGATAGACATTTCCAAACTGTTAGTGGGCTTCTGAGCATGTGAATGCTCTCTACCTTCAACACATTGAAGGTGGAGAGCAGGAGTGATTCATAAGGCCACAGGGGGGCCCCAGAGACGGGACGTTAGGAGGAAAAAAATTCATGATGACACAAACGTGCAGATCCCCTTCTCACTGACAGCTGTACAACAACTCAATATCCACTCTTTGGTCATAATGTCTTTTTGCTGTTTTTGTTGCCTTGCGTCATGTGAAACGTACACAACATTTGGAGTCAACATTTTCTGTTCCAGCGTCTGTTACAATAATCCTCTTATGGGGGTTCTACTTATTTCCAGGGACCGGAGCTCACCGAAACGAAATGACATTGTTTCCCAAAACTGTTTTCTAGAGACCTTTTCCTCCATTTAAACATATACAATTCAAGAGGATAATGTGTGTATTGGCCAGTTAACTCTACATGTTGGAAGAGAGAGGAGATGGGAAATGCATCACTATTTATTTTTCATCTTATCGTGCTGCAGTTGCTTTAAAGCATCGTCTTGCAATCTCTCAGTATTGATGTGTAGGAAAATGCTCAAGATATCTAAGAGTCAATTGATGTAAGAACTGAAATTGATGTTTTCTTTTACATAAAACACCCGTCTCGGCTTTTTGCCTATGTTCGTCTATTTGTTATTATAATATCTGAAGAAATTGGAAAATGAGCCACTAGAACAAGCGATCGGTTTTTTGGTGTGGTCTAATTCTTCTAAAAGTATTTGTGAACATTGTGAGATGGTATTGCTTTGCTTTAATTCACGAGCTACTTACTCCAACAAAACAAAATACATTCTGTTATGATCCATCAGCAGATGCAGACTAAACATTTCTAAACATTATCTATTGTTAGAATAGCAACTTCAGATGATCTTTGCAGCCTGACATGCACTTACACGATGCTTCTCAATTTGAATTTTTGATTTAACGAAACATAGTTTGTCAGTGTAATGCTTTCAGGCAGCAGATTATTAGTTCTTGGACTTAAAGTCTTTTAGAAGCTAATTTCCAGAGCAAAAAAATCAAATGAATAAATGTAGGAAATCAAGCGTGAACACTTTAAGTATGTTTTTGCACAATTATTATTATTCTTTTTTAATTCAGTATCGTACTAAAGACTTGGAAATGGAATGGAGCCAACTTTAAAACTTAAAGGCAAGCCACGTTGTTAAGTTTGGTTCCACTACTGGAGGCTCGCCTCCATCAATCTTGTTTGTTGAAGTGACAGTTGATGATAATGGCAGAGACCGAACTCCTCCTGACTGGGCCCGCCGTCTCCTCTGCCTCTGAGTGGCAGCTCCTCCGCCGTGATCAGTGCCACATTTACTGTGACTTAATGCAGCAGATGATGTGGCATGTTGGGTGACGTTCCCCAGAGAGCGGCTGAGTGTTAAGACTAATTGGTCCCAACTGTCAGCAAGTCTCATCGTCTTATCGGCTCCTTTTTCTGCCTTTGAGTCGCTTCACCCAAGAGCCGGGAGAAGTCCATGGCTAGACCTAGAGAGGAGAGTAAAGAAAAAGCAGTTTGTCGTTTTTGACGTTGTTTAAGATACAGAATGTTCCAGATACAAAATTACGATTCAGATGTTCATTTCAAGAGTCTGTGAACTACTAAAAAGTCTCTGATGAAATATTGATTGTTTGCTAGGGTGAGAAATTCGAGTTTATCTGTAGCCTTGGTGCAAATATGACCGAGTTTGCTGCAAGTGATGCGCATTTCTAGAGAAATAAACAAAATCTATTCTAGTAGACTATTTTATGGTATTGCTGTACCGACAAGTAATGCTGCAACCTGGTCTCAAACCTGTGTTTTTTGCACACGGTGGGCTCCCCAACCTCCTGCAGTACTGGTCTCCACACACTCAATGATACTGTTCTGCGCATGTGCACTTCTGCAGAGCTTGTGTGCCTTCAGAAACTGATTCAGCGGCTGATATTGAGTAAATGTTACAGTCAGTAATGACTCATGATATGGGAGGGAGGGAGCTCTGAGATGGAATGTAGGAAAAGAAACAACCAACCCCCGAGGGCTTAGAAAACATACTCAACCTTAATCCTCAGCAGAGAGGTACACAGCTCACCCATCCCCCCAATTGCTTCCCAAATCCCCCTACCTTGTAGTCCACCCCTAACCCTGTGTACATTTGGCCTTTGTGTTTATCCTGCATCAACAGCCAATCAGTGTGTAGTTAAAACGGCTTTAATCAATATTTCTATTTTAACAATTGATCAGATAATCATGCATCTATGAAAGGGGTCACTCATAGTGATGAATACACCGATAATTACCATCCGGGCTTAAGGTCGTTAAGAGTCGTTTCCAGCTGCAGCACGCAGATGTTTCCAGTGGAAAAGCTCTAATAAACACACTGTACACCACCTGCTCATTACCATCGGCACACACACACGGTATGCAATAAGCTGGTGAACACAGTGGAGCATTTAGCTGCTAATGAGACAAATGTTTTTTTCTAAAAAGTTGGTGGTCTAAAGATCTAAAATGGGACTGAATGTTGGACTAGGAATAAGGCTACTTCTTTTAGTGGATTAGTTGACTAATCTGTCGTTTTGTTCTCAGTCAACTTAGATTACAACTAAGACTTATTTCCAAGAAACTTTGAGATGAACACATAAACACAAGAGTGAAAGTGACACTTTTGTGTGATTCTTTGTGGACAAACTCAGTTTTACAAATCTGTCGATTCAATCAACTATTCGGTCGCCAAATAAATCCTATGAGTGTTAGTAGACTAAGAATTTCTTTGGTCGAGGACAGACCTAACTATGACTGTTCGTGGCCAGGAACATGAATCCAAATTCATGCTAATTTTGCTCCAGATGATGACGAGCAACCAATTGCTAACACTATGCTGTATACAGGATATCAGTGTTATGTTTACAGCTAGTTTATGCTGCTTACAAGTGGTCAACATATGGGCCTTTTAAGTTTACTTTGGGAACTTGCAAGTATCTGCTCTTATTTTTAAGCTCTCTTTTTGGTCTCCACCATATCCTGTAGGGAAATACTCGGCTCTGTAGCTAATAAATCCTTCACTGTGTTCACTAGGTAGTCGCAAACTACTGCTGTTTGGTTCCAGGCAGCTACGGTACAGTCGATGTTAGTTTATTCTGGACCCCAGTGGCTCATCCTTCTATGTCAAATAAGTTGGTTGGTTAAGGATTGAACTATAGCACATTTATTGAATGTATTTAATTTCTCCAGACTTGAGTGACTTGTGTACTTCAAAATATGTTTGTTGAAAAATTGTAGGCAGGTTTTGCATAAACAGCACATACAGCGAGTCAAACCTACACTGGCCTCAGCTCAGTTCGTGGAGTCATTTGTAACCTACGACCCCCCCCCCACAGTTTAATAATAACCCTCAGACCGAAAAGTCAGTTAATTAGAGAAATACCAAAGATTCACTCAGACAACTCTTGCTGAGCCCACCATACGTCCAACAGCCCCTCCTCTACACACTTATGGGCCATAAGCAGATATACCAGAGCTTGTCAGATTTTGTTTTTCATCATCAAATTCTCGTAACTGATGATCCCGAACCGCTACTTGGCACTGGGAAGCCTGGTGCTAGCCAGGACTCTCTGCTCAGACAGCTGTGGGTGGCAATTTTGTCATTCAGGTCTTTATTGTCAGAGCCAATATCAACTCCTCAGATAGTCATCTTCAGTTTTTTGAAGTTGAAATACTTGTGGTCGGTTGTTTGAAATGCAAATTGATGCCATGCCCCGGATAGTATGTCGACAGTGGGGTTAGCTATTTGATACTTAGATGTACTTTATGATCTATCATATTGCACAAAATCACAGGCTTAATTAGGAAACTCAAATTATTTCCATCCCTAAATTCTATGTCATTTGAAGCCTTTGAACCACGTTCCCGCCGTTTGCCTACTGTACAGTTATACATGGCTCAAAGTCTGGGAGGCATCCAATCCACACAGAGGGCTTTCATTTACTCCCAGCATGTGCACACACACACACACACACACACACACATACAAATAGCCACTAACCATAGTATGAGAGAGTTGCCGTTCACTCACTCATTGAAGCCTATATGGAGTGTGTTTTAGTTTTTTTCTAGGTTTAACGTAATGCTTAGTACTACGATGCCGTAAACTCAGCAAAACTGGTGACGCACAACCATAATCTGGCACACTTGTAATATTTAATCTTATGGAAATGTCTCTATCTTCTTGACTTTTTTTTTCTCTCTCTCGCAAAAAGCCATCAGACATGCAGCGGTTCCCATGAGGTTGTTAGCCCTCCGATTTTGTCAGTCAACTATTCATTGGTAAAGTATGTAGGTCAATCTGCTTTGCTCTTTATCTGAAGCCATACAGATATGTGGCAATATGATGAATATTTCATATCTATACAATCAGCGATGGCTGTCATCGTGCTCAGAGGGCTTAGTTGAGGGATGCATCATGCCATGCAGGTTCCAAACAGCAGTAGATAAAGCCTGGCGGCGCATATGAAATATTAAATCAGGCTTTTCCATACTGGGACTTTTAACTGGGACGTTTTGTGATATCTGAGTGGCACAGCACCAGGTCGGAGAGAGAAATCGTCCCTGTTTAAATCAAAGCCCGTGGTCCGGTCCATGTGGATAGTTGCTCTTTTATAACGTGTTGCCTGGACACGGTTGATCCTTTTGCTCACTGTAATCCATTTTCTGGTGTTTAGTCAGTAAGCACGGAATGGTGTCCCTGTGCGTTATATCACATGTCCATTTTGCATGCTGCGGTATATTACACAAGTGTCACAGGCTCGGTGCTCGAAATAGGGTGGCCTGTGTGCAGAGTTAATGAATTAGAAGAGTTTATAGGATTGTGGTTTACTTTCCAGAGTCTGTCTGTGTCAGCAAGATGTGCTTTTACAACAAGAAACAGACTGGTTCTCACTTTCTCTAAGATGAATGGCCATAAAATCTTCCTTTAATGGTTGTTGTTTTTGCTCTTTCTGCCCTACCAACAATTATTCATACTTTATTGTTCCTGTCTGGCAATGATCACTGTGTGCTGAGGGAAATTTTCGGTGAGTCAGACGATAGTTCTAAGCACTAAAAGAAGAAAGTGTTTTTGAGGATGAGAAGTGGATTTTTTTTTGTTGTGGACATGAGGAAGAGAAGTGTCTGAAAGCTCTGATCTTCTCCTACTTACTGTTTCCCTCCGAGCCAACTTCTGCTGTCTTTTTGTCTTGTCACAGCGGATGTCTCCGGCGCAGGAGATCAGAACAGCTCCATTATGTGACGCTTGTATACACACACGCACACATGCTGTAAGGCTCCCCTCCTTTGCGCTCTTTAAATCTCTGTAAATTCCACCAGTGAGTGAAGGGCTTGGTGTGTTGTGCATGTGTGCATTCCTGCCTCTGGTAGCCTGAACGGTCTCATCACATGTGAGGAGTACAGACTGGAGTAGAGGGACAAGAGACAGACAGAAAAAAAAGATGAAGAATGAGGGGAAATGGGATGAGGTTAAGCTAGTGATTGTACCAGAGTGGCTCTGAGCGGTCGGCTGATGACGTGAAGCGCTGCACACACATCTGGAACAGCTTGTGCAGCTGCACCTGAAGAGAAGGGCTCCTCCGCAAAGCCTCCGCCAGCACTTTCTCTATCTCCCTCGTGCTCTCTTTTTCTCTTTTCTGTTTTTTTCTCTTGCTGTCTCTAAATCTTTCTGTCTATGGTCTCCGTCTGCGGGAGCGCTGGAATGGTTACCCACTGAGCATCAGCGAAGAAGAGCGAGTGAACCGAAGCGAAAGAGAAGAGAAGAGAAGAGGCAGAAGAGGACAGTAACATGGGAAATGATTATCAGGCATGAGGTAGGAGAGAGAAGTTGACAAGCATAGTATGAGAGCAAGTGAAGGAGAGAGGGAGCGGAAGAAATTTGCAAAAAGAGAGAGGGATGGAGAGGAAGAGAGTGTGAAAGACGGAGAAAGAGAAGCAGAGAGGGGATTAAAAAGCCGGAATGCGCTGACATCGGAGACCTGAGTTTCTGTTTGCATTTGACACAGCATGTCCTGTCACTCCACAGGTTTGTCCACACACACACCAGTTTACCAGCACACACACACACGCGCACACACACACACACACACACTCACGCACTGTTTGCTTTGGAGGACGATCCCAGGAGGCCACTCCAGGAGAAGAGAACACCTTCCAAGGATCTGTTAACCCCCCCCACCCCTCACCCTCTGAGCTTGCCTTCCCAAAAGTGCCCTCCCTCTGGGCCCTCTCAGCCTACCTGCACCAGTCACAACACGCTGGAGCTGGAGAGTCACAGAGTCACACTCACCGAGAGCAGAGATACCCTGGATTGCCCACGGGACGCAGCTGCAGTCACACTGGCTGAGAAAAGACTGAAGAGGCTTTACTGATCCGCCGACCCGTAGGATGTCCAAAGCCTCCAGGCTTGCCCGGCCCCCCTCGATAGGGGCCAGATCCAAGCTGCCCCCCTCCAGGAAGGAATGCCCTGGCACCGCCGGTCGAGCTCGGGTGCTGAGCGTGGGGGAAAAGCTGATGAGGGCCGGTAGCGACGGTATCCTGAGCAGACAGAAGTCTTTAAAGGCCGCCGTGGCACAGGAGAAAGCACAGAGCGAGACCCAGACTGAGACTCAGGCCCCCAGCCAGGGTCCAGGTGAGAAGGGCCAAAATATGGAGACGGTCCCTCCCAAGAGCAGGATCATCCCACCCAAAGTCGCAAGTCAGCAGCAAGGCTCTGTGCACAGTAAGTAATGAACCAAACTTCATAATCTGAATGCCGACTTGGTCTACTTTTCTCACATGATCAGTTCACGAGACAAACTTTGATTTTAAATCCGTGTTATTGCACGTTTAGAGAGCATACCCAGATTTCATTTGTTCAGTTGTGTCCTCTTTCTGCTCGTCTGTCATCTCATTTGTTGGCCAGTTCAGCATGCAGGGGATTAAGCTTTTTCTGCTTGTTGTGCCCTCATGCTAGGTCATTGTGTACTGACAGTATTGATTAGGCATTCCCGGTTTATCTGTGATCTCCTTCCTGCCCCGTGGCAAAGGATGGGATGCTCTTGTCAAACATCCGCAATTAACAGGCATTCGGACCAAAAGTAGCAGTGTTAAAAAAAAACAAAAAAAAACTGGGGTCTGCCGGGGGGGGGGGGGGGGGGGGGGGGGGGGGGTGCAAGTTGCTGCAGATACCAGTGAGAAGTGATCCTGGAAGTCCAGTTTTTCATTTTACAAGGTATTTCATCAGGAATGCAAACCTACACTGATTGACCACAGTTTCTCGCGGACACCCTTGCATTTTTTCGCCGGATGATCCTGCATTTCCCCAGAATCCCGCTGATGCAGTGGTCTCATTGAAATGAACGAGGAAGCCTAATTGTTTGACGCAGTGCTATTGTCGGTGTGAACATGGCCCCAATAGAGGAGAGAGAGGAAGGACTGCTCATGGGATCTCTGTCACTATCCCACTGCCTCGGCCTCTGTTGGGTGCAGATTAAGAAATGGGGGCCAAGAGGTTGAGGAAAGTAGTCTTATCATTCCCTTTTGGCCTTCTCACCAGATTCCCAACTCTGCAGGGCGCCAGCTTTCATGGTTTTGTCAGGGCCACAGTTATCTCACACTCTTAAAGGCAACTTGACCAAGATTGTTCAGGGGATGAATTTGTGCACTCTTACTATACCGTTAGCAGCAGTTTTTTCCCCCCCATTCGTCAAAATGTGTCCTGTATATCACTTTTGAATCACACTTGACTGTTCAGCTTGTACTCAAAAACAGCAATAAGGGGGGGGTTTAAGTGTGGGGGAGATGTAGATGTAGGCAACAGGGGTGAGTCAAGTGAAAGAGTGACAGAAGGAGGTCAGGAATGTGAGCAGGGCATGCTGGGAAATCAACAGGTCTTGAGCTGTGTCTGCTTGTGAATCCCTCCCTCCAGTAAAGACAGGTTGTGGGTTATAAGGGGGCAGGTTTGTACTGGAAACCAGATGTTCTTGGCTGTGTAGCTTCCACTTTCTTCTTTACACAAATAAAGGGTCGTTCTGCAGAGCTGATTCACTTCTCTAAGGTTTAGGGTCAGTTCATTTGGTCCTAAATGTGCATTGAAACCACACGGATGGATTTGTTTAAGGACACGGGAAGTGACACAACCCCTCTTTTTACAGTCTATTATATTTCTACGTCGGTCTTCTTTTGTCTTCTGCTCTCATGTCCTCCCTCGTTCATCGCTTTAGCATGCGTTTCTTTGTCTTTCTTCTCAATGACACACTCTACACTTTTGTTTCTCGTTGCATCTTTCTCCTCTTCGTTCCTTTCCTTCCTGTCATGTTTTGACAGCATTCGAATCGGTTATTGAAAGATGCCGTCGCCGCCCACACACACATATACGCAGACCATCAAAAGGAATAAATGAACTGTGTGTATTCTCTGCCTTTCGCCTCTGTCCCAGTGTGAGTTTTTCAAGTGTTAGTTTTTTTCTTCGCAGACACGAGAACTCTGTGAGCCTATATTTCTTGTTATGGACAGTAACTTTGAAGTCACACACTGAAAAAGCTGTGCTCTCAACAGTCCAGTCTCTCTAGAAAACCAACTATACAGTAGACTGATTCAACAGCCATTTGATATATAAATGCTGTTGGCTACATGGAGCCATATGCTGCTTAAGTATTTGGATTTTAAATAGGCCAGCGCAATTAAATTCCCTTTCACTTCTGCCTAATGGGCAGCTCGTCATATTCCCTATCCACTTATGGCTTGTATACAAACAAAGCTGGTTAATGTGGCGGGTTCAGACCGTGCCAGGTCCTCATCTCTCCAGCTAATGCCAGTTACAGGGCATGACGGCAGCTAAAGCACAGACCCACAGGGTCAGACAGAGCTGATGCACACCGCACAGGCAGACGATAAGTGCGTGTGACAGGTGACATTTCCACTGTGTGAAAGCTTCAGAGCCGACTGCTGCTCGCCAAAGGGTCCAATTTCGGCATTAATGTGCCAGCTTCCACCGAGAAGGAAATCCGTTTGACATCTTCTGTCCAGAGAGGATATAATACGAGCTCCAAGTACAGGTTCAAGTTCTGCTTCCTTTTGATACTGGATGACATTGCGTCAAACCAAGGTTCAGCAACATTTTTGGCTTATTCCTTTAGGCATCTCTCATCCTGGGTGTACATCTATATGTATTCTTGATTTATTGTTCTGTACACTACATGGCAAAACCATGTGGACTTCCAAACATTACACCCATGTGTGAACATCTCATTAAAAAAATCATAACAGCCTCCAACCTTCCACAAGATTAGAAACCTGGCTGAAACGATTTACTCCCATTCAGCAATACGAGTATGAGGTCGGGCACCGACGTTGACTGATAAAGCTTTGCTTGCGATATTCTTTCCAAAGGTGTTGGATGGGGTTGAGGTCAGGGTCATATAGTGTATGTCTTGTTTTTGTCCCGTACACAAAGCAAATCATAGTCCCTTCAAAGGATAATAGTTTAATGGTCAATTAAAAAAGTACTTTCCCCCTGCTCTCTGTTACTTTAGTTGAACACAACCCACAGTTATGAGATAACAGTAAGTACTAAAACATAGTGTAACATAGTATTACATGAGAAGAGTTAGAAGCAAGGGAGCACACTCTGCAATGTCAGGTATACAGCAATTTCTACCTAAATTTAGCTAACAATAGCTAGCATTGTCCAGCTACTGGTCAAGAAAGGTTGTGTTAGCAAAACCCCCTGAGGTTATTGAATGGTGCGTTTTATTGTTAATCATTTCAAGTTTTTTTCATTTGGAAGAGGAAGAATGTTCATAGTTACATAGGCTTGCTTTAATGCTTTTACATTCCATCAATAAAGAGACAGATGTAAACATCAGCACAGGCTGTTGTACAAAACTAACAGGGCAAGGCTAACTATTGATGGAAACATCTGGAACGGTAAAAGTCTGGAAAGACTTTGACTTAACTTCTCTCTGCCTCTCCTATAAATCTTCGCTATCTCCAAGCCTCCCAGACTCTTTTCTCTCTTTGTGTCTGGATCAACTTGAACGTATTTGACCCCTTGTGTAACCACACAGGTCTTTTGATCCCACGCCCCATCGTGCAAGGATTTGTTTTCAAGATGCTCTTGAGATAAAGTCATCGCTCCGATTTTTGGGTGACCTCACCTTTTGTGGCGATTGAGAGGGTGAGTCAATAAAAGGAACAACACGGCGCGATCACAAGCCCCGTCTGCATTTTCTTTACTCGCGCAGCAGCACTTATGATATGTTGCTTCTTGCCTGATATGGTTTTGCAAGACTTGTTACCACACAAGTATGTGCAGAGTTGCTTCAGCTTGTTTACAAGTGATGGACGTTATTAAGACATTTCCGTGTTGCCCCAAGTAACATAAATGTACACGTGTGCTACCACCTGTTGACAACAGCGATAACCGCGTGAATCATTGGCAAGAGAAGTGTTACATGCTTGTACATGCTCACTGCATAGTACACTGTGTCAGTTTTGCTGAAAGTACTTGCTGTTGATAGTCTGAGGAGTGTGTATCCATGACAGACTTTTTTCACAGATGCTGCCTTACTTCCCTTTGAAACAGCTTAGTGTAATGGGAATGAGTTTGAGGATTGGGATGTGATCGCACATTTCTTTGACATTGAAGCCAAGAGTTAGGGATTACTTTAATTGCAGCCTCTCGTGACTCTTTAAACCCCCAGTTGTCTCTCTGGGTTTTCTTTTTCTTTGACAACTATCAGGCAGACACGAGAGTTATTAAGATGGCAACGTATTTCCCCTCCACATCAATTGACTCGCGAAACGGATATGTATTTCTGATTATTCAGAAATAATTACCTTTTTTATGTATGTCTTTTACAGGACTGGATCATTTACAAGTTTCTTACACACTGCGCAGTGGCTCGAAAGTGCTTTTTACCGTGCCAAAAGGGAAGTTGAGGGAGTGAGTTCCTTTGAACTATACAGGCCTTCCATTTTTTGTGATTGAGCTGACAAATTGAAGCCCGTAAGTAGGGGGTTGATTTTAAGCAAACCCCCTACTCTCACCATGAATCGAGCAATCACAAACTTTCACTAAGGATTCATATTATTTACTCACCGTTACGTCATGCTGTTCTTGTTCCTTTGCATATGATTGAGAAGAAGAAGAAAAGAAAACCTTCACACCTGTTCGTCTACGGACTTAGGTCAGTCAGAGGAGTTTAAAAAAGTTTTTAAATACATTTTACTCTAAATGTCACAAGGGAAGACGTGACTATGCCACAACTTTGTCATGCCATGACAATGTTTTCTCAGCTGTGGGAGACAACTCTCTTTTGTCTCTGGCTTGTCAATAAGCACCCAAAGACTGGAGAGAAGTCCCATGACTCATTAAAAGAAAGAAGAGTAGGTGAACCATCATGGACCTGGGATGTGTGTTAAGAAAATGAGTGGATGTGACTCATCCCTCAAACAGAAACAGAGAATAATTGGGCCACTGAGCAAGAAGAAAGAGCTTTGGTTATGTGACTACTCATGAGTGTGTATTGTAAATCCCCTCTGGTGTGTTTTTCTTTTTGGGGTGTAGCTTGGGGCAATGTTGCTTCTTCCTGATTCCTGAGGCTGTGCGGCTCTCAAAGACAAACAGCAGAGGGGACTGGCTTTCTCTCCGTGTCAGATTAAGGATAAAACAAAAGCCTTAATCTCTGTGTTGCCCACCCTGACTTCAGTTCCCAAGGTTTTCACTTGAAATAAAATGTCTACAACTTTTGCATATTTACTTTCAATGTGACCTATTAGTTTGGCATGATTACACAGCCGAGTCTTCAAAGCGAATACTGCAAATGTGGCTTGACATTCCTTCAAACCAGACATCTCACTACTAAATATATATTTTTTCAATTAGATGTAATGTGTGTGTGTGTGTGTGTGTGTGTTCTAGCCCAAAGCATAAATGTGGTTAATTCATCCAACCGAGGGGTGTAAGCGGATGCAAGGCCTCCCTCAGGGTTTCCTCTGAAAGAGTTGACAGAGAAATCAATATGTCTCCACCTCCCCTCTTACACCCTTTTGCCCTTCAGGCAAACGTGATGTGGTATGTGTGTGTGTGTCTGTTGGACAGTCTGCTTTTCTGTCTGTGTGGGCATTGGTGAATGTGCACAAAATGTCTGTGGGCCCTTTTGTACAAACTGCTAAATATTCACTCACTTTTATCTCCACAGTTCAGACGATTCAAATTAAATCTCCCGCTGTGTTTATTTCTTTAACATCGACGTGTTGTTTCAGGGGACTGAATTTTGCATTAACATTACATTAATATTTAGTGTTGCTGGCGGTACCCATCTGTGATCTTTTGCAAGGGGAATATTCGGAGGATGTCATTAAAATAGTTTTGTGTCCATGTAGCCGACTAGGAGAGAGTTTCTACCAGGATTGAACTCGAGGTTAAGTTAAAATGGAAGGAATAGTGTGATTTTTTGGAAAATATACTTTCTTGCAGTGACTTAGACGAGAAGATCAATTCCACGCTTAAGTTTATGCGCTACGTGTGGAGCTGAAGCCAGGCGTAGTAGCAAGCATAGATGGAAGCAGGTGGAAAATAAGGCTGGCAACCTGTTTGTTACATAAACAAACTAAAGGAAACCAGCAAAATGTTAAAGAAGTTATGGTTGTACCAGCTGTAACTATTTTTTTAGTGAACTAGCGGTGCCAACACGATTTCATTGTCTGTAATCAATAAACGATACAATAAAAGCATTAGAGCCAGGCTAGTCCCCTGCTTATAGTCTTTATGCTAATCTAAGATAATTGCCTCCTGGCTTCAGCTCCGTACTTACTTAGCATACAGACATGAGAAACAAAGCCAATAATTGTACGTCCCAAAATATTGAACTGTTCCATGAAAACAGTAGCTGATTAATGGTGGTAACCTACTGTGTGAGTGTGTAGCATTGACTGTATATAAAAAGTGGGCGTAGACATTTTTAGGTAACATAGACTTCTATACAGGCACACTTCATTGGCTTCACTTTTCTGAACTGGAGGGTGCCACCTGCTGTGTAGATGTTGAACACATGATCCACCATGGGGAAGCTACTGCCTACTGTACACACTGGCAGATGACTACAAACTGTGTCGTGGCTGAAGACAGGGGGGGGGGGATGCAGGATAAACACGAAATGCAGTTTGCACAATGATATTACAACAAGCGATTTCTACATTCCAGGTGTCGATATCTGAGCTTCACATTACTGCTATTACTACACTGTTAGTCTGCTTCCCCATTAACTGATTTGTCTGCCTTTTATTGCCACTTTTATAGACACTGTTTATTCATGACCTCAAGCCATGGCAGGACCTACTGACCTTTAGCTGAACTCATTTAAATCATATCTAAGATAACAACGAAACGAGCAATCAATCACCACCCTAAAGATGTGACCAGAGATTTGAGTGAAAGCACATTCTCTCTCTCCGGTTGTTTGGGATATTCCAGTGGGCCTTCAAGGATAGGAAATACAACTTTTTCTTTATTGAAATGCCCCCTTTTTGAGTTCCCCAACAGGGTATACAATGGAGGTTTTAAGGGCATCTCTTGAAAGCATAGTTGTGGTGTATGGTCAGGAAGAGGAACGAAGAGCAACACAAACAAAAGTAATGTTTCTCTTCATTGTTGAGGACAGAAAGGACACTCAGAGTTTACTCCTTGGTTGATCCCTAAACTAAAGGGAAATGGACATGTCATATCCACATTGGAGGAGAATGCCTTCGCTCTCTGCTCAGTAAATGCTGGTTACAAATTCAAAAATAGAACCATCATGCATGTCTGAAGCCCCATGGCTATTTTGGGATTTTCCTCTTGTCTTTACCCTGTTGTCTTTTGTGCCGCTTCACTGCCTCAAAACTTCCAGCGCGAAAAAGTGACAAAAGACTGTGAACGTGTGAAAGTCCCACAGCTCAACAAACGACCAACATAGGAGGAAACTCGAATCTCTCACAATACTGCTTGAAAATGAATCTTCTGCACATTATAGCGAACAAATAACAACGTGTGTCTTATCGTGTGGTCTGTTTCAAACACGATGTTACAAACCCTTATTCTGTCTATCAGAGATGGATCTTTGAGTCAGGATCCTGTGTTTGAATTTCACTTTTCAACCAAAGAAACCTTTTTAATTATTAATGGCCTTTTTTTTTTATGTTGTGATGCAGAAAAAATATGCTCCAAGATGCCTGGGTTGGGAGTTTGTGGTTCCAGCAGGGGCCACACATTATCCGTGTGTTTTAGCCAAGGCAGAGTGGCTCGTAAAGATTATTGATGATGTACACCATGTGATACGAGTGCTGAGCAGGATGAGGCAGCATTAAATCTCGTTGATGTATAGGCCTCTTTCTCTCACTCTCTCTCTCTTACTGTCCTGGGAGAGGAATAGAGAGGGTGACTGTCAGATGAAGAAGAGAAATTAAAGTGGCTGGAGACAGAGCTGGTGCATACTTTGCTTATATGTTTTTCATTTTTATTGATTTTTCTCCTGTTTTTTTTTTCTTCTTCTTGGCTGCATCAGTGGCAGTGACGGTTCATCTGTGTGCTAGTGTGTGTGTGTGTGTTGACTTGCAATTGTAGTGCTGAGAGTTTAATATACACTACAGACAGGTGCATGTATCAACGTGTATTTAATAAAGGTGCTTGTGGAATGAGATATGATAAAAGTGTGCAGTTACCTGTGTGGTTGTTATAGAGGTTTTATCAACCCCTACATTACATTATCGGTTACCCAGCAGCATCTAAGAAGGTACCCTACATTATACCTTTTGCAATGAATGGATAATGAATAATGGCTCAAGTAGCGCTGATGGAGCCTCTCTTTTGGCAAAGGGCTTTAGGTTTGCAAGATGGACACATCAATTGTATTCACTCTAAGCAGACCCCTTTATTTCAAATGTGTGTTTAAATATGAAACTGATAACTCGGGCATTCCCCTGTCGGAGAAGTATTTACTCACCAAAAAAAAAAGCATTTCTTTGCAAAGACTACTCTGAATGTTTATGACCTGTGCTGCTTCAGGCCTTCGATAGTGAGCGTGATGAACAGTATATTCATAATTAAGAAGTCAGACAGAGTTTTCATTGCCAGCTTTAAATATGGTATAGTAGGCCGAATGGGTTTCATTCACCATTTGTTTGCAGTGAGACCCGATCTATGCGTATCTCAGCCCCCAATGAGGGCCTATAAAGCCAAAGTAATCGCGTTCATTAGAAATTAATTGGAAAGATAGAGAGACACGGTGTGTATATCACGATGCTCCGAAGCAGCGGTGCACCGAGTGCTTGTTCCTTATGGGCGCAGTGCTGATATCGGATGCTAAGAACTGCGTGTTCTGCCTAACTGTGGCTTATAATTGAGTCAGTTTTAAATGTACCTTATTTGCCAGCAGAACAGACAGACATTGTGCTATAGTTGTCATGTGCTCAGCAAGGTCTCGGCCCGTCATAGTTAACATAATGACTGGCAGATACAGAGAACACCCTCGTCCTGCTCTGAAGCCATTAAGATCACTGTGACCCACATGCACTGAATAATAATTTCCTGCTTGATGTGTTCCTTCAAATTAAGGCGAAAAATTCACAACACAAATACAGATTCTCTTTTTACACCTGTTCATGAAATCACACTTCCTTTGGCTTTTTGGTAATACTGACAAGCCGTATAGCAACTGAATATAGCTATTCAGGGGGCCTGTTCTTTAGGCCGACATGTCTATGCAATACGTGGACGAGCAGAGCTGTAAAACATTGAGCGCGTGTGCTGTTTAATACAAAAACAGAGGAAGATTTATTCCTGCGGCACTGCTCTTAGTCCTTATTGCAACTAGAAATAAAAACAGACTTCCTGGCCACATATGCAATCTCTCATCTTTAGCTTTAACAGGTTTCCTACCACTTCACATCATCACACCCAACAACACTAAAGTCTTTGACATCAGTGAAAGTGTGGTGAGTTTCTTCCACTCCATGTAGGAGAGTTCAAAAGCTCCTTGCATGTAGCGCCCCCAGCTGTACAGCTAATAGGATTTCAGGTTGAACCTGATTCATTCTAATGCCCAAACTGGAGTTCCAGTTCTCGTGGAGGTTTATGCCTCTTGTACGGTTTTGTCAAAGAGTTTAATTTGACGTTTATTAATTTCATCCCTGCTAGCACAGCTTGTTCATTAGGCTGTGACTGAAAACTTCACTTTTTTCGCAAGTTTCTTTTCCCCTCAATATGAAACACTTAGATGGGTTTGACAGCCGCCCTGTGCCTCTGAGCATCTTTGGTACATTTTTACAGTATTAAACACTAGGAACATTGAATCAGGGATCAAATGTACTCGCCCCCCACACCCCCACTCTCTCTCAAATCTGGGGATTTTTCTAAAGGGGAATAATACAGTTTGGCTTTGTGATGAAGTCATTGGTAAGACATGCATGCTCTCCAGCTAGGCAGCCAAAGCTATCACGAGACTGACGCAGCATTCTAGCCTGAGCTGCAGGGAGAGACTGGAGGGTATTTCTGCTAAACTGATGTCAACAGCTGGAGGTTGAATACAGAAAACTGTGATGCACATGAGAATTTTGTGCCAGCAGTTTCTTCAGATTCTCCCTTTTTTCCACTTTTATCCCCAATCCTACCGCACTTCTTCCAGTGCATCACAAGAACGAAATCAAAAGGGGTGAATATGTTATCAGTTCAGGAGCAGTGGAAGCTGGATAGGAGCACATTTAATAGACCATTCAACCAAGTGACAGGATAAAAAGATTTAAGCCCTCATTACTATACTTTTGATATTGCTCTGAAAAAAAACAGTAGAAATACATTTTAAATCAGATTATTTTAGCTGTGCTAAAGTCAATAGTTCGGCATCCATTATTTGTAGAGTCTGTTTCTCTGATTCAATTGTCTCTTCGAATTATTCTCAGCCAAACAACCATTTGTCATGATCCTTCCCAGCCAATAGTTTTGCACGACGCCCAGCAGAAGGATGCAGATGGGTTGTGATAGGCATCAGAAACTCTTATCTAACATCCCTTGTTATATATATATGTAATATTTGATTTCTTATGACCAGAGAGAATGGATAAAAAGACAATGTAAGGCAGGACTGGCAGAACCCATTCTGGAGTTATACAACCGGCAGTGAAACAAGGATAGAAATCAAACATGATCATTTTGGAAACAGGGCAGTGTGTCTTTTGCATGGAAAGAAAACCCTGTCCTGCTCCAATGTAATATGTTTCATCTGTGTCCCACCGTGGCAACATCACAAGTCCACAAGTATATTAACACATGCACAGGTGTATACTGTACATGGAAGACATGGTGACACTGCGTGGATGTGCATATGTCCCCTCTGCTTGTTGTTTTCAGAGAGCAGATGCTTGGGCTGCTGGGCTTTGGTGATGGCACTGACCTGTGCAGCTCCCTGCAGACTGTCTGTCTAAACCCTGTTCAAACATCATTTAAAGTTTCAGCACCCCATACTAGCCAAGTGTATGCCTCATGGCTACTGCAGCCCCTCCTCTCTTGTCTCTAGCTAAAAGGTTGGCCCACATCCATACTGAAGCGTCTTGTTGCTTCATAAAAAGAAAAGCTACATTGTTTTAACTAAATGTTGCCGGAAATAATGATAGCAATTGATGAAAAAGTGTACATTTATCATGAAACATTCTAATAATTCAATTACAGGGGTGTAAGTGAAATCATAGTGAAGTATAAGCATACTAAAAGCAGTAGTTTTGTGAATTTTTGTCATGTATTGTAGATGTATAGATGGCTTAACACAGAAATGATGTATATGTAATGGGAAAGTAAAGCTAATTCTTCATTTTACTCTCCTCTCTCTGGTTCTCTTTTATGTTCATGGAGACAGAATAAGAATTGTGATCGGGACCAAATGTTCCTCAGCGCTGCATATTTCATAAGACATTTCTTTGTTGTTGTGTGATCCCCTGAAATCCTTTGACAGGCAGGCAGGGAGCGTCTAATATCAATGGCAAGTCAAGAAGGGTATGCTAAGTTGCTGATTGAGACCCACAGTTCACAATGCGACAGCTGGCAGTTAATTTGATGTGCAACCATCAATTATTCATTGTTGAAACATTTTCCAGAGGAAGGAGCAATAAAGCTGCTTTTATCGATCGGCAAATCACTTTTATCTTTAGGGCCGATTTAACTCCAAATTCCTTGCAGACATGTTTTGCATGACAAATATTTTGAAAGGCAGATGCAGCAATGCAGCTATAGCTATAAAACCCTTGCTTATGGGGAAAGCACATTTGTCCATTTTTCTTTTTGACATTACATGAAACCTCTGATAAATATTTTAGTGTCATTGTTGTGCCTGTTTTATTTGGACCAATCCTTTTTATATTGCACCAGAAGGCACTAAAGTGCACTTATGAGCCACACACAATTAGGCTAAATACATTGTATGACTCCATAAACCTGATTAGAAATCACATTTCTATGACAACAAAAAAAACTTGTATTTACCGTTATCGTTTGCTCGGCTGCACTTGCAATGCTTTTAAAGTGTTACATAATCGAGGGGTAATATGAGAGGCAGAGATAGAGATGGAGTGATGGACAGATGCGGAGCCAGGTGGGAGAGGAGAAGAGCCTGACCTGACAGGTTCACCGCCTAAACCAGCTGGTGGCCTGGCATAGTTGCCAACCATTTCGCACACGCTCACTGTCTCTGGGTTATTGACAGTTGCAATTACCCTGGAAAACAATGTCGTCTTCAAACAAAAGTTTGTTACTAAAAGCATGAAACGCTTGAATGCCAAAGTGCATAGAGGGCATGTCTGGTAAGAGTCTTGTGGATAAGAGTTCAGCCTTCTGGTTTTTAATCACCCTCTATTATTACTTTGACCCAACTGGTCTGGTATTATTTTAGATTTAGTCATCCAAATGATCTAAAAATGTATGTAAGATATAAAAGTTGTTTTGTTTTAACAATTTCCTGCAACACTGTGAAATGAGTTTCGTATTATATTGATATTAAAGACATGTTATCATGCTACCAATCAGAATAAGGGAGACGCATTTAATCCAACCGGATATTTTAAACTGTGGCTGTAAAAAAGAAAAGGCGATTCTAGAAAACTGACATTGTGTGTGTTGGTTGTAGGCGATGCAATGTGAAGCCATTTTTGCTGCATTATGAGTCCTTTTGTTCCCTCTGTAATTGCATTCTTGTCGCAACGGACGGCTTTACTCAAGGGCATTCTGACAATAGTTGCTGAGTGACAGAAGCACTTTTCTGACTTACTTTAAGATAGTTTGTAATAAGGTATTTCTGCTCAGTCTGATATTCAGACCTGAGATCTAGGAAGAAGGTGGCTTGTAATCTTCATATTGCCTGCAGCCTGGCTGGCTCCGAAGCTGGCACTTAGCCTCCGCTTTGTTAACCTCTGGACCCTTTTGTTGACCGAGTCTTGGCCGTCATGTTCTATCCTTTACATCTCAGAGATTGTCTGACTGGAGGACTGATTGAAGTCTTCAACGCAGAATGATACACTCACGTTCTCTCAAGGACGTAATCTGTCTGACCACATCTTCATGAATGCTGCCACTTGTATTCAGGCATGTGTAAGTGTGCGCCCACCCAGAGACGGAGAGACCAGCAGCCAGACGGGCAGACAGACAGAAACACAGTCATGTGACCCCTCTGACCCTCTGTGCTATGTTCCCCAGCTGGGTTATGTCTCATTGTTCCTCTCTGTCACTGTTGCAGCGGGCCACAGGACAATCTGACTGGC
This sequence comes from Pholis gunnellus, assembly GCF_910591455.1. Lineage (NCBI taxonomy): Eukaryota > Metazoa > Chordata > Actinopteri > Perciformes > Pholidae > Pholis > Pholis gunnellus. The sequence continues at coordinate 10,902,751 of NC_136547.1, forward strand.
CTCATAGTGCCACATTCACTTTTCCAGCCCGGGTCTGATGTCACACCTCTCACTTCACATTCTCATTACTTCAGGCTGTTATTAATTTATTTAATCAATAGCTGTTCAACTTCTTCTACGCGGAAATCCATAACGGCAGGCAGATTCACCAAGCTGCTACATCACGTTATGAGCGTGAGTTGTGGTGTCTCTGCAGACTGCCGATGTGTTTGTGACGGGTTAAAATGTGTTGTAATGCAAAGAGTTGGGCTTTTTTTTTCTTCGCATAGCGTGGGCATGGTCATCATCTTCAGACATTTCTCAAATGAGTAAAGTCATGAACTCAGAACTTAAGTAAGATTTCTGTTTGTGCGCGTTTGGAGTGTTTGATGCTGACTCCCGAGATCTAGACCAGTGGCTCCATTGTGGCCATCGGCTAAACTCTCCGGCCTCCCTGTAGAAGATTATGAAACTGGCTTTAAAATAGAGAGCAGCAGCTCACCAGGGCTTTGGATGATTTGAGGCTAAATATATGAAAAGGGCAGCTTGGTCCATGGGCAAGAGTGGGATATGGGTGGATTGCAGCCAAGGCCTTTGGTGCATCTTTTTTTTTTTTGCACTCTGTGTCACTTTGGTAGAAAGATGCCCTGGAAACCTAAACCTGATGTGAGCCAGCAAGACACTGACTCTAAAATTCTGGGTACTGAAATGAAAATGACTCCGCAGCAATACCGTTGACTGTTAAACCTACATTGTGGAGTTAAAAAAAAAGCTTTATAACCCATTAAAGGATTTATTATGTTATTCTGTGATACAGGTAAGGATGTGTCACAGGAGAAGTTATTATTAATAAATGAATACAACTGTCCTTATCTCCGTCTAACATACTCTCAGTAATTGCTAAATGGGGCATTGACGTAAAGCGTTAGAGTAGCTGAGTAAAGCTGTTGGGCGTTAAGGTTATCAAGTGCAACAGTAACATTGCATAAAATATAAAACTGTGTGTGAATGTCAGCAGCATATCCCCATAGACATCCAGCATTAGGGCCTTTTTCAGCATGTCAAGCAACTATGTAACATTTGGATTAAAGTGGCCACATGACAAGCTGTCATGTTGGATAACTCCTCCTGTTCTTTTTTTTTTTATGATATGACTCATCTTTAATGAATTTCACTATTTCATTCCCATCTTTCAACTTTTATTTTTTTAAAGCCGTCTTTGAGACCATGAAGCTACTGAATCTCTTTTGTTCTGCATCTTTTGGCATTTGTGTCACTGAAAGCAAACCTGCCTGTCATTTCACTCTCTTTACTCAAGTCAAATGATACAAGCGCAGTCGAGTCGTTTGGTGTCTTCCGAGGCAAGCAGGTGGCTCATTCACTGGGTTCCTCCATAGCAGACTGGCACAGACTGGCACAGGCTGAGGCTCCAAACTGAATAGCTTCAGGTGTAATCCTCACCTGCTCTCTCACTTGTCAAATCCCAAATGTTTTGATTTATTTTGTCTCCCCTCTCCATTTGTTTGGGTCTCTTTTCAGCAATGGAAGGATTTAGAACTAAGGGATTAGTCAAAGTGGGCCCTGTTTATATTGTTCATGCAGGAAGAAAGTGATGTCAAGGCATTTACACTTTCACGTGGCATCAAGAGCCCAAATAGCATTCAGGAGCACATGCACATACAGTTTCACATTGTCACACAACTGCACAAATATTGCACTGTTTACATTCCCTGCACCTGCCTCCTGTTATCTGCTTCATAAATGACTCTTTGCTCTGAGTCAACATCTCTTTCCTCTTCTTTATTATGTGATTACAGCAGCATAAGAAATGGATGCTGATGAACAAAGCCTCCTCGCTGACACACCTGAGCCACACGGGGAGTGCACATTTTCCTCTTTTGATGTTCGTGCTGTTTTGCAGTGACTGCCGCTTTTGAAGTTTCGTTGTTTTGTGCATCTGAGCCCCTAAACAATGAACCACAGCCGTGAACGTCCAGATCGTGTCTGTCAGTGTAGGGTTTTACTGTGCTTGTGTGCACAAGAGGAGGGGTCTGTGGAGGAGAGCGACCTCCCAGCTCCAACACATGGTGCCCAGACTAAACAAGAAGATGAATGTTTCCTGAGTCCAGCCTGGCACAGAGGCACCCCCAATCTGCCTGTGTGGCTGACTGAATGAATCACATTCAGAGCAGAGGGCAGGTTAGAGGAGAGGAGAGGAGAGGAGAGGAGAGGAGAAGAAGAAATGTGTAGCGAAGGCAGAGGAGAGAGGTTTAGTTTGGTCATTTCAAGTTCGGATTCCATCACAGTAGCATCAGAATAACTCTAGTTTATTACAAAACGGGTCCTATTTTGCTAGTTAGGGCCATCATATGTACGTGTAATAGTAGCATTGTGCTCACTAAGTTGATGGTGAAAAGAAGTCAGACAAGGCAAATTATGTAAGTAGTCAGAGTGTTATCAAGGAGTTAAATGGGCCCTCCACCATGTACATGTCATAATTAGTTTAGTTATCATGTGGAGTGCTACTCAGGCTGTGAACACAGATGTATAATGTCTTCTGTGGCTCAGGAGGGAGCCCTCCAATGTCAATCAAAATAACCTTGAATTGCGCTCGGCCTCCACTGCTTCGATTTTGACCATTCTTTTTTTAATCTGTCACTTTTTGAGTCCCACAACTTTGCCTTAAATGTCCAGATTATTCAAAGTTATTTGGATAAGAAAACGAATGTAGTTCAATGCTAATTTACAGAATTTACAGCGTGCCGTTTTCAGGTGCATTCGGGGATTACTTTCGATATTGTTGTATTAAGTGGTTCAGATATTGCTAAATTGTCTGATTTTCGGACTATTTGTGTATCAAAGTACTGTTGCACTTGGTCGTATCAATGTTAGCATATTCTCAGATCTCAGGAATAACTTTGGTGAGTACAATGTTATCATAACCAAACAATTTAAAAAGGCCCAAGTTGTAATAAACCAGAATTATTCTTTGAAAATATCCTTATCCTATTTACTCCAATGCACACCCATTCATCTCAATTACAAACATATATCTTTTTTGCCTCCAAAAGCTTTATCTTGAAAGTAAAACATGTGTTTCAAGTTATACCACCTAAATGTCTTCAGCTCGGTCTGAACTCTTCCACAACCCAGAAGGTGTTACCGTCATGCGACGATGGAACTGTTAACAACACCAACAAAAGCTCAGTGTGCTGCTGTCAACCTGTCTCCTCCCACGCGTCACCTTTCGACCTTTGCCGCCCCTCACCCCCACATCACACCTCCACCCTTTTTTTCTTCATTTCACCCAAAAGCCCTGGAGAGAGCTGGCCTGGCTGCGCTAGCAGCTTAGTGAACCCGTGAAGTGGAGGCGAAGGCTTTGGGAGAAGGGGTTGAGATATCGTGGTGAAAACTTTTGGCAGACTACGGTGAAAGGCGCCTTGTTTTGGAGACAGAGCTCTGAGGCTCTCTGTGAGGCTGTGATGGGCTGAGCCTCATTGCGGTTTGTAACAACAAGCTGTTGGATTTGGAGAGAAAGTTCCAGACACACCCCCCAACCCTTACTCAACACTGCTACCCCCTTTTCTTCATGCCAGAAAAAGTGTATCTCTCTCAGTAAGACACTCAAGCAGGAAGCCCCTCCATTCAGCCCATCAGCCTCGCTCTCATTCTCCGTCTTCAGCTCGCAGTGTGTTCTTTCCTTACTCCTCTTCTCCTGATTGAAGAGAGCTAGAGCGCTTCGGGTCGTGGCAAAAGGTTCCCTCTTGGTCAAGGGGGAACACACACACACACACACAGACATCTACATGTGACAAGCCCCCCGCTAAACAATGGCTGTTGGCTGAGGGAGAGGAGGGGGCGGAGGGGCAGCGGCAGTTCTTGGATGGCCTGATTGGAGCATAAACAGCAGCCCAGGAAGTGCTGAAGTAAGAGAGAGAGAGAGAGAGAGGGAGGGAGAAAGAGTGGGAGGGAGGGAGGGGGAGCAGGGGGAAGTGTGCAGATCTGCCGGGAGAGAGCAAAAAGTTTGGGACTGCGACGGTGTGTTAGTTAGTTTGTGTCACTTTGGTCGTACCCAAGACTTTGGGCTTTATCTATCAGGACTGAATTGCAGAGAGCCAGAAAAGAAAGGTGAGTAGCCACATCTCACACAAGAACACACTCTCTCACACAGATGTGAGCTTAAATACGCACAGATGCTCAGTCATATAGGCTACATGCGAGTACAAAACAACACCCATTTTCTCCTCTGTGGCCTCCAACTGATGTATTCTAAGGCGAGAATTCTTGCATGACTTGCGAAGTGGCTTGGTGTTATTATTATTATTGCACGCAATGTCATTTTAAATTCCGGAGGATTTTTGAATGGCACACAGCGTAGTGTCCCTAATGTGTGTGTGTGTGTGTGTGTGTGCTGTTTGCTGATGGTTTCCCCTGGCTCTGAAAGCTGCTTGTTTTGCATAGCTGTTTTTGTGGTGCCTTGAACTGCAGCCAGCCATTCAGTGTGTGAAGCGAAAAAAGGGACCATCTAATGTGTGTGTGGCTGTGTCTAATTAAGCTAATGGGGGAGTCGAGTGGTGCGGGTCAGACCACGAGAGGCTGAACTTGAAAACATCACGGTCACTTTCACAAAACACAGTCCTAACACAAACTATCTGTTACATGAATCGTCTTAGGTTCTGTAGAGGGGTTGAACCTTTCTTAATCGTTTTCACTGCGTGTGTATCTCCCTTTTATAGATCACAGAGAGGAGTGACATTTAGATGAAAGCAGCTGATTTTAGATTAGATTTACTGTCGATTTGGCCATGTATGGTGCTGTTTGCTCTCTGGATCAAATGGATTGTTAAGTTTTCCCACCGGGGAAATGCTGCATTCCTCCTCTCAAAGTGAACATCAATGTCAATACGTGTCTTCAAAGAGACTACTCAGATGTCACATAGATTCATAGGCCGAGCAGTAAACTGTTGTAAATAGGGATCTCTGTTTATCTGAGTGCTGTGCCTACCAGTTACTACTATTTCACTAGTTTGTCACCGCGCTGCAAATAAAATAGCATTTTAAGCATTTTACTCTCTTAACAAGCCTATTTTCCTGTCGGGAACTCGCCAATACCGCTGGAACTTTTTCCACTGTTGAGGAGATTTACATCTGGAAAAGAGTGGCCTGCCCAAGCACAAACAAATACAAAAGTCAACGTTTTTTTTACCACTATTAAAACCGTCAAGTATTCAGATAAAAGAAGAGAAGATAATCAGCAAAAGCAACGTCCTATCTGAAAAAAGATCTGATTTCCTTGTTCAATCTGTTCTTTTTTTGGAGCACCTTAGGTGGTTACAGCGCATGTCAGATATAAGCAACGTCCCAGATTCACACCCCTCTTACTCCCCCCCCCCCCTTTCCAGTATGGCTCAACGCTGTCATCTGTCTAATAAAGGCAAAACTATTTTTAAAAAACAAAGTAACACACTTAGGCAGCTCACCAATTAGCTATGTTTTCGCTTCACTGTTTTGTAATTAATCCTGCAGGAATACAGGTATGTAAAGATTCCATAACCCTCCTTTTTACGAGTCAGGTGTTCAGAGATGGGTGTGATTTGTTGTGTCTCTTTCAGCGATGAGTATATCAACTTCAGCTCCTGTGCTGTGGGGGGGGGGGGGGGGGGGGGGGGGTAAACAGGTCGGAGAGGAGTACCTCATCAGAAAGACAAATGAGTTTGCACCCTTGCACCCCACCAGAGCCCCCCGGACTCCATCCTTCATCGCTCGTTCCGACACTTTGACAGCTTTAAGACAGCGTTCTCACAAGTTTTATCTGTGCTTTGCTGATGTAGCAAGTTGTCAATTTCTCACCAGACCAGAGGAAACTGTTATTAACTCTAAGGCACTGCTTTGGCTGCCAGTTTAATTCAGCCAAGCTATTTGTCTAAATGCTCGCATATGAGGCACAGTGATTTTGGCAGTTTTTTTTGTTTTTTTACAAGCAAAGGCACACAGTAGCTCCTGACCATATGCACCCATTTGTCTGATATCATTATTAAGGTTATGTTTGGACCACTTGATTACCTTGCTGGACTGCTCTCTTGCATCGGTATCCAGACTTAACGGAGTGTGTCTGCGTCTGAGCAGGAGATCAAGCACTAACCTGGACCAGATGTATTAGCTGATGCAAATATGTGGCTGTGGAGTTTGATGGCTGCCACGGGACATTGAGCTCGGTGGAAACACACCTCGGCATGTGGCTGGGGGGCGGGGGGGGGGGGGGGGGGGGGGGGGGGGGCCTGACCAGGTGTTTCTCTTGCAAGCTGTCTGCACTGTCATCCCTTATTGGGCCCCGAGCCAACTCGAGCCACATCTCATTGAGCATCAGGTTTTGATCAAACCTCATTACAGAGCTCTCATTTCCGCCACTATCGGTGGCTGAGTTACAGAAATGATAACTGAATGAAGCTCCTTAAAGTGCATTTGTTTGTTTGTGTTTGTAAAAAAAACAATAGATGGAGCAAGAGAGAAACAGACAGGAAGACAGAAAAAGAGAAAAGAATGCCTATTTTGATTTTGAGTTAAAGCATCATTAAAGGATACGTTCACCCAAATTACCCCCCCCCCCCCCTTTTTATAGAGGAAAGTTCCAATAAAACCTTTTCGATCGAGTGTGTGGATCATCCACAGCAACACGGATTCTGACTGGAAAGAGCTGGTGATCTTCTAAATGCCATTCCAGTGATTATGATGGAAATCTCTGAAAATGTTCCAGTAAGTGAGACTAGAATTCTTTGTCAAACAAACATTTTCAAGGTCTTTAATTAACCTTTTTTCACTGCGGTTTTCTTCATTCCCAATCAAGATAAAGCCATTTGTTTAAAGGTTTATATAAACCCTGACTTCCTTCACAGGGTCACTTCATAGCGTTTTAGGACAGTAAAGTGTCCACTGCTGGTATCAGTTTTGTTCAATAAGCTTTACGATTTTTCTTAAAGCGCATTTAGTTCTCAATTAGCTGCAAAAAACTGATCTCGTCCTCTAGGAAGATTTCCTATCGTTTCAGCAGCTAAGTCCTTATGGCCAAAACAACTTGAGTCTAATAGAGGTGGGGATGATTGCAAGGTATAATCGGATGAAATCTCAGTCACATTAATTTACTTCTACTTGTTGTGAACTGACCTAATTTTGAGCTAAATCATATTCATGGGAATAGGCACTCTTTGGAAATCTCTATTTCTGCATTGACATTAAGAAAGTGCAGTCTACGCCTTAAAGTATCTGGCCCCCCCTTAAAATGAGCAAAAGATAAGCCCTTTCCATTATACACAGACTTTTTGCGTTCCTCTTGGATTAAAGTGAAATTACTTTCAGCCAGCCGCTAATGCCAACTTTTTCATGCCTTGTACAGAGAAATGTGACAGACCTGCAGAGACTGAGACTTAATAAGGCAGTAATTTAGAGTTCAAATAATAATGATTCATTACTGTCAGATACTCATTACCTGTGCCCTTTTCTTTTTGGGATATTCACAATTGATCTGAATGGAAAGGAATTTGTTTTTTTACCACTGTTAGAAAATCTAAAGCAGAAAAGAATTCAGCTCCAAATAAATATATTGGGATGCAAACACAAAAACTGTCCTGCACAGTTCTAAAGCAGGCAGTGATATTGCAAATGTGTTTCCCTGGTGTTGTCTTCTATTGTTGTGCTGTTGGGCAATAGTAGAGGCTTATATTAGACCTCAGCATTTGCTGCAGTGGATGCTGTCGGCTTTGCTGTGACAAGGATAATCCACAGAGGAAAATCATGCTTCCTGTCGTGACGTTCGATGCTGCTGGAGCTAATGGAAATTTTGCCAAGACATGAAATTAGATTTTTTTTTTGTAGGCCTCTCTGCTAAGAGCATGTTGGAACATGTCACTTTCAGTTAACCTACAAATGGGTGGACCCACAGAAACACAACTGTAAAACATCTGTTTATTTTCTGCGAAAGATTATTTTTTTGGATTTACTCTTCATTCTTGTAAAAATGCCCTACTTAGATGACAAAGCACTGTCTTTTTCCTCACTCTTTACTCCCTCTTGACACTCGTAAGTTTCATATACTTCAGTGACTCCACCTATTGAGTGAAGTCATTTGTTTGACCATCTCTTCTGGCAGTGATGAGAAGGGGGGGGGGGTAAGACAAATGTTCCCCACCCATCGGCTCAGACGGAGGCGGGAGAGGCTCAGGCGGACAATGTTCTGACACTCTTCAGTCGCTATTAACCCCTCCGGGTCTTTTCACCCAGTGTAAACATCCCTCCGCCTCCCCCGTCCGTCCACTCCTTTAGGCATTTGGTTTGACGCGGTGCCTCCCACAACACACAAGAACGTATACCAGGGCTGTTTTTGTCCAGTGACAGACACGCTTTGTGTACACATGAACATGAACAGGAGTGGTACGTTTTTTCGTCCATCTGTCTACAACCGTCTCTGCCCTCTGAGCAAATTGATCATGAGGCAAAATGAAAGAGTGGTGACAAAGAACAATCCAAGGAGGCCAAGCTGATATTAGAGGGAAGATGAAATGCAGTAAAAGTGCACTGATGAAATATATAATCTACAAATGTCCTTATGTCACATGCCTGTAAAACTGTATTTGCATACGTCATTCTCCCTCTTTGAAAGTACTCGAGGTCTTCTGTCCCCATAAAGCATTGGTAATTAAGAAAAGTCCGAATTTGAGTCTTAAAGCTGCCTAATCCCAATTAATATGGATGAGACTTCTGTCCTGAACCCTATTTAACAACCTGCAGTGTCTTGCCCTTTTTCCTTAGATGTTAGCTCTTTTATGTTCTCTATCGACCAAATTGACCGCTTACTAATGAGTCACTATCGTGGCATGATTTCATAATTACCCCTCTGCCTGACAAACTCAACACACTCTCATTTAGCCACAGTTGAGATTATAAAAGTCCTAAAATATTCTGTAAAGCCTGTGACACACAGGATGTTTTCATTAAGCCGGGCTATTCTAGGAACGGCAGCTACCTGAGCTCTGGAGTTGGAAGTTTTGAGGAAACCTGCATTGTAATTCGACATGGTCTGTTTTGGTCTGTTTGGAGAGCTCCTTCCTGCTCGGGCTGATAAATAGACTAGACCATGTAAATACTGGAAAGAGGCCCAGAAGAGCAGTTTAATGAGTATTTAAAAAAATAATTGTCAGGGTAAAGGTAATGACAGACATACAGGAGTGGCTGTATTTGCAACCATGTCTGGAATCTGTTTATTCTCAGGATTTTATTTAAGGAGTAGTGGATTATACAAGCGTGACACCTCTTAACTTCAAATCCGTTCTGCAGTTGAAAAAAGATTTCGTCACACGAGATAGACGCAGCATTTGGTGGAAGTGAAGTTTTCAGGCTGCAATACTAGATTCCCACTTCTCAAACAGGACTAAATAGTGTTTGTTGTGGACAATTTTCAGTCGTGGAGTTGGTGTGCTTGCTTGTATTCAAGGCACCAGGTATGTTGGATCAACTCAAAACAAACTGCAGTTCCCATGTTCATCATAATGAAGGAAGATGTGCAACGGTGTAGCTCATGTGTTCTAGAATAGTTTTTCTTTTTAAAACAAGAGGAATAAGATGGACTTTGGCCACATAGGCAATACCTGTTGATACGATCAATTTACTGTTTGTTCTGTCATTGGTTTTGGTCTTCTTATTTATACCACAGACAATTGAAAAATAACCTTTTCAGTTCATAAAAAGTTTTTTTCTTTTAGTTTTTTGCAGCATTTTTACCTGTAGATCTTACGCTCCAGACTGCACTCCTGTGCCTATGAGCTATTCCACCCCAGGCTCCCCTCAGAGTAATGAAAGCCATCTTGTAAAACCTGACATTTTCAATGTTGCAGTAAGTCTTTTACCATTCTGCTTCACCTCAGTACCCTAAATGAGTTTCTATGGTAGTGCCAGTGTTAATAAAAGTGAAATACGTCCCCAGTGTGAAAATATTTGAGTAATATTTTAGCAGTCTTTTTAGCTGAAAATCATAATAGGCCTTTAACGGTATTTTCCATTTCAGCCTGCCCAGTAGTGACGGAGTTCTCGTCTGACTTTTTAGCTCATAAGCTCCTTCACAGCATTCGTTTTTAAAGCTCGTCTTTTCAGATAATATCTATATTATGGGGTCTATCATTACATTCCCATAAAAGGGGGAAAACTATGGCTAGTAATTGGTTTAGCTTAGAGTTTCCATTCCCCCAAGATCCCACTCGGCTTCTACCTTAAAATGCAAGGCCACAGAGTATTCCATGAAGTTCTGAACATTTCCATTCATTTTTATAATGGCAGGAAGAGGGGAAACGGACCCTCAACACACACATTCACACACACACACACCAACACACAGTTCAGTCCCTTGTGCTCTTTATCACCTTTTCTTAGCACTTTGTTTCGAGGTTTCCTTCCCGTCAGGTTTTCCTTTCACAAGAGTATGTATCCTCCCCGGCAGCAACACAACAATGCCCTGCTTCATTTCAGCTCTTTAAGACCTGAGACCGCTGGAGCCAATGGGCTGCCAGGCACATGCTAAAGCCATTAGTTGGTGGATGACGGTGGTTAGCCACAGAGGCATCGCAAAATAACCATCTCACTATGTACATAATGAAGCTGAGGGAAGGGACGGGGCACTGTATCGGCTATCTGCACGTGTGCGCACAAGCAGCCGTGTTGAAATCTGACCAATGGACTGCCAATCCTACAACAAGCTAATCATAAGGAGGAATGTGCTTTACGTGGTGTGTTCACATATTAAGATATCAATTCATATTACCCTGTGTTAAAGCTTCCTGTGAGTTTAGCCAAAAGCTCCTCAGTGTCTGCTCAGGCAGACAGATCCCAGCCATGGTTGAGGAGGCCTTTTATTATTAGACTGAGACACATCCCATTTGGTCTCTCAGTCAAGCTCAGACAGTTTGATGGAGTGCTCTAGAGAATGACTTAATTACAGTCACTGTCTCAATCTGAATTTACTGGGGCTGCATCCATAATGCATGTCTTACTTTGTATCAGCGGGCCCCAATTGGAGTCGACCAATAACGTGACAGAGCTCTAAGGCTTCTCAAGAGTTTCTTTGCAGATGTGCAGCAAGGCATATGTGCAACAATGGGAAGCAGGCTTCTTACTAAGGGCTGTTTTTGATCTACAATCTATGTCTTCTTTTTTACATTGTTCTAATGCTTGTATAGACTTATGTTAGAAGTTATGTCAAACGCCCATCACAATTTAGTTGGCCACTTGGGGGCAGCATAACAAGGTGTAAACACAACATTGACATTGATTTAGTGAAGGTTTTAGCAGACTGTTGTCCGCTTACACATCCAGAAGATGCAGTTTGAGTGGCATTTAAGCCATCTGACAAATCCAATATTTATTTTCTGTTAGCTTTTGTCTCCACCAACTCCTGCGGGAAATATCCGCCTCTTTAGCTGCTAAATTCTCCACTATGTCCACCAGCTAGTCGCTACCTTTGCCTGTCTGCCATTTGGTGCCGGGTAAGTTGTGCACAGTAGGTTTGTCAGAGCTTTTCTTACTGGAAAAAAACCCCAGCTTCCTGTTGCCATTGGAGACAGGGTTGATGAGAGCAGTGTGACTGAACCCAAACGTTGAAGCTCAGGGGAACTGGAGAGTCAAGTGATTACTTTTACATTGCTCATATCATTTCATTAAGTGTTCACACAAAATAGCTACGAAGAGGTCGAGGTGTGCCCTCAAATGGCTTAGCTCCAACATTCATAAATCATATTAAATTCAGACGTAAATATTTTTTATGAATTTTGGCGGTAGTTGCCATACCTGCCACAGACCTCTTGGACACAAATGATCTGCTCTGTGTTTCTCCAGAAAACAACCAGTACACTCTCTTTGGACTATTAACCAGTACAGTTTCTATGGAGCAGCTGCATACTTCACACTTGATGACAGCACTTAGTTTGAGTGTCAGTTCTCTGATTTCCAGCTTCGCTAGAGAGTTTTTCCTCAGACCAAAATGTGTCTACAACGATAAGAAAGACATACAAGAAATGTTCCCTTTTAAGGGTCTACGGTGCATTGCAGTTGGAGGTCTACAGCATGAGTTTGCAGCATCTACAGTATCATTTCCATGGGGGTTATGCGTTACACAGTATGTCCCAGTAAGCTGGATTCTGTGCTGCTTTGATCAGGGTAGAGTCCCCTCGCTAATCCGCTTGAGCTCTGGATGTTTGCCCAGGACACACACACACACTCATTCACTCGCAAATTGTGATTAAAAAACAGATGTGAGGGCCTAGCCAAAAGATGAAATGGTCTGTATAAATCAAAGAGGAACAAACTGACATAACACTCAGATGTTGGACTACACATTATGTAGTATGTCTCTGCCATTTCATGTGAGTCCGATTTTTTACCCAAAGTGAAATAAAACCCGTTACACTCTGTCTTGTAGTTGCAAATATCTAAGTCTACAGAATCCGTATCCAGAGCAACTATCTTAATGACGTCATGCCCACCTGGATTTCCATGTCTTTAGTCACACCTCTGATCTCTGATCCATATTTTAATTACAGCTGCAGGACACAGGCAGGATTAAGAAATGTAAATGCTCTCCCCCTGTCAATCCTCCTTGTCTTTTTATGGGCCATTTAAGAGCTCTTAATTGCTCCGGGCTTAACTGTAAACCTCTGTGCCCCGTGTCGAAGCGCTAATAAACAGGTGGGAAGGGATTTTCATCTGGGTGCAGCTGACGAGCGGAAAGGGCGTAATGAAAAGATGAAGATGGAGAGAGGAATGGGAAAGAAGAAACAGGATGAGAGAGGAGAGGAAGGAAGGGGAAGAAAGAAGGGGTGCTACTTGAGTACCTCCCTGCATTACATCACTGAGATGCTTCAGCACTGATGACATCGTCGGGCGGGGGGGGGGGGACTAGCCCTGGGGATGATGTCATTATTAACCAATGAGAGAACTCGAGGCCGATATAGTCTGGCCAGCTCCTTAGGCTGAAATAGTAGGATCTCTGGAAATGTCTTTTCCTCCTCTCAAATCGCAGAGCCTTTGTGTCTTGTGCGCTTTGTCCTGCAGTTATTTTTAGACTTGTGTGTTAAAACAAATACATTTCCGACCTGTTCCTTCCTCTGCCACAGAGCAAAGGGTAAGCAGAGTTGGCTCTCCCAAAGAGGACAGAGCCATGTAAATATAGCCCTATGGGAATTAGCATTTAACTAACTTAACAACACTTGAAGGAACTTGCTTTGTGCCTGTCCACATGAATGGACCAGTTTTTACTTTACCGTGTTTGTTACGGACCAAACAGTGCTGAGCATCACTTTCAAGCCAGGAAGGTCATGCCACTGGGACATTTTAAATTTGCTGTGACTGTTGTCTTTAAGGGATGTAACAGTGGCCTTTTTCATCACTTTGCACAGCTAAAGTCAGTGCTGTACACTGATACTTATAATGTACTTGTGACCTCGATACTAAGAAGACTTTTGGACAACCACCAGTTTTAACATTCAGGTGTTGTTTTAACATTTTTAACATATATATGCTGCTTCCTGACTTAGTGAATCATTTCCTTAGAGAAACGACAAACACATTGTCCTGTCCATATCATTTTCTTATATTGCTTATTTACATCCAACAAACAAAGAGCAACATTTGCGTTTATTTGAGGGCATTACGATGTAAGTTCAATTTCAACTCTCCTTTTAGCTCTGTTTTGGTCTCCACCAACTCCTGTGGTAAATATTTGTCTCTTTAGCGGATAAATGTAAGCTAGTCGCTATTTTTAGGTCAAAACAATAAAGACTAAAATGATCCTAAGAACTGAGGGGAACTGGGGAGTCAGGTGCCAATTCTCTGAGGTTTTGTCACTTCGAGTGACTCCTTTAACATTACATGTGGTGGTATGATCCATTGTTAGAAAGGAATTGATTAGAGCAGCTTTAAAGTTGTGACTTTAGTGTCCCCGTCATAAAGACTCCCAATGCCTACCTTTCCTGTTGCATCCTCTCTTCAATTTTTAAAGTTAAATTAGCCTGCTGTGCCGCAGGGAGGAGGAATTGATTACAGTACGGAGGCCAATAACACCAAGAGGCAATATGATGCTACATAACTATTTCATGTACACAGAGTAAAATCAATCTCTAGCATTGCAGTTAGAATTGTGCCCACACACTCCTCTGCCATCCATACACCCGTGACCTGGCTGTGCATTACGGCCCCACTGTGGTGAAACTATTAAACTTAGCGGGCACTCACTTTTTCTCCTCCTCTCCCATGGGAAAGTTGCTACATTTCCGTTGCTGCAACCACACTATAATAAAGCTTGTGTTGTTTCCTTTCTTTCCATCAAGTTGATCCCTTGCATTCTTGTGATTCAACTAAGTAAAATCCTCTTGAAAAATATATGCACACCATATTTTTTTGTTTTCTTAAACATTCCCATTTTGGTTTGAGGGGGGGGAAAAAATGCACTTAACCTACACCATTACAGTTTATGCATGCGTTTTCTCCCTCCCTCTGAATAGGTCTGGCCACATTCAAAAACCTTCCAGCCCCTTCTGCTCCACAGAGCCTTAGGCTTGGATGCAGTCCACCCACTGACCCACACAAACACACACATCCATACCGGGACACACAGCCGTAGACACACGGACAGCACACAGCAGGTTTCACAGATAAAGACTGGGACAGAGGCACTAGTGTTCCCAGGATTCTCAGAGTGGTTCCCCCTGAAAAGGGCCTATTTCACATCCCTCCACCACCTGCATCACTTATCAGCTCCAGCAGCACTCACCGCTCCAAAGCAGGACCTTATGGAGCCACTCCGTTTCATCAGCTCTCTTGTGCACACAGTTGTAGACACTTGGAGAATATAGCATAAGTGGAGCAGTGTAGTTTTTAGGTATTTGAACTGTACATTTCGATATGATACACCTTTATCCTCAAGCCTAATGTCATACAGCAAATTTACAAAAGCAGATTTTTTTCATCAATTGATTTATTAACACATTCCTGAGCTGTTAGGTAGTAATACGCTTTAAGTTTGTGTTAGTTATGCTCCGCTAGCATGCAGAGGAAACAGGAGAGGATGAAAATGCAGTGCATGGGGGGAAAGTGAGAAACACATGATTGACTGGCAGGCAAAGTCCAGCACCTAAGCTGCTTATCACTATGAAGAGTGCAATTGCAGCGCAATCACTTTTTAATGAACTTGTGAGAGAGCAGGCATATTGAAAGGCATGTGCAGGCTGAACGCATAGTTAACTCGCTGCAGCAAAAGGGACTAAAGTTGCTTAAATTTGCTTGGGACTGTGCTGTGAAATCTCTGGTGCGTCTTTATAGACATCTGTCTTAAAATGTGTCTCACGTCATCTAATTATCACCAGATAAGAAGAGCAGGTGCCTCCCTCAGTATTTTAAGCTTGTCTGTGCAAAATAAGCCGCAACTTTAATTTACTGTGGGCATACTGTATGTGCCTGTGTTTATGTGCCTGTGTATGTATTTGCCTGTGTATGTATTTGCATGTGTGTTGATAGCGCAAGTGCATTTCCGCTGTGTGCACTTGTTTTGATTTTGTTGACAGAGAAAACTTGCCAAAACAGATCGGAGATATCTTATCAACAAGCACACAGTTTGAGAGAGGCCTGAAAATGTGACTTTTTCTCACTTCATGCAGTTTCCTGTTGCAAAATACCGACTTTCTGCTGGCTAATGTACAGTCTGTACTACGAGTCCGTAGGCAGATCTGATGGTCCACCGTGAAACTACCATCACATGGCCAGAGTCCCATGCAGCTACAGGCTTAAAGGATTAGTCCTCCCCAAAAATAAAGAGGAAAGATATTTTGTTATTCACCTAGCCATTAGTCTGCATGCAGAAAACAGCCCTGCCTGAAGGATAGAAAGTTCAGTTTTTATGTTATGGTGTTTATTCAGCTTTATAGCCAAACTGGAGGCTGTATTTTGTAGTGGTGTCAAATTTATAGTGTGTTGCTGACTGGCAATTCTAATATACATTTTTTCATTTTCATATTTCCATCCGGTGCGATGTAACAACTGCAGTGCCAGTCTCTCGCCTGGCAAGAAATATGTTGGTATTGAAACTCGAACACAGACTCGGCACTAGTATGAAAAAATGTAAATGTTACCCAGCCGGAGTCACACTTGGTATGCCTGTTAAACAGATGAGTCACTCACATTGGGGATTTGGTGTTATTAAATTAACTGCGATGAAATAGTTTCTAGCCCAGTGCTCTCTTTATCTTTTATTCGGGGAAGAGAGTTCAGGGCGGATCTCCTCAGGAGATTCTGGTCCTCGGGAGGTTGCAGCGCGTGACCCGGAGTGAATCAGATTACAAGGAAAAAGTTGTTCTTAGTCAAGGGGGGGGGGGGGAAGAGGTAGCACGATGTCCTCTTCTCAGCTGCAACTGGTGCTTCCCCCTCAGGACGCCACCGGCCTCGCTGTTGGCCCAGAGACGGTTGTCAAGGGAGACCCGTAGACATATGAGCCGGTGGCTCGGTTGACTTACACCTACTCTGGCCACGAGTTAATGAAGTGTGCACACTGCTGGGGTTTACTGGCAAACACATGTGCACACACACACACACACATGATTGCACACGTCGACACACTAACAAACACACTGGCTCATTTAGCAGCACTTAGTGTCTGAGTTAATAAACGACAAAGGAAATATGCTGGAGCTTACTTCCTTGTGCAAGGTTGAGGAGGCACCCAAACACCCTTTCCTCTCATATGCTCTTTCTCACACATATACACGGCGCACACTCATACACACAAATCCTCCCTGATGATTCCACATCGTGCCTGGTGCATTTTCAACAGCACCCCCTGGTGAGATGAAAATGCAGTGCATCTCAACGACACAGCAGCAACTTGTTTAGAACAGAGAAGGCAATAAGCCGGCGAGTTGATTCGGATCGATCCGGGCCTGATGTGCATCAGAGAGGGGTAGCAGAAAGACACAGCGTATGTGCTGATGAGTGGAGCTGGCCAATAAACAAAGCAGTTTGTTTGAGTTGTCCTCTGACTGTCTTGGAAGCAAGGATCAGAACTAACAGGCCCGCCCTGCCGATGGCTCCGCTCTCAGCTCCCCTCAGGTTGTTTAGCTTGTTTACAATAGCTGGAGGAAAGCGCAGGGGAAGGAGGGATGAGGGAGACAGAGCACAATGATTGATTTGCAGACTTATGAATCGTGATTTCACCCAGTCCAAGGACTGAGTCAAACGTCATCGAAGTTGTAGTCTAGTCAGTGGGAAGGGTGTTAGCTTTTCACTTTAGTTAAAGATCTACAAGTCTGAGGATAAGTAATTCCCCCTCAGAGGCAAAGCACAGCAAAATCAATTTGCCATGCTTCGTTGAGCCCAGCTACACTAAAAAGCCTCACGCTGGGATTCCCCTGTGTGATACATATGTATTTAACCTTTATTTTGCAATGTTGGGTTGACACATTCTCTGCAGTTCCATAGCTGTTTTGATATCACATCTGCTCACCCCACTGCTACTATTCCCATTGCTGACACCCACACTTCGCACACCAGACCACATGTCTGTAACTCATATCTTTTGGCGGACTGCCTGTCAGGTTGGCGGCCCTGTCTGTTTATAAGGCTTCACCAGAGCGGAAAGTCTGTACAGGCCTGTGTATCTGACTACACACATACACACATACACACATTCTTCCTGTATGTATCCACACATACGCACATGTGTCCTAATTGAAAGGTGCATCGCAATCAGTGTATGTACCACAGAGCTGTGGGTGTCCACAAGTCTGAGCTGAGACAGATGTTGCGGTGGTCTAAGCTAACAGGGCGGGGTTCATTTACAGTTGCAAGGCAGCCGGAGAAAGAGGGGGATAAAAGGTGGGAAAGACAGACAGGCAGAAGGATAGTAAAGGTGAAGACGAAGAAGAGATTCAAAAATAAGAGTAGAGGAGGACGATCCAGTCATGTGCTGAGCATACAAAAGAGGTACAGAACTTCAGAATTTTTACTTTTTAAGCCACTAATGAGATTTTATTTGTCAGCTTCATATGTATAATTCATATGTGGTGCTTTATTTTATGTTTTTTTGTTATTCATATGAGTGGACAGTTGTGTGTTTTAATGGGGAGGACAGCCAGTGAGGGAACAGTTGAGAAACGATGCTATCTGTTGACTGTGCTGTATAGTTCACGGGATGACATAAGGGTGAATGCTCTCATAGTTACACATGCGCATTGTAGACTTTACTTTTAAATCAACAGGTCAAGGAAACACAGAGAGAGGAGACAGATGTGGTTCAATCACGAAGAAATGTGTAGGAGTGGGCGTTTTTTCAACAAAAAAAATTTTGAGAGCAAGAATTTCTGAATTATTTAAAAAACAGATTGAATTTATTAAGGCCAGGTCTGTGCTAATACAGCATAAAGAAGAAGACAAAATAGCAGCCTGCTCTCCTCCATGAATCGTGACATTGTGACCTGAAAGTCATATAATCAACCTCCCAAAATCAAAACAAAGCAGCTCTGATCCAGGAGGGAAGGACTTGGGGGTAAAGGTCACCTCATTCACAATGGCCTCTCTGATTGGTGGATTTCATATGTAGACAACTTTCCTTGGCAGCGAGCTTTAGGCAAAACTAGAAATGAAATCCCTTCCGCCTAAAGGTTCCTTGTTCACCTTTCCCTTTGTAGAGAATCACTTTCACACATGTGGTATGTTTTTCCCATTGTGTGCAACATTCTCAAGTGTTGACATCGCTGACAATTGTAGTTTTTATGACTTGAACATGCAGTGAAACAGATACCCAGATCGGAAGTGAGATATTTCCTGCATGTGAGTGTTAGTGCATGAATGACTGTGTTTGTGTGTGTGTGTGTGTGTGTGTGTGTGTGTGGGTGTGTGTGGGTGTGTGTGTGTGTGTGTATTTGATGTGAAAAATGTGGCCAGTCTGCATTGCGGGGGCATTTTGGAACTCTGGTGTCAGTTACCTGCACAGAAAGAGCTTTATCTGTCAGATCAGCAATCAGTGACAGGTTGGTGTAGAAATCAGCGTCTTTTTTTCGTTGGGCTTTGAGCGGGTCACCTCCACAGACTCCCACACATTACTCCTTCTCCTGTATAGCTTGGCAGGGTCAGCGTGCAGCGCTGACTGTGGGCGGAAGAGAGGGACGAGATAAGCGAAGGGCACGGAATCAGGTGGTCTCGGTCTGACAGGAAGGGCAACCGATGGGGAAAACAAAGGATCTCCAGGCACAAGAGGCAGAGGAGTGGGAAAATATGTCTGCAGTTTAACAAGCCATCATTCTTGTTTTGGCTCTTAAAATGTAACTTCAATTTATAACAAATGAATGAAATTAGATTATTTCACTTTGCTAAGGACGTTTACATTATACAACAATAGTCTACAGCCAAAAAGGAGTGCTTTGAGCTAAATGCTATTATTTACATGCGGTTATTTAAATTCGAAAAAAGCTTACATAATTACATAACCAGTGACTATACATATTTTAACTGAACTGAACGAAAAGATTAAAATCAGCTCGTGCTTTGAAATTCCCACCACTACAATACATCCCATAGTTCATACATTTCATTCAAAACCACAAAATCAACCTCATGGTGACGCAAAAGGGAAAAGGTCGGGGGATATTTGTGAAGGTATTTCAGTCTGGACCAAAGTGATGGACCGACCGGCCGACCAGTATGGGTAGAAATCTTTTAATGTTTCATTATTATTTCAGCCCACTGGCAGCGTTTTTCAAACAAGATTTAAAGTCTCAGTACAAATGACTCGCTAAACTGGACATTATTACCGTGTAATGAATTGTATGGAGCTCAATGCATTCTTATCACATTTAAATAAGATCCTTTTTGTACACAAGGCTCAGTTCCACATGAACGGATCATGTGATATCCCGATAACGTCTACATAATAAAAATACTGTCAGATACTCAGCAGTGGACCAGCGCTCTTATGTGTACCACTATTCATGGCTTCAGGGTATCGCTATGTGAGCCCAGCTTTTATTGCACACAACAGGGCTTTGTATCTAACCGCATAGTTATGGGACAGTAATAGTAGGGGAGAGTGGGAGAGCGCACAGGGATACATTCCTCCATAAATAAGTGACAACCAGAAAGTAACTGCAAACAGCAGGAGGCCCCGCTCCTCTTAAGACCTGGGTGCTCATGGGCAAGTGTTTATGTTGTCTTTCAACTAAGGGGACCATCATTTACTCAGCACTGTGCAGCTGTGAAAGAGAGAGAGAGCGACATTCTTAAGCTGTTGGACCGAGACACAATTCCCTTGCAGATCCCTTGTCACATTCTGCAAGGAGGTCATTTTTGGGCCTGAAATGCTGACGGTAAAAGTGCATCGAGGGACAGGTTGTTGAGACCGCAGGGTGTAATTGTTGGTTTGGAAGAGCTGCTTTAATTATGCCTGAGGATCGGCTGAAGGCTGACCTCTCGGTTGGTTGTGATGATATGCGTGTCATTGTCAGGACAGAAGGATTTTGACAGGGAAACACTGACACTAACTGCTATGGCGATGATGAAAACTAAAGACTTTGGATTATATATTGTCAAATGTTTCATGTAAATGTTCAAGCAAAAGCAAAAACTATCGGATAGTTGTTGAAAAGCTAATTTTAAGTTTGCCAAATGACTGGGCACAACAATTTAACAATATAACGTTGTTAGTGGAGGCTTGGGGCTCATTTTGTTGTTGCATGTTAGTCAATACATACTATATAGGTATTTTCAAAGAACCTTCAATGTGTTGTAAAGTTGTATAGCATAAAGATCCAGCCAAAGTTGTAGGTTTAATAACTTTCTGGATTCTATTTTGCTGCTTTGAGCAAGAAATCTATAAGAAAAGGATGCAATACCATTTTTACTACGCTATAGCTGCTGCTCTAACCATCTGCTCACATAGCCACTGCTGAACAAGTTCAAGCCTGTTCTCTGGGCGTTGTTGCATATAATTCTGGGAAGCGTAGGAAATTACGAATACATGCAGAATAGATGAGGTAGTTTGAGGTGAAGCTTGTGCAACACAAAGGAAATTACATTTCCTCACAAACAACTGAATGAGCATTACAGATAACTACGTGAAGAGTGTTAGCATAGCGTGATGCTAGCTCAGTAACACAGTGTAATGACGTGATCCCTGTCTGTTGGCCTGTTAACTGTCTGCCCATTGTGGCTGAGAGCCTGAGCACGTGAGCGGGGTGGAAGCAGACTTGTCTCCATATGTTAGACATCATCGGTCAGCTGCCGCATTGTGTTTGTTCATGCGCTCACCCCACCACTTTCAATTACATGGCCCACAAACTAGGCCATTGATCCCCTCACGTTTTCCTGTTAAGGTATGCCAATTTGCACCTTCTTCTTGCACATTTAGATCAGATCAGGTCACTTACATCAGCAGCTGCAAAGAACTGATCTCATGCAGAGATGCAGCACATCCCCCCCCCCCCCCCCCCCCCCCCCCCCCCCCCCCCGCCCCCCGCCGTCCTCTTTTACATAAACATATATATAACGGTTCCAGACGTTTATGTGCTGACATGTTTGCACAATATATGAAGCCGGCGAGCATGTTTGCTGACTGTCAGGCAAATAGGACAGTGTTGCTTTTAATAAACCGTTGACAAGCAAGAAGCACAAAGACTGGTGTCTCCTGTGAGGTTCCTAATTGGAAACAACACTGCCTGCAGGACAGTCCCTCGTCTAAGGCAGTCATGTTGATCAGATAACTCCATCTCGTATTAGCTGGCTGCCATGCGCTGAGAGCAGTTTGGATGTGGCTCAGAAGTAGGTTATGACACATTTGGATGCATGCTAGCGTCTGGTGGGCCCCTATGTGGGGATCGAGAGTTAAACAAGAGACAGCTTGCAAACAATGACCTGATAAAGAACAGACTGTGTATATGTGTGTGTGTGTGTGTGTATATGTCTGTGTGTGTCAGACAGTTTGACTGACACCTGTTAGTCTCAGAGTCTAGTTTTAAGACAAGATAATGCGTTTGTTGCCCGTATCTCCTTTTGCAATGCTCTACATATACTCTCTGTCGCTCTCTCAGACACATTTACATTCAGCCTATGACCCACTCCATGGTAGCAGAAGAGCTTTTAGCCTGAGGGCAAAAGGGCTAGTCGCTCTGGGTCCTGGAATGCAGTTGACTTTCTAAATCCCCACCAGTCTATCCTGGGGCCGTGGGGCAGGGCCTATCTCAAGCCCCCTTTTTTTTTCCAGCTACGTCTGGAATCTCTAAGCAAGCAGTTAGCTGATTCTCCTGGTCTCACTCCTTCACCGTCGCTGTGTGTGTTGATCCCACAGTGCAATGGAAGAGGAAATAGCAGATGAAGACAAAGATTGTTCACTTGGGGAAGGTAATGAGCTTTCTGACATGCCCACCCGCAAATTGATTCTGATCCTTTGGAGGTTTCAGTCTATTCTGTCTGCTGAGTGTAATTTGGTTAGCAGTGGGGAAACTGTTTGGGAGTTTAAAAATAGGCTTGGAAGTACATGAGACTACTGCGGCTCTGAACCTGAGCGGTGTGGGGGTTTGGGCTGACGGTGTTGGTGACGGAGCTTAATTGTGACGCACCTCCCCTTTGAGTATTTCTCAAAAATGACGCCTGATTTTGTGTTGTCTGTGAAAAAGATTTTTTTTTTCTACATAAGATCTGCAGGTGAAAACTGTAGGCTGAAAGACAAAAAGGACACATTACCTCCCGCTCACTCCCAACATGTCTTTGAGAAGTAAACAAGACATCTGTGGCCCATAGCATGCTTTCAAGCTTTCAAAATAGAAAAGAAAAGCCATATTAAACAACCCACAATAGTGGAAAATCACTTGAAATATCCATCTTCAACTGTTGAGGAGCTGAACTCAATAAGAGGTCCTTTATTTTCCGTAATTACTCTCTGAAAGATACACATCACAGCTCTACATGTCTGTCTAACACAAGGCAGGAGATCTCTCTTTCTTTGCTTCCATTCATATTATCTCTCTCTTTTCTCTTTTCTTCTCTTCTCTTTTCCTCTCCTCTCTTCTCCTCTTGCAGAATCTCACAGGGAAGACCCCAGATTGATGGATTATTTATTTATTCCCCGGGCACTGATTGATTTAGGACAAAATAATAGAGTGCAAAGATGTTTTTGTGCCTAAAGAGGTTGTTTTTATTCTGCCCTAAAATCCAATATCCATCTACAACACCTCTTTTATTAAAGAAAGTGTTTGTGTGTGTGTGCGATAAAAGGGAACAACTTGCCAACTGCAGTTTACGTGTGGCTCAGGTCCTCTGACAAAGTAACATCATATTTTTTAATTCAAATGTCAACCTTCAATTAAAGTTATTGCATCAAGCAGTTTTTGCTCATTTTCTAAATGTTGCAAGGCTCTGGATGCATAAACAGTTGCTCTGGATATCGTTTCAGAGTTTCTCCATTTATTTTCTTACATTAACGGATATCGTTGGCTTCTTTATTATGGGAGGAAGCCTGAACATCTGCTTCAATTCAGTATTTTCATCACCAATATTCTGTCTGTCAGATTAAATTGCGACTTTATTGCAGATTAAAACATATGAATGAATATATAATCAACTGGGTCAGCGGCATATGTTTCTTTCTCGAATGGAGTGTGATATAGTAAAAGAGAAGAGCTCACAGTCTGAATTATTTACATTTTGACAACGTTTTAGGCCTCAGATGGTTGAATTTGCCCTGACATGCCCTCTTCGTGACCTATGGACTAACAACGTACACGCACGTACTTGCTGTCAAAACATCAGCACAGCACATTTGTTTTGACCCCTTGCCTCTCTGTCCCCTCTGTCCCCTCAGAACAAACCAAAAGCAACCTGAAGGTAACCTCCCCAGAGGACGCCCAGCACGTGAGCCGCAGACAGGCCTCCCCAAATGGGACGGCCCCTTCCAAAGGGGACGCCAAAGGCAGCCGCACTGTCCCTCGTAGGCACACATTAGGGGGAGCCCGCGGCTCTCGAGAGATCCTGGCTATGCAGCCGCCAGACATGGACAAGAAGAGGGAGGCCTTCCTGGAGCATCTGAAGCATAAATACCCCCATCACGCCTCAGCGATCATGGGCCACCAGGAAAGGCTGCGAGAGCAGGTCAGTGGGTTGAGAGCGGCTCGGGTCTGCGATGTTGTTGTTTGTCTTGGCTTAAATTGTGAGGATGATCTGAATTATAATGCTGTTGTCTTGTTTCTTCCATATAAGGGATTACAGTTTATATGATACACATATATCTCTAAATGAATAGACATTTTGGGAAATACTTCTGTACTGTTTTGCAGAGATTTAGAAGATTAAATAGCACTCTCAAGTTTGTACGCTACATATGTAGCTGGTGCCAGCAGCTGGTTAGCTTAGCTTCAAACAAAGACTGGAATCAGCCATGTATCCCCCCGTACAATGGCACATCGTTGTTTATACAATGCAGTTTGTACCCAGATTAGACTAACAATGTACAACATGTTAATTGATTCGTGAGCTTTTGAGGAGCTGGTATGTATTGTGTTACCCTAATGTACAAAGCCTATATGCTGCTGGCTCCAGCTACATACAGGACTGTCTCAGAAAATTAGAATATTGTGATAAAGTTCTTTATTTTGTGTAATGCAATTAAAAAAACAAAAATGTCATGCATTCTGGATTCATTACAAATCAACTGAAATATTGCAAGCCTTTTATTCTTTTAATATTGCTGATTATGGCTTACAGCTTAAGAAAACTCAAATATCCTATCTCTAAATATTAGAATATCATGAAAAAGTATACTAGTAGGGTATTCAACTAATCACTTGAATCGTCTAATTAAACGAAACACCTGCAAGGGTTTCCTGAGCCTTGAAAAACACTCAGCTTGGTTCAGTAAACTAAATCACACGTATGGGGATTATCACAATATTCTAATTTTCTGAGACAGTCCTGTATTTACTATTCACATATGACATTCATTTTCTCATCAAACTCTGGGCAGAAAGCATCACACAAATTTTCTCAGAATTGGTGAACTAATTATTTGGCACGCCATCAAAGATAGAAGATGGATGACGGTACAAATTAAAAGATAAATAGTGCTGTTTATGTACTGACATACTCGCATGTGAACATCTAAGTGCTCTTATATGGTCACATTGAGGCATTGTTATTTTCCTCTGCAGACTGAGGTAACATTGCAGCAAAACTATTTCCTCCTCTCCGTTTTTGCCGCAGGTTAAATGTGAAGTCTATCCTATAAATCTGCCTGTCACGTTTCCCTCCCACAGCTGCTGCAAAACAGTAATGTGGTGTTTTTGTGAAGGAGTGGACATTACGTGAAGAGTTTGAATTGTCCATACATTCTAAAGCCTATTTTGCCATAGTTGGACTTGCCTATAGCTTCAGACTGTTTTTTTGTTTATTCTAGACGACACTATGGTGTCCTAATGTTGTTTTGGTGCATTTACTGATAATACGGTCTTGTCATGCTTTTTCAAGTCAAGTAAAGTTGATGGGGGGAGGGCGACACAGAGGGAGTCACGACTAGGACATTTGGCTCACCTGGCCATTGTCTGTTTGTTTGCTCTGGGTCAGAGGAGACAAAAGGGAGGGGCGAGCTGGCTTTGTAGCCAAAACAATTGA
Source organism: Pholis gunnellus (assembly GCF_910591455.1). Taxonomy (NCBI): domain Eukaryota; kingdom Metazoa; phylum Chordata; class Actinopteri; order Perciformes; family Pholidae; genus Pholis; species Pholis gunnellus. Next base: position 10,928,403 of record NC_136547.1, read on the forward strand.
GGTAATGATGAGATTGGCACCGAGCAACAGGGGAGCTCCAGGCAGTGGTACGAGGCATTGTGCAAGAGGAATTTTGGTGTGCTGCTCTCTCAGACCAGCCCACGCAGACCTGCACACATGCAAAGTGAACCCTTTTCAAGAGGAAATGATCGTGAACTCTTTGAATTTGCATCGGTAATGTCAGTCAGCAGGGGTGCTGTGTTATGTTATTCCAAACCTATCAACTCAACTGTGTTGCTTTTGTGTGTGTGTGTGTGTGTGTGTGTGTGTGTGTGTGTGTGTGTGTGTGTGTGTGTGTGTGTGTGTGTGTGTGTGTGTGTGTGTTTATGTATGAGAGATAGAGAGAGAGAGAGAGATTTGGGGTTACTACTATGTAAATGCATTATTTTACCATCAAGTCATCACGTATTTATGGAAAATCTGTGTGCATATGCAGTTGTTATCGTGAGCGCGCAGGGAAATGGAGGAAAGGAGTTTGTTGTGAGACTGAGGTAGTCTGACAGGTAAATTCAGCTCCGAGCTGGGGTGGAGTCAGAGTTGCCATAGTGACTCATGATGTCACCGCTGGAGGGGCTCAGTTTACGTGTAGGTGCCTGCTGGAGCGAGCTGGCTGGCTGCGAGAGAGCTGTGCAGCCTTATGTGTGAGTGCGGGGACGCTGCTCTGCAGAACAGGCGACGGATCTGAAGAATGTCTTGAGGCATGGCTCCGCAGAGGAATAGAAATAAAGTTTCCATACAGACGGAATAAACTTGTCTACTACCGACTCCTTCAGCCCGGGCAGAGGCGATAAAGGTAGGCGAGCCGACGATCGGAAAACTTTGCCGTTCTTTTAGGCGGTCCAGACATCGCGTGCCATTGCGTGCCATTGTGAGCCATTGTGAGTAGTACTACGACGCTAATGCACGGATTATTGCGCTTTTAAGGCAAAGTGTGGTACGCCTGGGAGCGTTCGGTGCTGCAGCAGAGTGCACAAACAGCGCGTGTCAGGTGCTGCACAACTTCCAAGAAGCAAATGCAAAACTTGGCGCACGAGTTTTACTGGGAAAGAAAAAAAAACGGACGAAAAAGTCTTTAACCGCAACGGATCCCTCCACTTCACCGGTGTTTAGTTAGATGGACGCCGCGAGGTGGTCGGCAGTATTTCACCCGTAAAGTACATTTACCTTCCTCTGCTGCGGCTCCCCATGCTCTTAACGAGATGGCACCAACGTCAAGCAATAATTGCAAAGCAAATGATCGACTGTTAAGGGTTAACAACGTGCTATATCGTGCAATATATTAATTATGGAGACAATATAAGTAGGATTTGTTTTTACGCGGTTAGTCACTATTACGAATACATGTTTTGTAATGATTTTTTTTTTAACCAAATGTCTGAGATTTAGCAATTGCATATTTCTTTAAATGTGTGTTAGTGTCAATTGAGTTTTTTAAAAAGATCCATACTTGCTTTTATCATCTAAATGGAACCGGTAGTGGAGACTGCCATGGTTTCACTTCAATATATCTTAATGGCACTTATTGAATTTTCACAGTCTTATTCTTGGCATGGATTGAATGTGTTATTTTATTGACAGATTGCAATGGAGTTTGGAGCTTTGCTTTTTTCTTCTGATAATTGGATTCCGATATATTACCTTTGATGTGTCCGGGGTCGGTGGATTTGTTCAGCACATGCAATAAGAAGCAGCAACAGGAGGACTATTTTCTTTTGCTTATGTATGAGCTTTGTATGGAAAATTATGTTTGGGGTTATTCCTGGGTCATAGTTAATTTAGTTTGGAACATACTGTCCTTATTAGCAAAGGGTTAACTCATCTGACAGTGCTTTCATATTGGTTAAGCTACTGTAAAAAAAAAAAAGAAAGTGGGTTATTTTAAAACGTTTTAAGTTCCTCCATTAGCTGCTGAATCACAGACATGACACTTTTAAATAGATTTTGGGATGAAACTCCTCATATGTCATTCAGATGTTGGGAGTGAGATTTGAGTGATGATGGCTCTTGAATGTATTATGTCATGGAAGAAAATACAAGATGCTGTCAGAAAGCAGACTGGTTTGAACATGAATGTCTGGCAAATGAACTTGGCAGTGATGAATGAAAAAAAAGATGATCAAAGACCGTATTTGGCATAATCTAATTCAGGATGTCAATATAAATGCAATCAATCATTCACTGCTAATGTAAACAGAGAACGTAATCAAACAAAACAAAAACAACACGTTTATTGAAGCGTTTTCTCATTTAGTGTCCCGGGGAGGTGTGATTAATTATTCTGCTTTGAGAAAAACAGAAAGAAAACAAGTCAAGTGGCTGAGAGATAGCTCAGGACGAAGGTTCTCACGCAGACCTAAAAGTGCCGACCATACAGGAAAGACAACATCAGTGGCAACAATGCACGCTTCAGGGGTGAGAAAGAATTGTCTCCGGAGGTTTGAGTTACAAAGGCGGGGATTTATCAAGGTCAAGCGGAGGTTGGGAAGATGATATCGCTTCAGTCTGAAACGTGGATGACCCCGCTCCACCCGGCGTGACTAGATACACACTGACTGACTCAGCCTTTATATAAGGTACCCCCTCAATTCTTCCCTCGCATCCTTCCGTGATCCTTAAACCCACTACAAAAGCGAGTGGTTTAATTTCCTCCTCTACTCATCAGGCCTGCAAAGACCTGGATCCCACCCAAGGGAGATGAGATAATATCCCACTGGCCTGACCGCCACCCATCCTGTCGCCCCTCTCTCTCTCTCCCTCTCTGTGCTCAGGGGCTTTGACGAACACAAACTGAACTGCTTGACCGATCACAGACACACACACACACAAATTCCCTTCTTCCGCCTGTGTGTCAGTGTATGTGTGTGATGAGCTGTGACTTGCGAGGCCCCTGGTTTCTATACAGAGTGGAGTGGTCATGTACAGCTGTCTGCAGCTGTGGGCATCGGACAGACAGACAGACGGACAGACGGACAGACAGGTCTGTCATCCCCAAACTGTGGTAATCCATTGGCTGATGAGAGCACATATACAGTAGTAGTGTGAGTCACAATAGATTGACTGTTTTCCAGTGCAATCTTTGCTCACGGTGTAGTTACAGTATTTGATTCAGTGTGTAGGTGAGCTGTGTTGAAGAAAGGCGATGTCAGGTATTTCTATGCACCAATCAGAACTGAACATTACGAGAATCAGAACACTTTACTTCTGGTGACAGTACATTTGTTTTTGATTTTCAAAAATGAATTTACAACTAAAGATAATTTTATTTCTGGCTTAGGGTGAGACCATTTTTAAATTGATCACAATACAGTCTCTTGTGAGATAAATTGCCCAGCAGTATCACTTTGTGTTCTGTACTTAGCCAGAGGCGTTTTCTTGTACTTGTAATTTGGTCTTTATCTGTTTATTAACTTTCTTTTACCAGTTTTCGGTTGTTTGTTATTGAAATGATGGCACACATGTTGAAGATGCTGCTGTTTGTGGGTACTAAAAAGCCAAGATGCTGCACAACCCTCGAAATTGAAAACACATCATGTTTTATTCAATTACAAAATAGATATCTTTAGAAATATAGCATTTTTGGAAGTAGGCATTTTAGAGGTATTGTTTTCCTCTTCATTCACACATGTTGGTTATTGTTGGCAACGTAGTATGGCAGTACTGTATCATGTTAACTTATGATTTCTTTGTCCATCAAAATCAAAGCATGCTGCATTTAGTAACAACCCCAGTAAGATGACAGGGTGCACAAGATCTGCACCTTCCCACCAACTCATGTTAAAAAACGCCACATAAATACTGCTCATTTGTCATTGTACACAGTTAATGTACTGTAAAATCTCCCTCAGAGTCTTTCTGAGGCATTGTAACATTTGGCTAGACTCCCACGTACTTCTCTCTGAGGGCTCCTGGCCCTGCTACACTCTTGCTCCTCAGAAACCAAGGTCAACTAGATAACACTGGCTCCGAGCATGCATTACCTCCCTGCAAGAGATCTGATCAAAGAAGAAGGAGGGAGTTTTGGGAGGAGTGTTTTTAACTAAACTACACAAAGGGAAATAATCATTCATTGTCTTCCACTCTTGGCACAGTATTCATGCAGTATCACAAGAGTTGACAGAGATGATCTGGTAAGCACACATGCAGATTATTGCACACTGGAACATTCATACCCATGGGATATTTTCACAAAAGAGCTCTTTGTCATAGCCTTTAGTGCACCTTGTGTCCGAAATCACACAACCAGACACTGTGTGCAGCAGGTCTGCAGGAAAACATCTGCTTTTAATCATCATCAGGCCTCCTCCACTGACCATCAGGAGCAGGAGCTGGACTGTTTTTAATAGCATCTGCCACCTCTGCATGAAGTGACACGTTGAGCGCTACTGCGAGTAACACAAACAAGAACCACGAGGTTAATGACGGGCATGCGTTGACCTGCCAGTTAATAGGGGTTATGTGGCGGGGGGGTTGGGTTTTGGGGGTGCAGCACCCCAACCGAGAGGACAAGTGGTCCGTGGAGCGGCGCCAAGGCTGTGTCTAATCCTGAGTGTCGTGAGGAGGTAAGGGGGGGGGGGGGGGGGGAGTTAAGCCGCTGTGACAGAAGGCCCTGATGGACCTGCCTCTGATCACTGCTGATAATGAGTCGAGCCAGACAGAATTTTACACACAAACGCAACGCCAGTGTGTTAATCAGACCAGCTAATCAGGTCTGAGCTCTTTTCAATGTACTGTTCTGCAGCGTTTCTGAACAACAGAAGTCAGAGTTGTCTTTAGATATATTGTTTTAAGAGGCTGGTGATGGTATGGAGGATCCTAAAATGTTTAGGTTTCTTTTTTGACAGATTTGCAGAGAACGTAGGTGAAATGCCTGGGACCTCTTTAACCTTACACCCTTACATTCCTTTGGGTGCAATTAAGGTCCATCGTTAATACAGTAGTTGCAGCCTGAGGAACATTCCTTGACTTCTTTTATCACCTTGGTTGTTGTCACTAATGCACAGCTGTGCAGCATTACACCAGCATAGTATAGTGGCAGAGAAAACACATTTTTATTTTGTAATACATCGGCCAGAAATGATGCACAGCATGTACAACTAATAACATTGGATCCGTTTTATTGTCAGTTACTGAATAGCCTGCAAGCTCTCCACCCTTAAATGTCACATCCTTCCCAGTAGATACCTGTTTGGTTGGTCTTTTATGTTTGTTTGGTGCTTGAATGAGGCGCCAAGCTACAGGCGTGTTGGCATCCTTTCCATCCTTTGTTGGTTCGGCAAGACGGTGCCAGTCATTGGACTAGATTGAGGAACTAATTTACTTTGCTGGTAAGCTAATGGACAAAATGTGTTGTTCCCAGTAAGGATGATGGAACGCACATGCTGTTGAGCTAATGCTTTAGATCTATGCATTTGTGTTGCTGATGTTCTGTCTTCAGAATTTTTTTTCATTTCGATGGATTACCTGTTCATATCTTTCATATATTGACAAAGATATTCCAAGTTTTATGACCCCCAGCGCCAAATGAGGGGGTGGGCAAGCACGAGGGGTGTTTCTCCTTGTTTTCTCTATCTGAACCTTTGCTATGGTTGCATGCAATCTGACATCTGGACTCCACCTTGGGCCAAAGGTATGAGCCTAACTTCAAAAGGCAAATCCGACACAGAGGCACATCGGGATGAGTTCACCACTGAGCATCTGGCTCAAACCTTATTTTGATCTCCTGTGCTTTATTTCCAGTTGGCCCTTCTCAGTGGAGACAAAAGGGGTGGAGTGCGGTTGTGGGGCAGAGAAAAGCATGGCAGCAACTTGGCTCAAAGTCCGACTTGCTTTTCTAAATGTTTAAAACTCATTTTGAACAGATAGAACGAGACGAGAGGTTTTTCTTTAACTAAACAAGATGACATAGACGACCGGGAACACCTGGAATACGAGTAAGTATACAGTGGGAAAGTATATATTTCAGGCATCAGCAGCTAATGGAATCAGTAATAAATTAGATGATGTGACAGAAGTGGAGCATGTGCTGCAGTTAATCATAGCACCTTCTCCTCGGGTTCACACCATAATCTTCCTCAACGATGGCTCATGTTTTACGTATACAGGTATTCACCCTTTGTTATAATTTACTGCTTCACACTTTGCAGATGGTGTTAACGTTGAAGCTAAAAAAAACAAGTCAGCTCAGTGCAGAGAAAGCTTGGTGGTAATATGACACGATAAGCAGCACTGCATTCTGTTGTTTATTGACAGTTGAGTGAGAGTTTCATATCTTATCCAGAGTCATCCAGAGTTGAGAGCTCAGAATTGTGTGTGAGCATTGTTTGTCATTGCGTCTGTCAGAGGTCAGAGACAGGTCATGTTGCTACGAGTCAACGAGAGGAAAAAACAATGGATAGTTCTTAAAAAAAATAAGCATGACAGATAAGCACATACAATATTTGTTGTTTCACTTTCAAGTATAAAATAAACTGTAGCTGATCACTTTTTTTTCAGGAAATGCAGACACATTGGATGCAGTTCTATCAAGCTAAATTAAAACTTCAGTTTACTGCTGATTATCCGACTCTTCCTCTAAACACAGAAACTCTCCCCTGGGAGAGCGGCTATAATAAATCTTACGCTCAGTGGAGGAGCGTATGTGGTCTTCGGTGACTAGTTAATTAGGCATGAATAGCAAAGCCATTATCAGGGCTGGTTTTATGGGACGAAAAAGGATACTTGACACTTGACAAAATACTGTGATTTAAAACCAGCCAAGACTCCCAATACATTGTTATCAAATAAAGGTGCAAAAATGCAGTTTAGCTTCGGCAGCACTCGAATTAAGCCCCTTTGATCACATTAGATTGTAGGTGCGTTTCTGTGTGTGCGACATGATGTAGAGGATGCAGGACTCCGGTTTCTCAAGAGAGAAGAAAGCCCTCTTTGTTTTTGGTGACCACAGACTCGGAGCACACACACATCCACACATTCTCGGATATACTCCCAGAGAGGCTCAAATTAGACCTGGAAGGTGATTTCTTTCAGGAGAGACGCTCTCTGGAGACAGACCAGGGTTCATGTGAGGACGTGTCATGTAAATGGGCCATCCGAAATATGAGCATGGCTTTGTCCACTGTGTATCTATGGATGGGTGCTCTTTGTGTTTCATTATACAGGGATCCTAATGTGTGCGTGTGAAGTTATTCTGGGGTAATCTTAACTGTTCAGAGGTTAAATGTGTTTTGCGCTTGATGAAGGGATTTTAAAGAACAAGTCTTGACAGATCATGGTTGTGCAGCCCCGTTGGCAAATAGTTTGCATGTGTTTATTTGGTAAGAGAGACCGTGCACTCTCATTGGTGGATTCAAATCATTGCATGCAAGACAAGTAAATGATCGGTCTAGGTCTAAGTCTGAACCTGTTTTATGTAAGGCTTTGACTTGAATGCGTGGCTCAAAACTCCAACACAGCAATGCAAAAGTGAATTCCAGCAACACAAATTGCTTTCATTATTGTAATATGTTTATCATTGGTATGCAGCAGATGTGTGAGCATGTGTTCATGCATTCGTTGTGTCAGAGTGTGTGTGTGTGTGTGTGTTCTATAGGTCGAGGGCCTCCGATTTTCTTCTCATAGACTGCTGGCAATAGCCTGCAAGTAAGAAATATTTGAACGTTGTGATTCGCGCAGACGTCCCTCATTTCCCAACTCTCTGTCTCTCAGAAACTTGCACAGTCGTGCTCCGACGCATAACGCAGACAATGACCTCTCCCCGCTGCCCGCCATGTGTGGATTGTGTGTGTTTGTATTGTGCTGTTGGATAGTTCGGGATGTGGGGCGGTGTGTGTATTAGATCGGGGGGGGCATCCGCTGTTAGTTACAGCAGAAAGGGAAGGGAGCAGGACGGGGCAGTTGTACAGAGCAAGCGCTACAAGGGCTGAAATAACAGTGGAGGAAATGATCCTGTTTCAAGTCACTGCTGGAAGGATATCGCCGCTGCTCTAATATGGTAAATACTACATTTATGCTTTTAAGATCATTTAGAACGTGACGTCTTTGGTTCAAATATTTTTGAGTAGGACTCGTACATTTACATTGAAAGGACTTTTAAACCTGCTGTGGCGACTCAAGACGGAGTTTTCTACTCCACAAGCTCCCACCGGCTGATAGATCTGATGGTCACGCAAAGTTGACTTTCGTAACCTCTGTCATTCAGAGGAGTGGGTGATGTCTGCTGGTGATAACCGTGACTAAGTCGTGTATGCGCGAGTGGGTGAAATCAATTGGACGGTGTGGCTTAGTTGTTGGAAATGTCAGTGGAGGAAGAGATAGTCATCTTGCCTCCTCTCTGCTCTGGGTCAGCAGACACAGTATCGTGTCTGTTTTCATTTGCAGTTTGAATGACAGATCTGCTTGATTACATTTCACTTGTCAATGTCATATCTTATTAATAAGATGGTAACAGTTATGGTTACTGTTCTGCCCGAATGTTTCTGACATGGTCTTTTGATTATAAACTTGTAGATTGTGGGTCTTGAACTGCCAATGTCAGCTTTGACTGTGGATACTATAAAATCATCTCCTTTTAACACACTAATTAACAAGCGGGCCCATTTCTGAAAGGTCATCTGGGGATTTGGATGAAGGGATTAGAGGAGGAATGCATCAGAGGAGGGAGGGAGAGAGGGATGTAGTAGCAATGAATGGGAATGGATGACTAGGGGATTTCGGTATAATGTCGTTAAGGCTAGGGGAGACAAAGGATGATGGTCTGTCCACAGACAGCATATGGACTGAGCGCTGACCGGTTGATTGACAGCGGCTTTATGATTCAAAGTTGAGCAGCAATGCAGTGGCTCTGAGGATTAGACGCACGATGGTTTTTAATGAACTCTTGTAGGTTCGTGCCAGATTTTCTAACTTTTATTTCTGTGGAAAAACTGTGACACACTTGGCAACGCTAAAAGGGAGGAGAGGATACAAATTCTAAAAGCATCGCACTCAAATCTGAAGCTTACCACAGTGAGCCAATGCTCTACGTGGAACGGCATGTCAGAATGAGATAAGTTAAGTAAGGGGTTAAATGTCTGCCGTCTTCTGTTTATGTGTTTGCCATACAGATCAGGCCAGGTAATTACAGTTAGCTCTATTTCCGCTTCCCAGAGCTAGGGCCAAATTAGCATCTTAAGTGGAAAGCTGTGCTCACAACACCGTAGTTTGTGTTTAAAGCCACACAAGCTTCCACTTCCACTCTCATGTTTACATTCTTTCACGTCTGGAAAGACAATATAGAATGATTCAATGAAACTTGTTTCTCCGGTTACCTCTGTGTACAGAAGAGATGGTGCCTGAATGCTCGCTATTGTAGTCGGGCCCTGCTTGTGGCTGTAGATAAATACATAAAAGTTATATTGGGCTTCGTGTGTGACTTGTGAAACTTGCAGTTTGTCACAGATTTCCAAAATGATGGAGCCCAAAGGTGAAAAAAGACTTACAGATGTCAGGAGAATCTTTTTTTTAAGGTGCAAGCCATGCTATGTTATGAGTACGCTATTATAACCCCCAATTTTGTTGATTATGTAAGAAAGTAGGCGCCAATCAGTGGGCTTTGTGTAGGCTGGCAGCAGGTGTGGCAAACGATGCTCTGGCAGCTTTCTCCATGAGTGACACAGCAGGCTCCTGGTGGGAGCTGCCATTATTCTTAACAATCGTGATTTACTTTAATCGCCCCGTCTCGGCTGCGCGTGTCAAGCTGTTTGTCAGGAGCTAAGACAGGGGCCGCATGATATAACATAATCTTTTCTGCTCGGTGAAACTGTGCAATATTGTCCCTTCAGTTTCAAGTTGCTCTGTAAAATTCAAGACGGGTACAAATGAAAAGGGTTACTGCTGAAGTGAAATGTCGGCGAGTACAAAGGGATTGTACAACGCATGTAATGGCACCGGACCTTAAGAATTTGAATGTTACATTTATTTTGGGAGTGCAGACAAGCAAACACAGACCTGAGCTTTCTTCATAATGACAGCACACTGTTTGTCAGACCAATGTCGCATAAATGTTTTCAGGATGTACCGGGTTCGGGTCAGATTTTCTGGAACAATGGCCTGACTCACTCATGCACGCTCTGTCTCTCTTTGTATCCCTCTGTTTGAAACACACAACATGGGCGCATTTGAACCGCTTACTTTCTTTGATCTGTTTTTTTTTTTTCTACAAGCATGGTTGTTTTCTTAATCACGGCCTGTCAACCTTACATTACACTTGACATCCATTTGTTATAAAGCTGCTGCAAGCAGTGCATTTAGATGAGGCATCGAGTTTTTCCTAGACCTGCTCGAACATACTCAAATCATGTTGAGTATTTGACAAAGGTGACAACCCACCATCCTTCTAATAGACATTTACTGATTTCTCTGACACTTCCGAGATCTATTTTCTAGACGCGTACCTTCTCAGGGGGCTCTTTTCATGACTCTATAACTTGTCGTATTCCTGTGTATAAGCTAATGTCGGTGTTTCAGTTTCACATTCATCATAGCTGTCAGAGCAAATGTGGCGTTACAGAGGGAGCCGCTGCTGAAAAAGCAGAATCACAGGCTGTATGGTTTTGACTGAAGCGGGGGAAATCACTGGTGTGGAATGTACTGTAGGTGCGAGCGGGTTGAAGCAGGTTTTACGGTGCTAATCAGCGGTTGGCCTGCGGTTTTCACATCTGGACGCTAAAGCCGGGACAGGAAGTGGCTTTTCGGGCAACATCAGAAGTAGCCGTTGTCAGAAAGATGATCCCAAATGTGCATGCATGAGAAAGAGGAAGAAGGGGAGAGAGAGAGAGAGAGGAGTTCATCTGGACTAAACTGTTAACCTTTGGAGGGGACACCTCATTTGTCAGGTGTGGACTGGTGCGGAGTGGTTTAACTTAATTACGTCTTTCCACAGGGAGGCAGAAAGTCTAATTTGCAGTTTCCTGCATTTTTATATGCCACTGCTTCCGCCTTAACAATCTTTTTCTCCTGTGCAATTCTTCTCCAGCTGTCACACAGTGTCTATTTAAACGCATTATTATGATTTGGTTGAAATGGAAAGCAACAGTTTTTAAAAGGCAAAACAAGAAGTTAACAAAAGTTACATCTTACTTTAACTACAATTCGGGTGCACAGGCATTTGAGTCAATGAATACTTTCAATAGATTGATACCGCTCTCCTATCTGTTGGATCAGCGGGAACCAGGAGACAGTTAGCCTAGCTTAGCATAAATACTTGAAACGGGGGAAACGGCTAGCAGGGCTACATATACATGTTTGATGAGGATCGAAATCAAAACTCAGCAGAATCAAATTTTGATGATATTAATATTTCATGTAATTGTTTAAAAAAAATGTTGTTACCCACAGTAATAAATCCAGTCAGTTGAAATATAAAAAATAGTTTTTGTTTTCCAAAAGTATATTGTTTAATATAGTTATATTGATTTTATCCCAGCCCTTTCTGATGGCTATAGTTTTCATTTAGTTCACCAAGTATGTTTTTTTCATGTAATAAACTAATAAAACATGATAGTTAAAGATGAAATGCAGGTTTTTTTCTTCCTCCGCTTTGGTAATTCACAGAATATTGTATTACACTGCCAGACCAGTCTAAAATAATTACTAACTACAGGTGATGGAGGAAGTCAGTATGATTCAGCATTCCCAAGGGTGACACCGTAGCATATGAGAAGATAGAACAGCAGTGTGGGAGGGCTGTTTGGACCCACAACCAATTGAATACGCTCATAAATCATTCAGTGTTCATATTAAATTTCCCAACAAATATCTGGTTTTAGGTGACCCGTCGACTCCATGTGACCCCTCTGTTTTGAGAGGTCACGATCATCATGTATTAACAGCATACGGGCACATTTTTATTCATGTATTTTTAATCTGTGGGTGCTGCAAGCCTAAGCGTATTTTAATGGAATTACAGGAGTTGTTGAGTGATGGCTCAGCAGTTTTGCATGCTGTGTCAGGTCGCTGCATCACGTGCAGTAAATGCTTGCACACTATAACGCAGCGAAAATCACACGGGGATGAGAACAGTGATGATTGGAAATGCTCCAGGGATGATGTATGATATTGATGATGCCAATGAATGCGTTGAATAGAAAGCATTAAATGGTGGGGTTTCAAGGAATTCTGCCGGCACTCATTAAGCTGAAATAAGCTTATAAAATCTCTCTGCTGTAAGATTGTGTTGAAGACACATTTACGAGTAGGTTCTCCTTTGAACCTCTTTCTACTTTTCTGTGGTCTGCTGTTGACATTGATTTGTTTCCATGGTTCCTCTGTTTTGTTTGATGACCATTTCTTTTTCCATCTCGCCCTCCCACTGGCATGTCCTAGCCATTTGCTTTTTACTTTATTCTTCTCTCCTTTTTTTTTCTCCCACCAGTCTTTACAGGGCATGCTCTCCTCCCTTCACTCTGAGCTTGACATTCAGAGGTACTTGATGAAAATCCAGTTGCCCCACAGAGTTAGTCAGCCTTTATATCTTATCTGCATCATGCCATTTTGTGTGTGTGTGTGTGTGTGTGTGTGTGTGTGTGTGTGGCTACGTTGCATGTATGTATCCTCACTAACATCTGCTGCGTGACCATGTTCCCAACCCTTATGCCTCCGTGCCTATTAGCGTCCGACCTGTCTGTGCCTGCCGAGTACACTTGTCTGGCTGCCAGGATAAAGCAGTTCTGGCAAATGAAAGCTTCCCCAAATGTCAACTGCACTTAATATGAAAAGCTTAATATCTTAATTTGTCCGTACGTGTATGAGTGTGAGAGAACCCCCCCCATGTGTCTCCAGCTGCATTAGCTCTCCAGCGCCACACTTCTGCCAGGGAAGAAGAGCTCTTCATAAAGAGCCCAGTGTTCACTGACCCCTCAGTTTTAGTCCCACCTCGTCCCTGTGGCACAGATCACCTTACAGGCTCTGTAGTCACACATTGTCTTATTGGAGCTGTGGCTCGAGGATGCCATGTCATGTAGATCAAATTACAGAGAAGCCAACTGATCTTCAAGTCTCTGATGACACAATTCTTAATCCTTTATCAGTGGTAAAAAAAAGAAAAGAAAAGGAATTCCTTCTTCTTTAGTACCCACACTGCAGGTTTCAGTTTGATCTCTTTCAGTTAGTCACCATGCAGGTTTTGAGCTGTGTGTTAGCTTTAGACCCTGGGCTGGCTCATGCAGGTGCAAATGAAATCTAAAAGCTGAGACTCCTGCAGCATGATCAGAAGCTTCCTCATGCTTGGTGACTTTTAGTTGCTGTGGCGTGCTCGTGTGACAGCAATGAGCGGCGTTAGATGTGTGAGCGTGTATCAGTGACATACGGTATTAACACTTCTCTGCCTTTTGCGTGACTGCAGTCTTTTGGTTTATTTAGTTGTTGTGTTGGAGTCAAGCTCAACATCAAGGGCACTTTATTCCAGCTCGCCAAAGAACCACGACACTTGGCAGATACAGTGTCCCCCAAATGCATCGTATCTTAAAGAGTGTGTTTAACACTAATTGGAAAACGAAAAGGCTTTGTTGTGTCCTTTCATGAATGACAAACTAATGCATGTGCTGTATCATTTTGTGTACCGTGCGTCCCTGGTCTAACCCTTACTGTATCATGTTTCCATGTGCCTCCCCTTCCAGAGCAGAAGCCCAAAGCACGGCCCGCATTCCATCATCGGCGACCAGGTTGACCACCTGTCTCTGGCCTCCCTGGAGTCGTTGGACGCCATGTCTGAGGCCGACTCACCCACAGCCTTCACCCGTGGCAGCCGGATTCGCGCTAGCCTGCCCGTGGTGCGATCGACCAACCAGACAAGGGACCGCTCGCTAGGTATGCTTTGTACGAGGCTTTTGGGTTGACGACCGTTCAGTCAGCTGGTAAAACTTATCTGGATTAGGCTTTGCTTCTTGTTGTTCAACTGTCTTTTCGGTCTGTTTCCCCCAAACTGCCACTGAGAACATTTTACATCTGGTCTATTAAGAACTTATTGAGAATAAAGGCTCAATCTTTGTGAAAAGACTGAGGGTAAATTGAATTGACATTAATTCTTTCTCGATAACCTACTGTTTGCAGCTCTTTTAGCATAACCTTGGCACAACTCTTAAATAACTCCTAACCACACCGTGATCTCACCGTTTCACCTCGTCCAAGTCTTTTCCTCTCGCTCCATCTATCTTCTCCTCTCCTCCCTACTTCCTTTCTCCACATCAGCTCACAGCTCCATTGTAATTAGAATTCATTCCCTCTGTAGTGAAAGATTAGGAAACCCATCCACAATATGCCGTCGTGTTATTGACAGGATTAGAAATGGGTCGTCTTATCAACACAAATAGTGCTTCATTTGCATCCATATGCAGAAACGCTGTGAGTTGTGCAGAATTAGGTTCCTGCATTAGGGTGAGAAAGTGGTGGAAAGAGTTTGAGAAGTTCCCAAATAAAGTGAATAGGCTGTCGTTTTTTTTAGGAGGATAGTCTTCAAAGGTAGCTCACAACTCAGCTAGGCATCTGCTGCTGGATAATAGAAAAGCATCTGAATGGCACGCCTTTCGACCAAAGTGAAAATGAATGAAACTATAGGGTGCCACTTTTCCACGCTTTCTGTGCCTCTTGCTCTGCGTGAGAAGCAGAGATGCAAAACTTGTACAAAAACACTTTGAACAGATAGGCTTTACCACACATGCATGCACATACACAGACACACAAACACACACACACATGCCCCAGCTCCCGCTTTTTCCCCTCTAAAAAACATCAGGACACAGCGTTATGACAGTGGGGGGGTTATGGTGTGATAAAGGGGGAGGAGAGGAAAAAGGGGCACCACTTAGATACAGTGTCCCTCCCACAACCTCTCACGCACACACACACACAGGCACACACTTCGCTGGGTCCCAACGGACATTTGGGGCTTAGTATCCTCAGTTTGTACGGTAGGAGCTGTCGCGTGGGCTTTTCCAGAGCATCATAATACTTAACAGAAAGCAGGAAATCCTTAAAACCCCTAATGTGAGTATCAGATTTCACCCAGAGTGGGGCATCAAATGTATTGTATTTATTGATATGTTTCTGTTGTCGCATTTCAAACTTTGTGATGATATTAACGGGCAGAGAATGATGTTTTCAGGATTTTGTGTCCCCACTGGATAAATTTGGAAAATTATTAAAGCTCAGACAGTCTGCAGTGCTCTGCCCATTTGGTCAGGAAACCCACTGGCCATTTGCTTTCAATCCTGAGTGAAACCAGGCGCTCAGGAATGTAACACGACTCTGTGCTAGAACCGAGCTATTCAACATTGTTGCGGCAATTCAAACTGAAACTTAAAGAATTCAAATCTTCATAATGCGTGCTTAATCAATGGCGCTTTGTCATCAAACTCATTCGCTTTAATTGCCAACATCTGGATGAAAACTAGCCGACTGTTAACATAGCAGCTCTCAGGGGAAGGATGAAGTTATTCTACAAATGGGCACTTTGTTAAGTTATTACTACCCAGAAACCCAGACAGACCAGAAAGAGCAATAATAGACTCAGCAATTTTATTTCCTGGATTTGCCCTCTCTCTGTCTAACCCTGTCTCGTGGAGCATGTAGGGTCTTGTATAATATTTCACCAACATCTGGTAGCTTTTTCTGGCTCCGTCCTTTTATGGGGTTACACCAAGTAAAACCAGTCGTCCTTTCCTTAAAACCAGCTATTTGTAGTGCACAAATGTAAAAGTGCCTTTGAAATAACTGATTCATGTGTATCACAGCAAGTCTTTTGTCTCAGCAGTTCATGAAACGTGACATTCTGGACGACTCTCATGAAATAAGACAAAGATAACTTATTTAACTCCTTTTTTCTTTTCATTAACGTTCTATTGTTGCTACAGATGACTTCACTACAAATCTGTGCCATGCTGTTTAGAGCAATGAATCAGAGAATAGAAATAGAATAGTCTTCTAGTCCCTGGCATTGTTTATACAAATGCAGTAGGGGCGTGTCTATAAATCTGCAAGGGAGACATCTGTTTTTGTAAAGCACAGTACAGAAGCCCCACCCAGAGTTCACATGTTGAGGCTTTGGTGTTTTTGATGCACAACTTGTACTGTTCCACCCTGAGCACACGGCCCCAACTCACTTTTTTAAATATCAAGTCATTTGTCTGGAATATACAGCATGCTGTTAACAAATGTGAGCTGAGTGGCAGGTTTAGAACGATACCACATGTCTTACAAATATGCTACTGAAGATCTATCAGGACATTATACGACACAGAAACGCATTTAAAATGCTTCGATAGTCTTTGGGCAACAATTAAGGGTAAGCATTCATTCTGTGGCCCATTTTATAAGTAAGAAAAAAAAGGAAAGATTTCCTAAACCACGAATGGTGATTATAAAAGACAGTTTACCATCCAGATATTCAGAGGATGAAAGTGTTTTTCTATGTTCGCGACAAGGGTTTGATGGTATCAATGGAACACCAGTGGAAAAATCTGGAAACAGATTTTCACACATTTTAATCTGGCTAAATATCTGCGCTGGTCCAGCCATGACCAGACATTGTGATATGGGCAGGGTGCCAGCTGTGTTTTTACAGGTCAGGAACAGCAAAGGAGAAGGTGCTTGCACTAAGCAATAAGCATGCCTTTGTTTGGCCAGTGCTGTTGTTGCATTTTCTGTTACTTCAATCTGGAAAGGTTGCTGGAAAAGTTCAAAATCTGTATTTTGTTGTTTTTGTTGACTATATTTTTAGCAATCAGTCTCTAATTTCAGTTGCTAAGTCAATATTTAAAGCCAGGGTTGGTAATCTTCTTCAAAAACATTTTAATGTTATGCTTGTTGAAATTCTTTTTACATCCCGACAGCAATCATAAAATCAAATGCTCTGAAAAATAAAAAAATCTGTGACTGTGGCAGGACTGTAATAATCCTGTCCAGGCCACCTGTCTGTTTACAAGCTGCTAGCTTAACAGTTGTGAGTACAACAATAGTCCGACTCATTGTTTACATTCATTTGGATATGTTTATGTTCATTATAATAAATTTGGTGGAGTGGGTTTAGTCGGAGGCCTGAAGGGACAGGTGTGGACAAGTGCTGGCAACTTTCAGGCTAATCGCCCTGCCCCCCTGCTTTCTGTCTGCAGGCGTGCTGTACCTGCAGTACGGGGACGAGACCAAACAGCTCCGCATGCCGAATGAGATCACCAGTATCGACACTATCAGAGCTCTGTTTGTTAGTGCCTTCCCACAGCAGCTCAACATGAAGATGCTGGAGTCGCCCAGCGTTGCCGTCTACGTCAAAGACGACATGAGAAACATGTACTACGAGCTCACTGATGTCAGGTAAAGGCGTACGTTTGTGTGTGATAAACGTAGATACAGAATACGTATGGGGGCAGCATGTGTTGTGTTTTGTCAGTCTAAGTTTAACAGGACATCCAAGGTTCATAATAGTTTCAGTCTTCCTCTGAAGTCCTTTCCTTTTCCCCTCCCAGACAACTTCCTGTCTAAACTCCCCCTGCACAGGAAGTGTCACTGGCCAGGAAAGCTTCTTGCTTCCTCTTTCCAACATGTTAAAACTTAGTAGGAAGAACTTTATTTGGAGATAAAGCCCTTTGGCAAGATGTCTCCGATGTTCTGTTCCCAAACAAACTGAAGAGCACTCTTGAGAAACTTGGATGACTTTCCTGCCTGGAGTCCTTTCTCCTCTGGTAAAAAGATTGACTCTTAAAAGTTTGAACAATTATTTTACACCTTTTTGAGGTCTTTCTGTGCTTTTCAGAATGCAGTTTTCCAAAGTACTGTGTAGTGTGTTTCACTCAGTGCACAAACACGTATACGAGCTCACTGCTTTTTCTTGTTCCTTGTTTCTTCCTGGTTTGGTATTCACCAGCATGTCTTAGCAAGTCGTAGTTGTTTTTTTTTTAAAAAAAATATATTACTCTTTGCCCCTTTCTTTCCAGAGTTCCTGCCCATGTGCAATGTGTACTTTGTGACTAAGTCTCTATCAGGGCTGTAATAAAATGTCTCGTGATACCTTAAGGTTGGTTCATGTGTCCAGGGTGCAACACCACAGTGAGAGGGAGACCAGCGTAAGAACAAGCACACGGCTCTCCGTTTATGTAGTCGAGCCACGTTTCAACTCAGTATTAATAGATGTTTTTATAGACTTGAGAGATTTAGAGGAAATGTCATACAACCGAGGACTGTCAGAGCCTCTGTCAGGGTATGTGCCCTTGGCAGGGTTGAGGCACAGACTGAGATCCAAGCTGAGGGAGGATCGGCCGTTTTCTGATGGTGATTACTGGGCTGCCTATTTACCACGGGACACCTCTTCCCCCTACAGGAACATCACAGATCACTCCTGCCTGAAGGTCTACCACAAAGACCCAGCACAGGCGTTCAGCCACGGTCCAAGACCTGCCAATGGCGATGCCAGGGTGAGTACTTAACTGACACATATGCTAACAATGAAAGCGATTCTCGTTAACAGCAGCAGCTGCAAGGAGACAACCAGACTTGTTGCAGATAGAATAGTAAGCCCAGCCTCCAATTCTTCTCACTCTCACATCCTGTTTGCAGTTAAGGGAAGGAATGTCCCCCTGCCTCTTCTTAATCTGTTTAGAGGGGGTCTCATATTGTTCTCCCAGGGGCTTGCCATTGGGCCTCGTCTGCACGCTCTGGTGCAGCTTGCTTAAGGGGCAATTGAACTCTAATCTCGCGACTATTTTTCTCGTTCATTCTTCCCCCAATATTAGCTCTAATCTCTTTCTCTTGTTCTGATTCCAGCATGTTTTTTTTCCTGCTGATGTAACAAAACTAAAGCCCCAAAGAGCCCTTTCGTCAAATGTTCCTCCTCTAATCCACCTGACCCGTTATCTAGCCCGCTGCTCCTCTCTGCCTACGGCAGATTTCCAGCCGGTGTTGAAGTGCTATTGTGATACTGCAAAAATTATATTAACCTTAGCTATAATCCCATTTCCACATACAGTGTGTGTCACATAAGGGTAAAGTGAAATTGATAACATTTAAATGAATGATGAGGCAAAAAGGATGATGGTTTAAGAGGTCCTAGTTCAGATGGCAAGATGACTTTGAGGTGCTGCAGAAACTCTTTTTATTCTCTGCTGCTGACAGGCAAGTTGCTTCTCTGTGAGGGGGTCCTTCAAGGGGAATTGAACAAAAGACATTTGAGAAAAAAAGATAGAAAAATAGATTTTTTTTTAAAGTGAAATGGGAATTTAATAGTGCAAACAGTTTAAAGAAGGAAACATTGCAAGCTGGCCACACTAGAAAAACAGAACATGAATTGTGTGGAGAAGCCTTTCACATTCTTTAGCGTTCTCTTTTTATTTATTTATTTAGAGAATTGCCTATTTAATAACTATGCCACTTTCTGAATCAGCCGGATTGAAACGTATAACTGAATGAACTGAAGTGCATGAAGCAAAAGAAGCAAGGCGGCTTTACAAGGTCTCTTGTGCAAACATTGTGAAATCGGTGCAGTAGAAGATTGTTGTCATGAATAGTTCTGTCATTGTTTAACCGAGCTGCAATTGACACAGATACAAAACTTGGAAGTGGCTGTGGGGTGTGGAGGCCAGGTTGATGAATGGGACGGGACCTTCGACAGAAATGAGTTAGATGACATTTGTGGCGATAATCAAAAAATATGTAGCCTACAAAACAAACACAGACGTTGTAAGCATTGTCTCTATTCTTGGCTTCTGTAAAGCTTGGACTGAAGATTTTTCATTTGTTTTTTTTTTGCCTTTTTAAAAATGCTTGAAAGAGACAAAAAAACGGTCTTTCCAGAATTTCGCAACACCTTTTAATAATGAAACAGAAACCCTGGCACTCAAAGCAAAAGGTTCAATAATACTACAACAGAATGAGCTGCACACCTATTCAAACACTTTTTTGGCGGGTGGGTATACTTCATATCTGTCAGGCTATTAATTAAGTGCCCTCTTGTCTTGCATGCAGGAATGCCAGGCGTCGGATGAGATTTCAAGTATCATCTGCAGTTACCTCTGTTATTGTTTGAAACCTTCTGGCCAAATAAAGCTCTCCCTGCTTATGAATTCAACCTTCTTGTCTGTCAGTAACTGATTTAAGGTTGACAGATGCAGGCCCACACAGTCACTGATAGTTATATGATACACAGCATAGGCAGCAGGCTGTTAGAATAAAGAGCTATTCTCTTGCATTTGAAGCATCTTTTGTCACCTTTCATCGAATGAAATAGCAGTAAATATTTTTGAAATATTAATCTGTACTCAT
Organism: Pholis gunnellus; assembly: GCF_910591455.1. Classification (NCBI taxonomy): domain Eukaryota; kingdom Metazoa; phylum Chordata; class Actinopteri; order Perciformes; family Pholidae; genus Pholis; species Pholis gunnellus. The sequence goes on from NC_136547.1 coordinate 10,948,683, forward strand.
GTAGGGGATTGTGCCAAAAGCAGTGTATTTGTATTCATAGAATAGTCAATAATGGCTGTCAGAAGCGTTATTATGTACACATAGCTGGAGGAGATATTTTGTAAACAGAGATTGAGTTATTGGCTAACCTCTAATCTGTTCTCCTTAGAGCAAACAACCTCATTTTAGTATTCAGAAATGAAGAAGTTGGAAGCTTGTCATGTTTTTATCATTTTTATTGTCTTAATTAACAGGATGCTCCCATCTTCTTTTCAACACTATTGTGTACACTACAGCATAGTACATGCATTAATAGAACCAGCTATTTAAATGTTGACACACTTACTGCAGGCTCTGCAGTTTGTGAATCATCGCGAACAAGGCAGGAGATCGAGATGACTTTTTGCGCTACCAGACATGCTGCCCTCATTATTGGAAGCTTAAGAGCACGGCGAAAACAGAGAGAGAGAGTTCGTGAGTCAAACTCAAACCAAATGTTACTCAACACGACTTCTCATTTGCCCGACATGGTTCCGTGTGTTTGTTTTTCAAGCCTTTACTCCTCTGTTTTGTCTCAAAGCAAAAATGTACTCATGTTTTGAAGACAAATACAGGCCGCATTGATAAAGTAAATGTATTTTAAGGATGGTTAGTCTCCCAAAGGTGTAACATCTGTTTAGGATTAACATGTTATGCCTTTTTGGCCCAAATTGTTCTTATGCGGCTGTGCTGAAACTGGCAATGCAGTCAGAGATTCTATTTAGGGCTCCAGAGAAATTCCTGCACAAGACGGCAACTTCTCTTGTGTGTGTGTGTGTGTGTGGCACCTTGGATAGTGAAAGTCATTAGGCTTTGATGATAGTCTGCTGGGGCTCTTTGCTTCTTAGGTTTCTTATTATATGTTGTTGTTTTTTTGCTTGGTCACACTTGTTGCTGCCATATTTATGAGCTGTGTGTGCTTTTACTGCCAACAAGTGTCTTTCTTTTTTCCCTTTGTTATCACAGCCAAGCCTCAACCCTTTGTTACGACACACTTTAAGCAGTGGTTGTTTTCCAGTTTGTGCACACACACACATCTATTTCACACACTGTCACACACATACGCTATATTGCAGTATTAATCTGTATTGTCACTGGGGAAAAAATAAATAAAGGCAATGCTGAAAAAGCATATTGTCAAAAACTGTGAGCCTGAAGTTTAAAAAAAACAACTTTGCATTAGGTTTCGACTTGTCGTCTTATGTAATTGTAACCCATGAGTCATAACTTGAAGGAACAATTGCTTGTTTGTTTGACAGTAGGAGAGCGTTAGACAGGAAGGAAGATGGATTAGGATTCAGTCCTGCATGAAATGCTCCCCAGCTCAGTGTTATCATACCCAGAATATCACATCCAAGAGTTATATACTGTTTACACTCTATATTTCAGTTGTGCTCGCTAGCACAAAGACATTTTTACTTTTATAGAAAATTAACTTAGGCTTGGAACAAAGAAACTCTGTCCTTTATGAATGCATACAACCTAGTCTGCACGATACAGTACCTCTCTAAAGTGTACGATAACTAGGGTCGCCAACCATCCCGTAAAATAAGGAATCATCCCGTAGTTGGAAACTAAAAGACTGATCAGGCACCTGACTGGTCTGTGATGAAAGAAAACAAGTCGACGATGGATTTAAAAAAAAGAAAAGATCTTAAAGCACGTCTAGAGTTTTTTCAGTTTGCATGCTGCTGATAAGAGGACAGTTCTGCACGTCAAAGCCAAAACACGGCACAAAATTGCAAGCAGAATGTGTTTGAGTTAAAACTTGTGAATTCATGAAGGAAACAATGGAAATTATACGGTAGCAGCTTGTGGTGTCCTGTGGTGCTTGCGCTGCTGTCAGCCATATCGTAGCAATGCTGTCATTCGTCACTCAAGCAGACAGTGCTTGCTTGTGAGTCACCACCAATGAAACTGGATGGTTTCCTTCTGTCTAATACAAATCACTCCAACCTAATAGTCTAACCTGCAATAGTTCTCTTCCATAGATTTGCATTGAATTGATTCTCAAAAATCAATTCAAAGAAATGCACCTAGCCTGTGATGTATTGGTAACCGCAAGACAATCTAACTTGTTTTGGAACCACGGCCGCTGTGGCCACCTGTAAGACTTTCACCCTTTTGTTTGTAGTTTTATCACCTACAACCTGAGCGCTCATATATATCCTTTAACCCGGAAAGCCACTCTAGTTACGTGAGGTTAGGTTTATTATACATCAGCCTTCAAGGGTCATTTATGGGTGGTCTGGCAAAAGAACAGCGGCCCAGATTAGCTGACTGTTTCAATAGACTAAACTAGACAGATCTTGTTGTAAATTAACCAACTGCCTTCTAGCCCTGGAGGTGCACATGCAACCTCTTATTAGAAAGCCCCAGTCTTATCTCCAAGAGAGCAATCACAGATTTGGTGAAAGAAAAAAGTAAATCACTTCATTTAAAAACTACAAACTTTTTATCCAGGACTTTCAGTGAAATGCTGTACTGTGTACCTGGGGATAGTAGTCTTGCAAGTTACTATTTTCTGTTTCTAGAAAAATTGCTGACGGTCTATTTTCTTTGAAAAGCAACAGTGTAAACTGAGTTAGATGGATGTTTTTGTTTCAAGGGCACTTCAGTCCAGATATACAGGATATATATAGAATAAACAGTAGCGGAAGCTCTCAAGGGGGCAGAACTATGCAGTCTGGTTTATTGACCAATCCTGAAATTGAGGGATTATTATGCATTATTTGAAGTGATACCCAGTTTATATGCTTGTTAGGTTAAGAAGATATTCATATGCTTTTGTACTTTTGCAGATGAACAGCGAAATGATGCATGCCGTTCGTGATGGCCCGCACCCTCTGAGACAGCCCCCCATGGGTCCCCCATCACACCACCCCATGCAGGGAGCACTTCCCCCAACTCCTCACTCCATGCCCCCATCCCCCTCCAGAATCCCATTTGGCCCACGGCAGGGCTCTATACCTGGCAACGCCACTATCCCAAGGGACCGACTGTCTAATGCCAACCCTCCGGCCCGCTCCGTCTCACCCTGTCCCAGTGCCATCCTGGAGAGACGGGATGTCAAGCCAGATGAGGACAGGGTTGGCAAAAGCCACAGTCTATCTAGGGGAAATGAGGGGTTGTATGCCGACCCATACTTGCTCCAAGAGGGAAGAATGAGCATGGCTACTGCCCATGGACCACACCCTGGGCTTGATGGTTCAGATCATGGCATGGGGGGGTTTCACCGTGCCTCCATTCGCTCCACAAGCTCTTACAGCCCCAGCCCCACAGACACTATGGATCACCCCTCGCTGTACAGGCAGAAGTCCAGAAACAGCCAGCTGCCTACTTTGGGCTCCAAGACTCCTCCCCCATCCCCTCACCGGATGGCTGAGGTACGGATGATTGACATCCATGGCGGGCCTCCTCATGGCGGACCTCCACATGGCGGGCCTCCACATGGCGGGCCTCCTCATGGCGGGCCTCCTCATGGCGGACCTCCTCATGGCGGGCCTCCACATGGCGGGCCTCCACATGGCGGGCCTCCTCATGGCGGACCTCCTCATGGCGGGCCTCCACATGGCGGGCCTCCTCATGGCGGGCCTCCTCATGGCGGGCCTCCTCACGGTGTTCCCATGGAGAGAAGCTCACCTGTGCGCCAGTCATTCAGGAAGGAGGAAGTGGCAGGGACCAAGCCCCGAAACAACATGGGATCACCTGTAGTTCCAGACCTCCAGGGTCACCTCCAGGGCCCCATCGCAGTTGGCAATGAGCATCAGACACGGTAAGCACCAGGGGATCAGGCACTACACGCAGTGGGCTGGTGGCATTGTTAAAATTAGGATTAAGACATTGGCATGGGAGCATGGACTAACTCTGCATCCAAGTTTCACCCTAACCATGAGCTGCTGATTTTCAAACCCTTGCTTCTACTGTTCCATCATCCATGACTGACGGCAAGATATATAATATAACCCACCTTGACACCGTCTTCAGGGTCATGAGCTGCACATTAAGAACAGCAGACTAATGCACATGATTCTGCACTTGGTTTGTGTATATAACCAGTTTTGCTTATCTGACTATTGTTTTTACAGACTCTATTCAAACTTTGGAGCTGATGGTGTTGATTATTAAAAGAGTGTGTAGCTACAACCACTGAAACAGTATAGTATCTGGAGACTCCACTAATCCACTGTATATTTTTCTCTTACTCTGTGACTATTGTTCTACAACAAACCCTCTGCGGAGTCTATTCAGTCTGGATAATCCAGCAGACATTTTGGTACCTGGATTAGGTTTATCCACTCTGACTGTGAGCACATAAACATTGAAAAAGGGATGCTAAGCCACTTTGCCAGGCAAACGTGGTTTCACTAAAGGGGAGGTTACAGAGACAATGTGCGTACCTAGGAAAACCAACAAAAACATTGACCAGGTTCAATAAGTATTTTAAATGGCCCAATCATTCAAACAGATCAGACTGGACCACCTGGGCAGTCCAAAACCCCCCATTAGAAATGCCCTGGGAAACAGGGAAAAGAGTGTTGGAATTTGAATGGGAAAGTATGGTGCTTAACTTTCAAAATAAACATAGTCCAGACTCTAAGGGCTCGATAGCTGTCATAGAAGTTATTCATGTGAAATATACTGTATGAACGCTGAGGTTAGGCATTGCTGTGTTCACATAGTCCTTGTGTCTGTCTATTGTCTATAGCACAGCTAAAACCACCCAGTCTCCTGCGTGTCCTCAGCTAGCCCCATATCCTTCCTCAAGATAAATCATGACATCCGAAAACAAAAGTTATTCTCTTTTCCAACCTCTGGGTTTACCAAGCAACCTCAGTGAAAGGTCCGTTATTCACCCCTCTGGGTGTTTGGCTTTCTTATGAGTGTGATTTTCGAATGGTCCTTTCATCCTCTTCTGAGCGGCCACCACTCGGTGACGCACTATTGTTTGCTTTAAAAAACAATATTACTTGAACATCCTCGGTCTGAACTTCAGGGGTCTTTTCTTGTCTTGAGTCATCCATCTTGTTTATTCTATTTGGACCCAAGCGTTTTTCTTTTTGTGAAAATACTGACTCAAGTGGTGTTGCACTGTTGTTATTCAGAAACGATGTATTAGACCAGAGTCAGTATTGACTCAGGACATAATTCCAATTCAATTCCAAAAAGAATGTGTAATTCCACAAAATAAGAAAAAGAATCATGGTCAGGAAATTAAAAACAATTGCTTATCCTGTTACAGCCCTCCCGTTTTCATTCTGAGCTAATATTTGCTCTAGTGGCAGCTGTAATATCCAGTAGGCCTCAGTGTTGAAAGTAGAATTTTCTGATGTTTCTGCAGAGTGCGAATGAAGGCTATGGAGCAACAGATTGCCAGCTTGACTGGTCTTGTTCAGCATGCACTTTTAAAGGAGCCAAACACTAGTGGCACCAAGGAGCTACTAAGGTAAGCAATCACAGTATAGGAAAAAGTGAGGCATCAAGGGAAATGGAGTTTCAAATGAAAAGCCAGCCTATCCAGCCAGAGCGGGAAAGATAAAGTGTCCTCTCTATAAAGGCCATATCAAACACTCTAAATAGCTAAATGGCATCTGGTGAAGAGGAAAATAGGTTTGACTGTGAATCTGACATTGAAGTCATTTGCTCTCTAGATAAATGGCCACTATGTAAGGTTTATCTGGCTGCATTTCAACTCTTTGCATTTCAATCTTCTCCGTGTGTTAATGTTTGCTTGTCAGTTAGTCTAAAAGGTCTGTGACTGCTGTGGATGTTATTGTTTTTATGCTGTGGTGAACTCTGATGAAGCTTGTTAACGTCATTAACATCATTTTAACCTCTCTGGTTTGTCAGTCTTTCCCCCTCATACTTTGTTGTATCGTGTTTGTTCTTACTAATACAAACCTATAAATCTAAAGTTCCCCAAATACTGTCTTTTTTTCCGCAACCAAAATCCTGCTCTTATGATTTTTTTCTCTGGCTGTAGTGAGAGACCACCGAAGACATCATCTCCAGCCCACAGTGCACATAGCTCAGGTTAGTATCATTGTAATTCTTTTCTGTTTCATTAGTTTCTTTAGTACCATAATGTCTTGTGCAGACAAGCCCACACATCAGTGTCAGTCAACAGTCTGCAATGAGCAGTGCTGGAGGGGGGGAAAACAAAGTCAGGCGTCTTTGCTTGTCATCGGTTCGTATTACCTTACAGTCCTTTACTCCGCACGGTACACCCAGTTTAATAGGAGATAAGAGACGAGAGCCGGCAGAGCTAACACAAGCTCCTCAAAGCATTACTTAAAACAAGACGGTATTACTTCTCAAGCCTGCCAAGACGATTCAGCGATTCAGTCTCGGCTCTGTAGTGGTCTGTGGCCAGATCTCGGCTTGATGGAAAGATCTGCAACCTCACCAGTGGCACAGCGAAAAACACAACACGCGTCTTGAGAGCTAATCTCATGTCTCGTGACACATTTCATATGTAGCTTTCGGAGAGATTTACTTGTCATGTTGTGCTTGAGCGATTCTCCAAAGCATCAGAACAGTTACTGTGTGGGCTTTGATCCCGCCAGACTCCCTCTACATCAAACATGAGAAATCCGGTGGCGCTTTTTTTTTTGCCGTTGCTCAAATGCTTCTTCGTTGTCACAACACAGCCTGCACTTCTTTTGATGGACATCATGTCCCGAAGGCCCAAAACACCACCAGCAGTGTACATTGTAACCTGTACTTCAGGTCTAGGCAGCTGTGGGACCGTATGTGAGAAATATGTTGTGAATAGAGTTTTGGGATTAAGAAGACAAAGGTTTTTTTACTGGGTGAGTTTCAGCGTCAAGGGAGCTTAGAGTGCACTCTGAACATTGCCTGACCTGTTGTGTAACTCACAGGTAGGTGCACTACTTTATTTAATGGACCTCATGTTTCTGATGTGAAAGGATTGGCTCTTGCAAAATCAAAAACAAATGTTTTATCATTTACCTTAACTGTTACCTTGCCAAGCACATAGTTTCGGTTTTATTTGCCCACGCTTTGAGATATTACTGATGGAGATTTCAGCCTCGAAGCCAATAAAATGGAGGTGAATGTGATTTCATATGTGGTGCTCTCAGCATTGAAAAATTTAATTTAAACCAGCCTTTAATGTTCAAGCCATCAATTCAACCCACTCCAAGGAAACATGTGTGAGATCTATTTATTAACTGATATTAAATGGACTTAGTTCTCCCTTTGTTTTTAGATGTGCGACCAAAATAATAAAAAAAAGTTCAATTATTATTGTTGTTGGCCATTTAGGGACGCTAACCAAAAATATTACATCCCTTAGTTTCCATGGTTTCAACCTCTTCTCCACCTCTAGCGGTGACTGAAATGTCAAAATCAGCTGACCGACATTTCAGAGGTGCAGCCAATTTTAGTGCCGGTATATGTTTGCTTATTGTGCAGGGTAAAAGACAGCCACAGACAGTTGGGCAATCATTACTGGTCAGACCAGTGTGCTGCCAGGGAAAATGTCTGAAAATGGCCGGTTTAATAGATTTGCTTTTTCAAGTAACAAGCTTTAACTTGTCCTGCCCCCCCCCCACAGGTGGTTCCCCAGTCTTGGCTCCCAAGAGCAGCGCGGCTCCATTAGACAAGGGTCCTGTTCCTCTCAAAGTCAACCTCCTGCAGTTCAGAAAGAATGTTTCTGACCTCAGGATGCAACTCCATCAGATGAGACAGCAGCAGGTGAGACCCTTTTTAATTAATTTCGAGTGTGTTAGTATCCACTACGGCTTTGTATGTTGGTCTGCCAGTTCAGGTTCTCTCATATCTCATTCCCACTGTGCGCATCCCCTCAGGTCCAGAACCAAGAGGCATTACGAGTCCAGCTGAAGCGGGCAGAGCAGGAAATCAGTGTTAAACTTGCAGAGGCCATGCGAGGCCTGGAGGACCCTGTGCAGAGACAGAGAGCGTTGGTAGAAGAGGACAGGCACAAGTACTTGGGTCTGGAGGAGCGTGTCCTCACACAACTCGGGTAAGGCTGCTCAAAATTCCCTGATTCACTTCCATAACAGGTGCTGTGCTTCATGTAGTCTAATATGGACAGATATGGTTGTCTGCATTCATTACTGAATGTTTATTGTTGTACGTATTAGAGATGATTTAGTACACACCCATGCGACTCCAGTCAAGGTGTTTGCATTTATAGAACATCTCTGAAAGGCTTCATTTTGTATCAGCTTACCTGTGCTATTCACTGTTAAACTCTTCGATATGCCAACGCCCTCGTAATTACAGCTCACAGGTTTATACAGGCAAGCCTGACTCTCAGAGACAGCAGGCTAGAACAATGGACCCAACTGTGGAGGAACTACCCTGCTCTTGCTTTGATTCACTTGCTTTATCTTGCCAACAGGGAGCAGTAATTGAACCTTTTTTTATTTGGATGTTTACAGGCAAGGTCAAACAGTGTTTTCTTGCTAGACGGTAGTGAACACACGCTCCAATAAATACAATGGTAGCAGCTCATGGAGACTTGAGAATTGAACAGGCGGAAGTCAGTGGAAGAAGCTCTCTGTTACCCTTGGTATTCAGCCAGTTGTGAGTCAGCAAAACACAGCTGCTGGCTCTTTAAATAAGGTTTGGTAATTAGGGTCGCTTGGATTTAAGACCAGTTAGAGAATGTGGTGTGAAAACCACTGCCCTCTCAAGAGGAGAACTAAATCTATCATGACCTATAAGGGCACATTTTGTAAAATTGTATAGCTCTGTCGCAACAGAAAAGCCCCAGTACTTTAAATAATGAAACTGATACCACTAGTTTGCCAGTAATCCAAGGACAGGAATACTTGAAAAGCAAGGAAACAAATTAGATTTTAAAAAGATGGTTTGTCATTGTAAGATGACAGTATTGATGATGGTGACAGAGCTTCGCAGAGCATTTATCTAAGTAGTGGGTTAGGTCACATGTTTGGATCCCTTACTCACAGTTTCAGTTATAATTTAGAGCATATGAAAGGAACACTTTTTTGAGCAATGTCTTCAGTACTTCATATCTCAAGGATCTTTAAAGGCTGCCTCCTACACTCTGACACACAGAAATGTTGGAGATGGTCTGTATCTGTTTTTGTCTGTGGGAGGCGCGATAAAAAAGTAAAATCTGATTTCTTTTGTCCTAGGCTGGTATATCCCATCATCATTCCTATTACCAGCAGGCCTCGGCATAGCAGGGCATTTAACACACTGTCTCCTTATTACCTTTCCCACCCCCTTTAGGGAAGTTACATAAAAGAGGGTTTCTCAGGGGTACCGGGCCACAATGAAACACCATTTTAGTCCCTCTCATGCAATCCAACACTGCACACAATGTTATCTTTCAGCACATTTCCCTGCAGAGTAGCCCTTTTTTTCTCAAGCACTGGGTTTGTTGGGAAGCAGCGTACTGTGTTTTCTATGTGAGGAAGTGCTCCTATACAAATAAGCCCTCATTCAGTGTGTAAGCATTTGTGGTTGTGGGATGACATCCAATCCAAGCAATCTAATGGAGACAGGATAATGAAGTGCTTAGTGGAAATTATTATTGTCAGTGTTAATTACTGTACATATTTTCCATATGTTCTAGTTCCCTATTTTTTTATGGATCATGTCCCAAAGTCGGCTCTCACCTTTGTCCAATCAGTATCGCTGTAATTATCCTCAAGATAAATGATTGTGTCCTGCCCCCTGGTGTTAGTAAAGAATACATAAAATGTTAATAACAGTGTGAAAAGTATTACTCTTAAAATGTAGATAGATATCAGTATAACAGAAACAAAAAGAGTCCCTGAAGTGGATTTACAAATTTACATAAAAACATTTAATCATTTAATTCATTTGTCATTCCTGCCGTTGAACATGCTGCATGCTTAAAAGATTCATACACTATTTATTGAAACATTGTTGTAGGAAAACAAATAAACTCTACAATTTGTTTTGTATATGCATTTTCTTTCCTCTCTGCAGTGAGCTGGAGCAGTATGTCGGCTGCCTGCAGAACGACTCAGCAGCGACACAGAGAGTAGTGACTCTGAAGGACGTGGAGGAGGGAGCAGTGACTCTGAGAAAGGTGGGAGAATCTCTGGCAGGGCTCAAAGGTAAGACGACAAATAATATTCTCACTAGTAGGTACAATGTTGTATATAGCAATCTGGCCTGACATATAAATAAATATAGAATACAAGCCAATAGCGCTGGGCAATATGATTGAAATAATTGTTTGGGCTATTTTCCAATATCAGTATACATCATGAGATGTCAAATGTGTGCAAAGACACAGTCAAATAGTTAAACTGATGTTCAAAGCATTTAAGTGTGTTCCACTATTATGGATTCCATGAGACCAAAGTATAGATTGCCCTGAATTATTAATTTGGACAATACATTTTATCACAGGTAGATCCTATCCCCACGAATAAATTCTGCTGCACTAATCACTTGTGCTATTATTTGCCCAGCTTTACCAGTCATGTAGTTCACTGCTGATTATTTCATTTTTCAATAAAGGTAGTTTTGAATAACCACCACTGCTCAAATGTAGTCGTGTAAAATCACAATTGGTAACGATGTTTCTCTGTGTGTTTCCTCAGGAGAGTTCCCAGCCCTACAAACAAGAATGCGGTCTGTGCTCAGGGTGGAGGTGGAAGCAGTCAAGTTTTTGAAGGAGGAGCCTCATAAACTGGACAGCATGCTGAAAAGGGTCAAGAGCCTGACTGACACACTCAGCAGTCTGAGAAGGTAGGAGAAGAAAAAAAATGTCAGTGGAGGTGAAGTAGGGATGAGGAGAAGAGTTGCTGGAGTATGAGGGCAGAGAGAGAGAGAGAGAGAGAGAGAGAGAGAGAGAGGGAAGATAAAAACAAAAAGCACTCTGCAGAGCTTCTCACGGGTTTCTATGATGTGCGAGATTGTACTATTTGATTATGCCTTCATCCCATCAAAGAGGTCATTCGGTGTAGACAGTGGAGTGTGGCGTCCAACTTGATACACTTCCATCGCCTTCACTGAACCGATAAGTGAATTAATGTGGCGGGGACGACAGCGCCTCATTTCCATTTTAATATATCACAGATACCGGGTTCACTCTCAACTTTTCTCTCAGTCTCCCTCCATGAATCGCTTGTCATTTACCCAAAACAGTCGCCAAACCATGTTGGCCAGCCACCACATTGCAGCATAGCTTTTGGTGGTGTCATGTCAGAATTAATCAAAACATTTTGTCAACTTTATTATAGGGTTTAATGTGTTTTCAGTCTGGATATGAAATCAAAAAAGGCCGTACATTTTACAATTTAGTTTGCAAATGGGTTTCTAGCAATGTTATGTATTGTTTTGAAAAATATTAATATAATGTATAAGTGAGTAACCCAGTGTTGTAAGAATTTAAGTTTTTGAGCAAGCAAAACATTTGAAGAACAGTGGTTTCTCGATGGTTTATATCGTATACTGTTTCCCTCCTCTGTGCAGATGTGCTACTGATGGCCCTCAGAAAGGACCTGATCCCTCTGCTAATGTCCCAGTGGACAACAGCTCTTCAGCAGCAGCAGAAGCTCCCGCACCATCAGTCCAGCCTGGCTCCACATCAGCCCCGCTGGAACCCCAGAGCTCCACCATCAAATCAGAGGTGATGCCTTCCTCTCCGGTGGTCATCCATCATGTCCAGAGCTCCCCGGTCCACATACAGCAGTCACAGCAGTCTGCAGCCTTGACAACTCAGCCCAGTCCACCGCTCACCCCCAGCCCCTCACACATCCCCAGTCCCACCCCGAGCAAGAGTCAAGGCCGGGACTCTCCCAAGGGGGCAGCCTCCGATCCACCAAGTCCTGCCCATCATAAGAAGACACAAGGGAACCCAGTGAATAATGGAAACGGCACTGCCCCCCAGGGTCTTGTCTTAGACGAGCTCCAGAACAGTCAGGACAAGAGCAAAAACAGAGCTATCTCCATAAAGGTAGATGTAGTCACCTTATAATTGTCATTTGGTCTTGATCTATTTGTATCCAAAGCTGGTATTTTTTCTTTCCTCTCATGAGCATCCTGTAAATGTCAACTCAATTACAGTGAGTGGCATTCATTTGGCTTTTAAAGCACCTGTAATGAATAATTTCCTTCCTCAGATTCAGAGAGCTTTTGAGGAACTCTCTCCCCCTCTTTTCCAATTGTCCCCTTGCAGGCAGCAGAAAAGGAGTGGGAAGAGAGGAGGCAGAACATGGGTCACTATGATGGAAAAGAGTTTGACAAGATCCTCCAGGAAGCCCAGGCCAACATGATGAAGGGCATTCCCAGTCTAGAGGTGGAAGAGAACCCAGCACTGACCCCTGATGCCACTGCAGAACAAGCAGACATCCACAACCCTGTGGAGTCACCGACAGGTGCAAATCTAACAACTTTAAGACACTGAACATGGATTCCACACATTTTACATTTTATTGACTTACGTATGTACTTTAACATGTACTGTATTTTAAGTACTGTATGTCCCCTTATATAATTTTGTCTCTGTTATTTTGTATGACCGAAGAGCCCCAGTCTGAGCCTCAGTCCGATAAACCAGGCAAGAAGGGGCCTGAGAAACTCCCAAAGCCTGTGATGGAGAAACCAGCCAAACCTGCACTGGAGAGACCCTCCAAGACTGCCACCAAGCCAGTCCCCTCCGACAGCTTTACTAAGCAGGGGCCTGAAAAGTCAAGCAAGTCTCCACCACCACCTCCTCCAAGGAAGACTTTCTCCAGCTCGAGCTCAGGCATGACTACCACACGCTCCGGCGAAGTGGTCTACACCAGCAGGAAAGAGTCCGTCTCGGCTCAGGTCAGTCTGATAGGTGGTTGTCTGTTGGTTTTTTTCAGTCTTTGTTTTTTTCACTGTTAGTGCTCTTAGCACCGTTACCCATGAGCCGAGCCATTTAGAGGCAATCGGAATGCTCCCGATCTTGCACCTTTAAACTGTGTGTAACAGTGTAGCTTGTTTAGCCTTTGTACATACTTAATGACAAATGCATTGTATTTTTATTTTTGTGAAAAATACAATGCATTTAATTATTAATGATTACAGTCGAACAGTTTGGGAAGTGTGGTTGTTTGGTTTACTTGCTGAGAGTTAAGTAAGATGAGTCGATTGATACCACATTACCACTAAGTATGGAGCAGGAGTCAAGAGGTGATTAGCTTAGCATGACGACTGGAGGAATTGGGGAAATTAGCCTGGCTGGTTAGACAAGTAATCACTAAATAATTTCCTTACAGGAGGGTGAAGAAGACACTCCACCGCCCAGTCCACAACCCAAGCCAAATAAGGTTCCACCAGAGACCAAGCCGAAGCCCGCCACCCCTCCCCCCGTCACTCCTCCTGTTACCAGAGAAGAGGAGGATGAAGGGGACAAAATCATGGCAGAGCTCCAGGTTAGATGCATATGTACACTCACACACCTACACAATCCCTCAATCCCTCAAACGTGAGCAAAGCAGTCAATAGGTGTAAAGTCCTCTGGATTTGGTTCATTTCTGCACTGCGGGAGTGGGTCTATCATTTCTTCCCATGGTGGCTGTTTTGGTGGCAAAGGATGAGTACTCACAGCTGCCAAAAGAGTGAACTCCTTGATTTTGAATCTAACTTTGTCACGTGTCGGGTTCTACAGCTGTGACAAAGGCGAAGATACTCAAACTTCCTCCCTCCTCAAAATCCTTGTTCCCATTTCCCCTTCACCTTTCTCCACTCTTCAGGTTTTCCAGAAGTGCACGGTTAAGGATGTAGGGGTGAAACATTTGGTAGAACCAACTTCTCGAATTGAACCGCAAATCAGAGAACTAAGACCAGGGCCCTTATTGCCCCTGAAAGAGAAAAAGGTAAATTATACATCGCCTCGCAGCTACCCACCTAACTGCCTGCCTCTGCCTCTGCCTCTGCCTCTGCCCACTGTCTGATACAATCGATGGCTGTGTCTTAACCCTTCTACGACTTCTGCACACTTGCTTTGGCTCGAGAGAAACCTGTAACAACTGCCTCAAAAAAGCTCCTTTTTCCTTTTCGCCTCAGTTTCCTTCCCTCTTTTCATTCAGCTGGATATCTCAGCTTAAATATATTTCAGGATTAAGTCTGCATAAAATGAAGCCTCTGAAAAGATGCTGTGTCTTTTGTGGGCCTGGACCAGACAATGATGTGTTTTGCCACTGATTTAATTATCTCTTGTCAATAAAAAGACCTCGGCACTGTATTCTACAGGCAATTAAATCGTCTTGTGTCTTTCTTTAATTACATGTTTTAGTACAAAATCAACAGAACAAATGTTTCTTAAATGATTGACAATTGAGAGAACAAAGTAGTTAAAACTCACTTTGCGGACACAACCTGTTTTTGCAGACTTGGTTCACTCAAGGTCAGTCTGGCCACTATGCATGCTACTCTCCACCACTTGTACTTTTCTGGGGGATTACTTTTCTGTTTCTCTTTGTCTTTGCACAACTTGACTTCAGTTTGCTTTCCCAGCTTTACACCTATATAACCAGCACAACCCTATAATTTGTCACATCAGGTTAAACAATATGCACATTTGATAAGCTTTTGTCAATTGATGTGGCAAAGAGGACGAATATGTCCAAGCGCAACAAATTGGACTAGTTTACAGCCAAGTTAAAACATTTGATCAAATAAAAGTGTCAGTTTAGAAGTATATGAGTAGATGGTAAGCTACTAGTTACTGTGCATAATAAAACATAAAACGTTAAGTAATGTTGCAAAGATTGTGGCCCAAATGATTTCACTGAAGTGACAGTAGTGTGAGAGGCGCTTTGCATAGTATCAACAGTATACTGTATGAACAAGACAGGAAACAGGATGTATAAAGGTTAGTAGGAAACATATAAAAAAGAAAGCTTAATTTATGTATTATATACAGTAGAAGGGCAAATAAAGAAGACAGGGTTTAGCCATCAAAAGAAGCTGATTTGGCTGTTGGTATTGGCTTGTAGTATTAGCTTTTTAAACTATAATATTGATTCATTTTCCCTGCATGCATTTTGATATACGGCATTTAGTATCAGAACAGCATGTCATACAGTATGAGTATCAGTTTACATGCTGTATATAATTTGCTGTTGCCTTGTAGAAGGTAACTGTCCAATGCAGTGTTGGCACTGTGGATACTACTGCAGTAACGTATGTGAATTCACACTAATCCAACAGCAACCAGACACACCAGTTGCACAGTAATATTATTCCCTCACACACTGTCCTAGCAGAGCTCTGAGCCCACTCGAGATGATAAAGATCCAGACACAGATGAAAATGGGAATACTACTCTCCGACAGAGCCAAGGGGTGTGTATGACTTTATATTTATATATTCACATTATATCAAATATAGTTAATGTATGTTCTAGATTTGAGAGATTTTAAACAGCTACTTCTTCATTTCTCAGGTCATATACTATGTGACTGGTCAGATTCCCAAAGAGCATCCACCCCCGTCAGGAACAGAAGAAACCCCCGAACACCGAGAGCCCACACAGCCTCCATCACAGGTGTCAAATGTCAATGTTAACGACAATTCTCCAAGCCAGCAGCAGCAGCAGCAGCAGCCACAGTCTCCACCACCCAAATCACCCCCACCTATATCACCTAAGCCTGTGGGACTGAAAGGATTCAAACTTCCAAGGACGCAAGTTAAACGCTCTGAATCCTTGAAGACCAGTACAGAAATGGAGAAGGGAAAAATCCTCAACAAAATTAACACTGAAAAGAAAAGTAAAGTCATCCAGCTACGTGTTTCTAGTAAAAATATAATACCCGAGCCTGCGGCTACCACAGCAACCAGTACCATAACAGAGGTGCCTAAAGTTTCTGTTGCTCCACCAAAAAAGGCTCCAAGTGAGGACAGTGATCCACCAGAATCTAAATCTAATCGTGAGGAGTGTAATGAGGAGGCTAGTCTTAGTCCAGACTTGCCTGGAGAAGAGGCACCTCCACCCCCTGACAACATAGCATTTATGATCACTAACACCAAAGTTCAGGCCCTTTCCTCCGGCGAGTACCAGGAACTGGTCAATGCCAAGAAAGGTGTCCAGACTGTTACTGTAGGTAATGCCACTTACCGAGGGGGCACCACAGCAGATCCCAATGCCCAACTGGATAATGGCTTCAACAAGAAGCCTGTCATCATCATTTTTGACGAGCCCATGGATATCCGCTCAGCGTACAAGCGCCTGTCCACCATCTTTGAATCTGAGGACGAACTGGACAGGATGCTCGCAGCAGAGTGCATCGAGGAGGAGAGCGAGGAGTCGGACACCGAGAGGAGCGGTGGGCTGCAGGTTAAAGCGGGAGGGACCGAGGTGGTTGATGGCAAAAACGTCAGCACTTCAGCGGTCACTGCAGACCACATTAGCTTATCATCCTCATCTTCATCCTCAATATCTGAGCTCACGGACAGTGGAGGGAACTTGGAGTCAAATAGTGACGCTAAGCAGGATGTTAAGAAGAAGTTCAAATTTAAGTTCCCTAAGAAACAGCTGGCGGCGCTGACCCAGGCGATTCGCACTGGCACCAAGTCAGGGAAGAAGACTATACAGGTGGTTGTCTATGAAGATGAGGAGGAATCCGACGGTACTATCAAGCAGCACAAAGAAGCAAAGAGATTTGAGGTTACGCGCTCAAAATCCTTTGCAGGTGCTCCCAAGGCAACAGGCTCAGCCGCGCTGAAGAGGCAGAACTCCGACTCCCTCTACAGGACGGACGAGATCCGGAAGAGCACCTACAAGACACTGGACAGCCTGGAGCAGACAATCAAGCAGCTGGAGACCACCATCAGTGAGATGGGACCACACTCCCCTGGGGAGCCAGCCTGCACGGAGGAAGCTAAAGCAGAATATGGGAAAAGCTCAGAAGGAGTGGGGCTGAAGAGGTCTTCCTCTCTCCCTACCTCCAGAGGGCCAGGTCCTAAGATACCCAGCAAAAATCCATTGCTGAAGAAGACTAAACCTCAACTGCTTCCTCGCCCTGTAGTCATCCCTACTACCACAACCACCACCACTGTCCCCAGTGCCCCCACCACCGTACGACAGGTCTCTCTCTAGCTCTTGTTGCTTCGGGAGGCTTTGGGTCCTACTTTTTCAGTTTACAACCTACCTTCACTCCCAACCCTAACCACTGAAATTACAAAATCATTAATCCACTCCACAGGTGCTTCGAAACGTTGGAAATGCCCCCCGTGGCTTTCTCTCTCTGTGAAATCATGGTGACATGATTGGGGGTGGCATTTTGTTGGGTTCCTGGCTACCGTGTTTCTCCTTCAGTTCATTGCGAAACCTCTGAGGTTTTCAGCAAGTGGCAATTCATCATCAAAATCACTCTCATGATGATTAAGCTCTGATATCTTCCTTATTCTTGACTGCATGTACTACTGTGTATTGACTTTAAGGTTTATGGTCCCACTGGGTGCATGATCTCTCACTGGTGTTAATCGTTAAGGTGTTACCTGTTGGTGCCTTGATTTTTCATACTTCCTTTATGGTGTGTGTTTTTTTTTCTTTCTTTTGTTTATTTTCTTGTTTTGTTTTTCGTTTGGATCCCCTTGCAGAACACCAGTGTCGCTTCCCCTACTAGTCGGATGCCCGTCCCTTTGTCTGCGAAGTCCAGGCAGTCGCCGGGTACTACTGACAAAGCAGGAAAACAGCAAAAACTGCAGGACGCTCAGAGGCAGTTCCGACAGGTAGTTTTACTGTAGGGCCTTACCAGAGACTAGAGGAATCAAACGTATAGGAATCAAAAACATGAGGCATGTGTTATTAGAGGAAAAAAAAGACGATCGATGCTGTGAGAGTTCACGTGTTTAAAAAAATAAATAAAGTCACCGTCGTGACGACTGTGGATTTGTTAATGTTTCTCTCGAGTCTGCTCTGACAAGAAGGCATGTTTGACTTTTGACTGTTACCCCATAACATCACTGTACTGTATGCTTTTGCATGTCCACACTGCTCATGGTTTTCACTGTGTTGGTGACAAAAAAAAAAACAAAAAAAAGGAAAAATGGCAAAGAAAAGCGGAATCCTTCCCTGTCATCATCCGAGTTGTCATCGCATCTCCCGTTCCCATCACAGCTGAGTTCCTAAACAGTGTTGCCAAATCCCAGGATGCTTGTGGCTATGTTAAAATACAAACCTAACTGACTTTTCGGCTATGCTCCTCCCTTCTCACAATGCACCTCTGCTCAACCCAACATTACTGCACAGCTTCTTAACCTCACGGTGATATATTTCCTTACCCTCAAGACCAAGCCACAACTCACCATCTTGCACCGTCAGTTTCAGTGGAATACCAGCCCACATCTCCCCCCTGTCTACTCCCACTCTTCAAACTCCTAAGCCTGTTATCAATTTCTCTCCGGCCTTCCTATGCATCTTTGCCTTGTGAATCTCCCCCCACAGCCCCTTTACGAGGCCTAACTCTAACACGAGCAGTCTGTAGAGATGCCCCTCCTGTCTGCCACCGCACGGTCTAACCTTTGCAGTGTTCTGTTTCTTGGTAACATGTCTCTCAGTCCAATGTGTCTCACTCTTCATTTAACCTAGTAAAAACAGACCTGTTTATGTTTTGGTATTCATAGTTGTGTCTCAGTGATATGAATGTTTGTGTAGTCGTAGTGCGTTTCTATGTGTATAACTTGTAGTTTTTTTTTAACATCGTCTTGCCTTTTTATATGTATTATTTGACCAGATTTCTTTTTTGACAACCAGTATCTGTTTTGGCATCTCTGTTTGCAGGCTAACGGAAGTGCTAAAAGAGTGGGAGGGGATCATAAAACTACTTCCCCTACTATACCCACCTCTAAAATCCCTGCTTTTTATCCTAGCTCTACTAAAGGCAGCTCCCAGTCTGTGCAAAACTCAGATGCAACTAATCCCATTAACCCTTCCTCTTCCTCCTCCTCTTCCTCCTCCTCGTCCTCCTCCTCCTCTGTAATAAAATCCAACATCCTGCCCTCTCACGCTCCTCGTTCCGGTTCCCAACCCTCCTCCCACATCCCCTCCCTGTCTAACGGATCCCTTAAACTCCCCACACCCCCACAGCACACAGGTAAAGCTCTCTCGTTCTCCTCGCAGACTCAGAATGGTCGAGTGCACTCCTCCTCCTCCTCTTCATTCTCCTCCTCTTCCTCATCCTCCTCCTCCTCCCCCTCCCCTCTGTCGCCCACTCCTTTGGGCCCAGGTGGAAAGAGCATCCGCACCATACACACGCCCAGCTTCACCAGCTACAGGTCCCACAACGGCAGCAGCGGCAAATCCTGCATCCCAACAGCCACAGCAGCAAAGGACACCACTTAGCCCCATTGCGGCCCCTCTGGCTTTACCGCATAGCAGGTAGAGCTGGTCATGTTTCATTTTGTATTTTTTTTGTTTGCTGTTTCTGTAAAATTATTAAGTGATGCACTCCCCCCACTTCATGTTTTATTTGACACTGGCATTCTCACACCAATGCTTCTATCTCCTTTGAATTGCAATTTCCATTTTTGAAAAAATATTTACTTGGATTCTGATTCTTTCTTGGAGGTGTACCACATGTTCTGTCAAAAATATTTTATAATGGAACTAAAAAAAAGTTTAGTTTTACCACTTTGTAGATGAAAGTGGAAGGCTCTCATGGTGTTGAAAATCTATTTTTCTTGCTCTAGCTATGAATAGGGAATATAGAGTTGATGTACAATCACGAAGTACCATGTAAGAAATGTGTTTTATTTTTCAAACCAGAGATTGAATAACCATAGTATATTTAATCTTCTATATTTCTTATGTTGTCAGACATTCAACACAGCCCTTGTAAATGCCTTTTATGAGTGTATACATAATGTATACAGACACGTTAAAGTTGAACTCATTATTATTTCTTTTCAATTTTCTCATTTTTCACCCATACGAACTGCCAATTTCTTTTACAGATTTGTAAAACTGGTATCATAAGTAATACAAGTTTTCATTTTAGTGTGCCTATTTGCCAAAGTTGTTGTACAATGACTCACTTCAGGCCTAACCCAGTCACAAGATTTAGGGGAATTTACATGCACTCTCTTGATGTTATGGCTGAAGTGTTGACCTCAGTGTTTGTACTGGTGGTCTTGGTTTGTTAAGTTAACATGTATTGTTGTCTAAATGTAAACTGTACTAAAACAAAGTAAATCAGTTCTACCACATGTACATAGATGCTTCTACTAAGAAAATAAGTAGTTTTGTTAACATACCAAAGTTTATTTGTATGCATGCCTTTCAAATACTTTAGGAGAGTGGTGTAAAAAAAGAATTATGTTTGCACAAATAGATTTTGTAAATATCTGGTTTTCTCTCATTTTTGTAAAGCTTTAAATCATACTATTAAGGAGCAATGTGGTAAAGACAAAAACTGTGTTGGAGTAGCAAAAATAAAGACTTGCATGCTTGTAATGCATTGAGCTTTTGAGTTTTGTTTCTGGCTTCCTGTTGAATTCCTGTTAGCTTGAGTCTAATTTGTGTGTGTGTGTGTGTGTGTGTGCGCGAGTATGTGCGCATGCGAGTGTGTGTGTGTGTGTGATACAAATTAAACTAAAACACAACAGAGCATACTCTAGTTCTCACTTCCACTTCACCTGGCTCTTCTCACGGTAGTGCTTTTCCACTGCTAGTCAATATATAGAGGAATTCTGCATTCTTCTGAATCTCTACAATTAAAAGGTAAGAATATGATATCAATAATACTGATAATAATAAGACTGATTCTGATTCTGACTAATTATTATTGACAGTACTCCATGTGAGGGCGTGATGCCCTAAATTTACTTATACAATCTTGCTCTGATTACATATTTAAATAGTAAAGGACAGAGGTGGTGCTTAACTACAAATCATGTTGAAGGGTGTACCCTTTTGTACGTTTTTAGCATTTAAACTACTGAAACATTCATTTGTTTTATTATTTGCCACAGAACACCACATTTAGTTTCTTCTTTTAAATCAAATTTTGAAACAATTAACTAAGGTGCCAATATGTTAATTTACATTGGTATACTTCTTGCACTGGATCATGTATTTTTCAGTTCATCACATCAAGGTAAGTTAAGAGGAAATACAACTACTCGATATTGTTTGCCATAAAAGAAAATAAAGACTTTTAAAGTTGTTTCTCATAATTTTACTTTTATATTTTGTGAGTCTGGAAATGTTTTTAAATCTTAAACTATCTGATAAACACTTTTTTTCTCATCACTTTAAAGTTGTTAATCTGTAACTGCAGTTAGCTGATTAAATAGTTAGTGTGTTCTGCAAAACTGGTTGCACTTTGGTCTTTCGAGGATATAGTTCCTCTTTCTATTAAGCCTCAATTACACATGATTTTGGATGTGGGTTTATATTTTGTCACATGTAAATCATCTTTTTGTCACATGCATTTTGCATTCTTAGTTTTGTTATGATATCACAATGTATGATTTAGTGAATCACTTGAAAAGCCTGTCATCATAACAGGTTATTTGTGTCTATGCTGCAACAGGCTGATCCTCTCCACAACAACGATGAACATCTCAGAGGAGATACAGGGCTTCTATGGCAGTGACTCCCACCAAGAGAACATTCTATTTTCTACATTTTACATCCTGATCTTCATCATCGCCGTCCCTGGGAATGCCTTGGCGCTGTGGGCCTTCTTTCGCCAAGAGAGCACGTCTCCATTTAAGGTCTTCCTGAGGCACCTGTCTGTAGCAGACATCTCTTACGTTCTCATTTTACCCATGCGTATAGTTTACCACCTGTCCAACGGCCACTGGCCTTTCGGACATGTCCTCTGTCAACTAGCAGGCTTCCTCTTTTACCTTAACATGTACTGCAGCCTGTACTTAATGAGTTTCATCAGCCTGGACAGATTTCTGGCTGTGGTTTTACCCATAAAATCACATACAGTAAGAAAGGCTATGTATGCAAAGATTGCTGTTGGCATACTTTGGGTGACAGTTATTGTGTGTATGTGTCCTATACTTTTCTCTAAACAGAATGTGACCAACAACTCAACTGGCATCTGCAACACGCTGTACTTAGAAAAGGCATCTCCCACGGCTTTAGTTTCCACTATTGTGGCATTTGTTATTCCCCTCACCACCATAGTCGTTTGCTACATACTGATTCTGCTGAAACTAAGGACAGTCAAGCAACAGGGAGAACGGCCAGTGAAGGACAAAGCTATAAGAATGATCATCCTCGTTGTGATGAACTTCCTGTTTGCATTTGTGCCCTATCATGTGAACAGGGTAATCTACATTGAATACCACAGTCACGATCATATGACTGCAGCAAGGCACGAGTCACTGGGTATGGCCAATCGGATCACATCTGCACTGACCTGTGTTAGTGGTGTACTGGATCCTGTGATGTATTTCTTCCTGAACCGTTCATACAGAGACAAAATGCTTCAGATGTTCGGTAAAAGATGAAGATGATCAATAAGCAACAAATATTTTGTAGATAATAAATATTTTAAGACAATCTGTGCTCTTTTTGTATCATTTCTAGAGAGGTGTTCAGACATGAATGCATTCAAGCTTGGTTGAATGGTCACTGGTGTTAAACATAGACTGTTTGAAGAGCCTTAGTAGGTGAAAGATCCTCTAGTTGGTCTGTAGGACACTTGACAATTTACCTGCAAAACATTTTTGTGTAATTTGATGTAAGATTTATCTTGATTTGTTATGGTAACCTAAATATTAATGATACAAAACTGAACTGCCACTTTACAGTACTTCTATAAGACATGTGTTACAGTGACACATTTCCGTTGTAATTTTAGATAACTTCATTTTTTGAGGAAGTTAAATATATTATTAGCGACTACATCATCTTGTCAGCAACACGTCCAAGACATATATAGTGGCACAAGTTAAAGTTTAGTCAGCTATTTTTAGTCAAGGTTACCACACTTTATTTTTAAGTAGATAACATATGTTATGCAGTGCAACTTACATCTAAGCCTATAGTTACTTAGTACAGACCTGCGCCCTTACAAATATAGTTCTGCAGGACAATTCATTGCCCATAACACATTTGACTTCAATAAGTATATTTTGACTTTAAAAAGTACATGACTACAATTTGCAATAACTATTGCTATTACTACTATAACATCATAATTTGGCGTAATACAGTCTGCGAGATGGGCTTTGTACAGTAATAGTACTCCAGTTTGACTCCTGCGAGCACCCGTATTATGACTTGTTACCAAGGCAGCCAGGAAGAAGCTGTGAAGGGAGCGGACCGTGAGTGTATTCTTCTGTTTGTTTAACGTAGCTTCATATGTTTTCACCAAGAGTTGGTGTTTCAGTCAATATTCTGTCGAAGCTAAATACGTAGATAAATGATTGTCTTGTTCTATTAGTCTTGAAACAAATGAATGCCGTGACGTGCGCGTTGGACAGATGTTTTGTTAGCTAACTTATAGCTAACTAAAGTTACGTACAACTGTCTTTACAGGCTGCCACAATGGGCACCGCATCCTCTTTGGTCAGTCCAGGAGAGGTAATTGAGGATGGATATGGGGGTGAAGGAGGGGAAGCCTGTGAGATCCCAGTGGAGGTCAAGCCCAAAGCCCGACTCCTGCGCAGTTCCTTTCGCAGAGGACCTCGGGTGATTGGGGCTAGTTTCAAATCCACAGGTTCTGTGGATCTAGAGTATGCTGCGGAGTATGAACGACTCCGTAAAGAGTATGAAATCTTCCGTGTCAGCAAGAATAACGAGATCACCTCCATGCAAAAGAAGGAGGCCAAGCTGGATGAGGAGAACAAGAGGCTGAGAGCTGAGCTACAGGTGAAATGAATTAACAGGAGACTACTAAGTTTCAGAGACTGCTAGTTTGTCTAAGCACAAGCTTAAAGGCTACAACATTTAACGGTTTTAACATTTCTTATGATGATGTTCATGTTCAGGCTCTGCAGAAGACCTACCAGAAGATCCTTAGAGAAAAAGAGAGTGCTCTTGAGGCAAAGTATCAAGCAATGGAGAGAGCTGCCACCTTTGAACATGACAGGGACAAAGTAAAACGACAGTTCAAGGTAATCCAAACCACGTGTTACTGAGGAGCATTCTTACCGGTTATCATGATTGCAACGCTAACCAATTGGCTAAATACATCACCACCAGATTTTCCGGGAGACAAAAGAAAAGGAAATTCAGGATCTCCTGCGGGCCAAGAGGGACTTGGAGGCCAAACTGCAGCAGTTGCAGGCTCAGGGCATCCAGGTCTATGACCCAAATGATTCTGACTCAGATGACAACCAAACCACTGTTACCGGTAAGACCCAGAAATCCACCATGTTGTATTCATGAATCCTTCCCGTATGTAATTCAAGGTCTTGTTTTTTTATGATGAAATCTTCCAACGCCTCGTATTATTTATTCCCTGTATGTCTTCAGCTGCAGGGACACAGTGTGAGTACTGGTCTGGTGGTGTGCTGGGAAGTGAGCCCTCCATGGGGAGCATGATGCAGTTGCAACAGACCTTTCGAGGACCGGAATTTGCCCACAGTTTGATAGATGTGGAGGGACCCTTTGCAAATGTGAGCAGAGGTAAGTCAACTTCAAAAGTCTGTAGAAAGAAGGGAGGCATTGTGACCTGGGTTTTAGGAAACACAGAGGTAATCAAATATCTTTACCCCATGGCCATAGTGGCTACTATGACGCTGGAAAATTAATTCTAACATTTAGAGAAATTGACCCCTACACACATTACTTACTTACTATAACTTTTTAATGGGTGTATAGTTACGTTTACATTCGGATAGCTTTTGAAGTATGCATTCACTTATCTCCTAATGTTTGTATCGCAACTTTTTCGTGTGTGTCAGATGACTGGGACGCTGCAGTGGCCAGTCTGCTTCAGGTCTCACCTCATGTTCCTCAGGCCTTGTGGAGCAACACAGTGCGCTGCTACCTAATCTTTACCCAGGAGACCAAAGCTGAGCTTGATGTCTTTATTAAGGTTGGGCACTGTGGACAAACTATGAATATTGTGTTATGATTATATTGTGGCATTAATAGGGCCGTTTCTTGGACTTGGCTTTAAGTAACACATGAACAGGCTTCAGGAAATTACTTTTGTTGTCTGGTAAATCTTTTCCTTGTGTTTTCATGACAGAAACATTCACCTGTGTTACGCAGAATGTGCGAAGGTCTTGGCCATTTCTACCTGAATGTCTGCTTCCCAGAGGAGAACGCTGCCTCATACGCTGTGGAGCGCAAGCAGGAGATTGAAAGGAGCTCCGTGTGTGTGCTTCTTGTCAAATCTACTGTCACTAGGTAGAGTAAGTCCTCTACCTATCCCCACTAGGATATCCCCCATGTATTTAAGATTGTCCTTGCATTATATGGTCTTCACAATATTCATGCATGTGTGTAGCTCTGTGGTGGAGGATTGTGATGAGGCCTTTGTGAAGAATCCAGATGGCCATCCACTGGTGCTCTACCTCAGGACTGAAGAAGATCACAATTTGACTGGACCCACAAGGGAACTGCTAGAAAGGATCAACGCTGCAGACAAGGCTGCTAAAGTCAAGGTTTGTGTGCGCCATATATTTATTAAATTAAAGCAGAAGTTGTTTGTTTATTGCTTTTTTCTGTGTTTTCCTGGTTGCTAGATGCCACACAGTGCTTGCGCTTACATGTTTTGAACATTAACCCAGGTGGTGGATCATAGTGGTTCTGCAGAGGAGGGGGCTGACCTCATTTATTTGCAACTGGAGAAAGTCATCAAACAGGTACAGACTATCAGCAACATGAGCCTTTACATCGATCCTATTGCAAGTTTGGTGTGCATGGTGGTATAAGTTCAATCCTCCCGTCCGTGTCAGCGTTTGAACTTCCACTTCTACTCTCACTATGTAGGAGTTGCTGGGACTTGAAGGAGCAGATGTTGATTCTACGGACTCTGGGATAGAAGAGGGACGTGAGGAGGACTCGGGAGATGTGCTGTGGGACCTGCATGATGAGCAGGAACAGATTGAGTCCTACCAGCAGGCCCGTAGCAGCAGCACCACCTCTCAGTTAGGCTTCCAGAAGGTAGAACAGATGTTCCCCTCTTTTTAGCTCTCTTAATCTTGTCTTCCAGTCTAATGCTGCCCAGTAATCACTGTAAGTCTGTGTTGTACCTGGTGTTCTTCTCAGTACATAGATCGTTTAAATGACATGATAGCTGCTCCACCTCCCACCCCACCTCTGCTGGTGTCTGGTGGTCCAGGCTCAGGAAAGTCTCTCCTGCTCTCCAAATGGTGAGAACTTATTCATTCAGTTTAGTGTAATATTTTCAAACTAGTGGGTGACCATTGCAGTTTAAAGGTTTTTTTTGTATGCTTTTGAGGTATGTTGAGTAGTTCTCCTAATGTAACACTTTTAGGCCTGTTTTGGTAATTTCCTGTTTTTGTCCGCTCTTTTTAATGGTGTGATGTGTCATCAAGGAACAGGACTTTCTGTATGGTTTGTCTTAATCTTTGTTCTTTAATCCTTTTCAGGATCGAGCAGCAGCAGAAGCAGTCCCCCAACACCTTGTTCCTCTATCATTTTGTTGGCCGCCCACTTTCCACAAGCTCAGAGCCGGTTCTCATTATCAAACGCCTCACAGTCAAAGTAAGGGCTCTCTCTCGGCGGCTCTTCTAAAGACTAAACTTCCAGTGGAGACAGTCTTGCTGAATAACCGTGGGAATGTGTTTTCTGTCTGTTGTCACATAGCTGCTGCAGCACTTCTGGTCCATTTCCGGCTTGTCGATGGAGCCCAGTAAGATCTTAGAGGAGTTTCCCCGCTGGCTTGAAAGACTATCGGCACGCCATCAAGGAAACATTATCATCATCATCGACTCCATTGACCAAATACAGGTACACTCCAGATTAGACGGTCACTGTTTTGTTTCAGTCACCTTGAGAATAATTCTTTTTTTTACAGAATAGCTCTTCTAACATTACTGTTTTTCAACTTTTTTTCAGCAAGCAGAAAAACACATGAAGTGGCTAATTGACCCTCTCCCTGTCAATGTCCGAGTGGTGGTGTCTGTCAAAGTTGAGACTTGTCCTCAAGCTTGGAGGTGAAACCCACAGTTTGGTTTCTAAACAGTGTTGTATTGCTCTTTATTTATTTTCCATGCAGTGGTATACGTTTCTAAATATGCTGCTGTAGTATTGCCATTTGTAATTCACTGACCATGCCTTATTAGGTTATGGCCCACACTCCACTTAGACCCACTGAGTCCCAGGGAGGTCAGGAGCATTGTCAATGCAGAGTGCCAGAGCCTGGATCTCAAACTGACCATAGACCAGGTCAGTTATCACCCCCCCCCCCCCCCCCCCCCCCCTTTTTAAAAACTCTGAAGGGATTTGAAAGTGTGGAGAGACATTTGGAATTGTTAGCAGCGATATGTTTTTTGGGAGAATGCCACGCTTAAATGTTGTATCTTTGTTCCAGGAGAAGAAGCTAGAAAGGCATTGTCGCTCTGCATCAACCTGCAATGCATTGTATGTCACACTACTGGCAAGAATGATCATCAGGTTAGTCGCCTCTGGTTTCACGATTCTAAATGTAGTTACCATCACAGAACAATTCTGATACAAAAATGAGTTAACTTTGTGTTTCATTGCAATGATTGCAAATCTTTATATATAACGGTGGGGTTTTCTCGCTTCAGAGAACTTTGGTTGAGTAAATCCATTCCGTACTGGGCCTTAAACATGCATTATGTGGGTTAGAAATGGTCTTCCCTTTCTGAGTCTGACGTGGCAACATTTCCATGTTTTGTTACTGGCCTAGCAGTATATCAGGTTGGTCACTGGAGAAGAGCCTGGAGCAGTGTCTGCAGTGTCAGGACACCATGTCACTCTACCGTCTGGCACTCAAGATGACTCTGAACTCCCTCAACACAGACCGAGAACGACACATTATGACAGAGGTGACCTGCAAAACTACACTGTCACCATGTTATATTGTGTTTTCATGTTACCGGTCACATAGTTTTCGTCAGTTTTTTCCCCTGTAATTTCTCTCTGGTTTACTCTGGCCTCACAGCGACTCGCATAAACAATCTGGATTTTCTTTCTCTATGTAGCAAAATAATATGTGCTTGTTTATTTGTCTCTCCTTAGATTCTGTGCCTTGTATGTGCCAGCCATAATGGAGTGAGTGAATCAGAGGTGCTTGACCTTTTCCCAGAACTGGAGTTGCCTGTCCTGTCCACTCTGCTTTACCGTCTGAACAGACTCTGCATTGTAACCCTCCGCTGTGGGCTCATCAGGTTTCAACACCTGCAGGTAACTGAATATTTAGCACAAAGTCATTCAAAATACAAAATGCATAAAAAAACTATCATATCCTTTGTGAAGTTTTTGTCTGTAAGTGTGTTTTGTCTTTCAGGCTTGGGAAGCTGTAAGGTTGGAGTTCCTGGGTGGAGGAAGTAGCTCGGCTGCTTACAGAGAGAAACTCATACAGTACTTCAGTCAACAACTCGGGTAGAGTAGTCATCTTCTCCTCATACAACACAACGCACCTTCTTCTGTCAGTACCACTCATGTCATTGTGTGTGTGTGTGTAGCCAGGACCGTGTTACGTGGCGTGTCGCAGATGAGCTGCCCTGGCTGTTCCAGCAACAGGAGGATAGGACTAAATTACAGCTTAGCCTCCTGAACCTGTTTGTTTCCCAAAACCTCTACAAGAGGTAAAAAGCAGGCATACACACAAGCTGGTATAGGACATTTATTTAGGTATGGATCTGGACGGTATGTGTTTTCTTTTTCTTCTAGGGGTCATTTCTCTGAGCTGCTAGCCTATTGGCAATATGTGGGCAAAGACAAAAGCTCCATGGCCACTGAGTACTTTGACTCCCTGAAACACTATGAGAAGAACTGTGAGAGCGAAGACAGCATGACCAAGCTGGCAAACCTGTATGAGACCTTGGGACGGTTCCTCAAAGACCTGGGCCTCCCTAGCCAGGTAGTGTACATGCTTGTAATATTTTAAGGCGCATTAGCTTTGAAATGACAAAAAAACAAACATGTTAATTGTTCACTTAACAATATTTTTCTGCACATTGCATATGTATTTGATTCTTTCTGTTTTTGTAGGCAGTAGCACCTTTACAAAGGTCCCTTGAGATTAGGGAGACAGCCTTGGACCCGGACCATCCCAGCGTAGCTTGCTCCCTGCACCAGCTGGCTGGGGTTTATGTTCAGTGGAAGAAGTATGGCAACGCCGAGCAGCTGTACAAGCAGGCCCTGGAGATAAGTGAGAATGCCTACGGAGCCGAGCATGCCAGCGTAGCACGAGAGCTGGAGTCCCTTGCCATGCTCTATCAGAAACTAAACAAGTAAATGGTTCTCTCTTGCTGTTGACATGCATGGTGTTATTTATCATTTATAATATAATAATAACAGAGGCCCTCGTTTAATGGCTCACACCGGGCATTCTTACAATCAGGTATGAACAAGCAGATAAACTCAGGAAAAGGTCAGTGAAGATCCGTCAGAAGACTGCTCGCCAGAAAGGTCATATGGTAAGCGTCACAGATACCCACATGCTTCTCCATATGCATTCATGCATTCATTCATGGTGTACATGCCTTATTGTCAATTCCTCCTTTCAGTACGGCTTCACTTTGTTGAGACGCAGAGCCCTACAGCTGGAAGAGCTGACGCTGGGAAAGGAAACGGCAGACTCTGCCAAGACACTCAATGAACTAGGTGTCCTGTACTACCTCCAAAACAACATGGAGTAAGGCATACACGTTACAGCTGGAATGCACACAGACAGAGACACTCTGCATTGTGGACATTAATTGTGTAATTGCGTCTCCCTCAAATCGCACCTTCTACCTAATTCTTGTTTAGTTTTTTTTTGTTTCTTTAGTCTGTATTTGTCTGAATAGATATCTGAAACCCCACTCTTTGCCCTCACCAGTGCAGCCAAGATATTCTTGACCCGCTCTCTGGAGATGCGTCAGCGCGTCCTCGGTCCGGATCACCCAGACTGTGCTCAGTCCCTCAACAACCTGGCTGCACTGCACACAGAGAGGAGGGAGTATGAGACGGCTGAGGACATGTACGAGAGGGCGCTGGACATCCGCAAGACGGCCTTGTCCCCAGACCACCCCTCACTGGCATACACACTCAAACACCTGGCCATGCTCTATAAACGCAGAGTGAGACACACGTGCATGTTGACAATGAAACTTTAATATTCTGTCTGCTGAACAGCTCACTCTGTGCTCGTCGTTGGCTGAGAATCTGATTTCTGAGATGTGTGTGTTGTACAGGGGAAGCTGGAAAAGGCGATGCCGCTGTATGAGCTGTCTCTGGAAATCAGGGAAAAAAGTTTTGGGCCCAAACACCCCAGTGTGGCCACAGCGCTGGTCAACCTGGCCGTGATCTACTGCCAACTAGTGAGAATGTCCATTATACTTCATTCAGTCTGTTCCACATATTCCCGAGTTTCTTAAGAGCTATTTGCACATATTTGTTTTTATTTTAATGACTGCAATGAGCATTTGTGGCTTACATTTTTTGTAGAGAGCAAAGCTGACTGTAGATTTTTTTTTTTTTGTCTTTGGCAGAAGAAGCACAGTGAAGCCTTGCCTCTTTATGAGCGAGCACTGAAAGTGTATGAGGATAGTTTGGGGCGCTCACACCCACGGGTCGGAGAGACCCTAAAAAACCTGGCTGTGCTGAGGTACAGTACTTGAGGTTGCATTCAACATTCGGCTAATCAGAAGTTTAATCATGACTGTTGAATGACATTTCTATTTTAACTTTCTTGCCTTTTTATTCCGTTTGTAAATAGCTACGAAGAGGGTGACTTTGAGAAGGCAGCAGAGCTTTACAAACGTGCGATGGAGATAAAGGAGGCAGAGCCGTCGTTGGTGTGTGGTAACGCTCCGTCCCGCCACTCCTCCAGTGGGGACACATTCAGTCTGAGGGGACCGGCTCCCATCCCACATGTCCAGAGGTGACTCTGTTCAGACACTTATTGCCACAGGGGAACCATTCTGGTCATCACACTGTGATTACTGTCTAGATGGAGGTTTTAGGGTTTGGTCAAATAGACTGTACCTGCCAGTATAATTATGAGATCTGTTTAATGAATCTGTGAAACCTGTGTATATACCACATGTATTTTTTTAATATTTTCTACATAATCATGTGTGTAAAGATCTTCCGTTATATATCACTACTTCTTATGGAACTCAAGTTTACATTTATCACTGATTCAGACACTTTGTTCCTATTTACATGACTAACTGTGTATATCAGCAAATTAGCTGCACAGACTAATTTGCTGGCATGGAATGCTATGAGGGTTTGGCAAATCATAACCCATAAAACATCATTAATAACCAGACACATTCTGTGCTTTCCAATGTACAGCAGATAATACCCTATGCACTTTTTAAAAACTTTATTTTTTTTTTGGGTACAGGTATGAAGAAAACAGTTATTCTTGTTTGCTTCTTTTAAGGAGATAAAGTATGAGCTGTCAAATATTTACAACAGTACAACTTATTTTTGCTATTATGTATTACCAAAACTGCTAAGACCTCACACAGATTTGTTGCCAAGTTTACATTCCTGATGTTCTGACTGAAATATTTTAGAGCGCTAATGTCGCTAAAATGAAATGTGCGTATTGTGAAAAATGTGTATATTTATATGTTTAGATACCATTTGTTTACATTACATGTTTACCTACTAGTATAGAGTACATAATCCAAAAAGATCAAATGTAGAACCAAAGATAAGGGTCCAAAAACAAGCCGAGACCATGTCTGAGAAGAGATTACCTCTGGTTAAGATTTCATGCAGAACTAGATATCTGTGTATTTATTCACTAACAAAAAGGATTGTAAGGGATTGGCCAAAACCAAGATAGTGCCATATGTTAAAGTACAATGGAGTAATGATTTGTTGTTTGACGGAATGTATGTGAATCCCAACACATTATTATAACTTAAGTTTTTTAATATATTTGTGTATTAATGTAATGTTATTATATGTAAAAGCTGTACAGGACAACACAAATCACATCCAATATATCAAGAGGATTGTATTCCATCTAATAAATACTTAATTATGACAACTTAAACATGTTTAAATGTTTTAATCTGTTGCAGCAGATGGTTTTTTTTAAAGCTGAGTGAATGACACATACATTAAAAAGGTAGGCAGAAAACGCATTCGCTAATCAAAACCGTAGAAAACACACATTGTGACAATGTTAATGCACTACAGTGATATTATCTTAGGTTTGTATACATTTCATTAGAGACTGTACCAACTCCAAGTGCTAAACACCTTCCTAGTATGTCAGCAAATTATAAATTTGACTGGACTGGTTTTGCAAATGGTGTTGTGTGAAATGTCATCAGAAGCACTTTTCATGCATTTCCGTTCTTTAGCTCAACTCTGTAATTGTTTATTTATTAAGTAGCTTTTTTATGAGGATGCTTGTTATCAAATAAACCAATGGAATAGACGCATGAGAAAAAGCAAGTCTTCTCTGAATAGCATCTTCAGATTGTTGCCTACAACTTTCTCATCTGAGCCATCAAGTCTTCTAGGCTCTGTTCAGTCTCCCCCACGGTCTCCCCACGTTCTGTCTCCTGGTCCAAACAAGACAAAAAAAATATTGTCAGAATTAAGTTGAGGTCATCCGTCACAGTGAATATTTCATTTACTATTGCAATTTTAAACTTTATGCTGCATTCGTCAGAAAAAAAAAGGTCGGCAATAATCTTACATATTTTAGATTAATGAGCTCAAACATGTAAAACTATCAGTTAAGCCTTTCAAAGCTGTTTTGTGTTACCAAATACTAACCTCAACCGGAATGGTGTAAGCCACGGTAATGCCTTCTGGGAGGTCAGGCACAGCGCCTGAAGCAGCCTGTAACTCTGCGTCAGTCACTTCTGATACTAGTTCAATACCTGCACGGTACAATTGTGTGTGTGTTAATACACATAAGACAATATACTGTATTGTACAAAGACAGATCTGACACTGTTGGATGGAATAGTTGTTTGTTGCACGCTCACCCCAATCATTGTCCTCGTGTACGACCTCCTCCTCCTCCTCCTGTACAGCTTCAACCTTTGGGCGCTCCGCTTCTTTCTTCTGAAGTGAAGCATTCATACAGATAGACACGGTTAGCTTTCCCAACTGGTGCGGCACCGTAAACAAAATGGGCTTTTGGCAGATATTGCATTGCAAGCACACACCTTGTACTCTTCCTGTTGTCTCCTGCAGTAGTGGTCGTTACACTGGGGGTTGGGTTTCATGACCATGGTGGGGAAGAAGTCCTGCATGGCGTTGTAGCCTAGATAATAACTGACGGTTCCAAACTTCAACAGAAACCTGAAAGACCACAATATTTACCTTTAACTATACAGGCAGTCCTTCCACCTTTAGGTTTCCCAATGCCCGTAAATAAATATATCTTACTTTAGGACATTTTGCACCAGGAGGCCTGCGACCACGCCCATCGTTGTTGGTAAGCTGGCAGCACACACACCGTCTCTTTTTAGGGTCTTCTCATCTATTTTCGCTGCCACCACCAGAGGAGGAGCACACTATCAAAGGATATGACACTGTAACTATTACAATTGTTTTTCCCAGAGGGCAATGTTGTTCAAGTATTGCAGAGGGTGAACATCTTTTCAGTGTAAAGCAAAGAGGTTTGTGTGTGGACATACAGCGAAGCATGCCGTCTCTCCGGGAATGATGAGCTGGATGTGTCCTGATACAGCGTTCTCACTGACACCAGACTCCATCCAGATCTGACCGAGTTCATTACAGGCCTGTGACAAACAAGACAAGATGAATACAATCTGCAAAGGTAACATGTACAAAGCACAGTGTATAACATGTTGAGACAGTGCTGCACTTACTGTATTGATAGCCATTCTGGCCTCATAGTTGTCCACACAGCTCAGGATCAAATCCACCGGCTTCCCTTCTTCCAGCCCTCCATAACTGAGCAGACACAGAACAATCTGTTGTGAAGGATTGTATCACTAAGGCATAGCAAAACTAGAAACTGGAGAGTAGGAAATGCTCACCTGATGCGCTCCATAAAATGTGTAAAATTGTCCATTGTGGTGATATTGTAGTTGTGGGTTTCGAATGACACATCTGGGTTGATGTTCCTGTTGGGTAAATCGAGTAACATGTAAGCAAAAATGAACTTAATGTCTCTATTTTGCGGGGGAAATTGGATTACTTTAAACAATAGTATACCTGAGTGTGTGTTCTGCAGCTTCCACTTTACTGAGGCCTGCCTGGTGAGGCTGGAAGAACAGTCTGTTCATATTGGCCAGCTCTACTTTATCGTAGTCAAAGAGGAGCAACTGTGATGGCGCAAGCATAGACAAGATTGGGGGAAGCACCGACAGCGAATCTACTGCACAACATGAACAGGTACAAGGCAATGTAGAGGAAATAAGAAAAAGGTTGTATTACCTTACCAATGCCACATCTAGTGAGCATTTCAGCTGTCACACTGCCAACTCCCCCAACACCAACCACAGCAACTGTGAATGTCCGGATTTTCTGTCAGGATATTGCAAGATGATTATTTTATTATTGTAATAGCACAGGTCACATGGTCTTTAAAAACACTTAACCTTAAGGATGCCCATGTGAAAGTTTGTATACATCCACATTTCAACGTACTAAAATGCACATTGGTATTAATATCCACTATGTTTTTGAAATTGATATAGACTTGAAGAACAATGTCTGTTCTTCCACAGTTTTAGTATTACCTTAGTATAATATTGTGATAAATTCAGCAAAATCAAACTGCAGTGAATAAAGAACAATACTTAAATATCATACCTCATAATCTTCCACGATGCCCATTCTCTTTAAAGCCATTAGACGACTGCAATGACAACACAGCTGAGGTTAGCGGTCTATGAAGTACCACCATATGGGATGAGTGAGTCATAAGGCGTAGCCTCTTAGCGCTAAGATCGGCCCGGACAAATTCTGTCAAAAAACAAAATGTATAAAATACAAAGTCACCTGTATGGGTTGGAATCCACAACCTCGGCGCTCATCTTGTCAATCTTCGGTCTGTGTAGTTCCACGGCACACTGCTTCTGCTTACACTTTATCAATTCATTTTCCAACTCTCTCACCCGCAGCTTCAGTTCCTCGACTGTCGCCATCAGGAGAACAAATATCTCTAAACAATGTAAACGAAA
Source organism: Pholis gunnellus (assembly GCF_910591455.1). NCBI lineage: Eukaryota > Metazoa > Chordata > Actinopteri > Perciformes > Pholidae > Pholis > Pholis gunnellus. The sequence goes on from NC_136547.1 coordinate 10,983,930, forward strand.
TATAAGTAATATTGTAAATAACAATAAAGCAAATGGTCAAACTAGACGGCTATATATCGGTACGGTAGGTACACGTCTTCAGAACTCAAATCAACTGTCAGAATGTGTGTTCCCGTAAATAACGTCCGTGTAGAAAACGAGTAACGTTTGCGAATACCTCAAATTGTTTCTACGTTATTAGCTGATTATTTCAACGGTTTACGAGGACATGGACTGGCTGTTAAATTATTTATATCCATTAGGTTTCTTTTAAACTAAAAATATTTGTAAGATACAAATGCTTTTTGAGGATATTACGTCAGTGTGTGCAGACGTAAATGGTCCGACCACCATTATCAACAATGCGAAAGTTAACCCAACAACGCACCTGGAGATGATTAATCCACTCGTTAACTGAGCCATGGAGGAGCTGACAACTTCTGTTCGACAGCAACATCAATTCAGTGTTGGCGGACTGCAAAGATATCTGTCTGTCAAGTCACAGACCGTGTCGAATAATGACACGCTCACTGTCAGACAGTATAGGTAACGTTAGAATAAATAAAGCTGGTTTGTTGAATTTAAAGCTAATAGTGTAAATATCAGGTTGAGCTTACTGTTAACTCGCTAACAGCTTCCTGTCGTCTTTTCAGCGCTGGTCAGTCAAACCCAACCTTCCTAATCCAAACTCCCTCAAACAGTTATGTTCTGAGGAAGAAACCTTCAGGTGAGCTGCTGCCAGGAGCTCACAAGGTAAGAAGAACTAGTCTAGGTCTGACTCATAAATAACTTTGGTCAATAAAATGTTCAGGCAGCGATCAAAGCTGCATGTGTACGTTTTCTGTAACTTTTCTACAGATGGTCATTCCCACAGGATTTTCCTTGAACATCTTAATAGCAATATAAAAAAAGAAAAATGTCATTCCCATATTTATGTGTTGTTATTGTCAGTTCACAAGTTTCACTTTTTTTGCATGTTCAGCTGAGCTGTTGTGCACTGATTGTAACCAACTGAATATTGTCTGCATTTCTATTATAATTAATACAAAAGTACATCCTCCTTTCCCAGAAGCTTCCTATGGATTTGCAGTAACATATCAGTATCTGTGTATGAAATTATTTGGATCGTGTGGGACCTGTGAAAAACCATGTCATTATCTTAAGGCCTACAGTGTGGGGGGTGATCTATTTTTTTTGTTTTTTTTCGTTGTCCTTATTTTCTGTTATTTTGTTCCTATTTATTTGTAAATTCTGTGTATGTACGTGGAGAGCAACGAAAAACCGGAGTCAAATTCCTTGTATGCGTACATGGCCAATAAAGCTGATTCTGATTCTGAATGGTGGACCTTTTGTGACTTTATTTATAGGTGGACAGGGAGTATCGGGTGCAGAAGGCCCTGTTCTCTGCTGGATTCCCTGTACCTCAGCCTCTGTTGCACTGCACTGATGCTGAAATCATTGGAACAGAGTTCTACTTAATGGAGCATGTGAGGGTAGGTTTGTGCTACCAAGACCACATTTCACAGTGCCGCTGCATCTAATATATTTATTGCTGTTTTGCTTAACCTTTGCTCTATATTCTAATGATAAAAGATGAAACTTGGACTCGCCAGCGTTCGCTTGCTGTCACGCTGACTTGACATACCTGATTTGAAGCCCAGGCTTCTAAATACATACTCTACCATCCTATGAAACAATACTCTTGCTTATCCATGCGTATTGAACAGGGACGTATATTCAGGGATCTTCGTCTCCCTGGAGTGAGTGCAGCAGAGAGAGCAGCTCTATATGTGGCTGCAGTGGAAGCGTTGGCAAAGCTACACTCACTGGACCTGGCATCACTGAACCTTGAAGGCTATGGAAAAGGATCAGGTTACTGCAAGAGACAAGTGAGCACAACACCGTGTACTCATCAAATCAAGATAATTCTTCTTTGAGGAAAAAAAAAAAACAGTCAGAGTTGTGATATTCTAAAGTGGCTTTCCATCTCAAAAGGTGTCCACCTGGACAAAGCAGTACACCGCAGCAGCCCACAGAGACATTCCAGCCATGAATGAACTGTCTGACTGGTTGATGAAGAATTTGCCAGCCGCTGATAACGAGGTCACGCTTGTCCACGGGGATTTCCGATTGGACAACTTGATATTCCATCCAAGAGAGGTAAACCTTCTGAAACGATTACGCTTACCTATCTGCTTCAAGTGACTGTAATGCTTTAAAAGTGCATTCGATGTCATTAGGCACGTGTGATGGCAGTACTGGACTGGGAGCTGTCTACCACTGGGCAGCCCTTGGCAGACCTGGCCTACTTCCTCATGCCTCACTTCTGGCCTACAAGCATTAACATCAGCAGCACAATGGGCAGCTTAAAAGGAATAGAAGGTAGCAAACAAATAACAACGACAGAACAACGAAAACAGAACAGTGCTCACATAGATGGACATGCTTTGCTCCAACATCTTTCCATAAAAGTACATGTGCATAGACATAGCATCTGTTCTGCAAATTTATTTTGGCTTCTCTGCCCCCTTGTCTCTCCAACCAATGAGCAGGTATCCCAACTGTGGGAGACCTGATCTCCATTTACTGCCGGGTCCGGGGGATCCCGTCTGCTTTGCCACAGTTGAATTTCTACCTGGCCCTGTCTGTCTTTAAAATGGCAGGAATTGCACAGGTTTGTATCAATTTATATACAAAGTTCAACTCAAATTTTTCCCCATTTACTTTTTCTTTTTCTAATTGTCAACTTAAATTAAATTCTAACTGTACCATTACATTGTTGGGGTTCTTCAAATGTCCCATAATGGATTGGTATTGTCTCCTTAACTAGAGAAGGACCGAGATGGATCTGGTTAGCTTTTAATGTCATATTTATCACTCCCCTTTATTTACCTTTTTCTTTTCCTATCAGGGGATCTATGCACGCCACCTACTGGGTAATGCCAGTGCTCCCAATGCAGCACAGTTCGGCCAGTGTGTGGAGCCCTTGGCTAAGATGGCCTTGCAGCTTGCACAGAGGTATGTTGGCTGCTAGAGTTGTGTAAGACGATGCTTGTGGTTGTTTTTACATGTGTTTCAATGTATCGGTACAGTGACTGAACAATTCCTTTCAAAAGATACTAGATGTTTGTGTTGGATCTGGGCTGTAAACGGATATCTGAGTCATACAGCATTTGCTGGTGTAACTTTATCCGTAAGCTGTCACAGATTCAGACACCCACTGAGTTTGATAGAAGTTGATGAAAGTACCTAGATTTTTTTTAGAAGGCATTCATTTCAGTAATATGCATTAAATAAGCAGTAATAGAGTTTGATATATTCCAAATAAGACAGTCCAAACTCTTTGTTGTCGGCCAGAAAACTGACTGATTCCACCTGCTGACTAAATTTAAATCCACAACGGTTGGAATGTGGCATCCAGCTGCTGCTTCCGATGTTACCTGTGGACTTTTTATTATGTGAGATGTGTTTCTTGCCAGGTCTGACACATGTCCAACAGTAGATGGTCTGTTCCTCCAGACGCCTAAAGGTCAGGCTGTTCTCCAACAGGTCAAAGACTTCATGAGACAAAACGTGCTTCCTGCTCAGGAGGTCAGTGCCGAGAGCTGCCGTGAACATAAGAGAGATTTGTTTGCCCAGATGGACTTTTACTTTCACATGAAAGGCTTTGACGGAGCATACCAGTTCATTCATGCAATCGGGATTCATTAATTCGAGTGAGAAAACAAGGAGTCTATTGATTACATGAATTGAATTGCACGCATAATTATCACCATTGGCTGGGCATCATAGCAATCTTAATGCAGTGCAGCAGTTTTAAGGCTAAGAGAGCAGTGGGCATTTGTTTTTTTTTGTGAAACATAGCCACAGGTTAAATAGATTTGTTTCTTCTGTAGAAATACCTTCAGAAGTTACTACATTAACACAGCTTAAAGTCTCAAAGGTTTCAGAATTCCTTCTTATATGTTACATGTTTCCATTGATGAAGAGAGTGCAGAAGTGACATTAGAGTCCAAAGGAAATGGATTGATTTAGGCAATACTGTGTCAAAACTGTTGTTTTTTTTCCCAGGAAGTTGCAGAGTACTACTCCAAACACGCTCAGTCTCCACAGAGGTGGCACACCCCCCAGATAATACAGGATCTAAAGGTGTGTAGTAAAAACCTTTCCCTTTTTATTTCATTTGGTGGCCACATTTCTTTTTCAACAGAGACTTGTACAAGTTACCACTACAAATACAGACACAAATATCATACATCAGAAAACAATGCAGTTATTACGAACAAAATATAAATCACATGGGTTAGAGAATAACTAACATATCTAACTAGAACAACTCCAAGAGGTGTCTAAACTTTGCACCTCCCTTCTGAGTCATCCCTGCACCGCAGTCCATTAACTGTTTCAATTATATAATGAATACAGTTATTTGTGTCTGTGCTGAGTCACTGCACTTTCTTAAGCCCTGCTTGTCGTCACTTGCAGTTAGCGCATGCATATACACTGTAGTGAAATGCATTGGGATTTAACAGCTAAATGCTGTAGTAGTGTGCTGTGAGCAGAATCTTGCATGATGACTTTCAGCTGAAAATCATTTGCTTGCGTTATTATAATAGAGTGCTTATCATGTGAGGGGGAAAAAGGTTCGGCTGAGAGAAGACAAAGAACAGACACTATTATCTCAACCTTGAACTTGTGTATGCAGCTATCAGTAAAACCCAGAGAAAGGAGAAAGTCTGCTTTCTTTCTCTAGTTTTTGTTATGAGAAAATTGCTGTAGGTAGGGGAGGGTTTGTTACTCAGGATACAGACAGATTGAAATTGTTATGAGGCAGAGATTTTGCAGTGTGACTTTTGTGTAAGGGTTCCTATCTCCGTGTCCTCAAATAGAAACTTGTGTTCACAGTTACGTTGATTTCAGCTTTATTTATTAAGAACATAAAGTTGACAAGATTTTTATGGTAACATGCGTGTGTTTCCAGGTGAAAGCTAGGGCGGCGGGGCTGTGGAACCTATTCCTGCCTGTAGTCAGCGGGCTCAGTCAGCTGGACTATGCCTACATTGCAGAAGAAACCGGGCGCTGCCTCTTTGCCCCTGAAGTCTTCAACTGCCAGGCTCCGGGTAACACATCCTACATGTGGTCAAATGTTTAGATGATATGGAGGCGATTGACAATAATGGACTATAATTACAGTACATAACGAACATGCTCTGTATTTCCTCTAGAATCTCATGTTCTGGATAACATCCTCTGTAGTCAAGTAAAATCCTCTCCAAATGTCAACCTTTCAGTCTTGTTTATATCATGACAACAATGCATTCCTTTAATATATTCACAGGGATTAAAACATAAAAATACCTAAAATTAGCGCCTAAAGGTATTTATTCGTCAGATTATGTTAAATAGATTGTTTTCAGTCCTAAAGAGCCTATTAAAATGTAGCTCATGATATCCTGGAAGACAGTGTGTGGTATGATGTTTCTCCCCAGACACAGGAAACATGGAGGTGCTCCACATGTTTGGCAGTGAGGAGCAGAAGAGTAAATGGCTGGAGCCTCTGCTCAAAGGAGAGATCCGCTCCTGCTTCTGTATGACAGGTATTTCCATGACCATGCCCTCCTGCGTCACTTGACGACTTTCAAATATATGCTTCATGTCACGGGTGACTGTTCTTCACAAAAGGCTGAACAAGGAAAACATACCATATTCTGTAGAGTCAGTGGAGAACATGTAAGGAATGTTATTTTAGAGGTGGGAAATAAACAGTGTAGACTTGAGGCAGCGTCTCAAAACACTGACTGTAAGTCCCCTCCACAAGGTACTGATGAAGTTAAGTTCTCAAAATATGTGTTTTATATGCATTTTGTTTGTCAAACTTTCCAGTAATGGTTCTGGTCTTAAATGAGCCCGGTAGCACGGTTGTTTCCGACTCCGTAGGTTGGAAATTCTACATGCCAATAGCAAACTCAAGCTCACTCATGAGTAATTTCTCCCTGTTTACTCCCTTTGCTTTCCACTCTGCCTGTAAACAGCAGCATGCTGTTGCCCATGGTGATTACAGTGGGTGTGAAACTCCCCATTGTTTTTTCGTAAACACAGATGGTGATAAGTAGTGTTTTGGGGTCAAAAGTTTGGTCGATTTTATTACACTGGATGACAACGAAGAGGAACCTCCATCTTGTGCTGATAAAGAATCTATCTGCTGTTTAAGTGTGAAAATGGTGCGAGTGCACTTGATTTATTTTAACCACTCTGTCTGTGGTTTGAGATGGAATCCAGATTTTTGGAAAAGATGGAACAAAATGCAAAAGCTGTGGATTGGAGATGTTAACACTGTTAGTCTAATTCTCATTAGTTATTATCTTTTATTTGGTGTAAAATGTGCATGTTCTGAGTTGTCCTGTGGTCCCTTCCCCAGAGCCTGATGTGGCCTCCAGTGATGCAACCAACATGGAGTGCACTCTTTGCAGGGATGAAGACAACTTTGTCATAAACGGCAAGAAATGGTGGAGCAGTGGTATGTACATTTCTATTTCCATTGGTTTTATAAGAAAATAACTGTTATTCCACTAAAACAGTTTCATTTAGGACTAAAAACACCATTAGAGAGCTTAAGACTCAATAAAACGACAAGGAGTCATTTTATGTCCGTTCCAAACTGCAAACATGTGGACTACAAAAAAAGGGCAGATGACTTTACTCTATGACAGCAACGTTAGCTGAAGTAAAAGTTAAAAAAATCTTGGATCCAATTTCATTCTGGGAAATGTGTCAGAGCAGCTTTGGGTTGCCAGCCGGTTGGACCAGTAAAGGTCACAGATTCAAATAAAAACACACCTTTAGTGTGTGTACAACAATTCAACATTTGACCTCTAATTGGTCATTGTAAAGAATTCAAGGTGAACAAGATGGCCAAATGCCCTGGAAATAACACATATCTAATGTGTGTGTGTGTGTGTATATATAACATACATACACATTGTACGTATGTGTTGATTCTCTGACTCAGACTAATCAATGACTCATGTGTGAGTCACTGGTTTTCTGGTCTCTTCTGCTCCCGATTTGCTCTTCTAGTGAATTTGGTTTATTATCCTGTTAAAACTACTACATAATTGCATGTAGCGAACTCTGCGAATTAAGTCACTAACATTGTTAAACTAAGCCTTTTAAGTCTTTAGGGTTTAAGTGACGGTTATCACTTAAATATCCCAAATTCTCATTAGTGTAGATGTTTATTGTGCACCTCCTAAATCACTTTGAACTGAAAGATATTCCAGATGTTTCCTCTGACACAGATGTGGTCTTAGGTTTTGATTCCCACTTAAAAGGAAAACGGTGGCCTGTTGTTTTTGATGCTTTTTTTTCGAATCTGCACGGAATTCCCTCTTGTTGTTGAAAACTTAAAGCGCTATGGTTTACCAAGAATGAGCAGAATTTTTCCTTTCAAATTATTGTCTTCATGAAGTCAGTTCACATTTCATGGCAATCATTTGTCTAAAGTTGATCTCTTTTCCTTTCTCTTTTCCTTTCTCTTTTCCTTGGAAGGGATATTTCCATCAGTAGAAAATATCTTGATGGGTTGTAAGAATTTCCTCTACTGGCATGAATACATCTCTCTGTTTGGAAAGTATGGTGATCTGTTGACGGCCAGTTCCTACTTGCTGTGACTTGTGGCTGATTTTGTGGCAAACCATATTATTCAAGACTGGAAATTGGAGGCTTTTGTGCCTCTGCAGTGTACAGACACTCAATCCGATTTTAACTTACAACAAAAGAAGAATTAAACTAGATAAATTGTGAATTGAAATTCCGTTAAAGGATGATGTGCTATGGTCTCTCCTTTTTTCCCCAAGTATCAGATGTGTTCACCACCTCCTCCTCACTGACATTATAGGTGTTTCCCTATACGCTGTCCATGGCCCTTGGCAGCTTTCGCAACATGTTCTCTAAAGGAGGATCTGTGCATTTGTTTATGTTTGTACAGTATCTTTTCCCATAGAGAAACAGAAAGTTAAGACTTCTCACCTTTTGGTTTGTATGCAGTATTTCATTATGATAATTACACGGCAGTTCCCATATTCGGTTTTAGTAGTTTTTTGTATCTCCACTGCAAGTTAAACCTAATGGCCCATATTTACCTATCCACTTATATGAACCCCTAATCCAAATGCATGTAACTTCTTTGCTGTCACTTTTTCTCTAAAGCTGTCTGTGGTTAACTCTGAGCAGCTAGATGGGAGGGTTTATACTGTAGATGTTGCTATGGCAGCTCTTTGGTGTGGAACATATACAAGACTATCCTATTCACACGATAATGTCCTAAAAATGATTCCCAGACCTGCAGTCTTTTATCTTTAAGTAATAGGCGTTTGTATTTGCATACACACTTACACACGCACAGACGCTGTGCACATGTTCAACATGTGTTTTAGTAGTTGCTAGTCGAATGGAATCGTCGTACAAGTAATCACAATTTTGGTTTCCTTCAGGCAAAGTTAAGATTAAGTTAAACTATCATGTGAATTGGTGTTATAGTTAATAAGGTGGAGATGTACATCTGGGTCAGACCACAATTAATTCAAATGAAATGCAGAGTTTTTAGGATGGCTTTGTTCTTTGTTCACCTATTTAGTCATGTGACATACAACTCAATACTTGTAGTGCCTGGGGACCCTGACTCGAGACTACATTTTGGGCCACAGTTTGAATTGTCTCCAAACAAACGCACTAGTTTGTTAAAGTTCAGCTCCCACGTATCCAAGCTGTATGCCATTACAGTGGAAAGAGGATGACTAACAGGTGGAAAGAATGGTAAACAATGAAAACTTTTAACTCTGAAGATCTTAAGGATCTATCTGTTGTGAATCTGGCGGTTTTGCTAAATTAAGCTGGCCCCTCTCTGTCTTCACTGCAGTAAACAGGCTTGAGTAAATCACTGTTGAACTTGGACTGTGTCCATACCGTGATCTGACCCTATATTAGACATGCACTGAATGCATTGGGGTCAGCTTGAGCACAATGTTATATGATTGAGTACTTACAAACGATGGATAGCAATTTATTTGCTCCTTCAAGCTCATATTAAATAGAATAAAGATGAGCAGATAAAAACACCAGTCATACTTAAAGCTTCTCTAAGGAATATGCCGCTTTGTGTTCAGATTGATGACATGCAGGGGTCCTGCTGTTTGCTGTTCTCCTTGTTTGCCAAATGTTTTTTGACTCAATGGGTCACCCACTGTGCAATCAAGCCATCCTCATCCCAACCCAAAGCCACGGGATGTAATACAACAAGATGCAGATGATCTCATGTGAGGCAGCGCAGACTATAGGGTTGAATTTGATTTGTTGTGAGGAACCAGAGAAATACTCGGAGCATCTTGAGGTTCAGCTGTATTTAATTGCAACAGATTTTAGTCCATGCGTGTAACTGAAAATCTTTCTTTTATTTAACAAAATACATAACTTAAACAAAATTCATTAGTGCTTATAAACTGACTGAGTTTATTACTGTAAGAATATTATGGTTATTGATGTCTATCTCTTATGATACTGAACATAAAATATATATACATAGGTGCTTACAGAAAAATGGATACATAATTTGAGGCTTAAATAGTAAAGGTGCTGGTGGCTTGGTCTTCTGAATCAGACTGGGACTGCATTTGAGTGCGCGTCTTGAGTGCAATCTCCACTGCCGGCTCCTCGTTGACATGTCTCGGGTGTCTCCCGAGTCTCTGTCCAAGGTGCTTGGCAGCCTTGAGGACGTGTCCCCTGAAGGACGATCCGATGAAGGCGTAGAGGAGGGGGTTAATGCAGGCGTGGACCAGCGCCAGGCTCTCTGTCACTTGGACAGCTCGATCCAGACCCTTGCTGACCTCACAGTCGGTCACGAGGATGTAGATGATGTCCATCGCTCGGATCAGCTTGACCACGTTGTAGGGCAGCTGGGTGAGCAGGAATACAGCCACCACAGCCAGCAGGACACGCAGGGCTCGCCACTTTCGATTTCGCCGCACCCCAGCTGCCCGGCTCAGTGTCCGCCCTACCAAGCAGTAGCACACCGTCATGACCAAGAAAGGGAGCAAGAATCTAAGGGTCACCTCCATCAGCTCCAGGGCAGCCTTCGCAGGTCGGGCCATGCTGAACGGGTAGATGGATGTACAGGCCATCCTGTGATGGGAGTGCTTCACTGTGCTAAAATAAAGTTCGGGAATGCCAAGAAAGATGGCTACAGCCCACAACAGCCCACACACCAGGATCCACTGTATCCTTACGCAGGGACCTGTTCCAGTCCTGCCTGCAGGGTTGTGGGCTACAGCGCGGTAGCGATCCACACTGATACACGCCAGCAGCAGCATGCCACAGCTGAAGTTGGTACTGTAGAGGAAGGAGGTGAGCTTGCAGGCTATCGAACCCAACTTCCAACCATGAACGGCATCGGCTGCCCAAAAAGGCAGCGTGAAGAGGAGCAGCAGGTCCGAAATGGCGAGGTTCAGGATGCACACATCTGTCAGGGTTCGTAGTCGCAGCCTTGATGTGTAGACCACCACTACCAGGGCGTTCCCAGCCAGGCCCACCACCAGAGCCAAGGCATAGATGATCGGGAGGAAGACGCTGCCAAACGAGCGCACTGCCGCCTTGTCACACACACTGTGTTCGTGACTGTAATCATAGCTGTCATTTAAGCTGGAGTCCTCATCGTCATCATAGAAATCTGCCATTTTTGTCTGTAAAGAACAATTAAGGGAAGCATTTGTTAATTTGTTTTAAATGGGGAAAAGGGGTTTTCACTTTGCCCTTTTTTAATTGGACATGTTGTGATATGTGGTCTATTTGATCAATCCATTGCATACAAGTGTAATTTGTGTTATTTAACACAAGAGCAGATTACATTTTGAAATCAGCTGCTTCTCATTAGGAACAGGAAAAAGGGTTTTCTTTATTCTACATGAATGAAGTCTCTTCTGCATGATTTCCCTAATTTCTTAAGGCATGTCTGTCTGAACTGTGTGTGGGCTTGAAAAATCCCAGTGAACACAAAAAAGGGCAAGAGACTCTCAAAGCAACTAAACACTTTTTGAATTGAGTTTGTCTGTATTCTGTTGGATACTAGGGGATCTACAGACTAGGAAAATGTCAGCATTTACTTTACTACTTTAATCACAACCTCATTTGTTAATTAGTAATAAAGTACATAACAGAGCAAGCGTCATTGCAAACTGATAACATCTCCTAAGCATTATTTCGGACACTCGATTCACAATTGTCTGTTCTCTATTTCAATTATTTATATAGTTTTCCCTGTGGAAGACAGTCAAGCATGACAGGAAATATATGGCGTGAGGGATGAGGATGACACTAGTGCAACTAAGGTCTCTTGCCAGATTCAAATCCAGGATGTTGCTTTTACTGGTATGTGCTGGTTTTGCAGGACATCCCATTGAAGTGAGACTTTCATCCAGTATTATTGTATTGCTAATGTCCCCTCCCTGTTGTTCGCACAGTAAATACAGTATTGTGTGTATGTGGGTGTACATGGTGACTCACTCACTGTTACTCATCTCACATTGTTCACATATATTAATATCATTTCTATTTTATTCAGGGAACTGAAATAAAACTTCAAACGCATTACGTTACTCATGATATAATTCCTTGCTTAAGTATATTATACACATTTTGGCAAATCATACTCGCTGCTAAGATGACAACAGTCGTTTTTATGAAAAGTATCCAGGTTATATAATGAGTCATTATCTCCTGTTTGGGAGGAGCAGGAGTTCGTTGAAACAGATGTTCGTTGGAACATTCTGAAATATGTCGAGTATTCTAGTGCTGTCAACAGCTGCTCTTCATATGTAAGGGGTTGGAACCAGTTTTTTTAGTTTTTAATGTAGTTGTTTGGGTTATTTGGTCTCCACAAGCTATATAGAGCAAAATAATCTCGTTAAAAAGCCAAACAATTTGTAACTGTTAATATAGGCTTGTTTTACTGCTGTTTGTACAAACATTACTGATGTAAACAAACTTTTAACAGCATCAGAAAACTTGAAATTAAGAAGATAAAACTAATTCTTTGGTGTTAATCTACATTTTGAGAAACCTGTCTGTCAGTTCGGGAGTGTTTTTTTTTTCTTTTGTTTTTTTCTTTACTTTAGTGGTGTGGTTCTTTTATATTTACATTTGGATCACACACATTTCATTCATTTTATGTAGACAATCACAGGCAGAAGTTCTTTTTATCCTGAAAACTGTTGTACACACTAACAATAGCACTCATATTATTAATAATAATAATGTTAAACTTTGTTTATGACCAAAGTGTTTTAAAATGAGCAAAATGTAACACTGAGAAGACGAAAACAAACAGGGAAATGGAAGGCAAACACGTACGCTCGGCTTGTTATCATTACCCCACTATGTTTATTATAATACCATAAAATGTCCTGACCAGGACTTTGACTGTTAAGGCCAACACTAAAGTGAACCTCTGACTAACTGGAAAACAAGGCACAATACGTTTCAGTGTATATCATTGTGTAATAAATAAATGTAAAATGTAGCTCGTTTCTTGTCCTCTTCTAGTGATAGTTTGACTTGTTTTGTAGTTAATGATAAATATTGAAAGAAGTGGTGGTTAAAATTGAAAATATGTTCTTACCTTGTTTCTGTTCCTTTTTGGTGGGGTGATAAAAAAAATGGTGAGATCCTTTTTTTTTTTTTTTTTTAAATCACACACAAGGACTTTAGTGTCCTGAGGAGAAACGTTGTATGCAGCACAGGACAGAAGGGACTGATCTCCTTCCCTCAGCCTGCCCCTCCACTGCTGACACTCTGGGAGCACCTCTCCTCACCACGTAGCTCTCCATGTGTGTGCGTGTGTGTCTTTAAGACTGTTTTATGATGCAGGATAAATGGATAAACAAAAAGCCCGTAGTGTCTTTGCTTGCTCTACTGTGCAAGGCGCTAGACAAAGAGAATCTGTTTTACAATCTCGGGTAGATTGTGAATTTAATCTCTTACTCTCGATGTCAGGCAGGGAGTGCCCTGGTGGCTGCCCTTTTGTTTATGTCTGCGAGAAAAGAAATGACAAAAGGAGAATATAGAATAACATCCCGTCCCATTTACAAGGCGTATTTCTTTTGTTGTGGTTTGCTGAAATGCCGTCATTATTGGTTTGTTGTGTGTGTGTGTGTATATCGTTTACCAACCTCACTCACATTAGCAAAGATTCTGTGGACTCTACCATTCTGTTTTAGATTCTTTTAACTTTAAATTATTTAAGCTAGACGTTTTTGGCAAAGAAAAAGGTATGCCTTTTAGAAGTATGTCATACTGACATTTTTTTTTTAATGTTTGGATGTCTCTTTCTCAGGAAAACAGATTACTGGAATGAGGAGGTTTAGTTTCATTCCAGTGGTGACGGGACATGTATGGGCTTGGCTGTTGCATGACAGCAGGGCTCTCCTTATATCATGAACCATCAGACTTATGTAAGGGCTCAGAGGAAAACCCTACCTGCTCCCAAGACAAACATGCCGTCCTAGATTTGGTTTTTGAGTTGTGTCAGGTGTACATTGCTTTTGGGCTTAGTGCAAGCGTAATTATTTAATGTTTGTTTAAATTTCTGCAATCGGAGACTGAGTTTAAAGACTAAACATCTGTCAGATTGTGTTTGTTGAAGTGTTCACATGCACTCATGCTGTGATTCTCATGCTGTGAGATTATTTTCACACAATTGATATCTTGTTTGTTGCTGTCTGGTGTCCATATGTTCTGTCCTTAGGGGACAGTTTTGCCACTTCGGCAGAAATATAAACAGGAAGGCAGACCATCGGTCACCCCGTCTGTGCCCTTGGGACCCACGGCCACATTGGAGACTGTTTTTCTTGAAAGAAACTCCCAGCTAGGGAAATTCCAAAATATTCTGCATTTGGTCATCACTCTGTACACTCAAGCTATCTGGTTTTCAAACATTTATTTGCTTCCATTAAGAAACATTTCATTGAGGTTTTACGGCCTATTTCATTTGTCTCGGGGGTACACAGGAAGTAACATACAATTAAAACAGAATGAGAGAAGGCAGCTGGAACACTTAAGAAGTAACAATGAGTGACCTTTATTAATAAAATAATGATTAACAGAATTAAACCAACTAAAATGGAAGCAGTGACGTCAGTGTCTCTAAGGCCAAGAGAATAAAGAAAACCTCCACACTAACTAGAAAATAAGGAGTTCAACTGGCCTACAGAAACAAACAGAAAAAACAATACTAAGCTCCCTAACTGAGCACAAAACAGGCGAAAACCTAAATGAAGAAGTAAATGGTAGAGAGCCCCTACACAGCTTCATCAAAGTTACAGACTGGTAACCAAACCCAGGAAAGACTCGAGTAAGTTTCTCCCCAACAAACAAGATCTTCTTAATGACAAACTAAATGTCGCTGAAAGTTAAAGAATCCAACTCAGGAAATGTAAATCAACCCGTGGTGGTCTCAGCGGGCCGTTCTTGTGCCATCAATCTGTCACTGGCTCCATTCGTGTTGGGCACTTCCCAGTCAGCGACACATTGTTTCCGCACAGACCCAGGCAACAGAAGGGTTAAGAACAGAGTCGGACTGTGAAACGTTACTTATTCCATAATGGGTTCTTAGGGTTAGACAACTAAACATGAATGCAAATGAGCCCCAGCATTTCTGACTGTTCCCCGCAGGTGCTGGCAATCCCCAATGCAAAGTGGCCATTGTGATGTGCAGGAGCGATTCCCAAGGTGTTAAAACCAGGTCAGTGGAACAGTTATGAGTGGGTCTAGACGGTATTAAACAATACTTCTGATGTCATGTTTTTAACCATAGATTTTTGTGAGCAAAATTCAACTTCTACCAATTACTCTCCTGGTTTTATATTACAATGATTCTGTGCTTGTCAGTGTAGCTTTGCACTTTAGTTTAGAGGCTATTTTTCCCCATTTAAGTTTTGTTCGTTCCTGTAATATAATTGAAGTGGACTTTGGTTATGGGACAGGGTGTACCTCCCAGCATGCACTTGCATTTTAATACGTGTCACTTGCCTCGTCTTTCTGCTCACAGGTTTGGCTCACATGACAGAAAAATATACAAATGTAATCTTGTTGCAGCTTGTCCAGTCATTTGGCTGGCACGTAATTGGTTCTAATATTTAACAGCCATCAGTTGCAAGCATTTAAGATATACATAGAAAGAAAATCTAGAGACAACCACACCCATAACATGTAATACACTTTGTTCTTGTTGTATAACAAGGCACAGACGCCCAACCTTGTTTGCAAAGAGAGGAAAATAAATCAGGGCTGCAGGTTCTCACCAGCAATTGACACTTGGAAATGTATCACATTGAAAATAGAATAGATTTAAAGAAAATGATCTAACTATCATTCCTTTTAAATTATAAACTTGTTTCTAGACATGACCAGCACAGTATGATCCTCGTCCCTATGGACACAGCAGGTGTAAAGCTCGTCAGACCGCTCACTGTGTTTGGACAGGATGGTAGGATAAAGTCTGTCATTACATCTTCATGTTCAATTGATATTTTCCTGCATGCAAACATGACAAATGAACTTTCCTGAGCAACTTAACCAGTTCTTTCCTTTTGTTTCTGGGCTCAGATGCCATCCATGGAGGCCACTTTGAAGTGCACTTTGAAAACGTGCGTGTCCCTACCTGTAACATTATTTTGGGTAAGACACTGTATCGCTTTGTGTTCCTGTTTCCACTTATTTACTCACAATAGGTCTTAAAAGTCAGCACCACCTGCAAAGCCAACAAAATGAATAATTACTGAGCATTCCTTTGTGTTTGGACAATAAAGTGATGCTGGCTTCACTAGGCGAGAGAAATAATTTCCCTCCTGAGCTGATTGCTAGTTTCTGTTGTGCCTCTGGGTTCTGTCCCATTGTGTATTTGTCTCCAGGTGAAGGCCGGGGGTTTGAGATTGCCCAGGGTCGTCTGGGGCCGGGCAGGCTGCACCACTGTATGAGGGCTGTTGGAGCGGCAGAGTTGGCACTGGAGCTGCTCTGCCAGCGGGCTGCCTCCAGGCACACATTTGGAAAGAAATTGTACCAACATGTGAGCGAACATTGACCCGAGAGATTCCTGTAACTTTAATTTCAGACCTTTAGTACTGAAGCATGTATCAAGCTCTTTTCTTGTAGTGCCACCTAGTGGACATATTGTTAGATGCAGCCTGAGTAAATATGCTCTCCTCCTTGTGTTGTTATGTGTGTAGGAAGTTGTTGCTCACTGGATTGCAGAGTGCCGTCTCATGATAGACCAGACTCGACTGCTGACTCTACATGCTGCTCGTGCTCTGGATACACTGGGCAGCCGGGCTGCTCGCAAACAGGTAATACTGTCAATACTCTGTTTTGGAGATAGTAGTGTGCTGGGACCCAATTCCGTACTAAGTATATACAAATTGTCAATAGTATATAGTTGTTTTCACATAATATTGTGACTTTTTTTTCGACATGCTATACTGACTTTTTTCAACATGCACCAACCTCCCGTTGCTGGGTTAGCCTCTAGTCCCATTGTGTCAATCTTATTTTCCTGCGACCCAACGGCCGGGAGCAGACTGGGTGGTGGAATAGCTTTAGGTCCTGGCTCAGTTATTTTAGCTCTAATCTGGACTCTCCTCCTGGGACACTCAGCTTTAATGGTGTTTGTTCTGGCTGGGTGGTCGGAAGATGCTGTGGGCGATGGTCATCTCAGGTTCCACTTCACTTTATCCTATCCCCATGCTTCCTTCTTCGATGTTGATGTGTATGTCTGTCACATGCCATACGTAGTCCAGTGATTAACACGAAAAGTAAAACAAAAACTAAGCAAAGTGCATGAGAGCTCACGACTGTTGTATCTATACCCACATACTACACTGACATTTTCCCAAAAAAATTTCGACATACAATATTTGTTCTTTTGACATAATATACGATTACTTTTATACTATGACCATTTATCACCGTTTTCTCGACATACTATACTCACTTTTTTTGTTTTGACATAGGCCTACTATACTGACATTTTTATAAAATGTTTCATGACTCACTATTCTTTGACATACTATATTCTATGGCTTTTGTATGGCATAATACATAATTAAAACTAATTCCTCCAAAAGGTTCAATCAAAGCAAATATTTAAATACAAATTGAGTCTTTCCTTTTTTTAAATAACCATTCAATTTCAGACCATAAGCCTGGCTATTGATTAATTAACATCAATATTAACGTCATATTGAAAAGTCATAGTATGCAAACAAAGTGATACTAGTATGTCAGAGTCGTCTTTCCTCCCCCGGAAAAGGGAAACCTGAGCCTATCTGGCGGTGAAGGAATCTGAGCTGGTGCAGGAGGTGTGACAGTGAGAGGAAGTCTCTGCCTGTTTGTCCTTAAGCACCGAACAGCAGCTGCAGTGGCTTGCACCCTCCAGGTTGGGAGCGAGTCACTGCCCCAAGCTAGGGAGTTCAAGTATGTCGAGGTCTTGTTCAAAAGGGAGGGTAAAATGGAGCACTGTCAACTGTGATGCAGGCCTTTTACCGTTGACTGTTGAGGTGAGCTGGAAGGCAAAGCTCTCGATTTACCAGTCCATTTACGTTCCGACCCTCACCGATCAACATGAGCTTTAGGTCGTGACCAAAAGAATAAAATTGTGGATCGAAGCTCTCCGCGATAGAACAGTCTTCCAATAACCCCCGTTATTTAATTTTTTTTACTGGTCATCTTCTTAGATTGCTATGATCAAGGTGGCAGCAGCCAGGATGGCGTGTAAGGTGGTGGACTGTGCGATACAGGTCTATGGAGGTGCAGGTGTGTCTGGAGACTTCCCACTAGCACAGATGTAAGTTTACTCCCCCCTACACACACACACATGAGAATAAGCATTCAATTAATTTCACTCCTGACACCAGCATTATATATATTATAAATAAATATATTACATATATTAATATTCTTCCTCAGGTATTCATATGTGCGGACGCTACGCATTGCTGATGGGCCAGATGAGGTGCACCTCTCCTCCATTGCTCATCTGGAACTGAGGGATCAGCTAAAGAACGCACATGCCAAGCTGTAAAGTAATTCACTTCCTGTGGCCACAACAGCTTAATTGGAATTTGTTTTAACAAATTTGCATTGCTTTCCAGTTCTGACCGTCTAATCAGGAGGCTTTTTTGTAAAATGATAAGTAATTTTGCTACTAAAATAATCAAGTAATAATTGGTTGTATATATTTTGTTGCAACTGTCTTTCATTAAAAACATTAGATTCAAAGTTTCTGAATGTCCACTTCATGTTTGATTTAAAAATGACATTTGTTTATTAGGAATCCTTTTTAATGTTAACTACAAAAACAGAAAATGAGCATGAATATGACTATTTTCACAACACTCTGTTCAGGTGTGGTCTACCACATGGATGAATTCCATTGGGAGGTGTTGGGGAATCAGGACACACAAGCACATTTTTTTGTACAATATAAAACAGTAATGGCCCCATCCATTAGAGATACACCCGATGGAAACCCATGCAGCACCCTCCACTCTTCATTGTCTATACATTAACATTTGGGCAGAGATCTTCAGCTACCCAATCATTCAGTCAATCTTTTATACAACACGGCGCAGAAAAGGGAAGGGTGGGGAGGGAGGAGAATAGGAAAAGACGTGTCAGTGTTTGCTCTTCTTTGATTTTTTATGAGACCGGTGAGGTGACCGTGATTTGGAGCGGGACTTCTTAGCTGATTTCTTGGGCGTCTTGGAGCGCGACCTCCTGGATCGCTTGGGCGTGCGAGGTGAGGGAGATCTAGTGGGACAAACAGGACTTTTTTAATTGCATCTAAATGTTTCAACTCTCCTAACCACACTGCAATGAATACAAGAACATCTAGTGTCAGCACTAAAGAACGGTCTGGCTCTTCACAATATCATTCTGGTATAGAGGGAATAAAACAGGCTTCTACCCACAGACTAACCAAAACCTGGCTCTAATGACAACATTAGTGTAAGCACTGGGCAGATAGTCTTACCTCTTTGAGGACTTTTTGATGCTGGTCCGCGGGGAGTCTTTATGGGTGGAGCGGGAAGATGTGTCTTTAGAGTATGAGCGGTCGGAGCGTTCTGATCTTTCTGAACGGGGTGAAGATGACCGGCCCCGTCGGGCGCTACTCCTTGTTGGGCTGGGTGACCCACTGTGACGCCGCTTCCTATCAGCCGGAGAGGAGAAATATATGTAAGACAGGAAATTCAACCAATCCCATGTTTTATAAGTTACACTGACACCTGGTTATCTCACCTCTCTTTCCTGGTTGGCGTGTCGTCCTTTTCTTTTTCCTTCTTCAAATCCTTCAAACGGGCCTCAGCTTTCTCCTTCTCTTTCTTCTCCCTCTCTTTCTCCCGTTCAAGTTTCTCTTTTTCCTTTTCCTACAATAAGGAAACAATAAATTAACCCAATGTTGAATTTCAATTACTGTATTTGATATCATCTATAGGGCCCAACTTCAATACCTTTTGTAGTAATTTGTCCCGGTAGTGCTCCACCTGCTCCTGAATACTCTGCCCAGCCTTCTTCGGCCTTTTCCCAGACTCCAGCTCATCCTGGAACTTCATGACCTTAACCTGGGTGAACAAAGCAACAAAAAGGAAAATGGTCAAAACAATGAATTTTACCTGCATGCACAACACCACAAATATGATATGCTGGTCATGTAGTGTGGGGGTTTCTTATAGTTGTGTACCTCTATTTCTCTGAGCTTTGTGCGTTTCTCTTCATTCATTTCAGACATTTTGGCCTTAATATCGGAGTCCTCTCTGATGGGGTTTGAGTAGCTCTGATTATCATCTGAGCGGGGGCTCCTGTCATCATAATCACTGTCCTCATCCCTTCAGAGTTGGAAACAGAGGATTTAATTAAATAAAAAAAGGTTGAGGGTGCAGCTATGTATTTGCAGAACAGACCTCAAAAGATAGCACACACAAAACTCACTTTTTTGTTTCTTCTGGCTGCTCCAATGCCTCCCATTTTGAAGTCGTCACTGCTAAAGAGCAAACAAAAGAAGGTAAAACTGCAACTAAGAATGCAAACAACCAAATTGGTGACAAAGACAATTTATGTACTTAAGTCAAAGCTTTTCATGTTAAATTTAGTTTGATTCCGCCTCACCTTGAGATTCCAACTCTGACTCTTCCACCGCCTCCCATTTTGAAGGCGCTACCTTGAAGGTTGCATCCTTGGACGGATCCACTATGAAAACCAGGAAAAGAGCAAGAAATTGAGCAACTTTACAAGAGCTGCATACAGTAGAGCCTGTCGGACTGACACCTCATACGATATCCTATGCTGGACTCTGCACAACTCACAAGGTATTCCATCGATGTCTTCTTCCATGGGCTTGATAGGAACACCATCCAGGTCATCCAGGGGGGCTCCGTCAATAGGAGCTCCATCAATGGGCCCTGCGTCAATCGGCACCCCATCCACATCCTCCAGCAGAGACCCATCTACATACTCCCCTATTGGAGCCCCATCAATGTCCTCTGCTGGCTCAGCCTGGACCAAACATGGCACACACACAAAAATCAAGCTAGGACCTAAGTAGCACATGGGATAGGTATAATACAGTATCATTTTTAGAATATTCTAATGGTCAAGTATTGTTACATCATGTACCTCCACAATGACGACAGGGGGTTCCTTCTCTGCAGCGAGATTAACTAGACCCAGGAAGATGTTCTGCAGCTTGATAAGGAAGGGGTCCGGGTACACAGCCCAGTCCTCCCATGCCCGGAAACATGCCATGACTCGTTGCTGCCACAAAGGAGAAAAGCAGAAGGCTGGTTGAGTGACATAATGCTGGTAACAAACTGATAGTGCTCAATTATTAGTGTTTGGTTTACTTAGTGGGATTTGGATGTTTGGTACCTTAAAGTTCTCACTCTGAAGGTGGCCCTGTATCGATTTGTATGTCGCGTTGAGGTCTGCAAAAATCTGGCAAAGCTTCGTCTCAAAACTGTTAAGAAGAGAAGAGAATTCATGTGAATTTGAAACAGAAGTAGGTGAGCTCGGTGTTCCTATCTTGAATTACACTACTCACTATTTTCTGTAGTAAGACGCATTGGACACTTTGGCAGAAGAGTTGTACAGCACATCAGAAACTAGATATAACCGTGCAATCTGAAACATAAAAGAGAACATTATATATATATATTTTTTTTACAAGAATGTCTGCACAGAATTTAATAATCATAGATGCTATTGGTCCTTTTCCGAGCAAAAGATTGCCGCTTCATCTTGCCTTCTTGGGAAGAGGGGTTTTGAGGATGGAGAGAGACTCTGTGACACATTCCACAATCTCCTCAGCTGCTTCGGCATGGCTCAGACAAAACAACATGGCTTCTGCTATGTCTCCCCTCCTGGGAGACATTGCACGCAGCATCTCCTCCAGTTTGTCCCGCTCGCTGCAGAAACGAAGGGCCATAAATATAAATCTACCGAACTGCAGGTTCACCAACAGCGGGGCATTTTAACACATTTCAGGAGTCATGAGAGGATACAGATTGAGACGACATTTTTAACTGGATCAGTGCCAAAAATCATAAAGAAATGGTCTTACTCTTCTTTCAAGCAGCCTTTCTTGCTGCCCTCCTCGTCTTCCTCCTCTTCCTCACCATCGTCATAAGGACCATGGAGGTATGGGTTAAGAGGAGGCGGATGCCACATGGAGCCATTCTTAAACATTCTAAAGTCCTCTGTTTTCCATTTGATTGGTGCTTCGCCCTGAGCAAGCAATTTACAGTTAATATCAAAACCATCATTACATTTTGACACTTTATGCAATTTCATAAGTTAGAAATCAAACCTGTAGTATCGAGTAGATTTTCCACCGGTAGTATACATGTGCTGGGCTTTGGTTCTCAAATAGAAACCTGGAAGAAAGATCATAAACATGAGCATGCAAATACTATTAAGCACTAAAATGTTAAAGGGTGACACATTACTGACGTGCAGTGGCACTGACCTGTACATGGGATTGTTGATTTCTCTGTTCATGATCATGGCTTCAAACATTGGGCCTTCACGCACCACAAACTCGATCATTCGGTGGATGAGAGAGAGCAAATTCCTACAAGAAAAACACAGTTAAAGCAAACGGATTCAGACCGGCCTGACTCTTGACCACTACAAAAGCCTGTCTGTTCAAAGTTTCATTCTGCTTGGTGGTTTGACACTCGGGACAGTTGTCTCTCGACAGACCCGACGGATGATTGACTAAACAAACGTTGTTGGTCGTGACTTGCAGCGGGCCGTCACTGAATAGTGCACTGCCATGGAAGTACTTGTTATAATGTACCTGGCAGACGATGCCACTTAAATGGCTCAGCCAAAATAAAAACAACTATTCATCACTAAGTTACTGTGAAAGATGGGAAAGAAAGTGAGACAACTGTCCAAGAGTGTCACATAACCAGGCTTAAATCAAACATAACCTGAGCCTATGTATAACATCAATACATAAATGCTGCCAAAAAAACAAACTTAAATGACAACGGATGTTACAGTAAACCTGTCTAGGACCCATGTCTATAATGCATGATAAACATACTTATAATGCGTTATAATCTCCTTATATCACTGTGTAATTATAGTTATAAGCACGACATGTATACGATTAATTAACTTTATATGATACTAACTTATAACATTATTATTGCCATAGACTGTAAAATATAAAATATAATCTTGGCAGTGACAATATAAAAATATAATTGTTATGAAACAGGTATATTAGCGATAGAGACAAAACTTCATTTTACTAATTATGGGAATTGTAATACATTTTAAAAAAAAGTCAGCGAGTGACCAGCAATCATGAAGTATTATGATATAATGTGTTATAATTATTGTTACTAAGAATTACGAGTACTTACTTATAGTGCCTATAACTATAATTATACAGTGCTATAAGCCAATTAATACACATACGAATGTTTATAATGCATTATAGACATGGGCATCATAGAAAGCTGTTACCAAACCTTTAAAGTAATTAAGAATAAATTAAAGAAAAACTAACAATTCAGGTAACAGTAGAATTTTGTTTAAGTTTGTGCCTATGTTGTTAAATGATAGTGCAACAAGTCTTAATTACATTGCACTGCATGGACCCTTTCCTTGAAATCTTCCTAGATTCAAATTTTAAAAAAATGGGCAAAAATGATATAAAAAGGCAACGAGTGAAGCTGAAGAACTTGGGAAAGTAGGAGCGAGACATTGACAAGACACTGTATTAACTGAAAAGTCTGTAAATACAGTGCCTATCAACCCCCACTCATGTCCTGACTAATGTGAAGAAGAACCAAAGCAGTACAGGATCGATGGCCTAAATAGGCTAAACATGGTATTTGCTGCTGGAGTTGGTAAAAACTGAATACAATGAGATCACT
This sequence comes from Pholis gunnellus, assembly GCF_910591455.1. NCBI lineage: Eukaryota > Metazoa > Chordata > Actinopteri > Perciformes > Pholidae > Pholis > Pholis gunnellus. The sequence goes on from NC_136547.1 coordinate 11,007,395, forward strand.
TAAGTTCTTCTGTGACAATTTTGGGGAGATATATGGTGCAGGCTGCATACAAATAGCCTAAAGTGTCCGACACGACAAAGGATGTCTTTCATTTGACAACACAGAATACATTTACTTGTATTGGAGCCGATCGTACCAATGGCGGGGTAAAATTCAGTATACTTTCCCAATCCATCCCATGATGCTTTTCAGGTCCCTCGCTGCTGCAGACAGTTCAACTTGTGCTGCTCACCAAGGCCAATGTCAAAGGTCATATATAGAATAATAGTGGCAGGTTTGGATTTGTTGGCAGGGGCCAGATTTACTGAGCTCCTGATAGAGTGACAGAGGCCAAGGGGGTCGACGGTCTGAGTGAGCAATGGTCAGAGAGCAGGATCTCACAACTACAGATCTAGAATCAGCAGACTATGCATGTGGCAGAGAAACAATGCCACGAAAGTTGAAAAACAATTAAATGTTGACGTATGGAGTGGAACTGTGATGGACTAGATTCATGATCAAATAAGCACTATAATGGTGTTTTTGCTACGAACAGTAAAGGAAACATGAGTGATGGTGGAGTGTGAAAGAGTACTGTTGGTCAGTATTATTCTATCTACTAATATGATGACATTGTACAACAGCCTCAACCATTGCTCACCCATACTGACCAGCCCCCTGTAGCATGCAGTGATCAATTGATCAAACTTTAGCTTCATTATGGGATGTTTTTTCTAAGTTTGTACACCAATTTAAAAAAAGAAAAACATGTACCTTTCTGTTGGGATAACCACTTTGACTATGGCTTGCGACAGAGTCTGTATATGAAGTCACATCAGATAATAAACATAGAATGTGAGTATTGTTAAAAGGCAACAGTTGAAAAATATAAAAAATGCATTTTAAAGTGCAACTAGATAACAACCATCAGTTTTACTAATGGCCAAACACCCGACACTGGATTCATTAACCATAAAAACCTCTCTAACACACGCTAACATTTCTTTATACCCACACTTTGATATACAGTGCAAAACTAGTTTCATTCAGATAAAAACTATCTCATATTACATGACTGGATTAAAACTTGTACTGACTGCTCATTATAAAGGCTAACATCTCACCATCTGAATTAACAACACACTGCCATATAACCCATGACAAAATCCCAGGCTGACATGCTGAGTTACCTTCTCAAACTCCTCCTTGTTTTTAGGTGGAGGAAGCAAGGGAGCGCTGGGGTTCTTTAACCTCTCCCGGGGCTGCGCATTGAAGGGTAGGCCGGAGGGAGGCGGTGGGAGTGTGTGCTCCATCATGGAAGGAGGGATGTAGATGGGGTGGGGCGGGATGGGCACACCTTTGCCCCATCCTAATTTCATCTCAAAGTTCATTATCATCTTTCCTGTAAGAGTGAAGAAAGCAATTCATTTATATAAATATACACGACTGCTCAAAGGTTTGGGGTCACCCGTTATATTGATGGTTTAAACAGTAGAATTCAGACACCAAATGTAATATTTACATTTCAAATACAGAGAATAATGAAATGATTAGAACTTAGTTTATCTATGGAGGCAAAGTTTTACATGAAAAGATGAGAATACTGTTGTAACCACCCCCCCCCCCCCCCCCCCCCCCCCCAAACCACCCTTTGATTTTGATATGTATATACACATGAACGAATGTCCTTTTTTAATTTAAAATAAAGAAAAGCAGCTTTGTACCATTTAGGTTCTTGAGTGCTCGCTCAGCATCCCTCCTGTTCATGAAAGCCACAAAACCACAGTTCCTCTCCCGAGCCCTCTCCTCGTCTGTTCTCGGCCACATGATCTTCACACTGGCCAGCGGACCGTAACGGCCAAACTCTTGACACAGCATCTCCTCATTCATCTAAAATGGAAAAAACATGCAGGTATATTACTACTTCATGAATCTGCACAACATAACCACTTGAAATTAGGACTATAAGCAACACAGTTAGGTTTGGTATTTAGAGTCGGCTCATAGCAAAGCAAGTAGGGCTGTCAAAGTTGGAATATTCATACTTAAAATAAATTTAGTTGACAGCCCAAAGAGCACAACGCTCAAATCATGCCCTCCTGTTCACAGCAAGGCTTTGTTGGTCAGTGCTTTAGTGTTTCTCTTCTCTACTTCGTATACGTTTGGATAGAAATTCACCTGTGGATTGATGTTTCCGAGATACAAGTTAGTAGTAGATGGGTCTCCAACATCATGGGAACCTGGCGCACAATCATCCAAAACTGCAGAAACAGAACAGAGAAGAATTTCCTTTGGTGTCTGACAGGACAGTGTATTTTCCTTGGCAAGATGAGGATATTCACGGCCACTATAATAAGTCAAAATTACCACTGGACGGACGGTTTCTTCTTGAAGAACCATCCGCTAAAAGAAGCAGAAACGCAGTGTAAATTTTGTTTCAGGGTAAAAGGTGACGGGGGTGGGTGAGTGGAGTAAAGCGTACAGGAAAGCGCCAATTCAGGCCAAGTTAGTACAAGAAACGGTCACTTTAAGACACTTACATGAGCGTCTTCCGTCCGTGCCCGAGAGAGGTTCGAAGCGGCTAACGCGTCCTTTCAGCTTGTGTCTTTCATCCCGTTCCTCCTGTATTCTGTAGGAATCAGGATGCACAACAATTACGTACCACCTATGTTCAAATTACACATTTGTACTTTCGGAACCGCACCATTCCCCACCATAACACCTGGGAACACTCGTTTCCACTACCCTAAACAGTTCAAATGTCCAAGAGGTTATTGTACTGAAACTTACTGTTTAAGTTCTTCTTTGAAGAGCTCCAAGTTGCTCTTCTTCTTCTCCTTTTCAGTAGTTTTCTTCACAGGCTGAAATACACAGGTGGAAACAATATCAAAGCATCATTAACTACAGCAGTTACAATAGAGGCTACTTGTTGAATGTGATAGTACTTACTTGTCTTTTGTCTACTGGTAAAAACTGAGTTGGGGTTTCCAAAGGCAAGAAGCCTTTTGATTGGTTCTCGAAACGTGACTTGGGCTTGTACAATTTCCCTTTCTTCTCATCAGCAGCTGCCTCCTCTGAAAGGTGAAAGAGTATGATTGTTCTGTATTCCACTATTACATTCAAATTTCACTGTTTAAGTCATGGATGGAGCCCGTTGACAACTGTGATTGTGCCCAAACACTTAATGGAGTTAATAGAAATGTACCTTTTGTTGCATTTGCAATACCACCACGGACAAAGGCCTTGACCTTGCCATCCCCTCCTCCTTCAAAAGCAGCAAGAAACTCCTCATAGATCTCCGCTGCTGCCCGCTCATCCTCCTGAACACAGAAACCAGTGTCAAAGTAAATAAACACTGTATCAACTTACAGAGAAGCATCGGTGTACAATGTGTACCCAGTTACCACAGATCATACAGACAATATTCTCCACAAAAAAAAGGAAGCCCATACTTACTTTTTTCTTTATTTCATCTTGTTCCTTCTTGCTTAGGGTCCTCTTTGCCACTGCCATTTTGCCAATGCTGAAAGACTTCAATTTGCTCTCAAGCAACGCCTGTCGATGTAAACAAACAATGGTTGGCTTTCAACATGCATTTCGTAGTCCAACTCTAAATGTTTGTGCATATGGAATATACAGTCACACAGATCAACATTGCTCCAAATAGTATTCATTCATATTCAGATGATTGAGAAAGTGCGACAGCAGTCATGTTGACAGGTAGGTTGCGCGGGATCCATGACCGTAACAACACCCAACTCACTGTAAAGTGGGCTGTGTCCACTTGTAGACTGCAAACCACAGCCCAAACCGTTGATGGTTATTCCGTACGTTGCAATTACTTAATATAATTTAAACTTAGTTGCATCTGGACATCAGGATGTAAATACAACAGAGCTAAATTACCCAGAGGCCTAAACAAGCTGCTGCAGCGCCACCGACTCAATGCATTAATCGGCGGATGACTGAAACAAGGCTCAGATATTGTTAGGCCCGAGTTCCATAATATTACATTTAACTACTACTTCATCACATTATATAACTAAACTTCGTTCTAGTGTCTCGTTTTATCACTATCAGCCTGTGAGCTGGGCTAATAGCGTTTCTTTCTGGGTCAACTGCCCTGACTAGTCCTTCTTGTGTAGCGTTAGCTAACTCGCTTAGCTTAGCTATATTAGCCAGTGTGGATAGCTTTAGCACGCTGGTAGTTAGCTACCACAATTGCGCACATTCGTAACTTTAGCCTCCTGCATGCTTTAAATAGGTAAATAGTCACGGTTGGTCAGGCATTCGAATATGTACATCGTTTCACTACAACAGAAAATACCTAGCTAATGCAAGTACAAACGGTAAATTCACCTTAGCGGTAGCTTTTTGAGAGCCACCAGGCGTTCGGTCCGCCATCTTTTGTGTGACTAAAAAAAAAATCGATCATCGATGACATGATAGCGGCAAACGTGAAACTCCAGGCGAAACAATCGATCATCGAATCAGTGATGGCTAAACTTATTTTCACTGTCGCTCGTTGGTGGTAATATTTACAATAACCCCCCAAAAAAGCTGTTTATGAAAATGTGTAAGATTTTTAGAGATAGCAAGATCTCATTTTACATGATCAATTAAAACAATTTTGTTTTACAATTGTTTTATTGGTATATCACACAGATAGCATATAGGTGCATGATACAAGCTCATAATACGTAGAGTCATTTAATTGATGTATGAAAATAACAATACATTTGAGCAAGACCGTTTAATGGATCTTTTCATAACATACCGCTGTGATTTGAGCTATTAAATATGTGCCTAGTAGCTGCTTATACCATGTTTAGTCCAGCAGGTGGTACTCTCCTCTCTATCTCTCTCATTGTATCTTTATCTAGAAGTATCTCCGTTACCAGTGAATATTATTCTGACAACCCTCAGCCTACTTTTAACATATTTTTTAATAATGCTTTCAAGCTGGTATAAAATGTGCATTCCTGTTAAAAACCAAAAGCAGCTGCCACAGTTATCCTCTGTCACATCTGGCAGCATACTGTATGTTTCGCTCAAAAAATGAAACTAATGCAAGACCTCAAACCCTCCCTGTGCTTCTGTAATTTTTTTTTTCTTCTTTTTTTTTTTTTTTAAAGCAGCAGCCTCCGTCCCTCCATACACGCAGAACAAACGCTATATTCATCTGCTCCGGCTTGCAGTCACTGAAACTCCCTGCAGGAACTCCTGCCTACTTTACACCACCGTTTGAGCATCTGGACACAATGCCATTCATTTCAAGGGGCGAAAACAGGCGAAGAGCCTGCTCCGTTAACCCAACTATGTGGAGAACATGCAGTATTTTTTGCGCATGGAGTCTACTGTTCTTGACAGAGGTTTGCGCGCAGTCTCAGCGGAGGTACACAATTTATATTATTTTACTTATTTGTTTTGAATCGATTTGAAAGCTTTATGAGTGAGCAAGGTGTCAATGATCTCGTGTGTCGGACTGTGGAGAAGCATCGTCAGTGGACTGGAGTTTATTTTGAGGAATTTTCTGCAGTCCGGAGTGCCTCCAGTCAGGACATGTGGCGCATTGAATTAAGTCTGTGTTAAATCCACCGCAGGCTGTCGTTAACGTTGAAACATGTTTAGATAGATCATCACACATCATGAACATTTGATATTTTGAAAATAGAAAACCTTCTCTCCCCCATCTAGACCAATCTTCACATGCGGCGGAAACATTACAGGGGACTCTGGAGTAATCGGGAGCCAGGGGTACCCAGGAGTTTACCCTCCAAATACCAAATGTGTGTGGAGAATCACAGTGAGTCCAACGTCATATTCACGTTTAGCTTTTAAAGTCTAGCATAATGATGATGATACAATTAATAGCTAACTTGTTATTTAAAAGCACACCAAGCACAATATAATGGTATGAATCTCTAACCCCAAACTCCCAATTTCCTTCTAAAAATACTCAACCACAGCCAGCTTAAGGCTGTTTTTGCTGACTGGCTCCCTCCATTACATTACTGTAGATTTAAAAAGTCAAGGTGTTGGCTGAACCAAGTTGCATTTTGCCTTTACATAAGTCAGACCTACTGTCTAATATGTTGTTAGCATCTGCAATCACATGTGGAGAACATAGTTTTACATTATTGAAGTAACAAGCCAACATTCATGCTCTCAGTGATATTGATATACGTGTAACCCTTAATGCCCTCTGTAAATTCACACCCAGGTCCCAGAGGGAAAGGTGGTGGTCCTGTCATTCCGCTTTATTGACTTGGAGAACGACAACCTGTGCCGCTATGACTTTGTGGATGTTTACAGTGGCCATGTCAGTGGGCAGAGACTTGGTCGCTTCTGTGGGACGTTCAAGCCAGGAGCCCTGGTTTCAACGGGCAACAAGATGCTCCTACAGATGGTGTCTGATGCCAACACAGCTGGGAGTGGTTTCCTGACTGTTTTCTCTGCTGCCAATCCACATGAAAGAGGTATAGGCAAGCATGGGAAGAAGAAGCTTTGAGAATAGTGTTGGCGTGCCGGCTCTTATGTTGCTGTCTTATACAAGGTGTAGAGAATACCTTGCCTCTACCCAAGCATGTAATAGCCAGACACGTGGGACTGTGTCTCAGCCATGACTTCCCCCCATAAATAAATCTGATACTGGCCTAGGAGTGTGTCTGTGTTGGCGTAGGGTCAGTCTCTAAAAAGCAAATTAACAAGGATTTATAACACGTTGTTTCAGTGAGGTCATTGCATGGTACCACTATACCCAGAGAGACAGACAGACAGAGAAAAAATGTCCTGAAGCAGAATTCAGTTTCTAGGCATGCAGACATGCAGTAAAACAAAAGGAAGCATATACGTTGTCTTCTGGGTTTCACTTTTCAGAGACAAGGCAATGGGTTTAACATTCCAAAAGGGAGGAATATCTTAAAGGTTATCGCAGTATGATGAGGAATTTCTCACTGACATTTTTTGGAGCACATTAGTAGAAGGCATAGGTCAGAAGTATTATTTAGAGTTGAATGAGCCTCTTCCTCTCTGCAGGGTTGCGAAGTCACGTCTTCTGTTTTTGAGGAATTTTAATGGCTGGTTCTCTGTACGCACGGAGCTGACAGCTGTAATGGATAATGTCTATTAACCAGCCGGTCTGGCTCTACACAATGACTGGTAACAGATACTAAAGACCGTTTTAGTGTTGTCAAAACTGTACAGCACAACATTTCTTCAGGGTCTATTTTTGTCACTGTGCTAAATTGTACTTCTTCATGTTGGAAAGGAAACATCAATCTAAGTGTATGTTAAGATTGAGTCGGAACAACTTGTGTTATTATTAAACTGATGTTTCTCAGATGCTTGACGACATTGGAAACATCCTGTCTTTTTTAAACTGTCCTCTGCGCAGGACTAATGACTGACTTAGTTTTTAGGGTGTACATAATGACAAAGAACGCAACAAGAGCTCCTATTACAGTAGTGGGTCATTACAGGATCATATAATGTACTGTTCCCGGTTAAGAATGATGATAAGATCTGGATCATTCCCCTCAAGGAACAGCGGCAATATTGTGCAGATTATTACTATCCAAGATTACTATATGTCGTTACTCCACAGGGGACCAGTACTGTGGAGGCAGATTGGACAAGCCCTCTGGGTCTTTCAAAACACCCAACTGGCCTGAGAAGGACTATCCAGCTGGAGTCACCTGCTCCTGGCACATAGTTGCACCAAAGAACCAGGTCAGAGTGTTCAAAAATTCATTCATCTATTTTAATAATAATAATGTATGGGCTAAAAAAAAACATATCTCAAGTTCTCCTGCGTTGATTTAGATGTTTTTTTCCCCACTTAAACTGTCCTACATGAGTCCAACATTGTTGTAGGAGTGCAGTGCTAAATCTTTGAGCACTCTTCTAAGACAGCGCAATGTGCAATGGGCGTGGAAGAAGTCTACATCATCCCACAAATGATAGGGTGCCCTTTAGTCAAACAGCCTACCTTGATAGCCCCACTACAAGCTTTTGGTGCATGAAAGAATATTTTCTTTGTGGTTTGTCTCCTGCGGCAGATTATTGAAGTCAAGTTTGAGAAGTTTGATGTGGAAAGGGATAACTACTGCCGCTATGACCACGTCTCCATTTTCAACGGGGCAGAAATCAACGATGCCAAGAGGATTGGCAAATATTGTGGAGACAGCCCCCCAGCGTAGGTGATTCTGATTTTATTTTCACTAAAACATCCATCCTATCAATTCCTCTCAGTTTACGCTCAGTCTGCTTGTCTGCTTTTCTTTGCAGGCCAGTGTTCTCAGATGGGAACCAGCTCCTCATCCAGTTCCTGTCAGATCTCAGTCTAACCGCAGACGGCTTCATTGGACACTACAAGTTCCGACCAAAGAAATTCTCCATCACCACGATGCCACCCACCACTACCACACAGCCAGTCACCACCAGGCCCATACGTAGGTAGCAACTTTTATCCAGTAAAAACCTCTAGAGGTCTTCTAACATCTGTCTTTGTTGAAGTAGCTATGAGACATACTGGCTTTGTACTACTGGACTCAATTGCTAACACGTGGTTTTTATCTTTTCACTTTAACTGCAATCTGCTTCTGATAGCAGATCTGGGCAAGAAGAGAGGAAGTGAAGTGTACTGCTAGAGTCCTCTTAACACGGTTCATGGTGGAGAATTCTAAGTCAGAGCTGCTTTACAGTATATGAGGATAAATAGGCATAATTACGAATACCCTTCTGAAATAAAATGGGTTTAATGGGTCCATTAAACAAAAAAAGGTCAAGCTAAATTGCGGTACTTCACAATTTGATATGTCGATGCATCATTCTCCTCTCTGCAGAGAGTGAATACAAAATACAGCACTGGAGACTGCAGGTCCTATTAAAGATGCAGCCAACAGCAGCACATGTCTTTTGCTCACCCTTTTCTTTGAACATAGCACAAATTCATATATAATGTGGGCATGTGTCGCAGCTCATTTTCATACTCCAACTCACATTCCCACATCGTGTTGTTTTTTCTCTTAGTCAAGCCAGGTTATTTTGGCGTCTCCCTGCCATGATGTCATTATGCGACAGTTGCTTTCTGGTTGGTTTAAAATTCCTGACTTTTCCTTCTCCAGTAAGAATAATATTTGGACGGTCCCCTTGTGTTTTCTTGGTTCGTTCCTTTATGGATTCTGTACTGTATCTCTAACTCTAGAAACAGATGTTCGCTTCACATTATCTTACTATTTTACACACTGCACATTGTCTCTTTAGTCATTTGGACTCTTGTGTTACTGAGAACAATCTGTAAATAAACCACAGTAGAAACAGATGCAACCATAACCTACACGCTTGCATCACTGGCAGGCAAAATTACAGCGATTGAATTTTCTTGTGTATGTGTGTCTCTGCAGCTCTGAAGTACTCTGTAGCCCTCTGCCAGCAGAAATGCAAAAGACGAGGAACACTTGACAGCAATTACTGCTCCAGCAATTTTGGTAAGAACATCACTGCTTATTGCAATTTATTTGAACCACGTAACCTACAGTCGCTGGTATGTCCCAGCCCTGCTAGTGTTATAACTGTACACATTTACTGTTACTATACATACCTATAAAGTAAAAACCTTAACAGTACAAGCCAAATCTCCCCTAACAAGCAGTTTACAGTCCTGATCATGTCACTATCTTTGCTGCTTCGATTTCTCACTGCGCATCTCAAAGACTTCCTTGATAGCCTGTCAGGAAGTGAAGGAGTGCATACAGTAGGACACAGTTACATCCAGTGTAAACACACACACACACACACACACACACACACACACACACACACACACACACACACACACACACTCAGCCTCTGACTGTGGGTAAACTGTTGATAAATGAGTGTGTTGATTCAGGCTCGGCCTCCCTTTGCTACTCTCCTGCTCTCTGATGTTTTTTCCTCTTTGAGATGTTTACCACATGTGTTAGGTTGGCATTTCAAAGAGTTCACTTGGAATTGCGTCAGGAACTGAGGAAAGGCAAGCAACGTGGTGGTGCATGTGGAAAAAGTCACCCGTGTGATGTGGCGGCGCAGTCAACACACATTTTAATGAAGTGGCGAGACGGTAGACTGATAGTTCCTCTAATTAACACTTAACGCCATAACTGTTGCTATTGTTTAATCAAATAATGTGATATACGCGCTTTGAATTGTTAAAAGCCGTTCCCTGGTTTATATAACAACAGCATCAGATATAATAACGTTACTGAAACAGGCAGTCCTCTGGCTATTCTCCTCCCTGTCAGGAAATGAAACAGAAGTGAAGTCCAGACATATTGGTACCATCAATGAGAAGAATCCTGTTCAAAATGAATGAAACGTGCTTCTCTCTCACTCCACTGGCTCCACTGTCACTGCTAAATGTAAGGTCAATACAACAAAACTGTATTTGTTGTACTTTTGAAGACCTGGAGAGACTAAACAGGAAATGACTCACACATTTGTGAGCACAACCGAATATATAAAAAAGAGCTGTGAGATACAGTAGGTAGCAATTCTGTATTCAGACAAATTAACCTATAAGATGCTTTCTTATGGAGTTCAACATTTTTAATCTTCTGTCTTTATTGTTTTGGTTGCCAGTGTCCCAAAACACAAAAATAAATGTGTGCTATCTGTTTTCTCTCTATATTAGATTGTATAGTTTATTATCGAGTTACCTCCACATCTTAGCTGTCTGCTGGACAATTATGATATCACACATTTAACTTGGCGTTGTCACATTGAGAGACTATGCTGTTTATTCACCATGACATCTTCACAGACAAGAACTAGCAGTAGTAGTACGCACACATTGTTCACATCTATCTTAGATTATTGATGACGACAAATAAAAAAGCAGATTCCCTTCACCACAACTAGGTCTCTGTTAAGCTTCCCTCTTTGAATTCCAGGCTCCCCTTTACCTGATGTTGAAACATTTGCCGAGTTCTTCGTGACATTCCCATCAGCCTCAGCAGTACTTTGTGATTATTATCATAGGCCAGCATGCTAACATGCTAAACTAAAAGATAGGGATCATTATGGTAAACAATACACGCATCAGCTTGTTAGCATTTTCATTGTGAGCATGTTACCATGCCAGCATTTAGCTGAAAGCACCAGTGTGCATAAGCACAGCCTCACATGGCTGTAGTCCTGGTACTGTTTTTCTGATACGAGTTAGCGACATCTGCTTTTACTCTTTTGTTTTTTCAAAGTGTCGCTGCAGTCGCTCTGCTTAAAGGTTTGGCTTTTGTTCCAACCACAGCCCAGAAACTTGCCACGGCGGTGACGATTTTGTAGTTCACATCTCGGCTTTATCCTTCTTTATGAGGAAGTGGTTCATGAAAGGCACACATATTCTCTTCAAGTGATACACTATTTTAGTGGATTTTCATGTATAAGTTCATTTGTCATGACCTGTGTGTATGTCTGTGTCTATGACAGTGATAACCGGTACAGTCATCACTGCTGTGATGAGAGAAGGAAGCATGTACGCCACTGTCTCTATCATCAACGTGTATAAAGAAGGCAATCTGGCCATCCAGCAGGCAGGAAAGACCATGAGCACCAAGATCATTATCCTGTGCAAGAAGTGTCCGTTTATCAGGAGAGGTGAGTTCACAGAGTGCTGGTAAAATCAAAATTGGCAAACAAAGTATCCAAATGATGTTAATCAATGTAGAGTTCCTGGCTGACTGTTCTGAATAACTTATGGCTCTGAGTTTGCCTCCTTTGCTGTGCCGTCACGCTCAGTTGATAGAGCTTGCCCTAAAGTGTGAGGTGAGCGGCAGAACTCACTGTCCAAACATTAAATATGTTTATATGTATGCATATAAACATATGGTATACAGACCCGCCGCGTGGGGATTCTGATATTTGGCCTCCCTGAATGTCTCTGCCGTTCCGCCACTGCATTCAGGTTTTTTGTGTGTGACCTCACCAGGCTTGAACTACGTCTTCATGGGCCAGGTGGACGAGGATGGCCGGGGGAAAATCGCCCCTCAGCACTTTGTTATGGCGTTTAAGACAAAGAACCAGAAAGGACTCAATGTTCTGAAGAACAAGCGGTGCTGAGTTCCAGTATGGCCCGAGGATTTCCACTGGACACGTTTGCCTGAGGCTCCGCTGTGGATGGGAACAACTGAGCATAAAATGATCTCCGACTCAACAACACAAACCAACAACAAAACTCAATCTGGATGCAGAGACGCCAGAACAAAACATAAAATCTACATTATTCATTCAATTAAGCGCAACGTAGATTTTTGTATTTATTCATGTTGCTGCAGATCACATGTTTTTTAGAATAAACAGGAAGACATTCAGCACTTCTACTCTGTACTATTAAGAGACCAGTCGGTTAGTCTTATTTGCAACCTCAGAATAATTAGCAACAAAATGAGTTGTTTCCAACGCCCATTCTCACTCTGCCTAGTCACATTCCTGTCATGCCCCTAGCAGGGATTTAAATTGTAGCCAGTAACAGGAGCCCAGAATATCAAGTTTAGCAATTCACAGAGATGTGCTTCACGTCCTGTGATGGTACTATTAACTTAACATTTTTGCATATTCTACTTTTCAGTTGTTTCCCTTTGAGTCTGTGGAGCGCAATGTGAATAAACAGTTGGATTCATTATTTAGTATGCATTAAACAAATATAGCCTTAAATTTCCCAAACCTAGTACCCATGGGGGATTTGTCACAGCTGATTGTTGTATTTTTAATGACGGCGTAAACAGTCAGTTCATTTTTGTAAGTTAAATTTTAATGGGCAGAATTTGGAAGTTTGTACGTGATGATGAAAAGTGCAATATTTAATATGTACGTGATTCTTTTTTTTAAAGATTCGCTTTTATGTGAAACAAATGAGAAACTACCTAGCTAAAGCTCTTTTTCCTTTAGTTTGTTTACAGATGCAAAGCACCGCTATCAGCATACATCATTTACTTGTTTTATGAAGGCAGAGTTATGAAATGAAAATTATTTTCATATGAAAAAGTCTGTGAATATTATTTATATTTTAGTGTTTTCATCTTCCCAAATAAAACTCCTTTAACATGTTCCTTATGTTTTGTCTGTCTTAGTACAAGAACTTGCAGCTGGAAACTGAATAATGCCAAATAACATGTGGATTGTTCTGTTGAGAGAGGTCAAGGCAGCAATGCTAAGCATGAGAATGGATCAGGTGTGTGTAATGTGACTCTCACGTGGACTGGACCGCTGGGCAGTTGGCTGAACAGTTAACAGTTTTCATGGCTTTCTCAACTGAGTGGCCAAAGATCAGTTTTCAAGGAGAGAAATCAAAAAGTGACAGAAAGCAGCATTTGTATTCAGCAAAATCAGTTCTTTATGCCATTAAATTCATGTTTCCATAAATTGTTTAATAGTTTTTTTCTGTTGAAAACAATGGCTTTCTTTATTTACAAAACGGTTGAATAGCTGATTAATACATACGGGGCCTGAGTCGGGAGGTTTTGGTGGAGAATATATGTATATATTTCTAGCTAAGGTCCAGGTTTAAAAGTTGCCTCTGTGACTCAAAGGAGCAGAGTTTTTGCACATGCTCGGATCACACAGCATCCCAGAAAAATGAGAAGCAGAGGTTTTGTCAAAAGGAGAGGGGAAAGGGGAAGTTATATCGAGTCTTTTCTTTTAGCTCCTTGGGTAGAACATGGCATATTTGGAGGTCCGGAAGCCCAGCAGGTCCCTCATTTCGTTGCGAAACTTTGAGAGGTCTTGGCGCAGGTCGTTCAGATTCTCCACCGTGGCCTGGTCCGTGCTCTGCATCTTCTGCCGCGTGGAGGTCAAGTAGCGGTGAACCAGACAGCACATGATCTTCTGATAGTTCTCATCATGCTTCTGCTTCAGGTTCTTCCACTCCTGGATGGAAAAGACAATGAAGGGATTTATAACAATGAAAAGATATTGTACAAAGCACAAATGAACATTTGTTCAAGATTACAGGAAGGGATTGAATTTAACCTTACAGAAAATAATAAAAATCCAATAAAGATGCACTGGCAGCCATCTTCCCACTGATATTCTGACCTGTATGAAACTATTTTCCTTACCCTGAGGCTGTTCTGTCTCTTCACCTTGCCTTTTGAGGTGTGCGAACAGATCCACTTGCTCATGCTGGTCACCAGGTAGCAGACAGTCTTTGGGGAGGGGAGGATATTGAATGGTGGAGGCATGGTGCACTTGTCATCAAAGTAGCTAAGCCACAGTTTGGCCCGAGCAAACTTCCACTCCTTATCCTCGTGATTCTACAGAAGGCCAAAAACCCAAGGAGAACTTTGAGAACACAGAAATGTAAGAATATTCATTCACGCACTGTTCTCCATTTAGAGAGGAATCTCGAAAATGCAACAAAACTATTCTTTTGTGGAAATCCTTGAGGGCAAAGATTTTTCTGGACAATGATGTTTTACTTAGCATAATCAAAATCGGTTGCTCAAAGGAAGAAGAAAATGTGCAGCAGCGTCATGGTTCAAAAGTAAATTAAACATCTGTGCAACATTTCAGGGTTAGAGTTAAAGAAAACTCTAATCTTAACGGCAAATTAAAACAGCTGCAACTTTTGGTTCCAAGTTAAACTCAAATTACCCTTGACAGCACTGAGAAACAAAGTCGTTATGGACCAAACGTTTACACTTACAGCAATTTGTCTGAAGCTTTTATGGAGCATGGCCACCAGCAGCTTGGTCAGCACAATAACCACCACAATGTTGTAGGTGCCTATGATCATGGCACCCACAAAAGAGCGCAGCTCCTCTGTGTAGCTGATGCGGGTGACGAAGAGCGCAACGTGTGCCAGGGAGAAGATGTACCAGAAGAGGGCATAGCAGGTCCCCATAAACCTGTGAAACAGAAGAAGCTGGTAGATGTCAGCGGGCATTTAGGAAACATGTCTGTCAGATGCATTTCTCAAAATAACCCTGAAAATCAACATCTAATTTTATACTTAAATCACGAGTCAGACTAACGCTGTCAGCTGTATTTATACAGCCCTATAATCTCTGACATCTCTCAACAAGCATTCGTGAATTCGTCATCGTCATCACAGTATAAAATGACAGACTGAGGTTGGCCCATACGTGTGGAATGCATCGTTGCTCTGTCGCTGGCAGAATATGCCCTCGCAGTCCTTTGTTTGATTCTTGTCTGGGTCTTGCTGGTCCTTTCCATAAAGCTGGGTGAGTCCAATGGTGAAGGAGAATAGCACCAACAGGAAGAGGCCCAAAAACTTTCCAAACTCCTGTAGCATCTGACCCATGGAGATCTGAGGACACATGGATATTTGTCTTGTTAATCCTGTGCCGCTTGATCTGATGTAGTCAAGAAGACAGAATTCATCTTTTGAAAGCCAGTTTCCTGCCAGCAATCACCTTTCAGTCATGCATTTGGGTGTCTGAGTTATGTGCTCTGCAGGGCTGATGTAATTAGATTTTTCTGTATACTTGCACACGTTTAAGAATTGGCATTAGAAATACTCCGTAAACAAGCTAACGGAGCCCTTTCCCAGCAGACATTTTGACTTGATGTCGGGAAAGCAGAGTTAAAACAAACACCATTAATGATGGAAATATTTCATTTAAGTGTCGCAGTAAACAAAAGTATCAGGGAGCGCCTCGATGGAAGCCAGCATTATTATTTTCTACACCTGTGACGAGTCAGAATGTCTGCTGTCTTTAAAACTTTGGCAAGGTAGCTTTATATGTCTACTTGATTGTGTTGTTTTGGTACAATTCAACACTAATCCTCTGTAAGAAAACTTTCTGACTACTTGTAGCTACTTTCCTTCCCCCCCATGTTCTTGTTTTGCAATGACCCCCTGAGGAGGTGGAAAAAGCAACACATTCTGGCAGCTGTAGTGCTCTCACCCGACCTGAGGGAAGACAGACAAACATGGGAGAAGCCAAAAAGAGGGCTCAAAGACAGAGAAAGTCTGCTCAGACCGTTGGAAACAAACTATTTAAAGACCTGAGTGGCTTATCTGTTTGCTAGGACCTAGTGATGCTCCAACAAGGTCAGAACGCGCTCGCCCTAGCAAAACACAAACACATAGAGTGTCCAATGTGAGGGATGACCACTCTCCCTGCACCTCAAGGGGAATGACGACGGGAGTGTTTGCACTGAAGCCCAGGCAGCTTGTTTGAGGAGAAGAGCTATTTGGGTGATTCATTCTCTTGTCATAATCCCCCCAGTGTATTCCTGGGCCACTTTGTACACATCTGAAATAGGAGTTGAGGGTGTTCTCTGCTTGCCCAGCCTGACAGGTAGCCTAACTTACAGCACAAACAGAGCGAGCATGCAGCAGGTCAGGAGCTCATAACCTTGTACCGGATTGGGGTCTAATGCATTAAAGGCAACTCAAATGCAACTATGTACAGAAACAAACACTTTCTACTTTCTGCTCATATTCATTTCCCACCAAAGCATACAGTACAGTTTGCTGTTTGTATATAAGAAATGGTGAACGTTAGCATATTATTATAACAAGAAATGATACAAAGTTTCATTTATATTATTTAAATACATTTTAAATTTCTCTGTGAAGCACTTTGGATAACATCTGTTGTTGTATAATTGTTCTATAAATAAATTAACTTGACTTCAATTAGAAAAATGGTGGTCCAGGTCTTATTTTTATAACTCTTGTTTACCAAGATGTTCCTGGATCTGTTTCAACACTCTTCCTAATTAGTTTGAAACATTTTCCAGCTGTGAGTCTCTTCGTTTAATGCGTTGTGGGACAACACCATCCACCAACTTAGCAGTCGGTAAGTATTTTAGGCTTTTATCAGTGTGAACGCACAACCATAAATACTTGTATTTAGTATGCAACTGGGGCACAACCTGTGTCTTTTCTCTCAAACACATTCATACATGTCTGCTGGCGTGCCTGTATCAGTTAAGGGAGATTAACACTGTTTGGTGAGGTTAAGTCTGGGCCATGAGTGAGCTCATTGTAAGCACACTGTTGATAGTAGATGACAAACACTTTCAGTCACTCTTTCCAACCTCAGTAGGGGGGCACTACCCGGCAGAAATATGAGCTGGCCTCTTCAGGAAGGACAAAATCAGACATTACTGCAACCCACACAGCACTGCCTCACTGTCTGTGTCTGCTTGTGTGAGAGAAGGAGCTCGTCTGACTGCAAATAATTGCACGCTCACACAACACACAAGTGTGGAAAGGTGTAGGCGCGTGTGCATTAGTGGGGAGGTGTGTCTGTGTGTGCGGCCATGAACACCTATTTCCAAAGCTAATCATTTTTCCATCCTGCCAAGCTAGCCAGATAGTGATGTCACAGAGAGAGTGAGTGAGTGAGTGAGTGAGTGGCAGAGAGGAGAGGGTGGAGAGAAGAGAGAGGGAAGCAGAAAGATGGAGGAGATTGTAGCTGAAAAGTGCTAATTAACTATCTACAGGGCGCCTTTACTGTTTTATAAGTCAAGCACAAACAGCACTTGACTTAATGACAGGAAGGCATCCATACAAATAAACTGACATCACTGAAGACCTGAACACTGCGTTATGTAATAGAGCCACACACGGGGGGAAAATGAAATTCTGCCAGAAAAAGTCAGATGTTGGCTGGCTTTACAATCTTTCTGCCAGCTGGCTGGACGATAAAATCATGATGCGATAAAAAGGGACACCTATGGCACTGAGGCTGTTGAAGAGCCTGAGTAGAAAATATTGAAACCAGATTTTTAGCTTGTCTGGAAAGGTGAAAAAAAAGAAAGATTTAATGGTATGTCAATCAAACTCATGCCGAAGCGATTCGGGAGAAGAGCAAAAACACATTTTCCTTTGATTAAAACCTTCAGTGCCGTTCTTTGCTCCTCTTTCAATGAGGAAACACTCTCCAGTTCTGATTAAACTGAAAAAAAGTGAAGAGAAGATCATATCTGCAAATTCTGCCAGCTCAGATTGAGGGTTAGCCAAGCTGATTAAATACAGGATTTAGAAAAGTTTACTAAAGACTGTTTACTTGGATCTTTTTTTGACAGCCATTTGCCCTTAATATACGGCACTTAGATTGATTGTAATCTAGCCGTTTGTTGTTGAAAATGTCAAATCCCCAAAGTTTCTACTTGCCAGAAAAAGCAATGTCATCAGGAATCAATCTAGGGTCCAATGAAAATGTGTTGGTGGGTGAATGGAGCTTCAAACGCGCAGTCTAAAGTGCAGTTAGCTTGAGAGAACACTTCAGTGCAAACTGAAGGCCCTCATTCATGTAGATGATAGAAATGATGATAGCAGGACGGTGATGCATACGGCAACTAAAGCTGCCAGGCTTGATGGTGTTTGTTATGAGCACATTATTACAGCAGAACACATCCATCTACTGCCTCAGTCCACTGTGCTTATTCTTAATGCTGATGATGCTGGTGATGATACTGCTGAGCACAGCTGGTGTGATGTTTAGTGTGGGCTTGTCCTTGAGTGTTCACACTTCACTGAGAGAGGAAGCGAGTGGGTGGTGTACGTGCGTGCGGTGGGGTTAGAGAGAATGGTAGAAATGGGAAGCAGCATGATAATCTTCACATATCAATTTGATCATTTTGTTCACATCCAAAGTGTTTTTACGAAGTCACGGCTGGACACATGATCTCAAAACTCCGCAGGGATCTTCTTGTTACATGTCTGGCCCCATTGGGAATCAATTATATAACCACGAAAATGTCGAGCTGCTGAGCTCGCAACTATGTTTTTAGTGTGCGTCACCACTGCTTTCCTACCTGTAGCGGTCCCAGTATGGAGCTGGTGGTGTACATGAAGAAGAGTCGCAGGTAACTTAGAACGTTGGCGAAGGCAAACAGGCCCTCAGCCACCAAGATGGGATGGAAGGCATCCCAGTATTTCCTCTCTGTGTCCGCCACATTCTTGAACTGAAGAACAAGCAAACCAATTCAGAAACACATATACTTGTTTTTGTACGGACAAACAAATGAGAGATATGATCGATTAGTGTGTTAATTGATGAGCTTTAGGCCGTATTTGTTTAACCTTAGGACAGAGCCAAGCTAGTTGCTCCCCCCAGTTTCCAGTCTTTCAATCTAGGTTAAGGAAACCATCTGCTAGTTGAAGCATTGTTATCTATCGTCTCATCTAATTATTCAACCCGATATATAGTGACAGGAATTTACTTTCTGAATCCAGTTTCATATGCAGTTATCCATCCTCTAAATATAAAGAGTGTGTGTAATGTGTGTGTACCTTGCTATGAGCAACTATCTTGAGGGCAAAGGTGGCTAGGTAAAGGGAATTCATCACGAAGCTCAGCTGGTTCCTCGACTCTTCCAGAAAGTCTTCCAGCCCCTCGTACCACAGACGTTTCACATCCGACCACACCATCCCTACAGGAGAGCAGGAGTTTCCCATCACCACACACATATACACATGCCACTGGAAAAAAGCCATTTTGCTGTCATCCCCAACATTTTAAAATCGCTTCAACCATAAGTCATCTCACGGTGGGAGCCCGGGGGAAACAGGAATGCATGAGACACAGAAATCGGAGATTAATGAGCTGAAAATGTGTCGTCTGTGAGATTTAAGGAGGTGTGTGGAATTTAATAAAGATGGATGCCTGTGTCTTTCTGCATCCAAGTGGAATTTTAGCAATTCTAAATGTACAGTAGGGATAATAAAATTACGGAAACTCGACTCCAGCTGCCAGTCCAGGAATACAGTAGTGAGACATTCTCTATGCCTTGATTCATAAATGATAACATTACATTGAACCTGATTGATCTGTTATTGGTTTCCATGGGTTCAAAAGAAAGTATGCTGACAGGGTTTGGCATGGAAATCACATTTATTTTTTCTATGGAATGGTTGAATTTGAGTTCGATCAAACTCCTCACACTCGCAGACAGCGAGAGACGCATTGAGACACACATACGCGCAAGTCATAGCAGCCCACAGACACACACAGTCTCAGCATCTGATTTCCCCATTAATGCGAGGCATCTGGCTCAGGGGAACAGCAGGATGGAGAGAGCAGGAGAAAGAAGAGAGGAGGGGATAGCGTGGGAGAAAGAGAGCACAATGAAAAGCAAAATGGATGGAAAGCTGCTGTGTGGCTTGTCAGTGCTGTCT
The DNA here is from genome assembly GCF_910591455.1 of Pholis gunnellus. Taxonomy (NCBI): domain Eukaryota; kingdom Metazoa; phylum Chordata; class Actinopteri; order Perciformes; family Pholidae; genus Pholis; species Pholis gunnellus. The sequence goes on from NC_136547.1 coordinate 11,027,511, forward strand.
GTAGACAGGAAGCAACTTTAATGGCTCCCTTTCACATTCTTATAACACTCGCATTTGATTTGTAAATCATTTTGAATCTCATTCTTGTTCATTAACTCATCATGAGTGTTTTGTTGATGCTGCAGAGACACTGGAGCATGAAATCTGCTACACCGCATCACATATTTGCAGTACAGCTGTTTTGCAATGAGGCAAAAAAAAAAGTTATTCAAATTGAACTTTGATGTTACTCTTTTGCCGTACTTCAGGAATCTTTGCCCTAAGGCTATCTTGGCCCATGGAAAAAAAACATTAAACATTAAACCAATGACCGAACTGCTGATCTCACTCCTGCAAAATACAGAATAAATTCCAAATTACCCCACAACCATCTTCATAACATTGAATAATAGAAGTGAATTGCTTCTACATCCTTTTATCAGGTGCAGTTACTGGCATGATTTATCAACCCTGCAGCGATAGTGAAACCTAGACCAATGAGGTGTGGTTGCGATGCTTTGTGTCTGGTGGAGAAGGGTAGGATGCTGCAACCATGAGACAAATATCTCTGCTGAGAAGCCAGGGCCATTAAAGCGATTGAATGATCATGCTAATGGTTTCTTGGCAGAATAGGAAGGTACTGTAGAGAGGTCCTTCCCCAGAGAGAGACAGAGTCAATTTCTGACTGTCACTAGCCCGCCCCATCCGAACAGATATGGCTTGTGTACACGTGTTTGTCTTTGTGCAAATACATGTTTGTATGTATGTGTGCTGAGTCCAGTGATACCAGCACTCAGATGGGGCACAGGGGAGATAGAAGAAGCTTTCCTTTCTATAGAGCTCACTTAGAAGCAGAACTGACAGATTTAATCTAGTCAAGCCAGGCATTCTGTCGTTGAGTATAGAAACGGCTGTTTGTCATGTTCTGCCTGATAGTATTACGGTTACAGGATACTAGACTTAGCCGGACCATAACAGGAATCTCTCATTTTCCCTCCACTATGCAACGTTATTCTATTAAATTCTAGTTTATATGATTGAATCATTATTTTATTCTTAGTTTGACTGTGTCCACTGTTAGTGATGAATAATTATAAAATTATAGAAATCTGCCCTCTTAGTACTGAAATATAGCCTATATTATGATTGCAACATACATGATACCCCTCAATACATACAGTACATAAGTATGCTATTTATTGATTGAAAGCCAAGTAAAAAGCTGACCTATGATCCAGAGGATGAGCAGGTAATCTATCATCTCCAGCGCAGGGCCCATGGTGTTTTTCTTGCCATCATTGTAGACCAGAGAGTAGAGGTTTAGCAGCAGCAAGAAGGTGAAGTAGGAGGCGCTGTGGATGATGAACTTGACGAAGGGCGTGTGGATGATCTGGCCCACACGGGAGCGTGGCACCAGAAGGTAGCAGACAGAGAGCAGCGGCCAAAGCATCGCCACGCTCAGCACCGTGGCCATCTTTAGACAGGTGTGCTTGCGCCGATAACTGGCCGTCTCCCCAAACCAGACGGTGTTGAGGAACTGTTGACAGTTGGACTGAGCCACAAACTGTAAAAGGGGCATCAGGAAAGAAATCAACACGAAGAGGTGAAACTGACAGAAATGACAGGTTGAATTCGCAAATTCTGTTTCACTTTCTTGCCCAGAGTTGGGCGAGATGAGAATACTGATGCCTCTCTCATTTCTCTAGGATGAGTGTTAAGCTGCAGCCGGTTAGCTTAGCTTAGCACAAAACACGACAGGAAATGGGGCAAACAGGCCGAAGGAAAAATCTGCCTACGAGCACATTTTCAAGTGAGTTAGCTACAATTATAGCAATGTTCAACAAACCATAAATAAAACTCTAAGTAGTAGTTATCTTATCAGTGTTTTTTCTCCAGCAGGATACAGCGGTATGCCACTATGCTGTGATGTATGGGTCACACTTTTCATACTGAGCCATCCCAGCTGTAAATCATCACTGGGGTTCAAACTTCCAACTTAAGTTTGTCTTTGACTGCTGTTGCCTGGAGGAAGTGCTTTATCTTGCCAAATCATCACTGGGGTTCAAACTTCCAACTTAAGTTTGTCTTTGACTGCTGTTGCCTGGAGGAAGTGCTTTATCTTGCCAAACTCATATTTCCAAAAGACAAGCACGTGGTGTGCTGGAACAGATGTTACGTCCGACATATCGCACGGTACATAAGAGGTAATTGATAACGGAGAGTGTGATTATTTTCTCTGCACTGATCTGTGGACAGTTGTGGAATTAAATGATCAAGTAATATATCAACCCACATCCTCAACCCACTCATATTAAAGATTGGCATGCTGCACGACAATGCCAAAAAACATGAATGTTGCAGACTTTGCCTGTCTAACCTCTTTTTGGTTGTACTTGATGGCGAGCTTGAGTCGACTGAGGTTCATTCGCTCCTCAAGCAAACCCCTCTTGTCAACTTGATCCTCACTGGATGTGTGGTTGAGAATCACTTCTAGCTCTCGAGAGTTCCGAGCCTGAGCCAGCAGGTCCTTGGCAAACATCTTACACTGCTTTGCCAGATCATCATAATCATTCCTGGAACAAGGAAATTAAGATACAACCGGACCACATGAAATATTATAATTCTTATCTGTTACATTCTATAAAGGAAGGGGGTTTACAATCTCACTGTGTGCATGCATGTCTGTGCGTGTGCGACACGTTTCTAATCTTTATGTGCAAAGAAATGAGATAAACATGCACTGACATGACAGACGGACATGCAGCAGTTGATAGGAAGCGTACCTGAACTCCACCTCGACCAGACTGAGCTCCTTGAGGTCTGCACTCAGCTCAAAGGCCCTAAGTATGGGATCTTCTTCAGTCAGCATGATCAGAGAGGGGCTGGCCAGGCAGCGGTAGATATCCAGGCGGAACCTGATCCAAAAATATCATGTGGGATGAGGAGGTGAAAGTGGTGGCCAAAAGAAAGGGAAGATGAAAATGTGAGGGAAGGAACAGGAAAAACCAGAGGTGGTGTGGATGAGCAAAAAAAAGGAACTGTAGAAACAAACATACAGCCATCTAGCTGTTTCATTTGTACCTGCTTTGACCTCGGTGTTGTTTGTCAGCCAAACTGCAGCCTGATTCATTTAGCTTACTGTGTGGGAAGCTACACTGCTCTGCAGAGAGAATAAAAGTGCCCTGCAGAGAAGAATCTCATCTCAAAATCTCATCTGCAAGATGGTATCAGAAAACCAAGAAGCACTGCTTGTCTAAGGAAAGCAACTTCCCTCTAAATTACAGTTTGTAGTGATATTATCTTCTGGTGTAAAACTCCTACTTATATGACCAGTACTGGTAAACAAAACACTACATCTACAATAAGTCAATGCATATGATAGTAAATCATTTCTTTCCAGATGTTTAAGATGGCATTCTCAAGCTGATGCTATCATCAAAACAAGGTGCCGCGATTTTTAACAAGAACCTGAACTTGACAGACCAATTGATTCAGTGCTGCTCTTGAGCCCCTACATACCAGAGAAAGGCCAAAACAATTGCCTAAAATGAAAAATTCCAAGTTACAGTAATTCAGTGCGACACTAGTTTTCTAGTTTAAATCAATGGGAGTTTAATGCAGACATCTGGGGAAAGCAAAAGGCATTCACACCTTTACGTTTTCTGTCTTCTAGGTCACCGTTTGTCTGTACCTGGAGTGTCGTAAGCTGTCCTTTTTGTTTTTAGCGTTGCAGAGCGTGCACTCGCAGCCTACAGCATGGGGCCGGGGAAGCGAGATGTCCTGTTTCAGCAGCATAGTCAGGATCTCATAGTTGTTCCTGTGGGCTGCCAGGATGACTGGAGCCACGTCCATGGTGGTGGAATACTCTGGGTTCTGAATACGCTGCATCAGTTTCTGAAAAAGATAGAAATATACGGATGAAAATCTGTAATACTGTGCAGAAATTATAAAAAAAAAAGATCAGTTTCATCAGCCTGTTCTTTGCATCTGAAGTGTTTTTCTTGCAAAAAGGGATTCATAGCAGTAATAAGAGGTGACAAACTGCAATGGAGGGCTTGGAGGATCTCCTCGGCCTATGGTTGAGGAGGATGTCCACAGCTCCTACCACCTCAGAGTCTATGGCCACCAACAAGGCGTCTGTCGCCTACACAGAAAAAAGACATTTTCGAAGCCATCGGGTAGCAGGATACATGCCAAAACAACTTGGATGACAACAATATTTTAAAAAGCGATGTCTTGTACATGCATTGTTTTTTTTCTGAGTGTGTGTGCGTGTGCCGCTACCTGGCAGCCGTGTTCCAGAAGAAGCTGCAGGATGTCTAGGTTCTCGTTCTCGATGGTGATGGTGACAGCATCCCGGCCCAGCACGTCCACGCAGTTGAGGTTGAGCTCGCCGTGGCGATTCTCCGCGAGCAGTTTCTTCACCATGTAATAGTCGCCTGAGAAGCACGTCAAAGACAAAGCAGCATGAAGGGAATCCACTTCAGGGAATTATTGCAGAGTCAGATCTATAAAAGCACTAAAGTGTTATCCGCGGTTTGAGCCAAACAAACAACTTCAGTCATGAGGCAAACGCTCTTGCAGGCTCAGCTCCAGCAGTCCTCTTAACCTCAGTTGTGTATAACAATAACATCTCCCTCAAAGGACACTTTCTGTTGCCGAGCCATGTTTAGAGATACTGTATATGGTCACACTGGCAGTTGCTGGCTGTTCACCTAAAACAAGCACTGGCTGGTTCTTAACGTATCAATGAAACGTTCTCCTCCCATCTGACGAGATGAGAATGCCCATGCCTCTTTGCTATTTTTATTTAGTGTAGTTTCTCTCCAGTTCGTGTGCATTAACTTTCCTCCTAGGAGCTGTGAAAAGTCAGCAGACCAGAAACTTTTTGAAGAGCAGACGTTCAGCTAATTATATCATAGCCCCTGGGGGCACATTTCCACAGTGGCCAACGTGTAGGCAGCTGTGAGAGGTATTCACTGGGAAATAAATAAGTGCTATGACTGTACAGTTTGCTGCCTGCTGCAATGGCCCTGCTGGAAATCTGTCAAGTTGTTAGTCATGGTGTATTTTATCTACATTGCATGTCAGCCAGCTGATCACACAAAATGCTGAAGTAAAATCTTAACTAATCAGTATTATAAGCCCACAGCAGTCATCTGATTCCAACAATATTGAGTTTCAAAAAACAATGAGTATGGGATTGGGTTTACTTTGGAGGAAACAATAAACAGATAACAACAGACCTTTCTCGCATGCCAGCAAGAAGAGCTTCTCGTCCAGCGTAGTTTCCTCTTTCACCTCTCTCACGTCTTTCAAGGCCAGAAATTTATCCGGAGAGCAGGCGTCCGTGCCCTGGTACAGAGCTGCCATTACGACGGAGAGCGAGTACGGACAAACACTGATGTGCATCCCACTAGAAACCAGCGACCATTACACAAGAAAGCCTGTCATACGTGGTGACATGAGAGGGGTCCTGCTTTTGTTGTCTGTCGCAGCGCAGCAGATGATTTAAAGCGTCGTCATGCAGCTAAACCCGATTTCATCTTGTGTTGTTATTGTCGTTGCATCTCTGCCGCTCCGCTTGCGCGCGTCTGCTGGCTGAAAATAAGAAAATAAATCCTTTTTGTCTTTTCTTTCGCACGAAATGAATTCAAATTTCGGTTTCATATGCAAGTGGCGACTGCAGTCCGACGAAAACACACAGTCATCTCACTCGGCGTGTTTACATGCACCATCTTATCGCATCGCGGGCTCCTGTGGATCCTTTTTGGTCCTGATGCTGCTGACGAGGCTGCTACTGCGCATGTTTCCTCCACCACCTGCTCGTTCGTTTCGCAGGCTCTAAAAGCATGATTATGTAACAAGGCACGTCAGTGCAGCTTTGTAGGCCACTGAACATCTCAGTGTTGTATACATGCAGAGATACAGTGTCTGGTCCAGCATTCTTCATAACAACAAACATCTTTGGATGTGTGTCTGCTATTGCATAAACTCTTAAGCATTGGCTATATGAAATGCATATGGCTCAAGGTAGTCATGCATATGACTATCCGATGTGACAAAAGAAAAACATACTCCTATGGACTGTGCAGGATTGTGTGTGCCTGTAATGTGTACACACAGTAAGGTGTAATGTCCTTAAATTTTATGTTTGAGCATGGAGGACAGCTATGTCTCCCAGTCTACCTACTGGCTCTCTTTCCACATATCCAGTAAACTTTGCTAACTAATGGCAATTATAATAAGGCAAGTGAAGCTATTTGCTGGTTACTGCACAGTTCACAATGTTTTACATTTAAGTAAAAGATGTAATCCCAGTAAAGAAGGTTATTGAGAAAGAAAAGTCAGTGTAAATAATATTGTTTAATATGAACTAAAAATGAATGAAACACCGGGAGGCAAACCATACTGTACCTTACGTAATGGGAGGCAATAAAGCAATATCTTAAAAATGGAAAAAGGAACATTGAAGATGTCATATCAGCTGAGTGCAAAAGGCCTTTTTTCACAGAGGACTTGTACATTTACTAATAACAATGGCTCCGCTCAAGTGTCCCAATTAGCCATGGCAGTGTGACAGTGAGCCAGCTTGTACAATATGAACCCGACACTGAATCCAGCATTAATTGTAATATTTACATCCCTATTTTTCCTACTGGGGCATGTCCAAATGTTTTCTGTGAAAAAAAAATATAGCCTATTTTCACAGCAGCCATTTTAAACACAGGTGTTTATGTTCCCGTTTTTATTTAGTGTGACAGCCATTACAGTGAGCCAGCATGCAGTTTAGAATTGTTTGACAGCCTACTATACAGTGGGATTATGTACTACAAGGGAGCAAGATTTTTGCAATGTAATAGAAACAATCATTTATTTATACTGTTTTATATTATTTGAATTATTTACTCACGGTAAAGCGGTGTCCTCTTACGACTTTTCATCACCATAAAACTTAGCCTTTAGTATTTCAAATTCATAGAGGAGCTTTTATGTTAAATTAATATTTTCCAGTCCACTCTATTTCAAAGCAATTACATACCCAAGTGGGGAAATTATCCAACAATACAGCCTCCGAATGGCTTTAAACAAAAAAGAACATAATATACAATATAGGTGGGATACATACAGACTGCTTTTTGGTGCGATGGAATTGTCACTTTATCAGATTTTCAATAAGCAATCAGAAACTAAGGGAGACAAGAAGAAGGAAACAAACGTGTGCTCTTTCTAAAATGTGACAGAAAGTCTGAACCATTAACGGTTTTTTAAAACGCTTTATATGAAAAAATATATCAATATATCACATATAACATTTGTTACATCAGTTTTTCAATCGGCTTAAATGTTGATACAATTTACATTTACATACATTATGTTTTGGAAATGTAGAAAGTTGCTGTTATGTCATTCATTTTTAGGTCAAAAGAGAGAAATGTCCGTTTCTTTTGTCTCGATTGGAAACAACATGCTCCAGCAGAGGGCAGTCTGCACTAAGGTTTGTCTTCTATGTGTTGGATGAGTAATACAAAATGAGTACATATGGGGTAGAAACGTCATGGTACACTTAACAGAGCATAAAGAGTCATTATTCACTGCATAGTTCCATAATCCAACCTATATCCAAGCTCACACAGCTTCAGTTGTAGCAGATCTCTAGAAAAACAAGTCTATACTGTTTTGTATGACCATATAATTCTATATTTCAGCTAAGAAGATGTTGGTGTTACAAGATATCTAAAAACAAATACACTAAGGTCACAATAACATCACCAAACATTACTATAAAATAATTGAATCCCGATCTGAATATTATAGGGCCGTAGATTGCTCATCAGGGGTCAAAGGGCGTAACCCCGTTCACTCCGTCTTTTGTGCCTCTTAGGAAAGATGATTTTCAATCTGCAGAGCATGTGGTTTCCTCTGCTCAAACACATGGCCTTACAGCTTCCCAGGACTTGCCAGTTCCTCGGGAACAGCTGTCAGATGTCACAACTCAGCTGATTCCTCTCGAGAGGAGTGTCACTCACTGTTGCTGCGAGTATTGCTTTCCAATACACTCATGACACAAAAAAAAACACTGCAATCTTATTTTAGATCGAGTGTTGTAGAGTATTTTAAATTATTTATTTTAACCTTTCATCTCAAACAATATCCCTGTGGTACTCTAATAGGAATATACTTTACTTTGAAGTGTTTATATTGTACTTTTAATTAATCATAGGATTTTCCCTTCAGGGTCTGGAGCTGTTTTCTTTTGTTTCTATAGATCTGGTTTACCCTCTCGAGGCTATAGCGGGGGGAAACAAATGCATTTAATTTGAAATATTGATTCTTCTTTGCACTATAAAGAGAACATACATAAGATGAATGTGAAGACAGGGCTGTTCATAGAATAACAACTTAAAACAGATTCATCTAAACAAAAAAAAGAGGGAATTTTAAAGACAATGGGAGTGAGTGAGGTTGTGACGTTTTAGCCAAGTAACCATCAAACCCCTATTCAGCACTTGCACCTGGTATATATAGTGTGCAGCTGCATGTCTTAAAAAAAAAAGGGTGGAGCATGGTTACAAGGGTGCAGATAGTGAGGTAGGCCTCTCTGAAAACACAACAACAGCATCATCATTTCCCACAGTCTACCATTGCTGCGATCTGTGGGAGCCAGGATCGAGCCTGCAGCGAGACAGACGTGTAAGCAGATCCAATGGCGCGGCTCGCTGGCGCACGACGCCGCCACGCGGGCCAATAGAGCCCCCTCTGTGGGCGGGTCTTTCTCCCTCGTATTCTGATTGAATCGGTCTAGTTTGTATTAGTTGGACGGGCAGAGCAGCGAGAAGAACGAGGGACTCTTGGCACTAAACGCGGTAACCGTGGATACTGGCCGTTCACTGATCCGTTACGGCAGATGCGGGGTGATGCGAGTTCCGAAAAAAAAAAAGGCGCGTCAAATCGTGAGGTTTTTTTTTATTGTCTGCGATGCCTGAATCTTAGCAGGCTGCCTTTATAAGGATGCATCAGACGGTAACTGCGCAGGGATGCCTCCGCTGAACATGGACAAAAAGGGCGTCTGTTACAATGATGAAGGCTTCTTCCTTTTTGTTTTGACCACCCACAGAATCCCCGCCGTGGACCACTTACGCGCTCGTCTCACCCATTCCCACGAAGAACATTGCGCAGTGCAGTGAAAAACGGGATATCGTGTTTTCAAATTGGCGGCGAGTATATAACCTAATGAGCTGCTATTCAACTGGGTATCAAGTCCCAGTGTAGGCTGTGTGCGTCCCGCGGAGTGGTGGTGCACAGTCGATGTAAGGAGCTTCGTCCAGTGGTGAGAGCCACTCTCCGGAGGCACAGATGAGAGGCAAACAATACCATCAACCACTGAAGTTGACAGCGCCTTGGGAGAAGGATGCCTTCTTTGGGAGGAAGCTTAAAACCTACAGGAATCATACCAAGATAATAGCGCAGCCGGGGATCGTGATGAAAGTCCTCCGCAGGAAGAGGATCGTGTTATTTATGGCCTACTTCTTACTGCTGGTCCTCACTATGCTTAACTTGGCGAATTATAAATGGACTAAAGAGCCTCAGCAGTGCAATCATCAGATGAGGAGCACCACATATCAAAGCAGATCTGACATTCGCTTCCTGTACAGGCCCTCTTTGGCGAAAAAGAGACAGCTCATCTATGTGCTGACCACCTGGAGGTCGGGCTCGTCCTTTTTCGGGGAGCTTTTTAACCAAAACCCTGAAGTGTTCTTCTTGTATGAGCCAATGTGGCACATCTGGCAGAAGCTGTACCCGGGCGACGCGGTGTCTTTACAAGGGGCAGCCAGGGACATGCTGAGCTCTTTGTACCGCTGTGATCTGTCTGTTTTCCAACTTTACAACAGCCCCGGGGGCAAGAATTTCACCTCCCTGGGACTATTTGGGGCCACCCTCAATAAAGTGGTGTGCTCCTACCCCCTCTGCTCCGCCTACAGGAAAGAGGTGGTGGGGATGGTGGATGATAAGGTGTGTAAAAAGTGCCCCCCTCAAAGCCTTAGACTGTTGGAGGAGGAGTGCCTCAAATATAGCACCATAGTCATTAAAGGGGTACGCATTTTGGACGTTAACGTGCTGGCCCCGCTCATGGAGGATCCATCCTTGGATTTGAAGGTGATACACCTGGTCAGAGACCCGCGGGCAGTGGCCAACTCCAGGATCAAATCCAGGCACGGCCTGATACGGGAGAATTTACAGGTGGTCCGCAGCAGGGATCCTAAACTTCGCCGGATACCTTTTGTGGATCCTGGTCACAAAGCCAACAAGAAGGATGGCGCAGACTACCACTCCATAGGAGCCATGGAGGTGATCTGTGACCGCACCTCCAGGACTTTGAGGACTGCCTTAAACCCACCCAGCTGGCTGAAGGGGAAGTACATGGCAGTGCGGTACGAGGACCTGGTCGAGAACCCAGTTAAGACCTTGCGGAACATCTACCGCTTTGCCAACCTCACCACCAACCACGACATAGAGTCATTTGCACTGAACATGACCAGTGGCTCCAGCTCCTCCTCTAAGCCATTCATAGTCTCGTCCAGGAACGCCACACAGGCTGCCAGTGCATGGAGGACAGTGCTCAGCATTCAACAGATCAAACAAGTGGAGGACTACTGTCACCATGCCATGTCTGTTCTGGGCTACGAAAGAGTCAGAACAGCCGGGGAGGCCAAGGACTTGAGCAAATCACTACTGACATACTCCAAACTGTGAAAACCTACTCTCCACCAAAGACCTTTTAATTTAATGTTCATTTTGCATCGAGTGCCCGTTTCCTCTTATTGTGGAATTAAAGCTTTACTTTAACTCCCGTGTTCGAGGCGCTCCACGGGCCACATTTGGAATGTATCACGTTTCTCTCTGCTGTGGAATTTGAAAGGACCACTTCTTTTATACTGGAATATTGGATGTGACAATGTCAGGCCCGTGAACAATGACTTAGTGACGCTGCAACAATGAAACTCCAACTGTATAATTCATGTATCTTGTTATGATGACACTTCAAAGTGAATATTTTGAGGTTATTTTTGAATGTTCAAAACCTTACAAAAAAAAAAAGTTTTTTTCAGTCTCCATACTGTCTGTAAAAGTGAAAATAGTTGATGACAGAAAAAGAAAAAAAACAAAGAACTGATTAAAAAAAAAAGCTCATTGCTAATGTTTATTTGTAAGATCTGGTTTAAGTCAGAGACAATCAATACATTGGTTTGTTGATGTGCCATAGGTAGAGGTGTGATGACTAGGCTACATCAGAACAGCAGTAGTGACATTTCTAGTCAAACGAGGATGTTTTGATTTCTGTCACCAAGTCCTCGTAGGATGATATCGTGCACTGTGGACAATGTCATGGCTCTGGAGCTGGAGCGTCTCTCTCAGTGTTGGTTTAAGCAGCCTGTTCTACCATTTCAAATGTTTACAATTGCTTGCTCTTATAAAAACACATGATCTGGGAATATTGCATTGAGTAAAGTTCACAATTAACGAGACAGTTTACGCATCTGTGTTGAACAAACCCCCACTGCTGTACAGTACATGTCGAAGTCCTGATCAAAAACATAAGCACTAGACCAGTGGTTCTCAAAGTCCGGTGCATGAGGCAAAGTAAAACAAAAAACCAACTCGGCGAGCCACTGGCTTTAATCAATATTGTGGTATCAAAAAATGATATGCTGTTAACACGTATCTTTATTACATATAGGGTTTGTAATCATTTTGTTCTTTATATTTATGAGATGTTTCAAGGCATCCCTTAGTTCAGTGCATCATGCATCACTGTGCCTTCCCTCCCCATTTGAGAACCATTGTGCTGGAATAGCATCACACGTTTGTTTGCTATTCGCTGTAACGCAAAGCTGTTTACATTCAGCGTTTCTCACCCACACACACCATGTGTATCCTTGAGGTCTACGTAACGTGTTGAGTGCATTTCATTCCTTATAAAACAATTGCAAAGCAAGTTATGAAACCTGCGTTAAACATCAAGGTTTTACTTCTTCTACTTAGGGATTTAGATCCGTGGAATACTGTGAAACCATTCGCAGAAATGTGTGTCCCGTCATCCACATGCATGTGCGTCCTCAGGCATGAGAACAAACAAAGCAGGCACCCACGCCGAAAAACATTGCTCTATAAAGTTATTAGTGGGGAAACACTCTACAGGGTACCTTTTTAAGTATGTGTCATAAAAATGTGATTCACTGTAGTCAGAAATACTGTAAATGTTGTTACGACACAGCCTATGTCAGATAATTGGCTGTAAAAAGGGAAATACACTAATATTAAATCACTTGAATACAAAGTTAAAAGTATAAAAGTTAAAGGGACACAAACAAACAAAGCTGAATTTCTACTTCAACTCCATCCAGATTTTGATAAGATTTGCTGAGGTTTAGAGGTTTGATTGCACTTCAGTGAAAACAGCTCAGTAAAATTTTGGTTCGTGATGCTCAAAAAGCCCCCAAAAAATACACTTGAAAAGCTCAACAAGCAGCGTCTTTTCTTCCTCAACAAGGTTACACAGAGACGTTGTAAGCCCTTGTGAGCAGTTTCTTCTCCCTGCACAGAGATAGATGCTGTAGCTGGTGGGCGTACTTCAGTGAGCACTTCTCAATGAAAACATTAAAAATATGGGTTTTTTCTTCACCAGAGAAGTAGCTGTCATATGCCGAAAAGAGACACTGCCATTAAGTTTTCAAATTTCAATGTTTTGCTCTTGATAGCTTCCAATCTCAGCAAATCACACCAAAACTAGTGTGATTGTACTCGGAATTAGACCAACAATGAGAAATTAATCAAAAAAGAATTGTGTTTTTTTGGGGTAACTGTTTCTTCAAGGATTGAATTAAAGCTTGAGCGTCTCCATCTGAGGACTCGTGATGCTATGTTGCTATCACTCAGTCTCTGGCTCAGAACAAAACTGAATTCAAACCTCATTGCAAACAAAGGAGAAAGCATTGTGCTTCTCTGCATCAAGTGAGGACTGAAACGGAGGAGCGTTCTATTAATGCACCCATGCATTCACGACATAAAATGGAAAGCCCTCACTTCAAGGACAATGACTGTATTAACAGTCTGCATATTCACAAAGCCTAACCTTCACAGATTAGTTGTGTGCAGTACACAACACCCTGCTTCACACAAGGGGAATGGGACCCAGAGATTTATAATGATGTACTCGGAAAGCAGCAAAGTCCAATCTATAAAGATGTCAGAGGAAAACCTCACTTGCTAATGGTCTCTGACAAATGCTGTTAATATACTTTAGCATTTGGAATTATTTTAGCCTGCCGCAGAATGAGCAAGTCGTGAGGGGGGGGGGGGGGGGGGGTACATTCAGTGGAATACATTTTGAATTGGTTAAAAAGGATTATAGCAGAAAACAGTGCAATATGAGTTTAATAAGGAGTTGGGGAAGAGCAAAGCAAAGATGGCACAAAAATACCATTTAGCAGATTATGGGAAATTTAGCAGCTTTCAGTTCGAGAGCAATTCTTCCGAGTAGCATGAAGCTACTCCACTGGTGATTCATGTGTGACTTAACAAAGCTGTATTTTCACCAGAACTGTTGCATCATAATTTTGCTTGCTGTGTGAAAAGTTCGCTGAGCACACACACAGGTCAGTTTCTGCCTCCTGTTGGTTGTGTTAAACATTAGGCACTCAAAGGCAGAATTAATCATTCTTTTTCAGCTATTACATTCCTTGAAACTGGAGCAAAGCAAGCCAAGAAAATAATCAGCAGAGCTACAGAAATAGAGCAATGGCCTTTGTAATTCCTCCCTCTGCGAGTGTGTCTTTGCATGCATGTCAGCACAAGGGGAGAGCGTGACCTTTTCGGGAGCCATTGTAACGCCGACTCCCGGTCGGCTTCTCTCAGATGCCCTGGCCAGTGACCCCATTCACTGTGGGAGGCAGAGCCCTAGCCTCAGGGCAGCACGGTCTGATGAGCTTGGCTTGTAGATGACTCCTGGAGCGTCAGGAGCTCCCTGGCGAGAGCAGGAGCAGTGCCGAGTCCAAGGTCTCCCTCCAGCAGGTCGTCCTGGTGCGCTGATCCAGAGTCACCTCCTAGAGATCCAAGCTGGTTCTCCGTTTTCTCCAAGTCTGAGGTGGAGTCATCTGGTTCAGTCCCACACAGCTGCTCTTCGTCCTGAATGACGAGCAGTAACTTTAATTTTGTTGTATTCTCTGAAGATATTTACGGTAGGTATTAACACAAGGGAAGTCGTACCTCCTGGACATGGGGGCTGAAGAGTCTGGCAAATACCCCACACCACTGTGGCAGTGAGTCGGTGAGTGGAGGGCCACAATGTGTCAGCGCCGGCTTTAGATATCTGTGACCTTGTTAAGTCGTAGTGGCAAAGGTGTGTAAGTGGCAATGACTGTAAACAACAGAAGAAAACAGTTTTTCCTTTTCCAAATCTGGCTTCAGGCCACCACGTTTTAATTTTAGAAGAACCAACGTACATCTAACTAGGGACAATTTAGTGAGATATGTGTACTGTGGCAGTTGTCTTTCACTGACGTCTTTTAGAGAATTCATAAAGATTCAGAAGACAATTGTATTGACTTAGCTAAGTATGTTAAAAATGGGTGGGACCAAAGGATTTTGAGGGGGATGGTTATTGTTTCGCCACAGATGTGGGAGGGCAAATCAGGACAGTGACTATGTTAGAATAGTTAGAGTGAGTAATTATTTTCTGCTTGACAGAGATGCAAATGATTTACTCATAGAAAAAAAGCATCAACGCAGGAGGGGTCACTCTTGCACTTGTTTAAAACTTGAGGCATGCTAGTGTATATAAGTGTTGATTCAGTACGGGCAAGCACATTTCTAATCAGTGTTGAGAGCTGGAGTAGAAAGGGCCGTTTTCAGATGTGTTGTGGTAAAGTCTCATGGAGGGGTAGTGGGCTGTGATGGTAGGTAGCAACTTGATAACAACAAAGACATATCTTACCGTCTAACACCTCTTTTCAGGCCAGATTTCTGCACACAGTAGATGGGTGACAGCCGATCTTGTGGTACACTTGACTCTGTATCCTCTCCATTACAGACCCTTACAAATGACGGCACACAAACTAACTTTATGCTGAAAAAAAGTTCCAATAATAATTGCCCTTCAGCAGGCGTTCACACTTTGCTGTCATTGCCCCTCGGCAAAAGACAAAACAATGTTTACCAATGCTATGATTTCTGTACAAAAGCAACCTTTGTACCTCAGAGTCTATAATTTAATAATGTGGTACTTAGGCAGCACGGAAGTACACAATCCCCTGGCATAAGCACATAAAACAAAGAGCAGAGGGAAATTATCTAATATGTTATTTGGCACCAATTCTTATATTATGGTGCTGTTATCAGCAATATGCAAGAGGTGGGAATTATGGGCCCTCTTCTGCCAGCAAACAGGATTTATTTATAAATATCTCAAATGAGGGACAGAGAACGAGCACAGGGATGAAGGATGAAGAGGTAGAACGGGGGGGGGGGGGGATAATGACTTCCGAGGGACCTGCAGGAATGAGTTGTCGTCTTGTCGGCATGGTGTCCTCCTGTTCCACGCTGGCATAACACTAGACAGCGATGGTAATTATAACTGCTAGAGCTGCTTTCTGCTCCACAATGGTGTCAGGTTGTGTGTGTGTGTGTGTGTGTGTGTGTGTGTGTGTGTGTGTAAAAGTGCTGAGTAGTTGTGTGGGGGTAGAAACCCAACTGCTGCCTCAGCCATCATCGCAGCAAGCATCATTCCTAAATGTACCACATGTCACCTTTTCCTGACCTCAACTATTAAATGGATGAGAGATAAATAGATTGATACAGATATAGATTATAACAGGTAAAATCATCTTGTTTAATCGTATTTTATAACATGGAGAATGTAATTATTTCTAATCTAAGAATATTCTTTGGCGGCGACCATATTCCCACGTTAAACAAATAGCTTGACATTTATTTATCTTTTCCTTTCTTGTTATTTCCAAAAATGTCTAAGTATACCTTTAGAACTTGTTGGTGGCTGTACAAAAAAACTCATCTCACAATAACCAAGGATGGATCTAGTTTTATCTCTTTACACTACTTAACTCCCAAGTCACAACCACAGACTCACAGACCAAGCCAACTGCATAATGCAGCCACCCCGGGTGGCCCCCGGGAAGCCAGACTCAAAACAAAAACAGCAGTTGCCAGCCCCGCAACCACAGTCTGCAAACCAGGAAACATCAAACAGGCTCTGATGTCCATCAAAATCACTGCTTTAAGAGTTAAATGGTTTGTCCTAATGTGCCTTGAAGCCAGGCTGACAGGGAAACGTTTAAGGAAGCAGCAGTGTCTTTCGGATGAGACACCGGCAAGCCAAGCTGAGGTTCAATTACCTGGCAGCGGGTTCCAGGCTGAGGCTGCTCTCACCTGGTCCACATCAAAGCATCTCTATAATACGATTTTCTTTTCCATCAATAGGAAACTGTGGCCAGGCCTGTGCCTGTCATCCTACTCACAGCCTCTCTCTCTCTCTCTGTCTCACACACACACACACACACACACACACACACACACACACACACACACACACACACACACACACACACACACACACACACACACACACACACGCAAATTTAAACAAGAAACAACACACGCATTCTGTCAAATGCACGAATCAACACACTACGTAGACATCTAACTAAAGCCAAAGGGTGTGGGTATTACAAATATTTGCAGTGTGTCATATTATGTGTGTGTGTTTTAGCACAGTCATCAAGTCTCTGGTTGTCTCAGTAGACACGAGTGCTAGCATGGCTCTGTGTTAATACACTTTGTTTTTGACAGATCAAACAAACAAGATGTAACATTCTTTATGATAAGCGATAAATACCTCCACCGTTTCAAGACCGTATTGAAGATATAATTGAGAGTAGATTTCTGCAAGGACTAAGAGTTTCTTTGTGACAACTAGCAGTCGGTTCTGAAAAATAAAAGAGTTTGAATCAATGTTCTCAGAAGCTGAAAGACAAACAACAAACGTAATGTAAAATAAGGGCATCAGGAAGGACATGAGGTCCTATCCAGCTCTGTGCTTTACAGGGATTTCACAACTAATACAACCACATTGACCGTTTCTGCATTTAGTGGTTTAACAGTCTGAATTTAAAATGTGTTCGATCGGGGACATTGTCACCAATCCTTACAGAACAATCTATAATGTAATCCGTGAGTGTTTTTGTTCAAACTAAATCAAAAGTAAAGCAAAAAATGTAAAGCGCAAAACATGAACACATTTTCAATGATTTTCCTAGATGAGTGTAAACGTATTCAGCTGTAATGTGAAGCACAACGTGGTGGATACGTGGCAGAGTGTATCACTCATCTAACACCATCCTGTGAAACACGGGGGTGGTGGCAGTATCATGTTGTGATGAAGCTTTTCAGCAGCATGGACATGGAGGCTTGTGAGAACACAAAGGAACAATGAAAAAGCATTTCAGAATGTTAGACATTAGAGCAAAGAAACAACTTACTGTATGAAATGATCCTTTCCAATAACTAAGAATCACTTGAAGGTAATATTAACAGATCTTCCCTGTTGATTGAATTTGAGATGACATGCAAAGAACAATCTAGAGGGGCCGCGTTAATGCAGATATAAACAGAAAAGCCTGAGGCTGCATTCATTGCTGAAGTTGTTTTGAGAAACTAAATACTTTGGTGGAAAACTGATATTCATTTTTTCCTATGTCAATATAAAATGTTTTGACAGTCATTCTATTGTATTTGCTATCAACATAATTGTAGATGAATTCCTTTGTATTCATCTGACACAATGAAAACAACTTCAAGGGAGTTCAATACTTTCTAAAGAGCCTGTAAAGACAGGTGCCATTACCTCATAAACTCTCCTCTTTCTAATTACAGTGTCATACTCTTATTATGTCAGAGAAAACCGACTGCAATAACATGAATCAACAAGCCAAAGTACGCCGCTTGTTTCTCACGCTGGTGGACCCTTTGTTGTAAACAGCTACAACTATGAAGAGCAACTACGAGATTTAGATTTTTAGGACAACTGGTTGACCCAAGACTGTCTTGTCGCCACAGAAGGTATTTCTTTCCGTAAACAGCTTCATTTTGCCTATTACAGTGCTAAACCGGCTCTCTTGCAGCTTTTCCAAACCAAAGTGAGTGGTTATTGATCTACCAACACTGTCAAATCATATATGTCCCCTAACAGCTACTCATTTTAAATGCACTTCTCAAAAACAAATCACCTAATATCAAATATTAACACAGCCATGCATAAAACGAATACTTTGCACTGGCGATAAGAGTCCATAAAATAAAATGATGTGCTCCCACTGAGCACCAGGCCACGTCATGAGGCCATTAAGTGGTCAAATTAGATTAGCTTAAACTTAATGACGTCCGCATGAAATTCAGCTGCAGAGGACAGGACTGTTTTCTTACTGCCGAAGTGATTTAAATACATTCGCATACAGCATTCCAGCTCACCGTGTAGTCAACAGCAAGTAAATTCAAGTCATTTAGTTTACTGCTGCAAGTTAGATGAAAATATCAATATAACTTACACGTCTGTAGGGTGGACATAAGGCTGCAGCTAGCAGCTAGTTAGCTTGGCTGGGCATATAGACGGGTAACAGGGGAAACAGCCAGCACGACTCTGTCCAAAGCTAACAAAATCAGATTGTGGTTATACCCCCTGTAAAACCTCATGTTGTTTTTTTTATGCACTTTGATATCGTGTGAAACTTACTTGTGAACATAGCCAGGATTGCCGCTTCCTTTACGCTGGAAACTTGGGGAAACGGTTTTCCAAAAATGTCAAAATATCCCTCAAATATGTGTACATAGACCCACCACGCACCTGAAGCAGTCCGTGAACTTCCTGTTTGTTCTGCCATCATAGTACATGAGGGTCTTTCTTCACCTTCCCTGAAATGAATCACTCTGCTATTTTCCCTTGTACTCACTGTATGGTATCACTCGACAGACCGGCGCATTAACCATTGTGAGTGTGAGCAGATGTGAGAGTGCTTTTCAGAAGAAAGCGGTGAAAGGATACTTGTAGTCCAGACGGTGCCACAGGCCTCCCGATGTGTCTGGCCTCCCTGTAGCAACCTGTAGACCATGAGAGAACCACTGTTACTCATTGACACATTAAGACCCTCGGGGGTGACTACATGCGCTGCCTGATGGAAATGTTGAAAGCCTGCACCCCTGGATAGTCAGCGGGGCCATATCCAATGACCTCAGCTTTTACAAGTGGGACCAAGGGCCCTGTGCTTCAATTGGAAAATCTTGTTCTAAAAAACGGCAGAGCCCCTAGAGGTCCCTTCTTGCTACAGTAAGAACACGCCCCCAGCAGTGCCTGTACGGACTCTCATTTTGGGCAAGGTTACAGTCAACCATTTCCATAATAAAGGGCCAGAGACTTTGCCCCACCTCTCCACTGAGATCCCCTTCCAGCCTTAACCTGCCACGCTGCCTATTTTGTCTGCCGCTCTGGCCTCATAATGCCAGGGAGCTGCCCAGACCCATGTCCCATTCACAGCGTGCAGATAAGCCAGGTCAAATAAGAAGATGAAAGAGAGGGGACGGAGAGCTGCTGGGAAGCACTGATGAAAAGGTGGGAGGGGTGAGTGTGTGGACGTACCTGCACGACAAAAAAATGCACACTCAGAAGTGCCTGTGTGCCGGCAAGTATGTGCTACAGACTGTCATTTAGCAGGAAGCAAAAAGTGCATTTCTCCTCTTGAACCTCTTCTCCGCTTTGATGGCATGCAGTCATAAATAAACAACAGAGCCTAGAGGGTAGAAGCTTTATGTGTCCGTGGAAGAGGATGGCAGGATATATATAATGTAAATCCTTGCTGTGCACAGTATGTGTAGATATGCTGCATATGGTTGTCACTGTAATGTACAGTGTGTGCAAAAATACTCTGTAATAGTAGCCAAGCACATACCGACTCAGAATGTTACGCAGTACAGCCCTGCAGCACATTAGTGGTAATTAAAAATAGCTCTTAACCAAATGAAATTTCATTGTCTTTGAATGGGATCGAGCCGCTCTCACTTTGTTGAGTTCCCTCCCGTGGGGAGAGCTGTAATGGTGGCAACTAAGCAGAAAACACAGCTTACAGCACAAGACCCTGAATACATTACATAATGTAGAATCACTTTGTAAACAACAATGACTACGTTTACATGTACACTTATATTCCACTATTGTGACAACATTCAGAATTTGACATGGCTCAGGTAAACATGGTATTCCGTTGAAGAAATGAAGGAGGGAGACTATGTTCTTAAACAAGCTGGCCAACGGCGGAAAACTTAAAATAAACGCAAAGCAGCAAAACGGCACATCTCCTGCCGTTCTACTTTTCCATATTTTGACGTGATAAACGACATGTTAGGGCATCAACCCCCGTCACACAGCTGAGATTGGCATTAATTTGGGATGCACTGGCCTCGGTGACGAGGACGCAGTACGGCGTTGTTTAAGTTAATCAGAATATGGCTATATGTAAACGAGAATATTAGAGGAGCTGTAAAGAGCTTATTAGGAATATTATCTTTTTCGGAATGAGGGCAAAGACTTCAATATTTGGTGCATGTAAACGTAAAAGTCAATTGTGTTGAATTGTGAATGAGTGATTAAAAGCTGTTGGGCTTCCATCTGCTAATCAGGAAAGCAAACAAAGCGGCAAAGTTGATTTTTAAATGTTATTTTTTAGCTGTCTATAGAGATATTATTATAAAGATAATTTAATTACTGATTATTGTATCTTTGAAGCCTTGACAGCTGTTTTCTACTGAGATCTGTAATTCTTCTATTCATATTTTGGGAATTCGCTCCTCATATTGAAACTTTAATGTATACTGGCAGAGACTTTCTATGAAAAATGAAATCATATAAAACTTTTATTTGTGGCAGTGCATATTCAAATACATTTCAATGCCAGAGGGGACAAAGGCTTCAGCAATAAACGAGAAAAAGAGTGGATAAAACATGGATTACTGAATAGTGACAATAAAGTGTTTTTACCTCAACAGAAAGGTCCTCTGGATTTTCATCTTCATCCACATCCACTCTGTGGAAAATCAAAAAAGCACAGTCAACCCTGTCTCCATACAACACAATGAAAAAGAGACAGAGACAAATCCCAAGGGTTTGATTCCCCACTACATGTGAAGCTATATCCGTTTTAAAGTCAGTCTAGCGCTGCGTGCGACTTGGCAATGAAAGTGAAAGTCAGCGAGGAGCTCAGTTTGAACATGACCTTTTCGAAGAGTTTCATCGAAATCAGCCTCGTCTTCCACATAACACCTAGAAAATGTCAGCTGAGTAAACTTTTGACAAATGACAAACGACATTGCAATTATGCTTGATATTCTGTGTGTCTGCAATTATTACCCTGTCGAAGGTGTGCAGCCCTCTCTGCTGCAGGCCTGCTCGAGCAGAGGGGCTGAGGGGAGAGGCCGACTGGCTGCTTGCTCGCTCTCAATTGAAATAAAGTGACTCAGCACCGGCCAGTGACAGCCTAGTGAGCTGCTTCATTGGGAGACAAAGGCGTTGTCTCAGTGTGCGCATGCATTCCTTGCATCTACACATGTACTGAACACCCACACTACAGCTTTGTAGCATTTTCTGAAGACACACGATGATCATTTCTGATACATTTTTCCCACTTGACACCCAAAATCTATTATTTATGGTTATAACCATATAACCATAAATATACAACCTCCATTCAGTGCACTGAAGGAATAACATTTCCCACAGAGCTTAGTGAGACGCTGTCGATGGTCGTTCCTACAGGTCAGCAGTTAACTCTAATAGCCTAGCATTACTGCTGCAAGGCTCGGGACATTTTGAGATAGCCTACCACTATCACTGTGCAGAGTGCAGTTTGAATGTGCTGACACCGAAGCCTTGAGAGGCTCCTGCAACAGCACAACAGAGAGGAGATTATCATCAGAGCGCTAAAGTTGTGCAGAGTTTTGTCTTGGCTGCTTTCCCTCCACAATCCGTCTCCGGTGTCTTTTAATATCTCCCTTTCTGATCATTGCTCTTATTGTTATTGGTTCTCACATTTTAGGCTAGTCTTTGTTTTGACTACAGTATGAATTGAGAGGTCCATTGATATGAAACTCAAGAAAACATCCTGGACATTGTTGTACTTGGTAATTAATATCATTTTGATCCTGTGGTCTATCCCATCGAACCATTCATCATTGAGCCAGCTTCTGTCTCTCCCTCTGTTTTTTTCCCTTTAAGTTCCTCTCTACACCCATCTTCATCTAGAACACATCCATCTTTGTCTCTTTCCTCCTCTTTTTTACCAAAGAGTTTTTGAAAATCTTTCTGTCCGCTCTCGGCTTTCATTGTCCTCCACTTTCATCCAACTATTTCTCTTCTCAACATCAGATCACTCTTCCTGTCTTTATCACCTCCTACCTCCTCTTATGTCTGTTTCTTTGTCTCCTCCCACCACCATATCCCTGCTATTGTCTTTATTTTCTGCCCACCACTTGTCAGAACAGTAGAGAGAGGCACCAAGGTTGAAATTATGCTGAAACTGCACAGGGACGAAGGTTTTTGAGATCCACCTTTATTATGCAAGGTCTTTCTAGGTTTACACTGGATCAAGTTGTTTTGGTGCAAAGTGTTATGGTGAACCCCCTTGGATGGGACAGGCTGTGACAGGCTCAAACAGCTTTCACTATGCATGACGCATCGCCTTCAGCTGGTGGGATACATTCCATGGCGACAGACAAGCTCTGTCACTGAGCTAAGCTGATAGAAAAAGGAAAGGGCAGATAAGGTGTGAGTCGGAAAAAGCAAGACAAGCTGAGGGTAGAGCAAAAAAAAAAAAAAGAATAGGGGGAGGAGAGCAAAAATAAGAGAATGAGTTTCTGTTTCCAGAGCATGATGGTGAGTGAGATAGTTTGCGGTGACATGAGAGTGACAGAATGAGTTGGTGCTGCTGGTGAGTGTGTTTGAGGGGGAGATATCGTGATTTGGTGACTTTGTGAGTGAAAGATTGACTAGTGGAGACAGGACAAGACAGCCAGAGAAAAATACATAAAAGAGAATAGAAAAGAGCTTTCTCTCTCAAAATCGAAGCAAGAGAGGAACTAAGGAAAACGAGGCAGGGCGTGTTTGCGAGTGGGACGACAGTTTTGTGTGTTGCGTCTTGGGGAGAATATTTTGCAGTCAGCCAGCCTGCTCTCACGTTTTGAGATTGATATGACCCCTGTGAGCTGTTACCCTTATTTTTAACACACTGACACTCAATAAAGACAAATCAAGTGCAATCTTATCTAACAACTCTGGGGCCGTCAGTTCACAGAAATAAAGAGAGCGCAACGGAAGAGGAAGTTATCTTTGCATACATTTATATCAACTGCTAGGGTCCTTGACAACTGCTGAGTCAGATACTTCTGTGATAAGCCTCTACAGGAGTATGCGGTCCTCCCATGACCCAGTTCCTTCTCAAAATGAGGTGGAGTTCCCCATTCTGCAGGGAAATCAAACCCTTGCAATAAAACCACAGTCAGAAATGCATGATGGAGTAACTCAGTCTTCCGCAATCTGGCAACATTGTAAGTTTCAGTTGTGGCTGCTATCCTGCCAGTATCGGCAGCCTCCAGAATCTACGTCGATACTTCCTTTTCTGTTAGTGGGCTCTTTATCTACCCGATACAATCTCCTTGTGCTGAGCTACACTGTGACTAAAATATCTCTGGTCACGTTCCAGGATGACAAAGCGCTCTGCACGGGGCCTTCACTGACGACTCATCCAGGCTTTCGGGGAATGTTGCTATTAATACATACACGTTGTGAAGTTTCTATGTTTGGGCTATTTTTTTAGGAGGGATAGAGAAAGTAGCTCCTTTTTTCTTTTTACGACATATATTGTCCAATGCATTTAGTACAAAGAAGGATGAAATAACACTCCGAGATGGATGCAGAAAGCACCCACGGTCACCCATAAACACCTCCTTTTAGAAAGAGCTTTTGCTCTACCTCACAGAAAAGGGGAAGAGCAAAATAACTTGGCCTTGAGCAGTGGTGCAGCTTGTGTGTGTATGTGCACATACGTGTTTGCCTCTGTAGTGTTGTTATCTCAGACAGTAGTGGGCTGGTAAAGCTGTGCTTGCTCTGCTGTAGGCACACACTACACACGGCCTCAAGAGAAGACATCACAACATCACAGACACGTCAACTACTTTGCTCACACGGCTCATTTATAAAACATCTTACCTAGGAGGCAGTCTACGGGTAGAAGTTCACCGTGTTTACGTGCAGGCAAAAACATTTTCCTTGCAATCGTTTCCTCAGGAGGAGAAAATCTCCTCTGGATGTGATTAGCAGCACTAGTTAATAAACATTCAGATGAGTTCAAGTACTCAAGTAGCATACACTCAACAGGCAGGGAAAATCAAGTTACAACACTCCCCTCTGCCGTGCTCACTCTTTGCACTTGCTGCTCAGAGACGGAGAGAGAGGGTGAGAGAGAAATAGACGGGGGAGCACAGAGAGATAGAGACGGGGGACAATCAGAGACAGACAGAGTCTCACAGGGAGTGTTTGCTCTGTACTGTGAGTTTAGACAAGAGGAAAGCTGTAAGTCATCCTTCCAGTTTCCTGTTTGCAAATCCCATTTGGTTGTTCTTCTCACCAGGGATTCACATGGATTTCATATTCGACAGCATACACTCCTCCAAACACAAATCTGAATGTGGAACCAGCATCAAAATGAACACCATGCACAACACGAATATATATACTATTCTATACTATACTATATATATATATATGTATATACACAAATAAGGGACAAGGGATGAGAAGTATAACCGGTATGATTGGCAGATCGGTGCGATGATTTGAATCTGGCTCAACTGTTTCCCACACAACATGGATTTAAATTGTCACATTGTATTAAGGTGCATTGCAAGCGCAGTCGATAAGAATACATTAATCTGCAGACTACACGGGGCAATAGTTGATGTAATAAGATGAAGAATGAAGAATATGCTCCGGCACAATACAATAGCTCTAGCAGTCGTGTAAAAAAAGAAGAAAAAGTCGACAATGCAGACATCAGTGCCTGCAGTGACACAGACACTGATTGCAAGATCTCATTGTATTGACTGAAGTGATTAGAGTGAGTGATAAGAAAAAAACATCAGTACAAGGACTTCACAAAAGGTAGAAGTGAGCATTAACGCAAAGACATGGCCCTCATTCAAACTGTTGAGACAGATGACTTCAAAAAGGAGCAATCTGAAATGTTTTATGCTCTCATAAATTAAAAGCACATTTGAATATATAATTGAACAGTTTGTCGTAATGATATTTGTTTCTCTAATTACAACTGAAATTATTTATAACTGTTGTCTAGAGTGAGCATTTATATTAAAAGAGCTGTCAATCAAATTAGGAGTGACTGCATATTCCGACCCAAAGAATACATTGAATCACAATGACACAATGACATTTCACCCAAAACAAAATCTTGAAGTTGCACTGTAGATGTTGTAAGAAAGTGGATCAAACGGCACTCACACACACACACACACACACACACACACACACACACACACACACACACACACACACACACACACACACACACACACACACACACACACACACACACACACACACACACACACAGTGTCAGCTGCAGTGTGATGAGCTCTTAACTTCGCCCATGTATAAAACGCTGCCTCCACAACCCCTGTTGTCAATTATTTAATTAGTTAACTGATAATGCCCTAAACTCCAGACAAATAATAATTACTATCACAGCATCTTGAACTGCATTTAAATCATATTCTTTTGTAATTATATGAAGAAGAAAAAAGATATATTGTGTTATATATTGAGAGTTGTACTGCAGGAGGTGTAGTGAGCTTGACATCTCTCAGTGTTACAACTCTGCAGTGGATGAGGATATAAATCAAAGAGCAATATAACATAAGCTTCCTTTCCTTTTACTGCAGTGTTACAAAAGAACAATCCATATATGGCCAAGTCTCTGACTGCAGTATTTAGGTCAATCTACTGAAACCTAGAGTGAGAATCCCACTCTCTCTGCAGTTTTAAACTAAATTTCACATCCTTTGGACTGGTATAAAAATAAAATTGGCGGAGTCGTGTGTGTGTGTGTGTGTGTACATGAGTGTGTGTGTGCTCTCACATGCACGTGTGAAAGTGATATTAATCAAACATCCATCTGTGCATGTTGCAGTTGGCCGCAAAGCATTTACATAAGAACACGGTTCATTGTCTAAGAGATAATGTCTTTTGGTAAATATCTCATCTAACCAGACATCTAACCTGCCAACTGATAAATGATCACCCACTCAACAGATGTCCACATAGCATGCTATCATTTATCCTGTTTAATCGGAGGCATGAGGGATAATTATGTAATGCCATTTTGGACATTGTTACTACTCACAAACCCAATAACAATCATTACTTTGACATTTTCACTGTTTTGAAATGCACATGAGCGATGTTACAACTTGTAATTTAAATGTATTCAATGCTTCACAGTAAAAGTATAGTTTATCAATTGAATTGTAATGATCAATGCTAATTGAATGACAGGCTGTAAATAAACCAGAGTCAGCCATATTTATTCTGAAGAGTTGAGCTTTCTAGTGTTAAATTATTTATGCGGTATTGTGTTTACAGTATCTAGCGAGAACCTGTAAAGCTCAATGTTCGTATGTTAAACCGTACAAGAAACAAAGTGTAAGAAGAGCCAGGCTAGCTGTTTCCTTTTGTTTCTTTGTGCTAAGCTAAGCGAACTGGCTGCAGCTTCATATTTAATTGACAGGTATGTGCAATATCAATCATCTGATCTAACTCTGCAATAAAGGGAATTAACTTACTTCCCAAAATGACCAACTATTTGTTTATTGTTGTTGTCGACAACCAGATTTTGTTTTTCATTTTGCATGTGAAACTACAGCCATCAGATAAATGTGTGCATGAAAAAAGTAAATTTCCTAGGGTATAAAAACAAAAAGGACATTTGACTTATTATCAGTAATTTGCCACTTCCTTGCCTCAGTATTGTAGGTACAGTACTTGAGATTAAAGATACTAAGTATTCTTTGCTACTGTCTTCCACTGATTTGTTTTCCCTTGTATCGTGTAATTGCTGTCGGGATCATACTGTGCTACATAAATATATGAAATTTAAGGTGAAAAACTACACGAAAGAAACTGCAATAATACCTTAATATATCTCTGTCTCAGTTTGAGTCTCTCCAACATTGTCTCACTGTGTCAACTGTTGGGGAGGAAGACACTCCTCCACCATGGAAGCTGACAGACATCAGTATTTCAAACAGTGTCAGTTTAGCAGGAGGGGAGCCTTTTAGCATTTCAGCCAGCTGGATCCCTGTGGACAGACAGGGACAGTTGGGAGCAGAGGAGGCTGTGGGAGCCCAAGATATTTTTATCACACAGAATTCATTTCCCTTCTCACAACGATCACCTGGATGTCGCAGCATGACACAGAGAATTGGCCCAAATTTAACCTGGTGGAGTCAGCGGGATACAGGAGCATGGCAAGAATTGCAAGAATAACCTTTATCAAACTAGTATTATGTCTTCTTTAATGCAAACTAGATTTTCAGTTAGTTGTCTTTTTTTTAACAGGGAACTGAGTGTTGAGTTACAGTTTAATTTGAGTAACAAATCAAAAGAAGTCCTTTCTTTTATTTACTCACATTATTTTGTTCATTTTGCAATGATTTTAGACCATGCTAGCTAACATGTTTATCCTCTAAAGACATCTGTGCCACGTTGTTTCCCTGATTATTCAAAGAAATGGAAGGTGAGATATTACTTTCAAAGAACAGAGCTACAACCACCAGCCAACCAGTTTTGATATTAAGAAATAATAAGATTACTTTTGAGAAAAATGTTACTAGTTAGCTATATTACTAGCACAAAAGCTCTGCTTAAATAAAAAAACTTTGACCATTGGCATGTAATCAAAGCCATGCAGTACAAATGTATGGCTATTCAAATGGTATGCATTGCAATAGGGAAACAATGGGAAATTAAAGACATTTCATGTTGCAATTTCAATCTATCCCTGTCCAATTGTCCAAAGTTTCCCAGAACTATTAATGATTGTGTGAAAGTGAAAGCTTTGCACAAATATGGACGGCTATGTCAAAGTCTCTCAGCCCCATGTCAGGTCCTTGTTGAAATGCTATAAAACCTCAAGCAGTTTAATGATTGTTAATGACTAGCAAAGTGTTTCAACTGAAAATACAATAAAAGCCTGTTACATTACTGCTCACTGATGTGAGTAATGTGCATGGCGAACTGGCAAATCATAATGAAAAGGAGGTTGTGGTCAGTGAAAAATCACCCAACGTCAAAAACAAGATTGGTAATGAAGCTTTCAATAACTGGACTAGTCTGATAGCACTTGCCTGCGGGTCTATTTTAGCTTCGACATTGTTGATAATTATGGAACAGAAAAAAATCCCTTCCTTCCTTCTTCCTGTCTCCAGGATACGAGATCAAATGTTTCCTTTTGATAACGCTGGTGAAACTCTGAGGTCTTGATACCGAGTTTCATTTTTGGACAGTGCCATTTCTATATTTTAGAGAATCAAGGACAGTTGGCATAAGCTAAATATCTCAGGAGAATCTCAGAGAAAGGACTTAGTGGTATAAGGATTAACATGACGAGGCAGTTGCAACAACGGTAGCCTGTTTTGTGTGTTATATATGGCACTGGGCTAATGGCGCACTGTTCCCTGCTGCAGAGCTGACTGGAGGGATGTCCTGGTCTTTCTTTCTTTTTTTTTTTTTACAGGAAAATGGCCTGCTTTTGTATGTTTGTACTTCACCTCAAGCTTAAAAGAGACAAGTACATTAAAGCTTGCACTAACTCAAGACTTGAAAGGAAAAACTGGGGCCGCTGTGTTACGTTTTTCAAGTGGAACTGACACCAGGTAAGATGGCAAGAGATGACAGGAGTGGTGAGAAGATGAGGAAATGTATCTCTGTGCGTCTGCTGCCATAGCAGCCAGCTGGTCAGGATGACTATTAGTCGAATCTGCCAGATAAATCAGTGTCAAGTCACTGTCTCACGACCCCCATGCAGGGAGCCGGTATACCGTCGGTATATCCATGTCTGTAGATCCACACATGCGTTTGCTGCAGCTGCATAAGTGGTCAGTCATAGTTGATTTGGCATTCTTCACAACGCTGCTGCTGTGGGGGATATTGTTCTCTATATGTAGGTGCTGATGAAATTGTAAGGGCGAGTGGTGAATTATTTAAGAGGGAGGATTATGAAAGCAGTTTCTTGGCGTGTTGCAAGCGGGTATGAATCGATATGAGCCCTCCCCACTACCACCACCTCCCCCCTTTTTTTTTTTGTCCCTGAAACCGCAGACCCTCTGAACAGAAGTCCAGACACATGGCCACGGGATAAGGCAGACTGGACAGCCAGATGCACTGTGCCAGTGCGCGCAAGAGGCTTGATGAAATGCGGTACATGAGAAAGCCAGTTAGAAAGAGGACGGGATTGTGTATCTGTGTGTGTCTATGGGACTAGACCGACAGAAGGGACTCAGACTGACCACATCTACAGGAACAGATGGCCAACTCAAGGCCTGCCAAGTCTATTCTTCTTTTCCTCTGAGTCTACAGGCCAAGTCAGAAGGCCATACACACAGATATACAGCGTGCACACACACAAGCCTACTTTTCTATGGGTGAAGTCTGACACTTAGCTAGAACAGTTTCTTAGTAGCCTATTTGATTTCATGGACTTGATTTGTGCAATGCCGATGCTCGGAGGCTTTCGAGACTGAATAAATGACCCTCATTCAGCTCTCGCTCTCTCATTTCACTTGATTGTTTCATAGTGAGTTAGTCTATGTCCATTTTTCTCTCTGTACCCCCCTCTCTTCGCTCTGTGTGTGCCCATTCTGCTGAACCATTAAATCCGCCTCTCTTTTCTCATCTGTGTATTGGGAGTCTGTGTTTGGCTGACGCTGTTGTTCTCTCTCCGGCAAATGATTTCCTGCCTCAAGAACAAGCAGTTGGGCGCAAACAAGAACCACCTCAGGGAGCTTACATTTCACAGCGCCGATCAAAGAGAAATGGACAGGTTTCACCCTTGTGGTTGCAGGGCAGAGCGATTGATCATTCACGAGACAGAAAGAAATCATAGTGGCTCACAAAGATTGCATAGTGTTACCTTGACAGGTACCTCAGCATGCATGCGCCTTAACATTCACAAACTGGGATTCATTACTTAATGCAGGAATAAAGTCATACAGGGCAAGGAATGCTAGCCATTAGATCATCAGACAGTTTGAAAAGAACATTTCGAGGTCTTAGCAATTAACTTGGTGAAATGTTTTCAGGCAACTGGAAAGAATGAAGGCCAAAACTGTGAAGAAAAGAAACTGAATTTTCTTTAAAGAGTATAAAAATGAACTTGCTCTCTCCAAATTTCTGTCTCCATCGTTCTTCCCAATTTCCTTTCTGTAATTCCTCTAGAAACTAAGGGCTGCAATTATGGAGGGCTAAAAATAATGGCTCTATAAATAAGAGGTGCCCACTGAGAGTGATTGAGAGGCGAGGTCGCTAGGCAGCTGGGGATGTTGGGTAAGTTGGATTCATTAGCGCTTTCGGCTTCCAAAGAGTGGCCCCCACAATCCTCCCACACAAACACAAGGCACGGTTTCCTCATAATCAAAACACACACACACACACACACACACAAACACTGATGCAGCGTTGGGTGTTCTATCTCTACCGCAGCAGCTCTCTGCAGTGTTGCAAATTTAGCCCCATCAGTACCATCTATCAGCCCTCATTACCACTTCCCCATTCCCTCGGAGGACTCCATGCAGACCACATTCTTAAAGCATTGTTTATCCAGCAGCGGAGTGGAAAGATTTGTGTGCATGCGCGTTCGAGTGCGTTTGCATTTATGCATGTGTGAGAGAGGCACCCCGTGTCTGTTTTATTATTCATACTCATGTGTGGATCCTCTTTCAGCCCACAGACACCTGCCGGAGATACACACAGCACACACTGATGTTCTCACTATATTTTCTCTACCATCTCGCCCCCTCCGTGGTGCTTAACTGAGACTTTCTTTAAACAATAAACTCCAAAATACTACTCAACAAATCACTTTGTATCTGTGGGTGTCCAATTTGCATACGGTGTTCATGCAAATTCTCTGGTTTTGCATTGAGAGCATCAATCTGCCCTCATACATCCATAGAAGTACACACACACACACAGACACAAGAGGGCACTTTTATAGCCCTGATGCTCTTTTTAATGGCTCTCCTCCGCTCTCTCCGTATTGACGTCACGTCCATTAGGCCGTGCCTCTGGGCCTTTTTAGTGGATGCTGGAGCACAGGACTCCGATGAACGAGACCCTCGTCCGGAGTCAATCTCCACCTGATAAACTCGCCGTATTGGCTGATCCGACAGACGCAGTTACCACGGCAATCTGTTCAGTCTCTCCGCACACTGCCATGACTATCAATCCACTGTGAGAGGAAACCCACTGAACTGTGTGTCAGAGGGGAGAGCAGTGTTAACAGCAGTGCATGCACTCTGTGAGCTCTCACCTGCTTATTGTCTGCACACACACACACACACACACACAGCTCAACTATCAACACGCATAGGAGTGTTGATAGTTGAGCTGAGACAGGGCTATCTGTATCTGGTGCCACAGAGAGTAACCCTGGCAGTCTAATGTGAAGAGATAACGTTTCACGTCTGATCAGCATCAGAATCATAATTCACTGGCCTCCTTCAGCCTCCACCTCTCTCACCATGTTTCCAACAGCAACATCTCCAATCAGGGTCCCACTTATCCCAGTAACAAGCCTGTTTTCGAAACCCTGAATATCGCACTTACGTCTCAGCAACACCCTGCTACCCGACAAGTTGGACTGACTGACTCTTTTCCTCTTCATGAATATAGAATGAGTGTGAAGTACATAGGCAACTTCTGTCTTAGCAAAACAGAGTCAGCTAGGCTTGAGTGGCGACAATGCCTGGCGTAGACATAAATGTCAAATGAGCTGAGAGCCACTGCCGACCGAGGACAGGCTGAATTTTGATGGCGGAGCCTTTTCCCTGAAAGAACAGTCTGAAATGTTAAAATGAAGCTTGGTTCTTCAACACTCAGGAGACATAATCAATGGTCGGTGCGGCTGGCTGAACTTGCAGGGCTCCACTGTGACTTAGTGCTGCACATCTAAACCCTGTTGCCCAACTGGAGCTGAGCTCAATGTAATGAGAAATGAGACTTAACTTTCAGTACGGCGAGGGAGTAAAGACGGAGCAGAGGAACAGAGGAAGAAGAAACTTTAGGAAGAAAAGGAGAGAGAGAGAGAGAGAGAGAGAGAGAGAGAGAGAGAGAGAGAGACTGCAGGTTATTTTGATATATAACAGCGACAAAGTGCTCTGGGAGAGTATTTTAGCTCCAATCCATCACCAAATCATCAGACTACATCAATAATGAATGTGTTTTGTAGATTCTGTGTACAAATCAGACTGATGCCTTTTGCTTTACCGACCACCTGACCCCATTGATCC
Organism: Pholis gunnellus; assembly: GCF_910591455.1. Taxonomy (NCBI): domain Eukaryota; kingdom Metazoa; phylum Chordata; class Actinopteri; order Perciformes; family Pholidae; genus Pholis; species Pholis gunnellus. The sequence continues at coordinate 11,060,184 of NC_136547.1, forward strand.
ATCCCCGAGAGGACAAAAAAGGATGGATAATCTTTCATATTCAGAAAGATATTTTACGATAGAGATTCCTTTGGAAAAATCCCTTCCAGGAATATGTTACATTTTTAAAGAAAGAAAGAAAAGCCTGCAGTTCCCTGTCAAAGTCCCAAAGTCATCCCTTGTTATAAATTGGTCTTCTAATTCACATCCATCTCCATTTGTTACAAAGCAATATCTTTGACAGGACAAACTAAAGAATAAAGAAGAAGTTAGGATTTAAGCTTTTCTCTCTCTCTCTTCCACTTTCTTATTGCCTCCTTTTCTTATCAGTAGGGGCAAACCTATGAAGGAGCCATTCATCTTTGGAGTCCTCTGAAGTATCTTCCACCTAATCTGGTGGACATCCTTTTATTATGGTCGTGTGTTTTTGCTTGTATACCTGAGGATATGTGGGTGACTTTCCTCTCCCCTTCAGTCTGCTATGCCTATATATTTGAAGGGAGGAGGTGTGTAAATGTGTGTGTACATGTGGCCTTATTCTTGTATTACACAGTCCTCAAAATAGGAAAAATGTTATCAAAGCTGTACAGGCAGATGGATGTCAAAAAAAGGGAGGGAGGGAGGGAGTATGTGGGTGAGTGAGGGAGCGACAGAGAGAAAGAGAGATAGTGATAAGAGGTCAGTGGGGCATGAAGGAGAGTGAGTGATATCAGAGACATGGTTTTCCACCCATCCATCTGTCCACTCAAAACAAAAAGGCCAGTCATTAGCCGGACTCCAGCTGTTACATCTTAGCCTCCTTAGTTTTGAACCCTGATCATATACATGTGCACACAGACAGGGCCTCCGGTCCGTCCTACAGGACCACCATGACATCATCACACAAAACTGCAAAGAGGAAATGGCTTGCACGTGAGATATCTTCTCATCTTGTCAAAATCACTCTCACTTATTGGAGTATGCAAATTAACAAGACCAAACGTCCACAGTCAAGCGGCTCCGTGAGGCTTTACTGCAGCACAGTGGTGCTTTCAGCTAAATGCAAAAACCAGCATGCTAAAAAGCACCCAGTAGCAATGCTGACATGCTGATATTAAGCAGGTAATAATCACTAGTAACCATCATAGTTTAGGTGATTAGCATGTTAGCCGAGTACATCTCAATTTGATGGGAATATCATTAATTGTCTGTACCAACCAAATGACCAACCTTGTTTCCATAGAGTCATGCCCCTAAAGTGGCTAAAAATCTACACAGAATCTGCCTTTTCATGATATTAAGCGAGAATGGACAGCAGGAATTTATGTTTGAATATACAGCAAAGCTACAACTGCAAAAGAAAAAGAAAAAGAAAAAGCAGAGGCAGTAAGTCCATAGACTTTGTGATCACTACTGCACATCTGCAGCTACACTATCAATAAGCACCAATGCTAAAAGCAAAATCAAATTATTAATCTGAGCTGGGCTGAGGAAAAATAACGATATTCAAAGTGTAAGGGCTTGAAGAGGACATGACTGGCCAATGTTCAAAGCCTAGGGGCCCCAGGCTGCTCATTGTGACTGGGTCTCAGATCTCCCCAGGGGTGCCCTGCCACCTCCAGCCCTCATCAAAGCCAACGAGATAGGCCGAGGCTGAGAACCGGCGGTGTTACATTGTGTGCGTGAGCGCTCGTGATACTGCTTGGGCATAGAGTTACACGGGCAAAAGAAAAGACAGAAACAAACAGAACACTGTGACATGGCGTCAGTGTTTTTTCAGCTGAATAGTTTAGTCTATCAAAAGCCACCGTCAATTTGTGACAAATAAGAAATATGAATCTATACCATTATCAGTCTATTTCAGTGGACTTCAGAAAACAATGTGTAAGTGGCCCATTATTGCACTTTAAGCAAATACAGCGCTGTCAATACTGAAACATCAACATGAATACTCGATCAATCACAAAATAGTGGCAGTGAACACAAACACAGCTGTTTTCCATAGTGCAGACAGGGTTTTGCCCTCATGGCTCTGTGTTGTTATTTCATGGCTCCAAGTTAGGGTGGAGAACTTAACACAAACACAAGCAGTTGGTGCATAAGGTTGTGAGGTGCACACACACACACACACACCCACACAAAACCTTCTCAATATCACCTCTTTTTACTGACTAACAGCCAGTAATATTCAATCATTAATTATGAATTAGCACCAGGTGTGGTGCACCAAATACTATACACAAATAAACCCAACCACCATTAGTGCAACTCATTGTCCACTCCAAAGATACATTTACATTCCGTTAGTTAGAGGTAACCTCCAACAATAGACATATTACCACATTTATCATTTCCACAATGCACCCATTTAAAAAATGACACCATGTAACCCTTAACGTATACAGCTAAAAAAAGACTGCTCTCTTGCAGACTGGGCTGCACTGCACCACGGTTGAGCTTTCATCCTTGCCTGCATTTGCATTTCAATAACAATAGACCCCTTTATGTTTGTTTTTACATTACTATTTTTCTCATATTTCTTTCTCAGTTTAGACGGATGGTCCCCTTGCAGAGTAAAACCACCATTGACTGAAAGGTCTGTGGGGTTGGTCTTAGGCAACAAGCATGACAATGCAGATATGAAAATATGAAAACCAGAGAAAAGGAAAATGACCTATATACGGTTTCATGGTGAATTGGGATGAGATATATTAGTAATTACTATCAATTGCACAATAGTGGAAAATACATTTTCATTACTGTATGCAGTTTAGTGTAAATAATCACTTTATTTTGCAGCGGCATGATGAAACTCTCAAGTGTGGGCAATAATGTACCTTGAAATTGAGAATGAAAGAGAGGAATTGGCGGGAGGAGGAGAGACAGACAGTCTCGGCATTAAAGGAAATTTGCCTTTGTTTGTGTTCAAAGTCTGATGTCTGACTGAACAGTAAGCGGAGGCAGTGTTTGTTTTTATTACTATGTAGTCCTCTTCTGGTTTGAGCCTTAATCATCCATCTAAACACGAAGCACACACATTTCACATCGCAGTCTGACAGACGGCTCACCCGGCTCAGCTCAGATTACCCCCTGTATGGCATGCATACATGAGTGTGTGTTTGCATAAATGTGTTTGTGCGTATGTGTATGTGTGGGCCGGCTGTGAGAGTCTTGCGATAACCGAGTAGTGGAACAAACAATGACATCCTATATTGACATGATATGTTTTTCCTTTGAGCCTCAGTTATAACACGGAATAAGTTCTAGTTTGCCGTTGGAAACTTTCTTTCTTGCTCTTCTAGTTTATTGGGTTACCTCAGCAGGACTGATAGTGATGAAACCAGCATACAGTATGAACCGCAATCAGTAGTTTTTTTAGTACATCTGTCTGTGACGCATGTCCACTTGTCTACTGTTTGAATTGGAAATTCAAAACACATACGTCAGACTGAAAGAGACAGATAATCATGACCATCTCCTCTCTGAGGAAATACAGACCGCCCTGCTTTGCAGCACCCACACACATACACCCAGCACCTTATTACCTGTGATATACAAGCTTTGTTGAACACATTTCACAAAGTGGAAGCAAAAGGCATTTTACGACCTCTTTTTCTTTTATTTGATGCCTGCTGTGGTAGGTCTTTTAAAGTTACTATTGGGAAACAGACCAGAGTAATTTCACACAGAGTACAGCAAGACTCCTCCACAAAGCCATTTCAGAGATTGAATGGAAGTTAGATCTGCTCCAGGTGAAGAGATGTAATGTATTATTCACCAAAATGAAGTCTTTCAAAGTTGTTACTTGTCCCTTCGCTTCATGCAATCAGATGAGGGAAGGGAGATGAGGAGGGAGTTTGGGACGGGAAGTGAGGAAAACAAAGCTATTCTCAGCCCTGAAGGCTCGACGCAGTGTCCTGTGATGGGTCTCCAGAAAGACTACTCATGAAGACAGCAGTGTCACGAGGGATAGAAATATGTGGTCAATAGAGGTGTAGTATTCAGGACAGATATCCGCAGGTCCACATGTACTGTATGCACACACACACACACACACACACACACACACACACACACACACACGCAAGGAGGATAGGCATTAAGTAAAACAGTAATATGTGTGAAGATTTGGGCTTACACAGCATGCCGGGGGCTGGTAAGTGTTGCAAAAAGTCGAATTAAACCAATAAATATATTTTCATAAAATATCTGTCACATTATGCATTTTCATTTTGGTTTCGGCAGCCAATTTAAAGGCCCTGGATGCCAATTCACTCAATAAGCTATGGGTTTCACATTTCTATTTAGGGCCCGAGCACCGACGTAGTCGGAGCGGAGGACCTATTGTATTCGTAATGTTTATTATTCTTCCGATTATTTTTCATGTTTCGTCGCAAAAAGGAGGTGCTTGGGATACTGGAAAGTTTTCGAGATTTGGCATGCAAGCCAGAATTTGCGAAAATTGCAGTCTGATTGGGGTGTCCAGCTGCGTTATGAAATATTGGCTCGCTAGCGCCCCCTATTGAGTAGCCCCAACATTGGGTTTCACCTAGCTGTATGAAATTTGGTAGGTATGTGGAACGTGATGGGGCGTACAAAAAATCCTCTTGGAATTTTCCACTAAACCAAACAGGAAGTCGGCCATTTTGAAGTGTATGACGTTTTTGGACCGTTTCAAGACATCATACTTTAACGAACTCCTCCTAGAGATTTAACCCGATCGACTTCAGATTTTTTCAGTCTGCTCTTGAGACCTTGGCAGTGAAATGTTACTCAAAGATCAAAAAGTTATCGAACTATGTATCCGTGGCGTGGTGTCAAAAAAACACCATTCGCCACGAAAAAGGAAGTTGTTGTAACTCGGCCGTACATTGTCTAATCTGCTCCAAATCTCTCATATGTCATGTCATCCTGACTCAGAACATATCTCTATCACAATTTAGAATCATAGTAAGAGCGCCACCTAGTGGCAACTGGAAGTTGTACGTTTTCTACTTTGACATCCTGCTCCTCACAGATTAATCAGATCCCTCTCAAATGTTGCCAGGAAAGCCTTAAGACCTTGATAATGCTTCATTGTGAAGATTGTAAGAAGTTATCGGATGGCGGCGACGTGGCGGCTCGGCGAATTGCGATCCTTCGCCATGAACGAATAAACTGATGTAACTTGACTCCACATCATCAGATCTTTACCAGATTTTACATGTTTGATTAGACTCCAGGCCTGAAGACATCTGCAGGCCAATTTTTAATCATAGTCATAGCGCCACCTACTGGTAACAGTAAGTTAAAGTCTTTATACTTTGTCTTGTTTCTCTTAGTAGGTAAATCAGATCAACATCAAACTACTTCCACACAAATGTAAGAAGTTCATAATGCCAGTTCATGAAGCTTTTGACGTTTCGTCAAACGCCGTTGCCGTGGCGACGCAGTCTTCGCCGTGAAAAACGAAGGTCATTTTGAGAGGCTAAAAGAGCTTGAAACATAAGCAAACTCAGCACGCAGATTACAAGCCCAAAATGTAGTTATATAATATGATTTTATTGCTTCAGAGGGGCAAATCGGCTCAATAGCGCCCCCTACAAAACTTCGACGAAGCAGCCCTCGCACTACGTTTCACATAGATTTACAAAATTTGGTGGGCACATGTATCACATGTGGACTTAAATAAAAGTCTCTTGGGACCATGCTCTAAACCCAACCGGAAGTCAGACATTTTGCATTTGTTATGAATTTCTAGTGTCGTTTTTGTCATTTCCAGGCCCTGCACTTTAACGAACTCCTCCTAGGGAAATAATCGAATCAACTTCAAAATTGGTCAGTACAATCTAAAGACCTTTGTGATGAAAAGTTACTCAAAGCTTGTTGTTTCGTGAAAAGCTGTTGCCGTGGCGACGCATTCTTCGCCATGAAAAATGAAGGTGTTTTTGAGGGGCCAAAAATGCTCAAAACATAACGAAACTTGTCACACACATTTAAAACCCTGAATGTAGTTATCTGATGTAACTTTAATGTTTCAGAGTGGCAAGTCGGCTCGATAGCGCCCCCTACAATATTTCGACGATGCAGCCCTCGCAGTATGTCTCACCTAGATGTATACAAATTGGGAAGCAGGTGGATCACATGTAGACTTAAAAAAAGGTCTTTGGGCTCTAAGCTCTAAACCCAACCAGAAGTCAGCCATTTTGAATTTTGTATGAATTTCTAGTGTCGTTTGTGCAATTTCCAGGTGCTCTACTTTAACAAACTCCTCCTCGGGAATTAATCAGATCAACTTAGAATTTGGTCAGAACAATCTCAAGACCTTAGTGATTAAAAGTTACTAAAAGCTTTAGGTTTCATCAAACGACGTGGATTTGGTGTGGCAGCCATTTCACATGGTTCACCATCATCCATCAAGCTGTTGTAACTCAACTGTACTTTGTCAAAACTGTCCCAAACTTGACATGGTTGTTGACTGTCATGACTTTAGGACTTCTGCATGCCAATATTAACTCCTAGTCATAGCGCCACCTACTGATAAGCACGGACGTAAGCAGGATTCTATAATTACAGCTGCCCAAACACTGAACTTATTAAAAGGGTTTGTGGGCACACCATGAGAAAAAGACTTCTCTGATCTAAATATGTGCAAACTAAGATGTTTGGGGAGCAAAAGTTAGATAACAGTGGGTTTTCAAACCATGTCAGTCGACATTAGTATAAATGATCTGTCCAGAGCTTCTACATGAGAATCAGGTTAAATATTACAATGAATGCTTCACACTACAATCTAAAGTTACAGAAGAGCTTAAAATGAAAACAGTGTTAAATTAAAGTGTTCAAGTGAAAGCAAATGACACTGTTTTCTTAACTTTCATGTAAGTCCAAATCCAATCAGCAGGACACTGCAGGGAGTTGAACCCCATCCCAGTGAACTGACAGTCTGTTATGTTACTAACACTGAAGCGCATTCACGCACATTCATTTTCTTGATGATCTTAACAGGCTTACATTTATGATTGTATTGGAGGTACCCTCAACACATTTGAGGCTTGAGACCTGTCAACACGATCTTGTTACGCTGCTGGTCGACGCAGGAAATATCATCTAACTCGTGCACGCAGTGTTTGATGGTCACAGAAATGCACGGCCGCGTCAACCAGAGTCCTGCCAGTACCCTCGACGTGCTTTTATTTATTTTTTTTTTACAGTCACTCGTCATCAGAAATTGAGGATACCAGCCAGACGCTGCAGTCAAGTCCTCTTTTAAGGTGTATAAGACTTGTTAACAAGCTAGACTGTGATGCAGTTCTATTACAATGTTCTTGATACTATTTTAATTCAGCGTTTCACTCTTAATGCTATTTTGATTCAGTGTCTGAGGGAGTGTCGCTGAGATCGAAAAGTGGCCGATGGTATTCTACTGTTCAGAGGTATGTACCGATCCCTGGAGCGGTATGCTGCTGTTGTTCAGAGGGAGGGACCGATACCTGATGATAAAACAGATGTTAGGCTACTTTGTTAATAAAGCCAAAGAAATACATTTACGGCATCACTGTTCGTGAATAAAAATAATTTACATAAAATGTGCATAGGCATCAAGAGACGGCACTGGTGTGCCTGTCTGAGAGTGAACTACCACTTTCAAGCGGAACCTGCCTTCAGCAAACAGTGTGCCGCTGCAAAAGTACTGGCATATGATGAAGAATACACATTGTGGCCAGAATTCCTAACTAAATGACTCCTAGGTGCTACTTCAGCCTCCCCTGCTGTGTCGACCCCTTGAATGACCAAATGCCAACTGTGTGTCCTTCCTGCAGGTCTGAATGTGAATGACCCCTTCCTGCCCTTTGTCTCTACTTGTAATTACATTATGTCTGGTCATAATGTTCCCTAGTTTTCTAGTATTTACATGCAGTCTAAACACTACTCTGGCTCCCTGTATAAAATGCTTCTTTTTCATTTGTTCTGGGTCAACTCACCGGCTCAGATCTGCTCTGTGAGGTCACCAGTGTGCCGGCATGCTTTAATAAACTCACAACACCACAGCCACTTCTGAACTATACTTGAATGATTTCTTCAACACATTCCACTCCAGGGATAGGTACTGTTGTGTAATATCGAATAATATTGTAACAAATGTCAAACACTGTATCATAGGGAGACCTGCTATATTATGCTCACATGCACAGTACAGGACTGAATGGGTTAACCCTCCTGTTATGTTCGTTTCTTAGGTACAGCCATGGTGTTCGCGGGTCAATATGACCCGGTGCATGTTAATTAAATCATCCAAAAGTTGTCAGAAACCAAAAAATCCTAATAAATATAGTTTGTACCTCATCACCAACACCCTTACTAACAATTCAATCAGTATTTAGTGGAATGAAGTAATTCCCCCCTCTATAGATCATAGTTCAATGAGGATAACTCACTCGTTTTAATGAAAAATACATGTTCAAACTATTTTGTAGGTACATTGGAAAAACCTAGATGTAAATTGCATTAGTCTACCATAACATGTATTTTTCTCTAAATTATTTTAAAACTTTATTTTTTTCATGGGGTGATGTAGATAAATGGAGATGAGACACCTCTGCTGTTCAGGGTCATATTGACGCGCTCACTCAAAATCAAGCCAAATGAGTCAGAAGGATTTATATTGAAAGTAAACTTTACTTATGTTTACTAATAGTGTTAAGAAATAGACATTTACAAAAATTAACAAGAGATCAGCACAATGAACGAGGTGTGTGTGTGTGTGTGTGTGTGTGTGTCTACACAGCGCAAAAGTGACATGTCGTCACGGTGTGCTTTGTGCAAATACATGTTGGCTCTGTCTTTATAATATTTGCATTAGACAGTCTTGGCTGACATGTGTTGGGTGAGGATGAACACTGTCTTTCAAAATTTTTTGACACGAATGTCTCTCTTGGAGGAACAGGTATGTCAGTTTCCTCATCTGATGGTTCATAATCAGCACCATTATAATCTGAATTGACCTCAAGATGGTCTTCATCTTCAGACACATCCTCTTCTATTTCACTGTCGTGATCAAGGATGTGCTCCAGAGCCTCCAGGGCTGTCATCCTTTTGTTTCTGCTCATTTTGTCCTCCAGTAAGCTGGTGTGTTGTATGTATCTGCAGAGTTTAATGTTGGTAGGACTCCCAAGCAACCCTTTCGTATGTTTCTCCCCTCTCCTGCTAAGTGTGGGCAGAGTTTTCCCATGAGAAAAAAAAAGGTTAAATAAATAGTATCTTTCTCGAACAGGTGCGGTAGTGAGACCGCACCTGTGTGTGTGTGTGTGTGTGTGTGTCCGCCCATGTGACCTACACTGTCTCATTGTGTACTTAGCAAGTTTGGCATGCTATCAAGGATAGCTGTTTCCTATTTGTGTTAAGCTAAGCTAACATGTTTAGTATTCAGACATGACTGGTATCAATTTTCTCAGCTAAATTTCTGGGCAAGAAAGTAAATAAGCGTACTTTCTAAAACATCTAGTAGAAGCACTTCTGGTAGATTTTTGAACTATGGAGAGTGCCAGGCTAGTTGTGAAAAAACAAAAATATCCATGTTCTGTCATAAAAGTGAATATTGAGTGGCATATAGAGGCTGTCTCCCTCTTTCTCTCCCTGTCTCTCTGTGTCTCCAGTTATTTTTTGGGAGACTGTGAGTGATGCCAGCTCATGTGTGGAGTGTTAGTTTTTTTGTCGTGAGTTCAAGGGCGTTACTCCATCGGTCTCCTGGCACCGACTACAGCAACATGCCCAGCAGTTGGAAGAAATGCACATTTCCACGCTGCATGCACATCGCTTGAGCCAGCACACACATACACACACACACACACACACACACACACACACACACACAAAGTGCTTTTCTTGCGTTATGAAACAGGAAATGATCGCTCTACTTCATGCTTCTTGACTGCTGATTAAAAGAATTGCATTCAAGGTGGAGGGATGAAACCCTCGTCCTCGCCATACACAGGCTTTAATTAGTCATACAGCATCCTGTTTGTTCACCTTTCTTGCTGCCAGGGAAGTAATTAAAGTGAACCGCCCATGTGACCTACACTGTCTCATTGTGTGTACTTTAACGAACTCCTCCTAGGGAAATAATCGAATCAACTTCAAAATTGGTCAGTACAATCTAAAGACCTTTGTGATGAAAAGTTACTCAAAGCTTGTTGTTTCGTGAAAAGCTGTTGCCGTGGCGACGCATTCTTCGCCATGAAAAATGAAGGTGTTTTTGAGGGGCTAAAAATGCTCAAAACATAACAAAACTTGTCAAACACATTTAAAATCATGAATGTAGTTATCTGATGTAACTTTAATGTGTCAGAGTGGCAAGTCGGCTCAATAGCGCCCCCTACAATATTTTGCCGATGCAGCCCTCGCAGTACGTCTCACCTAGATGTTTACAAATTGGGAAGCAGGTGTATCACATGTAGACTTAAAAAAAGGTCTTAGGGCTCTAAGCTCTAAACCCAACCAGAAGTCAGCCATTTTGAATTTTGTATGAATTTATAGTGTCGTTTTTTTCCATTTCCAGGTGCTGTACTACGAACTCCTCCTAGGGAATTAATCAGATCAGCTTAGATTTTGATCAGAACAATCTCAAGACCTTAGTGATTAAAAGTTACTAAAAGCTTTAGGTTTCATCAAACGACATGGATTTGGTGTGGCAGCCATTTTACATGGTTCACCATCATCCATCAAGCTGTTGTAACTCTACTGTACTTTGTCAAAACTGTCCCAAACTTGACATGGTTGTTGACTGTCATGACTTTAGGACTTCTGCATGCTAATATTAACTCATAGTCATAGCGCCACCTACTGATAAGCACGGACGTAAGCAGGATTCTATAATTACAGCGGCCCAAACACTAAACTTATTAAAAGGGTTTGTGGGCACACCATGAGAAAAAGACTTCTCTGATCTAAATATGTGCAAACTAAGATGTTTGGAGAGCAAAAGTTAGATAACAGTGGGTTTTCAAACCATGTCAGTCGACATTAGTATAAATGATCTGTCCAGAGCTTCTACACGAGAATCAGGTTAAATGTCACAATGAATGCTTCACAAAACAGTCTAAAGTTACAGAAGAGCTTAAAAAGAAAACGGTGTTAAATTAAAGTGTTCAAGTAAAAGCAAATGATACTACTGTTTTCTTAACTTTCATGTAAGTCCAAATAAAATCAGGACACTGCAGGGAGTTGAACCCCATCCCAGTAAACTGACAGTCTGTTATGTTACTAACACTGAAGTGCATTCACGCACATTCATTTTCTTGATGATCTTAACAGGCTTTCCATTTATGATTGTATTGGAGGTACCCTCAACACATTTGAGGCTTAAGACCTGTCAACGCGATCTTGTTACGCTGCTGGTCGACGCAGGAAATATCATCTAACTCATGCACGCAGTGTTTGATGGTCAAAGAAACGCACGGCAGCGTCCTCCAGAGTCCTGCCAGTACCCTCGACGTGCGTGAATGTGCGAGGGCCCGGTCAATGCTGCTTGCAGCTTTAATTTACATTACATTTATTATTCCACAATTTCTGTATTCTGTGCTTCTCTCATCGGTTTCAAAACACAAATTATTACCATAGTGTTTTAAATATCTTATAACACGTCAACATTAATATAGCCGCAAACAACTATTTGCTATTTAAAGATAGAGTGGAGTAATGCCGTCTCGAGCAGAGAAGTCGAACCCCGTCTGTGTGTGTTGTAATCTGAGCCTCTCTGTTGTTGCTTTTTGGTAGCCGGGCGTGTTAGTGCATGCGAGACCCTCCCATCATGTCCCGCTGGCTGGCGGTAACCACTTATACAACGGTTACCACTGATAACACCGCCCCAGCCCACAGTGGCGTTCCCGGCATATATATAGCTTCTTTTGTCTTTGCCGCATATTTAGTTTTAATGTGATATAAAGACAGGCAACAAAAATCATGAAGTGAACGTCACTAAGTGTGGAGGCAGAGTAACAGGCCAATCAGGAGCAGGAGAGACTGTGACAGAAAAGGCATTCATGCATTATTGTTTTAAATACTACTAATACCCCTTTGGAATTTATCTTCCGGAAACAGATTTCACCAGCATTTGGTAATCTGTGACCCTCAATTCTTACACATTCTTGGTGCAGATAGCATCTAGAGACAACAGAGCAAAAAGTCCTTAAGCTGCTCAACAGACACAGAACAAGAGACCCATGTTTGGAGATACAAATCCACGATGCTCTGGGGGATATTACAGAGATATTGTTTCTTTGTCTGGTCATAAACATTAGCATTACATTAAAATTAAGCTTTTCCTTGGCTATAAAAGCTCGAACAAACAACTTGCTAGATTGAATTACCCAGGACAATCTGCAGTTCTTCGACAACAGAGCACCTCCAGGTTTTGTTTCACATCACAAGCTGCTTCATTGTCTGTGTTTTGTAGCTCAAAGAGAGAAAGAGATCGTCTTAATGCTCAAAAATGGTCCAGAGTTTGCACATTTGGATATACTGTATATTCTTTTTTTTATGTTTTCACTTTTAATAAAGTTCAGAAATATCCAACTGGGCAATATCACTGTTTTACTGAACTTGATTTGCTTCTTGTTTTGTACCAGTGCTTTTATTTACTTCTTCTATTATTCTTTTATAACATAAAACATTTTATGTACGCACACGTACACACACACACACACACACACACACACACACACACACACACACACGTGCACACACACTGAACTGAAAACCACTGGAGATTCAAAAGCACTGCCTGTGGCTGTCTATTATACCACTGTAATCTGGGCCTTAGATTACACATTAATAATTTAAGTATCTAATTACTGCCTTGCATCCTTCACGCCACCACAGATAGTATGCAGAATTGTGTAAGACAATGTGTTCTCTTTATATAGCTACAGAATAGTGTATACAAGAATTTCTGCGTACAGCGTGGCAAGCTGCACACAGAGCTAAGAGCCCATGTACGGCTGAGCAGCAAGGGGATGAGGGAGAGGCATTACAGCATCCAGAGAAAAGCTTTACAAAGAGCTGTTGCATATTAAGTGGGGTGAATACTTAATGCGAGTCTAATTAAGCTGTGTGTGTCTGTGTGTGTGTGTGTGTGTGTCAGCCGGATGGAGAGACAGAACGATTTGACTTGCATCATACCGACTATGTCACTCGGTGAGGTGGTAGCACTGACCTGATGTTCAGACGGCGCAGCATGGGATCAGCAGCGGTACCCAGCACCCAGATGGTGAAGCCGACCAGCAGCAGAGTGGTGGTGAAGATGGTGCTCCTCACCTCGGTGGATGTGTCTCTTATTGCCAGGCTAAACGTTACAGCCCCCCTGAAACCTAAGAGCAGAGCAGACATTTCTAAGTAAACAGCTGTAGTACTGCCATCCGTCAAACTACCAGACAACCAACTACCAACCAACTATTTGAAAAGGGCAGGAGAGAGCGATCCAGTTAATAGCTCCCTCCATGGGTAACAGATTACAACCTGACTATCACTAGTATTGACCAGCTGCTCACCAGCAAACAGCCCCAAAACAAACTTCTGGATTGCTGTACAGTGGTGACATAATACCTTAAGCCAAAACAATGCACAAAGCAAATCCTTTGCTGTCATGAGAAACAGATTGGGGAGGAGGTAGTGGCAGTGGGGGAGTTTTGAAAAATAGCAGGACAAGGTTTTTTTTTCTTTTCTTTTTTACAAAGAAACCTTCTTATGTAAGAGGTAAAGTGGGTCAGGCAAGCAGCAAAACATGCTGCTGCTGCACTATCCCACATCACTTGAATATTCCTTTCTCCTGCATCATCAAACCGCTCACAGCTTCAACCATTAGACACTTAAGTGAGGCGATACTTTATTTAGTCTTCTCCAAAATACAGACACAAAAACAGAAAAGGCTGCGGGTGAATCATTAGAAAAAAAGATTCTGACGATATCGATTTATGTAAAAATGTCTTTTGTAATGAGGGTAGTGAGAGGACACAATCTTTCGGCATCCTCACTAATGCGAAAAGCTTCTCGCAGTGAAGAGAATTAAGTCATTAAGAGTTTTCGTAGGATAAATTGGTTTTCTTGCAGCAAAAATATCATCGACACAACATTTATCAAATAAAGGCCAGAGATTTTAATTTTTTCAATTTTTCAGCAAGGTCCAAAAAATGCTAAATGTTGCTAAAACAAATCAGAATAATGTTGATAGTTATTATTAAGCACTGTACCTGCAAACATCATGAAGTGCTGGAAGGTGCCAGGTATCTTGGTTGTTCGTCCCAGGTTTAGGAGGAATGAAATGGGGTAGATGTTACAGGCTCTTGATACAAAGATGGAGAGCTGTTTGTAATAAGTGCAGATTAAGGAGAATACAGGAAGTACACTTATGAGTCAAAAGGTTGCAATGGAAATATGGTTATTTTTCAATGAAAATCACAATTTCTTTGATTCATATGACAAAAACAAGAGACATTTGTCTGAAATGTATGCATGAGTCTGCAGTCTTAGTTAAAGTTAAGGTAAGTTATTGATAAATACGGTTTGGCTTTATTAATTCAGACAAAATACATGCGATAATTCCATAATAAATACAAAAGTACCTATTCTATGTGAGACCAAGCAGTGAAAGTACACCCGTGAATATCAACTTATATGCACGGGGGCACACACACATACAAAAAAAATTATCTCTGAAAATGTTCTATTTAGGATGCAAACACAGCAGTGTGGCACCATGCCGAGGCATGAAGCCAATCAGGCTCTGCCAGCTGTCTCTGCCCTCCACACACACTTTGATGTTTCACATAGGATGGGACTGAATGCTAAGTGTCCTGGGCAGGAGTTAGTGAGAGGATATCTGTACAATTATCGGGGACATAGCTGCCATCCTGGATACACTTAACATCTTTTGTCATACTTTTAGGAAAAGTTACTGCAGCCCCTTAAAACCTCATATGCGCCTGAGTGCAGCCGGAGATCTTCCGATAGGTTCTTGTTAGTGTCGAGGCAATAAACCGGAGGAGGCCGGGCTGCAAGAGATCAGGCAAGCTTTTTACTCTTTTAAAAAAAACACTTTTTCAGATCCTCTTTGAATTTTGGTGCAAAAATAATCTTACCCCTGCTTTAGCATCATGAGGGGGATGTGATTTACGCTTTTCTACAGTAATATTCTACAATATTTTAGGCAGGGGACCTTAGTCTGACAAGGCTTTTACTAAAACAGAGCTTCCTCGCACCCTGCAGTCAATATTAGATCTTAGCACCCTATGGATTTTCAAAAGCAATATCCTGCTCCCAAAAGCAGTCATTTCTCTTTATCAAAGGCCTCTGAGCTATTTGAATGGAGGTAATTAAACACTTTCATCTCAGCCTCATTTCCAATAAAGCCCATCTCCATTATCACTGGCAAAGACTAGCTATGGCGATAAAAATCTACTGCGTAACCAAAGAGCGATTAACAGGGTTGAATCACTGGGGTTATTTCATTTTTATAGACACTTTGAGAATTGTACAAGAAGACTTAGACCTCCACTTATTCTTGTTTGTACATCCGGGTCAGATTCCAGTCGGTGTAGTTAGCCAGATTTCTTTCACTTTTAAGCTTTTGTTATTGATGCACAATTGCGGACAAAGATTAACAGGCTCAAAGCTCGAGTCAAACATTTTCTTGCTGGCAGACCCTCACACTGAACATAAGAGGATTGGAAAAAGAATCTGCTCTGTCGACTCTTTCTCTGGCCCCTTTGACCCTATGGTGGAAGATGGATTGTAATAATAATTGCTGGCCATCTGGGCACTGGACTGTGAAAGAACAGCCCTCTAGACTCTTTCCTCAGGCATACGCTGTGGTCATGCCAGCTCTCAGGCAAGGACAACTGTAGCCAGCAGTCCATTACTACCCCTCTGTTCCCCTCAGGAACTAAAGCTGACATGTACAACAGCAGCTGTGAATGCGAAACATCTGTTATGATAGTATAACTTTAACATGTGATGAATATCATTATGGGGCTGATGGCTTTGCGTTTACATAGCATGTATTGTAGCTGCATTGTATTCTGGTCTGCAGAAACTCCAGCCAGAGGGGCATCTTCTATAATGAATTTACCGGCATGGTTTTTGAGTCTAACAAGTTCTTGCTCTGTGATTCTGAGCATTTTTCCCCCACATTGCCATTTACGGTTGATGTTTTAGATGGCTGTACATTTTTCTTCGGGCAAACTACATTGAAGATACACTGGAAGTATCTGGATGTGTTGTCAAACTGTGTCAAATTTATATAAATGAATCACATACATCCCTTTGAATCACATTCAAAATGCTCATCATCACAATTTCCCATAGCCTAAGTTGACGTCTTCTAATTTCATGTATCATTTGAAAAACAGCCCAAAATTTAAATACATTCACAGTGATCTAAAACTGAGAATATCCATGCATTCATCAATAGCATTGATGAATGCATGGATTTTTCCTGAACCAGAACATGGAACAAGAACCAGAGCAGCAGAAACCTCTCTCACTGGAGTTTCTAGATCTACCAAGATTGTATCTTCAAACTCAACAGGGATACAGTGATTAATCCACTACAAACCTAACTACTCTGAGCTTATTTCAAACAGGCAAACATCTTTATTCCACTGAGCTTTGCTAGAGAACAGAAACAAGCAGCAGCAACAATAATTAAAGATCTATTTAAATGTCTGTTTTAAAGGCGTTCCTCAGCGCAAACTATTCACTGCATTATCTTAATCTGCAGAGATGGTGATCACGGGAGACCGACTGAATGGCATTTGCAGAGCTCACCGGATCAAACTTGTACAATTTAAGTGCTGAGTATTTTTTTGTTTTTTGTAAAGGACTGGGGAAATCACTGCACTGCAGCAGAGAGGAAGGATAGAAAACAGGAAAACCACTCGAGTCAAATAAGTGGCAGAAGATTGTGCATATAAGAATTGTGGCAGAAACAGAACAAACCGGAACAGAACATCATTTCTGGGATCCAAAGGCTGCACAGCAGGGACTGAAGAGGCTCCATCACGTAGAAGAAAAGGATACAAATGCCCCAGTAATGAAGAGAGCTTTAAAGACATGGCGAGGAAACGTCAACAATACATATCCCATGTAGCTGAAGATGAAAATCTCCCCCAGGAAGTTGAAGACTTCGAAGAGCTGCAAATTATAAAAGGGTTATAGAGGATCATGAGGGAGAAGGTCATCCGAGATGGGGAGGGGTTCAGGGTGGATGGAGTGTGTGTGTGTGTGTGTGTGTGTGTGTGTGTGTGTGTGTGTGTGTGTGTAGTGGGGTGAAAGTGAAGGACTCGGATCATATCTGAAATAGGTAAACAGGCTTAGATTTACACAAACACGACAAATCCAGTGTAGATGTTATTCCCTGATCCTATGAGGTAGCAAATGCCACCATCTACAGCTACCTAATGTGGCTGCATGGAGCACTCAACATGTTTTTGTCATCATTCTCTTGTTAGAGATTTATATTTGAAACAAGTCAGCTGTGGAAATGTGAAAGAGTAGCTTTATGGACTTATAAAGACAGCTATGACACATTCTAATATTACAACTTAGTCCTACATTTCCTGTAAGGATCCAGGCCATACCAAAACACGTGGATGTCATTTACTCTGGGAGAAAATAGAATCTGAATTATTTTAACGGGGCATTTCTGCATAAGAAATCTAATATTGATTAAGGTCCTTATGTTGTATTTAATTAGAGCAGATGTTATGATTCCCTTAATGATTTATTATTTTCTGTTTTTACCAGTTAAACCAGCTTTGCTGTAAAGCTTTGGTAAAAAAGCTATCTTATTGAATTAATGTACCTTCTCCCTTAACAGGACAAGAGATGCCACAGAAAAACATATTTCTCCTACTAGCTATTCAACCAGTGTCTGCATACACTGACTCCCTTTGTCTTGTCCTTTAAGCTGCAGCTGCATGTATAAATCATAGAAATGTAGATAAAGGCATTCTGCCAAGTAAACATACTGCACCATACACATGCATAGAGCCAATCCACTTTATAGGCAAAGGCTTCATCTCTCCTGCATAGCTTTTTAAAAGCATTTTCTGTGATAAACAGTTGGCCCCACTGTGGCACCGATAATGAATAATGAATGCATATATGAGTATATGTGTGTACTTCTGATTTATTTGGTCCTCTGTGAAGCTTGCCGGTACAGTAGGACAGTGCGCTTGGCTCCATCTGTGCTCAGCCTTTTAAGCAGATAGCCAGAGACTGGCCTCCCACACAGACACACTGGACAACCAGAGCACTAGCAATTAATGATTGCTTGCACACGCACGTAAGACACAAACACTTGCATCAAAAGGCAATGTGAACAAAGGGAGTAAACGGAAAAATTATGTAAGACAACTACTGCTGGATAGGCCTCAATCTCCCACCATGAACCCACCTGCCTGGTCCTGGTCCTGCCCTCAGAGGATAAATTGTGAATTGTGTACCTTGCCTGGCTCAAGCCACAAGACAGCACTGCCACAATACCTGAAAGAAAAAAAACGAAATGCAGGGGAAATAAATGAAAATTCAAAAAGAGGAAATAGCCAATTAAGTATTAAACATCCATGACATCTATTAGTTGTAAATGTGAGCATGAACATTACGTGTGAAAAAGTCACGGAGGACTATTATGTAAACAGAAGGGAGTTAAACAATGTGCTGTATCTAATTAGTACAGAGTATGCGATGTAATCAGGTTGCGAGTATGTGTATGTTTGTGTGCTGGTTAACACACCGAGCCTTGGGGCCTCTCATGTCGAGAACATGCTGTAGGAGGTTCTTCCATCATAGAAAAATGATTTGTGAAAAGAGTCTTTATCTGCGTGGTTCAACCCAGCATTTCTCCAACCAGATAAACTGACTTCTAGTTTAGTTCTCAAATTAAACGTCAACATGATAACTAAAATATGAGAACTATTAAGCAGAACAATGTATGTAGGCATTCACATAACAGTCCAAGAACCAAGAATCTTCCTGTGTGCAGCTACTAATTGAGTTTAAAATATGTGACACCAGATCAGACTGGCCAAACCCTGTAGCCACCTGGTTCCAGTGAAGTCCAGCTGTAAAAACAGCTTAATCAAAATGTGCTGCCCAACCCAATCAAAGTATCCTCATGTTTCTGGCCAAAGACGTTACTTCCATTTCTACTCCAGAGACACGAAGCTCTGGGAATGATGAACGCTAAAGAATGACATCATCGCTGTAGATCGTGCCAGACGCGGAGGAGCAGAAATTAACAAAAGGCAAACACATGACAAGCGAAAGTAAAGAGGGGAAAGAAAAGCAGCTCTACGGAGAGAGGAAACAGGGTGGAGGGAGTGATTAGGGCCCCTGCTTGTAAAGAGGAGGCTGGCTGCAGCAGAGAGCTGGAATTTGAAACGTGTACAGCATTAAAGGTGAGTTGATGCCTCACAGGGCATGCTTGCTTTGTCACATTTTTGCTCCCTCTACCTTGATAGAAAATCACAGAAGATGGAAAACATGTGAAATTATTGTGATGGGGAGCAATGCTTAGAGGTATGAGCGAGCAATAATAAATACGGCAGCAAAGAAAAGATAGCACGTTGTGTTCGGACTGCTCATTGAATCCAGTCCATTATTTTCTCTTCCCATTCGCCCGTCACACTAGGATGCTGACCTGTACCTGCACTATGCTACCTCTGGTAATCCCTGTGCACAATGTCCTTTCCAGCACTGATCAACAAAGTCTAATGGAGCATGCCAAAATGGCAGATCTCATTTTGGTTCCTCCTTGGTTTACATAACACTGACGGAGGTAACACATCATCCACCATCCACATTCGAGACTCAGGGTACTTGGCAACAGATGAGATGCATCCCATAATAATGAGGGGCATAAGATTAATGATCGCAGGGCTCCCTGCGAGGCTGAGGGTCATTAGGCACACCCTCACTAAACTCCAGCAATTAACAGAAAGCGCCTTGATTACCAAAGGACACCAGGGAGGAGTCCAATCGCTCACTGGGTCGCTCTGTATGAGGTGCCGCTTCACCCTAAATAGATCATTAAAGGCCTTTGGATGGAGTAGCACTCATCAGATTAGTTTTGTTAGGGTCTAGCTTTGTACCAAGAACATTGAAGATTGCAATATGACTCATTTTTAGATCACTGTGACAAAATATCTGCATCAGAATCAGTTTTTGAAGGCAAAATGAAGTATTTTATTATTAGCCCCGGTAGTACAGTATCAATACAGTACAGAAAAGTTGTATCTGCACTAAAAATACCCGAGGCTCTGCATCAGATACTGGCGTAGAGAGAATCACTGCCCTTGGTTTTGCTGCGGTGTGCCTCCCACGCTGGGCAGCATTCACAGTGGTGTACTTTATAGACAGGGCATCTGGGTCTAATAGAAAAAGGTTGCACTATTTCATTAAAACCGTCTTCTCCTCCTCCACAGGCCACAGGGAGTATTGCCAAGAAAGAGGGAGCTCTACAACATCAGCTGAATGAGTGGAATCCCTCTGACAGGCCGGGTCGGGCCAGGAGGACCAACAACACTAATGCGTGCATATGTACTCTACATTCATATTTCAGAACTACATTACGACTGGCTGGTTAAGAAATAGATGAAGACAATTCCAGGCAGCTGAGCCAAGTAATTGTTTTTTTTCCCCATACATAAGCTACCCAAGATTCCAGATACTAGGAATCAGTAAAGTGAAAACTAAAACAATGTAATAGAAATACAACCTCCCCTTGGTGATGGATAAAGAAAACAAAAGCAAGGTCATGTTGTATTGATTTTAACAAAACCTAGGCACGTCTTGACTTTCCAGGATATCTGTACAAACAGCTAGGGCAAGAATGCCATTATGGCTTGCTGCTTATCTCTGGCCATCTCCAAACTAAAGGTACAAACATGCTCTGACAGAGTAGGGTGGACACCATTTTAAAATGAGTTATGGGGGTTGAGCCCAGAATGGGATTGGTACCTGCAGTTCCCTGTAGAGAGGAGATGGCTTAATACTTTCTCATCTGTACATTATTGACTCGCTACAATGCCAAGGACTCTTAGAGGGTAAAGTATGTAAGGGAAAGGCCTTCATCTAATGCTGGTGTAGTTTTTCAATCTGTTCTTGTGCGAGGAAATGTGCAGATGGTCAAGTCTAGACAGCAGACAAGTGCACATATCATTCCCAGGTTTGGGAAGTGCCAATGGCCACAGAGATGCATTGAAACAGCAGAGCTTGGTAATCAAACAGCTGCTTAAGCCACTGATATTGCGGAGGAGTGAGCGAGTCAGTGCATGCAGTTGAGAAGGTTTGCACGAGGGGGAAAGGGCAGCAGTTGACCAGCAGGATTTGTATTATGTCTGAACTCCACGCTGCCAAGCACTGACATGGCCACACACACACACACACAACATATAAGTCATACAGTGCTCACCTGAAAGTCCGCTGGCTTCAGCTGAGAGGAAGCTGCTCCAGGACAGCAGGAAGAAGACGGATGTTTCCAGCAGTGGATTCTCACATAGCCGAGTGAATTTGGTGAGGTGGAAAGAGAGTTAAAGATATACAAGAAGGTAATCAAACAGCACTCAACACTTCACATGAGGCTAATGCAACTGCAACACAAATTCATGGCTGTTGTGGCAGACTACATGCACCGAAAGATGCAGTATTTTTCTGCAGCCTCTGCGAACCAAAAGCATCTGCAGAAGCTGCTCACTAAGCCAGGAAATCTGACATTTAGACTAACCCACTGGGTCTTTATGAGATCCTTTCTGCGCGTTCCCCAACAGATAACATAGTCCACATCCCACTCCTTCTTTCTCACTGTCCCGCATCCCCTCTGGCAAAGCTTCATTGTATCGCATACAGTAAGTCTTAACACAGTGTTCCAGAGAGGACCACACAGGTAGAAAGTTTAGTATTTGTGATAGTCACAGAAAGTGAAGATGGGTGGGTTTAAATACTGTGAATGTGACAATATTAGGACTTCTAATTGTTTAGTTTGCTGCTCTGCATCCCCCCCCCCGTAAATACTCTGTTGGCTTACAATCATGAAAACACCCTCCCAAGTCTGATTGTTTCTGTAATTAACAAGGACAGGTACAGCAGTAATTAAAAGATAAATGAACAACTGCACGTTAAAGTCTCTTTAAGAAACTACCGTTATAGGACACAGAACAAAAGAGCAGGCTGTTGCTATGGTTAGCATCAGCAAAATCAAATATATGCTCACTTTGTGCTTTGCCCGCACCCAGAGATTAGTCACTGTGAATAAGAGCTGAGCTGTGCCCCAAACCTCTCATGACACATCCTCATTTTTCATCCTAAAGTCCTATAACTAAAAGATCGAAGGGAAATGCTGGACAACAGTGCAAGCCGAAACTTCATCAGAGGCTATTGGCTTGATTGACGACCTCTCTGCAACCGTTAATGTCGCAGGAGCACTTAAGACTTTGCTGCGATGCTTTTCTTCAGGTGGTACAGTTGGGGTTTGTTAGAGAAGCAATTACCAAGTCGAGGATGTGGATAGATTGCAGTGGATGCTGAGGTGATAATTGAGTTTGGGGTGCAGAGGCAGAGATGGGAGGGGATGAAAGGATATGAGGGCTGTTATGACTGTGAATATGAACCCCAGGAGGAAGGAGCTGGCAAGCACTCCAAGAAAATAACCAACAGAGAGGAAGAAGGCAGGGGGGTCGAAGATATGTCCTGTACCCGTCTGGCTATAGGTGGTGATGGCACTGGAAGACAAATTGACAAAGACTGAAAGAAAGCAATTGCACAATTACTACAGAAATAAATATGAGTGTTACTGATACCGAACCATTAAAGCGTCAACATGGTTTATCAGAAATATGGCCCACTTGGTTCTTGGTGTAAACCAGTCTACAGCAGTGAGCATAAATTCACATGCTTATTATGCTGAGCTAAGCCTTTAAGCTACATTTATTGGAGTCACTCCTAAGAACACATTCCCTTCTTTAGAAGTTAAATCCTTCCCTGAAAACAATCCATTCTGAATTATTTGCCTTAAAGACGTCCCCTAGTAGTTAGTGGGAAACAAGGGAAATACTATTGTTGTTCACAAAGACAGCAGCATCGTGCTATTCACACCGCTGTAAATATTTAGTTTGTGGGGGGAAGGGGAGACTTCCACATGGAAGTCATTGAGTGCAAAAGAGGCCTCACAGGGTGGAGGGAGGGAGGGGGGGAGAAAGAGAGGAAGAGAGAGAGAGAGAAAGAGAGCCTGAGGTGAAGCAAGCAGAAACAGACACACATGCGAGTGGCTGATGTAGCAGGCTCCCTTTGTGGAATGACAACATTTCTGTACCCACCACAGACCCTCCCTTGTACGCCCCTTAGACGTCAACTGTTCTAAATTAATGTCAAACCATTGAGTCAGCAAAACAATGTGAAAGTGGTGGTTGTTGTTGCTTTTGCTTCCTAAATCTGGGACACACCTTCTTACAGCCAGGGTAAACCCCCGGAAACTTACTTTATACTCCTGCTACCATGAAAATGGTTTGTTGAAGATCCTTATGGTGTCAAAAAGTATCTGACAAATGAAACCGTAATGCAACTCCACTTTTCATGCTGTCAGGTTGAAATGAGCTAGCACACGCCAGAACATTCCTTGATCTCCATAGCAGAAAGGGTCCATAGCAGATCAATCAAGCTGTCGCTAATGAGCTTAGCAAATTGAAAGGTGGGAAAATATATTGTGCCCTCCATGAGAATAAAGACTTCAGTTGTGTTAGCACATTACATTACAGTCATTTTTTAAACATTACATTTGGTTACTCGTCTCTTGGTCAGTGTGGCCCTAGAGGATATATCTTCAGGCATCTGCAGGCTGTTAACTCCCAGTCAGAAATCTCAAGATGTCAACCCAGGACCTGGCTGAATGGTGGCTGGGTCAGGGCTGCTGGAGCAGCAAGTTTAGTGCCTGTTAGAGGGCACATCAGCGTAAGGTTGAGCTGGTCTGGGAGCTTGTTAAAATTCCAGTGCCAGGGCCCCGCGTGGCTCACTAATAAGGGCAAGCTTTGTGTGTGGAGCCAGGGCGACCGGCAGGCTAGCGAGCCAGTCAAGTGACAGGAGATGGCATGAAGGCCGGTCACGCCACTCCAGGAACAAACACAGCACTATCTGACTGTTTGCCCGGGAAGACGTGCAGACTCCCACCTCTGCACTTCAACGTACACAGAGACAGCAGCCACGGCGTGAACACAACAATCTGCGCAATCACCTTCTTTTCTCTCCATCTGCCTGCCTGTCTGGGACCATTTGTGCGATCGGAAAAAGGAATGTCAGAGTGTAAAAGTACTCTACATGTGATGCGTCAGTCCCTGCGTATACAATATGCAAATACGGACACATATCTTATCCCTGACATCTCCCTTCCATCTCCATCTTTCTTTTTTCATCTGCCTGCTTCGCCATAAATGTGGACCTGTGCGAGTTGTCGCTTCTCTCCGTCTCCATCTCTCTGCTCCCCATCTTGCCATCTGTTAGCACGTCAACTGGAATGGCTTTGTTCACTAGCAATGTGTAAATATGGCAGACAATGACTGCAAAGTGTGTGAGCAGGACAAACATGCATATTTAAGTGCACTGCTGGAGAAAGGGGAAAAGTCGAGGGAAATGAATGAAGCAATTGAAATGCATGAACAAGGCATGCCTGCATCATGGCTGCTTCGCTGAGCTTCCTAGGGTTTTATTTATGCTGTATTTTGTCAGAATTTGACAGTAGCTGTGTTAGCCGAGTTCGTTAGCTGGGAGCGCGTGTCTCTACCCTGGAAGTGAGTCTCTCCACTGAGCACCTTAATGAGATGCCGACAGTGCCAGGGGCAACTCGCTTACGCAGTCCACTGCATAGCATCTGAGGCGCTCGTGCGGTTTTGCCAATCACACCCTTTCCTTAAAGCTGGCAGCATCCATCCAGCTTTCACTCGCCTACACATCCACCCCCATAGTGCCAACTGGAAAAGACACAGTTAAACCTAGAAATATAATGCATTCCGAAGGCAAAGACGAATCCCAAAGTAAAACACTCACTGTGTCAGGACCATGGCCACGGCATCATTCAGGACACTCTCGCCAAACAGCAGGGCGTGCAGATCCAGGTCCACATGCAGCTCTGACAACAGGCCAAGGACTGCAACTAAAAAAAAACAAAAAAACAACAGTTACTGCTGTTGAAGACTGCAGGATCTGCTCTGCTAATCACACAGCAAAAGTGGTGGAGTATCACCTCTTCTACTATAAACAAGAGAAGCCAGGGGATCTAATGTTGCAGTGTAACAATACAAGCTGACAGAAAATGTCAGCACACTGACAGCACTGTAAAGAGGATTTTGACACTTGGAACAGCCAGAGTAACTAAACCAAGCAAAGACTTGTTCAGCTCAAGCTGAAGACAACACAGAATGCTTTGGAAGAGACCATATTTGTGTCGGCAAAGGAAACAGAACAGAACCAAATGCTAAGCTGACCATTGTCCTTTGTCAGTGACTCATTAAGAATAATATACAAATTTGAAAATGTAGGAGCAAACTCAAGATATCTGGAATTTGATGATGCTCTGCGTGTATGATGACATTTTCATGCAAGTGCACAAGAAAACAAATCATTAAAATAAATAGTTTGGCCTTTTTTATATCATCACTGAATGAATGAACATGCTGAGTCACAGTGTGCGACACAGAAGCACAAATCAAAGGAACACATAATTAGACACATAATTGTATTTCAAGTCCAGAGAATGAATCAACACATCAAGTGAAAAATAATAGAACAAAAAAATAATGTAATAAGCTAAATCTTAGTCTGCACGTGTGACCGTTTGCTTTATAGGTTACATTTCCCGTGTAGTCATAACACGGCAGTCTGCGATTTGTTGGTGGCAGTATGAACGGCAGATCATCCAAATCATCCAACTAAATAAAATCACTTAGTGTTAGCGCTGCAGGTGTTTGTGTTGCTCGTGTGTTCGTGTTTGCTGAGCATGAATATACTGTATGTGGGAGTGTGTTTATTAGCTTGGAGCATTGCTGCAGTTTTCACTATAGAGGGAGAGAACGACTAGGATTCTGAGAATCTTGAGAGGACGCTGGTTGGAGAAGAGGGGAGATTAGAGCTAAGATGCTGCAGCTGATTAAAAGATCCAAAAGGAGCCAATTACAGTCTAATGTAGGGGAACTGGCAGAGAGCTCCATGTTTTAAATAATGTAAGATTCACTTACTGCTCAGCAACACAAAGAATTCCTCCCCAGTTTCTCACACAGGTGCCTCTTGCAAGATGACTTTAAGTGGACAAGGATGTTTACAAAGGCAGAAGCTGCAGTTGTAAGTGTGTTTGTACTGAATAAGATTGAGTGGAACACATAAATGGTAATGTTCAAGGTTTACAGTTAAACTTACACACAGCACAGACACAGTGAACTTAGTGTCTCTGTAAATGAACGTCGAACGATCACAGCGTTGAGACAAATACAAATGCCTGGTACAATCCGGGATTGAGCTGGAAAGTTGGACTGATTTTCCAAGTGTGTATCTGAGTTTAAAAACAGTATGTCTCATATGGAGCCAACGTACCCACTCACATCTGAAATGAAGACACAGAAAATAAACGTAAGAGCCCAGAATGATCAGAATCCTAACACATGAATTCACTGTTCAACAATGATGTGACCAGAGAGGAATAGAGCAGAAACAAGTGGTTTAATAACCACAGACAAAGTGCACACATGTTTCTCTTGTTAGAAGATGAGAAATTGTGGTTTTTTTGATTGACATCACTTCACCCTGAATGAACTGAATTTAAAGCTGCAGGGCAATTCAGTGAAATTCATTTTTCTAAAATGAACTTGTTTTAAGATGCACATTTAAAAAGCTTTCTGTTATGTAATTGATTCTTTAATCCGGACATTATTTTACTTGAAATGAGAAGAACATTTATTCATGTATTTCTATGTATTATTTATAACCCATCCTGTTAAATTTGAAAACTGAGAATAATAATTGTTAAAATATAATTGATGTGTACTTTCTTTATTTGATTTGACAGTTGTTTACTACACAGAGACGTTACTACCACTACACTTCTTGAGTGAATATATATATATATATATATATATATGGCACTAAATAGTGCAAGTTAGATATTATTGTACCTTTGCACAAGGAGATTTTCTCAATCTGGACCTTTTGGAAATTTACTTGAATTCCCCTGCTCTAGAGGATTCGACTCTTATGTAACGACATAGTAAGAATCATTCTAGAGAGGTTAAATACTGGGGAACCACCAACCAATCAGTAGAGCTGATGAAACCTCTTTGAGCAGTGGCAGAACATTGGAAGGCTATATAACAAAAAGTCCAATTGCCTTTGATTTAAACCCAGATGAGCCAAGATGTTGAAGCTTGCAAGCTTTGGCACCATATGTGAAATTTGCAATAAATATTACAGTAACTTTCTTGTTATGTATTTTATGTTTACAGAGGTTGTGACTTAGTCAGTAACAGTTTCAAAGTGGTAATCAATAAAAAAAAGTCTACACATATGCTGTATAAATAAGGTATTCTGTGCTAATTCTTCATCCTGAAGTGGCCATAGACAGAACATAGCAACTACCAACAACACAGGACACGCTGCCTCGCGTTTCCACAGTTACTTCGGTGGTTCGGGCTGTAAATCAAGACTTAATTTTCCGGCGAGATAGTACAGATTGTACCGGGTGGAAGACAGAATTGCAGAGTGAAATTAAGGCTTATGGGGAACCAATCTAACCGACGATGGTGTCATTATTCTATAGCAATTACATCATTACAACAATCAACATTTACTTCATAATTATAAGTTAATGCATCTCACGACATGTCTTGAAATAAAATGTATCAGATCATTGATGATGAAACTCAAATTTGCGGGGAAAAACACAAACGTATTACGCTCTGGTTTATGCAGCTGAACCTCTCAACATAATGCATCTGCTTAGAAATATGAGCTGAATTCCACGGTGAGTTTACCGACAGTAAGCAGAAGATGCTTGAGCATACGAATGAGCGCATGCACACACAACATGCTCGGCACTGCAGGACGGCTAGGTGGTGACACTGAGTGACAAGGACAATACTGACATTGACGGGGAGGTGACATGCCTGTCAGCTCAGCACTTCGCGTCACCTCAAGTATCTCCCTCAGCAAGATATTGGCTGCAGCATTGTTTACAGATACGGTAGATACGATTACATTAGATTAGGATAGCAATATACCACATTGGATAGATAGATGGATATATAGATAGACAGAAATATACACTAGATAGAAAAAAAAAAAACATACTGGCACAAATAACAAAAACAATGTCACAACAAAGATGCACACTCACAAACACACACACACACGTTCACAAGGATATAGGAATGGACAGGAAAAGAAACTCAGAGCGGTGCCATTCTGAAGGCCTGACAATATCATATTCAAAACAATAACAGCTCCCGGTAGATACAGTTTCCACCTGTTGAGACTAAGATGCCAAAAGAATCCTATAAATTAGTCTCAGAGAAGCTAGTGATATGATTGATTGTGATGCTCTGATGGCGGCGTTTGACCCTTTAGTAAATACCAGGCCAGTGAAAGCATCACAGCCAGTATACGACCGGACTGATAATAAGAGCAGTGGCAAGAGAGCAGCCTCAGGACTTGTTTTGACAGATCTGGCTCTTTGGTCTTTGACAGGTTTAAGGCTCCTGGGTTGGGGAAAATCCTTTATCTGGAGAGGGGGAGGTAGGCCCTGGAGTCAGGATCGTTCCATCTCCTTGCTCCCATAATGCCTGGCTGACGACAGCATGTCGTGCACTACTCACACTGCAAGACGGAAAAAATAAATAAAATAGAGCCCACCCCAAACACACACGCACACACACACGCGCATGCACGCGAGGACGGGTTAGCTGTGTTGTCATGGCAACCCCGTCCCACAGCTGTCAAGTGTTCATCAGTTTCCACAGCAACACCATAAGGTGGAGAGAAGTAGGCAATTATTTCAGACATAATACAGTTGAAAGGGTCCAACGGAAGCCTCATTAGGTCACATTACCCTGCTGCAGAGGTTTAGCAGAGGCAAAGCTCATGGCCATATCAATCAGAGGGCACGGGATTTGCTCGCCGATTTGACCAAATTAGGCAGCTATAATACTGAAAGTGATGCATTAGGGAAGCCGTAACAGTCAACAGGGAATTACTACAATCGCCCCAACTCCGCGTAAGAATTGCTCAATTTTGTAGGCATAGACAAGATGACAAACAGGGGTCACAAGACTGCATTCCTTGCCGTTTGAAAGCCCGTTAAACTTAAACAGCACTTTATAATTAGTAGTTTGCCAGTTTGGTTTTGCTTCCTCTCAGTAGTTCCTTGGTATGTCACATGCACATTTACATATAACTGTTTTTGTATAACTATGTATAACTGCATTTAAGTTGCTGTTAACATCTGGCCGGGGACTGAAGACGTAAACAAGTCATTTCCAGCTCTGGCATCATTTCCAGCTCTGAAATACTAAGAGAAATATGTATGTGCAGTGTCCATGTCAAGAGAACTCCTGA
The DNA here is from genome assembly GCF_910591455.1 of Pholis gunnellus. Taxonomy (NCBI): domain Eukaryota; kingdom Metazoa; phylum Chordata; class Actinopteri; order Perciformes; family Pholidae; genus Pholis; species Pholis gunnellus. Next base: position 11,089,761 of record NC_136547.1, read on the forward strand.
AGAAGGAAATAAATAGAAGCTCAAAGATGAAAGAGAAAAACTACAGAGGCTCCCACCCCACTCCCAAAAAATCCTTTGAGAAGTTAAGTGAGGGTTTCACTGACCTTTTGTAACCATCCCTGATGCTAGAGGATGCAGTGCAGCAGGCGTTCTACAGTGTGACTTGAACCATGTGTCTTATTCTGAGGCTGAAAACAACAGGTTTCATGGCTACAGAGCTTTGGGGGCTTGTATAAAACCACCAATTTAAAATCAATAGTTGCATGCTGGAATGAACAATTAAGTAAATGCTAGGGATATTTATGCCTCCTAACAATTACATGTTTTCAAAAGAATATCAATAGGGATATTACAGACTTAAAAGGTCGTCTCTACTGTCTCAAACTGATTAATACAATCTAGTTGCTCAGGTAGCTTCTGTCCAACTCTTACAAGAGAATGTAAAACACTGCAAAAGAAATGGTAACATACAGGTGCTGTTTACAGCTGCATCTACCTTTAGATCTGCTGTTGTTATTACTAGAAATGTTTTCACAAGTTTTCTCTACCAGCTTAATCTTTTGAATTGTCAGCAGGAGCTGGAGTCTATCCCTCGCTCATGTAGGGGCCACAGACTCACACTGACATTAACTTAAGAGTCTCCCAACCACAAGGGCCATAGCCAGTATTTGAGAAAAGTATGAATCCGAATCCCCCCCAGTGCCACCTCACCCGCCTAAGACAATAGCATTAAATATATATACTATACATCTCCCTACATAATGGTTTAGATACTGCTTGAAATAATCTTCCACACTGCCAAACATATAATATTGAGGATGAAATAGTCACATTTAAAGATATTGATTATAAAAAATATTATCTTTATCATAACAAATGATATTACGGGCGATGGAAACATCCCCATATGCCGAACTACCATCGCTATCTGTTGCTCTCGGAGGAAGCTATCGTAGATTCATTACAGCTGCAATGAGAGCCTGGCCTATTAAATATCTCTGTTATATTCCATAGTCCAGTACGAGCAAAGTGACAAATACATTTGGCTTTACTCACAGCTGCGAGCCCGTGATGACTTTCACACTGTTCTCAAGATCTACAACATTTCAGTTGATACGTGAAATCGTTGCACTCACACAATGAGTCATCCACACAACCAGAGAGCTGTCACACAAGGGTTATGACATTAAGAAAAACAAATATGAATTATTCCTCAATTGTTCTGAGAGTCATTGTGACTGTGTGTATGCATGTGTGTGAAAGTAAGTCTGTGCCTATTTCTGGAGTGTTCCTTTGCTTTGGCCCCTTTCAGAAAATCAGAAAGCCGGCGCTATATTTGGACAGCTCGAGATAGAGGAAGCCAATGGGTGTTTGTGTTTAGGCCATCGATGCGTTGCAGTGTGATTCTAATCAAAGTGAAGAGGGCGCCGGGGCCGACAGGGGGAGAGCACATCGTGGCATGGGAAAATAACGTCGGAACTGACAGCTGCACCATCATCTACGGCTCCTCTTTGACACTCAACCAGATCAACCACCTATTGGCATAAATAATTCATCGGCAAATGAGGACATTAACATTACCACTGCCGCAGCGTCGCGGGATGCCTTATGACATCCCACTTGACTCCTCTTGAAGAACACAGATTATTACTAAGGAAAAAGGTGCACCGAATTTAAAGCAGTTACATCGTCTGCTAGGGCATTGTGACTTTGTGCATGCATCAATCCACGTTATTTATCTCTGTGCAAAGATATGTAGACAGCGAAAAGGATGGCTATAAAGCAAGAAGGGTATTTCACTTAGGTAGAGATGTGTGTGTATTAAAAGGGTTGACATATCATATGTTTTCTGATACTGAGGAGAACTGCATGAATCCACAGGACCAAATCAAACACCAGAAGACGCTTGAACAGGCTTAACACTTTAAACGTCTTTGATATTTATTTTTTTATTCTTTTTTATTAGACTTCCACTCATTTGTATGCGTTAAACTCAGGCAGATCCCTGTGATGTGTCTGTTACACATTCACTGTGAGCAAGTGCCAAACATATTTTTACTTGTGTTGTAAAGTAATAGAATTGTGCAGTGAAGTTTACATCTGTATAAAAACCAGGAAATCAATGTTGCTACTCGAAGTAATGAGAGTTTGTTTATAAGGCCAGCTACCTGGGTCAGTGGCCGACATAATGGCACCAAACAGGAGGCAATCGGTGAGGAAGAAGTCTCCATCTGCTGCTTGGCCCAACAGCACCATCAGTCTGGTGAAGCCGTAGACGCAGGCCCTGGGACAGAGGACAAACAGACAGAAGGACACACAGCGAGGTCATCAGGGAGCGCCAGACAGAGCAGGCCTATCAGTCATCCCTCTAACCGCAGCAGGGCTTCCCCTAGAGTAGTGTGGGTAATGGGGCCAGATGCTACCAGCAGGTGAGTTGACCCGTTTCCAGGCAGCGGCTGCTTAACGCAGGTGGACACACAAAGCTGTGAGTCTGCAGGGCAGCATTACATTCTACCCCATTTACTGCAATATGAGTGTATATGGATCTACATGACCCTCCATTATAATCTACACTCAACTACATAATATACACACACACACACACACACACACACACACACACACACACACACACACACACACACACGTCAACTAGTTCTGTTAGACATCTCATCTCAGCAGCTACCCCATTTTCAGTATTATACACACTCAGACATAATAAAAGGACACCAGAATTATGAGTATGTGTGCTTTATGAGCACAGAATCACCCGGAAGACTAAAAACCATGAGGAGAGTTTGTGAAGGGCATTGTGACAGAAATAAAAACCGAAGCGGTGATTTTATTTGCTCTGGGCTCTGGCCTGACAATAAAACAAATCTACAAATCTACAGTTGGCGATTGTGGCTGAGTGGAGAGCAGGGCCGTCTTTCAATTAGAGGGTTGGTGGTTCAAAACCCTGGCTCCGATGTGTGTCACATGTCGATGTGTCCTTGAGCAAGACACTTAACCCCAAAAATTGCTCCTGTAGCTGTGCCTACGGTATGATAGCATCTGAATTGTAACTCGCTTTGGATAAAAGCGTCAGCTAAATGATTGACATAATGTAATGTAATAATGTACAATCCAACCGTCCCAGAATGCACCACTGTATGCTCTCCCTTATGAAAATACTGCACTTAGAGCAAAAACTTGCTAACATTCTGCATTCAACACTGTGGTCCAGCTCTCGACTGGTAAATGAAGTGTGTTAAGAACTAATCCTGTTACTGTGAAGCATCCCATAATAATCAGTTTGCCAGCTTGTTCTCTGTCCCCAAGGCCGATATTTAAAGTAGTGTCCTCAGGTTGAGCGACTAAGCTGTCTTATTCATCTATCTTTAAGGGAGATTTGAAGTTGTGGTAATGCCGTACATTGTGTGAGTGAGTGAGTGTGAGAGAGAGAGGGAGAGATACAGCGGCAGTAAGAGACAGTGAGACAGGCGGACACGAGAGAGAATGAGAGGAAGTGGATGTACTTTGTCAGTGGAGTCATTAAGGTTCACTCACTCCCATGAGACTCTGTTTTCCCCATGGGATATGGCAGACTCACTAACAAGCAACAGGATTGGTCAGGTCTGGTCCCTTAGCATCAAAGAATGTACACGTGACCCAACATGTCAAACGTCCCGAGGGAATTGGTGAGAGTTTGTCATAGGCCGATCCTGGGAAAGGAAAAGGACTAATGTATGGAAGAAAAGAGGGAGGGAAGCGAGGAAAGACAACATCTTTTACACTGGGTTTCAGCAGGTTGGAGAAGCCTGCAGGCTATAATATCTAGAGGGCATGAGCCTTTCCCATGGATATAAAACATTGTGAATAAGTTAACAACAAAATAATTATACTACAGTGGAAAAAACAGCATGAATAATTAAACAACACACACACACACACACACCAAGTAACCGTTCAACCCAGCAGCAGCTTTAAAAGTATCAGAGTATGGGAACATATTGACATGTTATCTATTTTATATACAGGGGGAAGAACTATTTAAACACACAGAAGCCACTTTAATAGGTTTTATTCGGTAAGTCCAACACAATAGAGGTCCTGCCATTATATGTATTTTTAGTTTTTGGTGACACTGTCAGAAATTTGTAAATGTAATCATGTTTGTTATTGAGGTCATAGTTAAAAGGTGTCATTTTACGAAGTCAGCCTATATCACAAATAACATTTGCATACATGAAGGGGGCCAGAATATTAGAGACATCTCTCAATATGATGCAGTCTAGTACAACACCATCACTTACTGTAACCTCAATAGTAAAAACATAAAATCTAATTGGAGACCTCTATGACCCCCCATAGAGTAAAAGTTGACTTTACGGCAGAACAATGTTATTGGATTTAATTCGATTGTACCGGTGGGCCTAATAAAGTGGCCACTGAATCTATATTTCTGTGGGTGAAATAGTATTTTGTGTGTGTGTGTGTGTGTGTGTGTGTGTGTGTGTGTGTGTGTGTGTGTTTTAAGTGAAAACCTTGTATCTCCAAAATGCCAGAAGGGGAAAAAATATATACCATTTTAATCCTTTGAAAGGGCTTCATTAAATTGAAGTCTGTTTTTCTGATCAAAGTGGATCCTGAAGTTATAACAGGAAAACAACAACTGGAGTTGTGAGTTTTTCACATAGTCTTTGTGTGCAGCAAATTAATACAAGAGAAACAACTGATTTCCTCCAAAGTGTGAGGGTGCCATCTAGTGT